>NC_081294.1:51664642-52298571 GCF_030435805.1 Mustela lutreola | reverse complement strand
TCTTACTCCCTTTACATATGCATACTAGTCAAAAGCAGAAGGCTAGAGGAAGACAAGAGAACCTGACTCTGCTGGGCAGAGTTCTGTTCTCTTGGCTCCTCTAATGTGTGCCTGCATAGTTTCAAATAGCAGAAGCCTTAACAGTTATCATAAAGGTATCTAGGATACCTTCAAAAGCATTAATATACACATAAATTTCACGGGATATCCAAACAGATCTAGAACTTTTCAAAAGGCTACGATTAGGGTAAATTCTCATCAGGCAATATTTGTTAGGTGTAGGCTTCATTATGAAGAAACAATTATCATCCACTGCTGTCACCTACCAATATTTTCATCTGATAAACAACTTGCAATATTCTTAAAGTCAAACAAATGTCAGCAATGATACAAAATAAGCACAGTGATCTCCATCTATTGGCAGGGAGTTATTATCTATGTGGTAAAAGCATCCATACTCCACTTGTTTTTCCATGAATTAACAAAACTAGATTTTTTTCCCTAATTAATTAAATCCACTCTTTCTTATAATAATCTCTTCCTGAAATAACATTAAAAATGAAATTAAAGATTATTACTTATAGAATGTATTTTTTAAAAGTTTTTATTTATTTATTTGAGAAAGAGAAGGAGAGAGAGAGAACGAGGAGGGAGATGTGGGGTGGGAGCGGGGAGAAAAAGACTGAGCAGGAATCCTGATTAAGGCTTGATCCTAGGACTTGGAGGTCATGACCTGAACTGAGGGCAGACAATCTTAACGTACCAAGTCATCCAGGCACCCCTAGAAAGTATTTGCAGCAAATCACTGAACTTTCTTCATTTTTATCTTTATCTGTTTTCTAACAGGTTTTACTAATTGGAGGTTTCTTGCTTAAAGACTTAGGTTTCTCAGGGGTGCTTAGGTGGCTCAGTCAGTTAAGCATCCTACTCTTGCTTTTGGCTCAGGTCATGAAATCAGGGTTGTGAGATTGAGCCCCGCATCAGGCTCTGCACTTAATATGGAATCTGTTTGTCCCTCTCCCTCTATTCCTCCCCCTGCTCTCTGTCTCAGATAAGTAAATGAATAAAAAAAATCTTAAAAGAAATACTTAGGTTTCTCATAAGAATAAAAAAAAAAATAAAATTAAAAATTTACTCACAGCTTCCAAATTTTAGTGGGCAGGCATGTGCATCCATCGGGAAGTCCTCCAAATGCATTGGACACTCAGCTCTCACCGTCAGCCTTATCAGTTGAGGAAAACAGAGGATATAAAAAGAGCCCTATAGATTGGGCACTTACTGATAAATACGACTCGATGTTATTAATTATAGCAAATATATTAAGAAAAGCAAGCGAGGCAGGCACAACAGCAGCATGATACTGAGCTCTTAGCCAAAGTATCTAAAAGGAATTATTTCCAACAACGATTGGATTTTGTTTTTGTTTTGAGAAAAACATTGACATCAGATTTTGTATGATGGGCAAGCATTTGTTATGTTTCCGAGGACCAGCTTCATTACTTAATCCACCCAGACCCAGAAAATCTCTCAGGACTAAAACTAGATGTAAGCAAATAAATACTTGGATAAAGACTTGGTGGAGAAGAAGACATGGATATCTAGGAAGAGAAGAGGATGTCTCCTCTGCTCAGGGCAGCTCTCCCTATCTCCTTCTTTAAAACAGCACAAATGGGATAAACCAACAAAGGAAATAGGCAAAGGAGAGTTGTGGGTGATCTCACTATATTCCCACCATTTCGTTTTATACAAATTTACTGTCTAATGGAAGCCAGGACTCTGCTTGGCTTCTCTTTAGTCCCTATCTTCAGTTCTATTTACATTTGAAAAATATATTTCACTGAAATATACTTGATTTTGTTTGGTGGAATTATGAGGGAATTTATGTCTAATTCCTCACATGGTTCTTATAAAATATATTCACTCATATTAGTAAGTAGCTCAAGAAATGTGGTAGGGATGGCTTTATAGTCAGTAAACTCATTAAGTTGCAATGTTGATTAACGCAAATATGAAATGTATAAATTAATGATCAAACTTGCATCTTAAAATCAAAATATTAAGGAAAGTTATGACATATTAGCAAAGGTGGTTTAGGAGTTTAAAAGTTTAGGAGATGGACAGTAACAGGCTAGTTATTGACGAAGAACACAGCACTCTCCAGGTAGTATGATTTGGGCAACTTTTCAGTAGGTACAAATCTTGCCCCAGAAAATTGTCAGCTGCGAGGAATAAATATGGAACTTAGGCTCAAAAACAAGTGTAGGGTGTTTTGTAAGAGGAGAATATTTCAAGTCTCAATTATAAATAGATCCTACTTGGATGATCTGAAAAGGTCTCAGCACGTCTGTCCACTGATCCTCCATTTTTTTTTCTCTCTCTCTTTTTTAGAAAATTGTCATTCTTTAATTCTATTACATGTTTACTAGTTGAGTCTAACATCTAAAGCGTCTCTTGAAGCATTTTTTTCCCTTTTTTTTTTCATTTGGATATTTTGTATAAAAACGTAGAAATTCTGGCAGCTTTCTTCAAAAGCAAGAATCACTTTATTCCCACATTAAACAAAATCCACCAAGTCTAGGATTTTGTCTCCATTACCTTTTTGTGCCAGAGGAACACTTGGGACGGTCTGAATTACCAAGTACTGTCCAGGTCTATAAAAACAACACTCTAACAAGTCACTTGGGTATGAAATAACTACTTCCCTTAAGAATGAGTTCTGGACAGTTTTTAATTGCTTACAAATTAGGAATATTTTAAACATTTTTTTCTTTAAAAGTATTCACAATGTTTTTTGTTTCATATTTTCTTCATTGAACCATAAATGAATAAAGATATCTAGCTGCCAGGTTTTCCAACAATCTCAAAATGGAGAAATGTTTATTAAGCAGGAATTTTACACACACACACACACACACACGTATGTTCTTCATATATGTAAATATTCTTCAATGTAAGCAAAATTAAGAATATTTATATTCTCAGTATAATAATAACACTATAAATTCAGATACTTCTTCTAAGTGCATACTTCCACATGAATCTACAGTTTTTAAGATAGTTGAACTGTTCTTTTTTTTTTTCCCCTCCTTTTTTAAGTAGAAACATTTTCGGATACATACCTTGAGATTGCTTCTATAAATATGATCTAGAACTTATTGGGAGGCAGCAATATATGAGGTTAGTAGGAATAGAAGTTCCTCATATTGAATTAGAGCAAGTTGGAGAGATACTTGTGACATATTACTTAATATACATTATAAGCCTCCCCCACTTTACCTAATCATTTTACTTAATGCTTTAATACCTGCATTAAACAGTCTGTTTATTTTTTTTTTTATAGCGGAATAATTATTAAGGTTGAAAAAAGAGGGCAAAGAGGAAACCAGAGGCTCCACCATGGCCCATCAGCTTCATGATCACATATATATGGAAGAGAAGTACAGAAAGAATCACAGAGAGAAACAAAGTCACCCTTACCTCATGGTGTATAACAAGGTGCCATCCTCTGTGATCCTCAGGAGTTTGTTGGGCATGGTCATGTTGTGTGCTACTGACTTCTTTCCATTGTGAAAAAAGGTATCCGGAGTCCAAATCTTACTTGCCATTAGGTTATTTAACCGGAGAACTGTCATCGGTCCTTTAAATTTTAATCTTTCATCCTTCCAGCTTTGACGGAAAAATACATCTATTGTATATTCCTAGATAATTTTGGAAAATGGCAAAGAGTTCAGGGAGCTGTATTTTGCAATGCAAATACTCAGACAATGCATAATTTTTACAACTTTAAAGGCAAAATATGAGCTAGGTGACGTTTTCAAAAGTAAATTTGTGGTGGTCTGTACATAGTGGTTTCCAGTGAATCATTTTTTAAAATATCTAAAATGCCAGAAATATTGCTTGGTCAGAAAAAATTCACAATTATCTCCTCAAGTATGTGAAAAGAAAATCATGCCCTTCTCCCTATACCTCTACCACACCAGCACTCAAAAAAATAGAATACAGTACACATAAAAACAAAACTCATGCTGGAGCTTACTGTTTAAATTAGATAATGACAGCTACTTACATACAGTATTTTGGGGGGTCCTTCCTTAGTCTGAAACCTCACAGTCAATTTCAAATCATTCGTGGTTCTAATACTAGCCTGGTAATCCCCATCTCTTTTATGGATAAGCAAAAAAAAATTTTTTTTACAGATAATGTTTATAGTCTTTCAATTTTCCACAACAAAGAAGATTATGAAAATAATCTGTTTCACTGTTAATTGGGAATCTTTGCAAAAAAAAAATGCAGAATATGAGGGTGTGTGTGAGTGTGTATCTGAGTATATGTGTGTAGAAGACACATGAGAAATGTGTGAAGCTCATCATCATTCACAGCCAGGGAATCTATTTATTTGAATAAACACAGCATTCCTTATGGCAATACCCAGAGACAAACATCTGCTAATCTGAAAACAAGCAATGTGACTTACCAGCTCCTAAAACTGAAAAGGGTAATATCCATCTTCCTTGCAGCACTTGCTACACTGACACTAAATTTGGAACTTAATGGTTTGAAATAAAGATTACCACATTCTCCATTAATCTTAGCATGCTCCAAACTGGAAGGAAGACTAACTTGAAAACATCATGCTACATTTTCTTAATCCCCTAAACTCTAATGTATTAGAGAAAGCTGTTTTTTTTTTTTTTCAAATCTTATACATATCATCTTTAGAACATGCAGAAAAAATGTCTGTGTCTAAGCATATTTTGCATGAATTTAACTATCTGCTTTTTTCCTCAAGCTTTAAGTAAGATTGGGTAAAGACTGAAGAAAGGTTTATCCTTCTGCCACACATATGGTATAGCTAAGACCTTCTGATCAAGTAATTAATAATTATTGGATAGTTTACAGAGGACCGGGCATAGTGCTATATCTTGACTGAAACAGCAACAAGGAAGTGTAACATGATGTCAGTTTATGTTTGTGGGAAGACAAACTACCTTGTTTGTTGCTTAGGAAGTGTCTTGTGTCTGGAAGTGTGACATGAAAAGGCACTGAGTCACATGACATGGGAATTTTCTCACCAGGAAACATTTGTTAAGCATCTTTAAATTTAGCAGAGGGAGAAATTGCTTAAACTTGGATGCTGTAAAGAAAACTCATGGAGTAGGTTGGGCATCCAATGGTATTTTCCATGAGGAAAGAGATGGGGTGGGAACCTATGGACAACACTGGGAAATGATACACAGGAGCAGTGCTTGCCAGGAAGCAAAGGGATGGATTTACCCTGAGCTCTGTATGTTCTCTTTTCTGCACGATAGGCTTATGAGATATGGGTATGATAGTCAGGACATTTCTATTACTCAGGAATCAGCCACATAAGCTCTATTTTCTATCCAACTGAACTACTTTAGCCTGTCAAATAGTAGAAGAACAGTCACTTGTTAAATCAAGATGTCCAACTGACCATATTCCTATGAATCCAAAAATTTTATTTAGTTGATTTGTTCATTTGCTCCAAGGATATTTTTGAAAATGAAATGAAATAAATGTTAACTATCTTAAAAACTTTAAAATAGATTTATTATCAAATCTTTGATAAGATACATCCCAAAGTCAGTGATTCCAAAAATTATATCAAAACTTGCCAAATTCCTCATGTTTACATATTTGTCATGTTTACAACCAGCTTTACTTACCTGGCTAATGGCAGACACTGAAATTCCCAAATTCATATGATATTCTCCCTCCAAATACTATACTGGCCACACAAGCATGCACACACACACACTGCAAAACTAACTGGATAAGCTTTCATTTAAGTGTTCCCTTCAGCTGGAAGTGGAAATGAAAAGTGAAATAAAAACACTTGGTAACAATGAGATCCTATCTAAGCAAGAGTGTAAAAATTTAGTGTCCCATTTTCTAAGAACTGCCCTTGCAACATTGCCAAGGTAGCAGCAGGAGGTTCTCAGCATGACCTCACCCTTGGGGTCACAGTGCACTAGACCAGGATGGGCCGGAGCTCCTTCTTTAGGAAGCTGGAATATGAGGGAGGAGAGGCAGAACCCACAGCATAATGGTTATGGATGTAAGTTCTAAACTTTTTAACTAGAACTAAATTGTCTGTCTGCCCGATGTGTGACTGTAGGTCATTCTCTATACTCCAGATTCCACTCTATAAAGTGGGGATCATACCGTAGCGATTTCACTTGCCTATTGTAAGAAGTGAGTTAATGATGGAAGTGAACAGTTTACAAGAATGTCTGAAACAGAGGAAGTTCTCAGTAAACATTAGAAGTTATTTGTCTCCCCATTTCTTTGCTCATCAACACAAATTTATATTAGATTTCAATGTCGCTGAGAATGAAAAAAGTGCTCTTTGTTTGGACTGGTAGCAGGATAGGAAACCTCAGGAAAGTGAGGAGGTCATAACCAAGTAAAGTAAAATATGAAGGCAAAGGAAAAGACTCTACAGAAGACTGAACAAGTAGGAAGTTCTGACAAAGATGCTGCTCAAGGTTCAGTGTTCTAGCTGCCACCATTCAAGTGACAAGTCTCTCTCCACGTTACCCTGCTCAATAGTGTAGGTTGCTGGAGAATGTGTCTTACTCTGAAGACTGGACAGAACATCCATTATGTTCCTACATAAATATTGTTTTGAAGTGTTCCCACTTGCATCATCTACTACCATCTGTGTGTGCTTTGACTTCATACGTTTTCACCACTATGGAAAACAGGGCTCTGCAACTGTGCTGCCTGGATATTTCTGTCAGAACCTAGTGCCCTGGGATTGTGCCATTTGATTGCCAATTAATGGTTTTTAAAATAAAGTTAAGGAGTTGCCCTAATTTTGTTTTCTATTCCAGATGAAGTCAGATGCCTTGGGAGCTATGGAACCTCTAGGGGCACACAGCCTGAGTTCAAGTTGCTACTTAGCTAGGTCACTTTCCTCCTCTGGAAACTGTGGATAATAATAATGCCTAGGTAAAATCATGAGTACTAGATGAAATATGATCTATAAACCTATTAGCATGGTGCTTGACATATTATAAGCATTCATTACTGTTGAATTGTTATTACAATTATCCTTATTAGATATTTTATTAGTTATCACTTTAAAAACTACAAAGCTTTTCTTGTCTTGAAAATAGCTTTGTCATTGGCCTTCTAATTTTGATAGACTCTAAGTCATACTGCTCTTTATTTGTAATTCACCCATAATGTGGTTTAAATGAGTAATCTCCAATGAATTGGCCAGGTAGCCTCTTAGCATATCAGTTGTAGACCTGGGTAATTTGGTCCTCTGACAGAACAATTCAAACATTATCTTGTTCAGAAATTTTAGGCAACAGGAAGTATAACCGGCTTAGACACTCTGTTCCTTCTTCCTATCTGATTTTTGACCAAAGGCCATTTATGAAAAGTAATGCATAAGTCATAGACTTAATGGTGTATCGAAAACCCCAACATACACCTTTAGTCCAAGACAAAAAAAAAAAAAAAAAAATCAGTGTTTCCTTAAATGACAATCTAAGCAAATAACTCAAAGGTATGCCAAATATTTTGAAAAGAAAATATGCCTTTATTTGAGCACCGTCCTGTAACAACTCGTATTGAGCATCTAATCTTTGTGAGGCATTATGAAAGATGCCAGCGATAGAGAATATTCATTTTTAATTATGATGATGGTAATGATAATAATGATAATGAGGAGGAGGAATAATATCATTATCAGTGTGTGATGTTTGTAATGCTTCATCCCCTCTTGATGTTTCCATTTATGAGAAGAGAGCTTCACCGGTGCAAAACTTCTGAATGCTCTCCAATCCCTCATACTCCTTTATTTAGGGAGGGGGAGAGGGAAGAATAATTTCATTTGATGGGTAAATCTGGAAGGAGAAATCAATCTTGCCTATCTCAGCCTCTTCTTGCTGCTCTCTCCACAAGACTCACAAATTCTGATGTTTCTCCATGCTAGAAGTTTTGTATGGACAGTCTCTGCCTTAACAAACGGAGTAGGCCAAAGTCTTACCAGGTGACTGGGTGGGTTAATCAGATCGATTCTGATGTTTACTCTCTGGAAACTCACTTGTCTACAGATATAAAGCACCTTCCACAGGACCTTAATAATTAGTAATGAAGATGATGATTCTCAATTTCCAAATCCCTTATTATCTTATTTCTCAAAAGGTTCAGAACTCAGGAAAGAGGGTATTATTTGTTGCGTCTCACAAGACTTTGTTGTAAAGACAATAGAGACAACTAAACCTACCATTAAATAAGTAGGAATTCAACACTTACTATGAGGCAACCATGTGCTGATACTCTGAGGGATTTGAGGCAAATGTATATTTACATTTTTTGGCATTACTTTAGGAAAATAAGACATTTATATAAGAGAAATAACTTTGCAAAGCAGTGTTATAAATGACATCAGAAGCTAAGCTATTATTTTATAGTCAACAAATCTGACTAGAATACAGAAAGGTAAACCTCATCCATTATCGGATTAATCAAAAAAAAAAAAAAAAAAAGGTTTTCACTAAGCTTTTGGGTCTTGATTTGGGCCTTTGTGGAAATGCAGAATTTAGATGGGTGGGAAACAGAGGGAATTTTCTATGAAGGATACACAGCATGATAAGGAGTTCAGAGGCAAAAGTAATAACTATTTAGTTTACTGAGAGTTTATTGAGCACTATCTATAAACACTTTATTTACATTGCTCATTTAAAATTCCTAACTATTTTACAAGGAGAGGCTATTACAATAATACACCCATTGTAGAGACTTTGAGGCTTATGCACTTTAGTGATTTGCCCAAAGTCATGCTATTGGCAGTGGTGAGATGTAAATTCAGCCAGCCTGGATCCTAGACAAGTTCAGCTCACCCCCAAGTGCTATGGCCTCACAGAAAGTAATATTTAAGCAAATGACTGAAGTAAATTGTCAATATTAGGAACAAGAGAGGACGGATGGTAACATCATCTGTGAACTGTACGGAATACAGGCAGAGGAGGGTAAATTTGACCTTAAACTTGACTAGGATCTATTAAATGTTCTTAATTAGAAAAGTAGCACAAGAGAATAATGCTTTAAGACAGAGTTCCAACATGGGGGAATCACAAGAGGTCCTCGGGGTGAAGAGTTCAGCAAAAAATAGTGTATAATAGTATTTCAAGAAAGTGGTCTATAGATCAACCACTATAAAAAGTTGACAAAGAAATAAATACACACTTGTGCTAATTATTATATTTCTATTTCTTGCATGTATGAATTCATTTAATATTTATGATAATCCCATGGTATTATCATCACTCCCATGTTACACATGAAGAAACTGAGGCAAAGAGATGTTAAGGAACTTAACACACACTTATAAGCACAGAAGTTGGGAATATAAACCCAGACAGCATTCTGGTTCAGAAATCTATATTCTTACCTAACACTCTTATGCTCAGTGACTCTGATTTGCATAGTTGGTACATTTCATAACCTGTGTTAAGATCTAACCTATCTAATTATCCTGAGCCAGCATTTCCCAGTTTTTGGCTCACAGAGTATTAGCTCTACAGAATGTCAACAGTTACCACATTAAAGGTTTAGACAAATATGACTGGAAAACACTAGATTAAATGTAGTTAAACAGGTTTCCTTACTTCAGGACTTGTCAGAGCTGCCAAAATGGGTACACTTGTGAATTTCCACACTTTGGAAAATTGCTGGTTTTAACTGATATTTTTTATAACTTTTATTCTCAATCACTTGAACTATTATGAAATCAAAGAACTTTTATGTAAAGATGGTATCAATAGAAAGGCATTTTGAAAATAATATTCAATAAGTCTATCTTTGAAATGTTTCATAACAGTGTGTCTTCATGGGCTCTTTATGATTTTTTTTATTACATAGGAGTGTGGCTATTATGAGTATGCAAATATTACATCAGAGTTCTACTCTTAAACCAATTCCCATGAGATAGAAGAGAAATTAATGTTAACTTATTAGGTTGGGAAAAGAAAGAACAGGTATGCATTAATTTTATTTTTATTCTTGGTAATAATTAATGAATTTCTTTTGCAGTGAAGCTAAACATTTCCCACCAATGTGTTTTATTTGAACTATTTCTCTGTCTAATTCTGGTCAACTATTCACTCAGCTTTTACACTCACATCCCCTTTCTAGCCAAGAATAATTCGGAAATCATGATGTTCATGGCTACTGTATAAGAATGCTGGCTATCTAGAGACATAGCATCTTTCAATCAACATGCCCTCCTAAATAAAATGTAAGGCAGATTACACTAGTTGGCTTACAGAACATAACCCAAGTCAAAGCAATCATTTCAGGGATGGAAAAAAAGAAGACTGCAATGGTTGATATCATAAATGGGTTTGGTCTGGAAAGTAAGTGGGTATTTTCTATGATATAAATATTATATATTAGTATATGTTATATATTATATAAGCATACAGAAAAACACAAAGATATAGCTAAGCTATTTCAAGTTATTCTCTAAGTACTTGGTTTATATTTTCCTTTCAAAAGTTAAACTTAGGAAATACACCAAGAAAACCAAAAATGCAGTGTCACTTACCATATCATGGTCTGAAACAGGTCCGAAACTGGTGACGAAGATGTCAGTCTTCACTTCAGTTACACGCTCTGATGAAGCAGGAAATTGGGACAGTGAATGTCTATCAACAGTCTTTATTAGATCTCACTACCACATACTCATACCCAAATGGGAAATTTATTGGCTTTGATTAGCTATTTCTAAAATTGGTCCACTGTGTAGTCCTGATAATTTACTGCTTACACACGAAATTTCACAGTTAATATTTTTCAATGGAGAATGAAGCCTAAATATGCCACTTTGGGAGGCAGACTTTATGGAAAAGTCAGCTGCTGCTTAACAAATTCCTCAAGAATGGGCACATTTTCCTAATGATACCAAGCCATTTCACATTGTAATAAAAAAACATGTTGGCATATGGGTGTCATTTAAGCTTAAATACTCTTACAGAGCTCACCAGATCCTTTAGCTATTTCAGATACTTCTGGGAAGTATACAGTATACTGTAGCAAGCTTTATTAACTCCTTAAGGGCTCAAGGGCATGTTTTGTAAATGATGCTTTCTGGCATTAAATCATAACTGGATCATCCAAATTACTCCCCAGGAAAAACTGACAACCTATATCAATACTTGCAATTTTGAGGACAAGAAGAATATATTATGGCACGGAAAAAGTTCGTTTAGTAGATTCCATTTCAAGTTCAATGCAATTTTATTTTATTAGTCTCTGAGGCATATATATCAACCAATAAAACATATTCATTATAGTCTGGTGACAACTCAACACAGGCATTTTCAAGGAAATTCAGCCACCCCCCCAAAAAAAATGATAGAAAAATGCTGCTTTCATAAAAGGACACAATTTGTTTAGAGGTGAGAGTGAAAAATATGGCTTTGTAATTTTAAACTGTAGCTCTGAGAAATAATGGTCCAGTATCTTAAGCAATTCATTTTATTTATCAGGACATTTATATCTCTGAGGTAGGACATTAAAAAGGTGATCCAATATAAGCAGTAATGAATTCTTCTGAAAATCAAGAATTTTATCTCTCAGCAATTCACTTGTAAACAGTTAATACTTTCAGTATAAATTTCTCTCAAGAAGGTCATGTTGTATACTGTACATAATGTGTACCACAAATGAGAATATAACTTGGGAGGTAGAGATAATCCCTCCAATAACCAATATAATATTTTTTGGCTCCTTTCCCTTCCCCCCTTTCTTTCTTTTCTTCCTTTTTTCTGCCTAACAATTTCATTGGCTCCAAAATGTTTAAATGGGCCCCCTGACGTAAGAATTATCTGAGATTTACTCTTTAAAAAACTTGAAAATGGAGGATATAGTTTGAGACAAAAAAAACAGAGCTGTGTTTTTAGAACTCACTTCCTAGGGCACCTGGGTGGCTCAATGGCTTAAGCCTCTGCCTTCCCTCATGTCATGATCCCAGGGTCCTGGGATCCAGCCCTACATGGGCTCTCTGCTCAGCAGGGAGCCTGCTTTCCCCTCTCTCTCTGCCTGCCTCTCTGCTTACTTGTGATCTCTGTCAAATAAATAAAGAAAACTTAAAAAAAAACTTTAGAACTCACTTCCTTCCAAAGTCAGTGTTAACCTTCTACAGCAACTAAAGAGCTTGAAAGGAACAGCCATCAGCAATGTCTTAGCTGAAGTAACCACTGGCCTGTTCGGGCTGTTTCCATCCTCTTTCTGTCTGCATTTGCCCAGTGCTTCCATCTCTTTTTCTCTCCTGCACCCTCTTTCCATATGTATTCTTTACTCAATTAACTCTTTTTCTTAGTTTAAACATCTGTTATTTCTTAAGACTCCATCTAGAGCTCACACTTTATTAGAATACCAGGACTGACTTTCAATTAAAACAATAATAAAAAGAAAATGCATGTTATCTATTCCCAAAAGCTGGAATTTATTTTATTAACTGAGCTCATTATTGTCCTTTCTTTTTCAGCATTTTCCTTTCTAGTTTAAGCAAAGGAGCCTTTGATATGAAAAAAAAATGCACTTATTGCCATGAAAATAGTACAAAAAGAAAGATATCAGGTAATAGAGAATTGGGCACATTTTCTTCCTAATTACTAGTATCCCAGGTATGCTCCTTATTGGTAATAATTTTATTTCTTGTTACTTATATAGATTAATTTATTTCTTTTAAAAGTACCCTATATTATGTGATCAAGGAGAATTAATATTTATATTTTCTTTTTACAAAAATCTTCAAATAGTTGGATCCTCTTGTTATTTTATTTATTTTTCTGAGTGGTTGATTCAACCTAATTTTGTTTCTAAGGTTGAGTTTATATAAACTGTAAGACTTATGGTGAATATCTTACAGATCTGGGTAACATCTACAGAATTAAAATTATGTTCATTCTTCCTTTTTTATTTTTGTGGTAGGGATCTACTATTAAATGCATGTTCATTTGGGAAATATGTATGAATCCCTATCAGCATACTTGCAAGTGCTTTGCAGTTTGGGACAGCTTTCCTGAACTCCTTTATCACCATTATCTATTTCTTGCATGTAGGGAGGGCATAATTTTTATACTTCAAGGTAACTCTCCAAGGTAGCTAGCTTTACAAAAATTGGCTCAGCAGATGTTTTAGGAGCAACCAATCTGTTTTATCTAGCATGATAAAGCGCTCTAAAGAAATGAGATATCCACTTGCCAAATATATGGGCTATTTCCCTCTGCTGTTTTTAAATTGTTAGTAAATGATGTTGCCATATAACTAACAAATTATAAAGACCAAAAAGCCTATTTATAAAGATTACTGTACCAATAAAATGGAATGTAAAACATGGTTAAGTTCATACACATTAATTGCCAAACATAATTGTTAGTGTGCCACATAGAAGGATTAGGAATAAATGCAAAGCAGTTCACACAAATGGCTATAATCACACTTTAAAAATCTATTTCTTTAATCCTTTATCTATCCTTGCCCCTAAGTATCTTTACCATACCAGTTCATCATCTTCAAGTGCTTGACCTTATTTTCTACTAGTTCTCTCCCTCTGATACCTTCCAAACATCACCACTGTAATATTCCAAGGCATGCACCCTGACTGAGATCCCTCACCTGAGTCCAGACGACCTTCTCACTATGCACTCTAATCATACAGATATCCTTAAAGAGTTTCTGATTTGTGCTCTCTGTTCATCCTGTTTTCCCTCCAAACATATTGACAAACCCTAAGGTTAAGGTAGCAAAATTTCCAAACTGCAGACTGCCTGGTGGGGGTTGGGAGGAGTGCAGGGACACTCAACTACTAAATGTAAGAGGTGGGTGATGCACCAGAAGAGAAAGCACGATGGTGCTACGACATCCGGGAAACCATCTGGAACTTGGGATAAGGTGATTAAAGAAAGGAAACAACACTTTCTGTATTTTTCCCTCTAACATATTTTCCTTGCCACATACCCAAACGGTTTTCTTTGATTTGTCATCAGCTGTTTGTGAGTGGCCAGTTTCCACTGCTGAAAAACTCTGCTTATTATGTATGTCTCTGGAAGATTCATCATGAAAATTAGCATGTCAATGTCTTTAAGAAATCATGTTTTAAATAAATGTCATCAACCTTTTTTATCCCTGTATTTCCCAAACTTATCTGGGAATGTTACTCTAAAATGTTACAAAAGCCTTGGGTAAACATAAGGCTAATGTTATTTATCATGTTGTTTATTTAAATCTTTTTTTAACTTGAAAGTATGTTCAGAAATTTCAAAAAGAAAAATATGAAGAAAATTAACCCCCTTAGATTATCTTCATTCACATACATCTACTGCTAATATCTTGATGTATTCCTTTCCTCCTTTATTTTCCCCCTATTCAAATGATTATCCTTAAACCACATTCTAATTCAGTTGAGTACATTTCAGTGACAAGAAATAGGTTCCTTTGACCAAAAGTATGTTTTTCCTTACAACTCGCAGGCTATTTCCTTAGTGATACATGAAGTCATTCTTTAGACAGAAGATTTATAATTCAGAGTGCAAAGGTTCAAGATAGAGGACCGTTATGAATGTACTTTAGTCAAATTATAAAAAGTTAACTTGCCTTTTCAGTAAAGAAATGATGATTTGAAATCCAGACCCATTTAGGTCTAGGATCAGGCTTAAATGGAAGATATGCTCATATGTATGTGCCTGGGCTTATATCTCAGAGAATTGTTGAGGAATCTTCTTTTTTCCAATTCTGGGAAGATTTAGTCATCTTTTCCCCCTCCTTTCCAACTTGAAATTCCCACAAATCCCCATTAAGGGGAGAAATATATAGATATATAATTTTAGGATGTTATTTATTATTTAAGGAATTATTTATTATTGAAGGAACATTAGAACATTAAAATCCAAATTTTATGCTCTAATACCAGACTTTATTGATTCAGCACTGGACTCTAGTGTTATTAGAAATACCTAGAAAGTACTCAAGGCCTTTCTACAAATCACATGAGGAAAAGTGAAGATACTTTAATGTTCTAAAATATTCTATTTAAGACCATACAACATGAGTCAGGAACTTCTAATGAAGTTTAGCTAGAGTGATTTTACTGTTATTCAAATGTAAACATCAATGAACCCCTTATGAAACTAGGAAATTGTCTGAAAATGGAAACAATTAAAATAACCCAGTTGGAGGAAATGTTCAAAGAGCAGATTAATTAGCAAATAATTTTTAAAGTATTTTCTTCACAGTAATCCTTCCCTGTCCATTATAAAAAAAATCAACAGTCTTTAAAATTTGTATAAATTTATATACATGTTAGACTGTCATAGGGATAATCATGGAATAGTTCTGTAAAATGAAATTATAATGTTGGTGATTATTATTATAGTAATTTGGGATACCTTAAAATAGTACATCAATGTCAGCAAAATTTTTGATGATAAATAAACCAATTAAAATCAGTCTTTAAAGAAGATATCCTTCAAACATATACTTTATATACATATATAAAAGCTTTATATATATGATTTGTGTATATTTGTTATTTATATACACACAAATGTATATCTATATATACAAACACATACACATACTGTATTATATACTCTATAGCTGTTAGACAGTAGTAAATCTGTTTTTAACAGAGATTTCTTACAATGTTGATATCCTGCTGATAAGTATTGAAATAACAGATGTTTTGAAGTGATAATTCAAAAAGATGATTAGTGCTTGAGGCAGAAATGAGAAAAGCAGTATAGTATAGTAAGTAGTAAGCACACTCGATTAAAAGTCAAAACACTCAGATTTTAACTCTGATTCTCCTGGAGAACAAGCTGTGTGATTTTAGGTACAAGCCTTTAATCTTTCTGAGCCTGTTTTTTCCCCTTTTCAGTGAAGAAATAACACCTGCACAGTTGAGTACATCACGCTAGAGTAAGGGCGGAATAAGATTAGATGCTAAAAACACTGTGAAATACATTTGTTGAGTATATTAGTTTAACCAACAAATGTTTACTGAGCATTTTCTATACGCCACACAGGCACTGTTCTAAGTAATAATACTGGGTTGGTGAACAAAAGTGCAAATGTTCCTATTCTGTAGCACATCTTACAGTCTTGGGGAAAACCTATTTTAGATAGGTTAGAAACATAAATAGGAAAGATAAATAGATGATAGATTAGATGCACGAATTGGTAGTAGATGACAGGAAGGTGACAGATATAATTACATATATAATTATATCCAAACACATACACGAATTATACAAATTCATTTCGGATCACTGTAAGTACTCTGAAAGGGTGTCTTTTGAAGAGATAACTTTGAACTGAGACCTCAATGATGAAAAAAATTCAGGGAGGAGCAGAAAGAGAAAGATTATTAAAGGAGGAGAAGAAAGAACAAGATCTGAGGTGAGAGCAAATGTGTGATGTTTAAGACACAAAAAGCCCGGGGGCACCTGGGTGGCTCAGTCAGATAAGCATCTTCCTTTGGCTCAGGTCATAATTCCAGGGTCCTGGGATTGAGCCCTGTATTGGTCTCCCTGTTCAGTAGAAAGCCTGTTTCTCCCTCTATCCCTTCACTCATTTGTGCTCTGCCTCTCTCTCAAATAAATAAAATCTTAAAAAAAGAAACAGAAAGTCTGATAATACATCTGGAGCCTGGTTATGCCAGTGATCATGGTACAAAAGGACACTGTGGTGGGAGTGGGACCACACCTAAAGAGCTTTCTGCATTTCACTAAGCAGCTGACCTTTATTCTAATGCAATAAAGAGCCTTTGGGTAATGAAGTGAAATGATGTTACTTGCGGTTTAAGAAGATAGCTGATGCTGTGTGAATAATGCGTTCTAAGAGTGTCATAAAAAATGGAATAGGGAATCAACAATGAAGAATTAAAGATGGTGTTTTTATTAAGAATGCCTATCACAACAATTTATTTAATATGGTATTGGCCATATTTTCACTGGAAATGCTGTCTACTGAGGAACTCAGAGTAATATTCACTAGGCCCTATTCTGTAGACTTACAGTTTATGAAGGGGGTTTATTGTCTCCTTTATGTTATTTTCTATCTGTTAATTCACAGAAGCAGTCACTGTATGGAGACTAAATGGACTAACATTAGTCATCATAATAAAGTATATCTTAAAATCCCAATTGGAAATGGTCCTGTTTGGAAATTGAAAATGTTCTGGGCTCCCTACATAACCGTCAGTGTGTACTCCTGGATTGGACAACGTTTCAGCTCCCTGCCAATCTGCCTGGGGCAACATTTTTGCTCCATGTCCTTCATTTCTGTTCCCTAAATTCTTTAAAATAATTGGCAACTTTCTCTAGCTGATATGTAGAGCTACTTAATTGTGGCTGTGTTCAGCTACTAAATCTGGATATGGGGTAGAAACCCACATTTCGAGGTAACTAACCAATCCCTGATCCTTTTGTGTTTTCAGATTCTAAGTACTCAAATGATACAAACATCTTCCGGGGGGAAAAAAGGGCAAGTTTACTATGGCAGAGATGAATCTCATTTCCATTGAGAATTTCCCTCCTTCCCTCCTTATGTTATAGGCAATTTCTATTGAGAGGGGGTAACCTGTAGAGAGTTGGCTGTGTTGGAAGAATGGGTTTCTTTTGGTCTATGTAAGTCTTGATCAAAATTATATAACTGGGGCACCTGATGGCTCAGTTGGTTAGGCATCTGCCTTTGGCTTGGGTCATGATCTCCAGGTCTTGGGGTCAAGCCCCACATTGAGCTCTCTGCTCAGCGGAGAGCCTGCTTCCCCATCTCTCTCTGTCTGCCTCTCTGCCCACTTGTGATCTTGCTCTCTGTCAAATAAATAAATAAAATCTTTTAAAAAAATGTATAACCTGTAAAAGCTTTGAGGCATCATACTTCCTGTTCCCATCACAGCATTTTAGTTACATAAGACGAACACTATAGCAATCTTTGGAGGAATATGGGATCTATTTAGGACTGTGTTTTCTCTTAAGTTTTCCAAAATGGCAGAGTTTCCCATCTCAGAAACACTACAACATTATTTTTCAAGTAAGGAATTGAGATTTCACCCGGAAAAAAAAAAAAATCACCAACAGAAAACTTTTTAAAAAATATTCTACATTGTTTCTAGAATCAAGATGGGAAATGACAACTATAAAAAGTTCAAAAGTAATTGCACAGAAAATAAACTGCGGCTGTTACTAATAATTTGGACTTTATAACTTGAGCATAGCCTCAGTGGCTACATTTTAATTCAGGAAATTCTTGGCACTGATCTGTCGATGATTTATACACAACAGAAAACGATGAGAGTAGAAAGTTTCTAAACATGCTACAACATTCCTTTGGGTATCTAGCTTGGATTCATTAGACAAGCTGGCTTTAGGAGCTGACTAGAGATCCCAGCCAGTGAAGGTTAAAAGGTGCTCTCTGTTCATTTTAACAGTTCCTCTTGGGTTTTTAGTAACTGCTTTTTCTCAAAACTTCAACTGAATTTGGGAATGTCTAGATATAATATTTCTGTGAAAATGGATTACATTATGCCAGAGTCTGAGTATCTGCTCCACAGCTCACATTAAATGCACCAGATAAGGCTACAGCAAATTCAGAATGAAGGATTCCAGAGTCACATTTCAAAAGGTAATACTAAAGCCATGATCTGGTAAAGGAAATATAACACCACTTTTACCAACAAAAAATATTAGATGAATCAAATCTTTTAAATTTTTGGATGTTGTTATTAATTTAGAATCTTTTCATTCTGTCAAAAGCCATCACATTGTCCTCTTAATATATCATCCTCTTAATTTTTGAAATTCTGGCTGTTTAATAGAAATATAAAATGTATGTGTAAAATTCAGTTGAACATGAATAAAATGGTTGTCTCTGATCTCAGAATCACACAGGATACAAAGAATAATAATAATAATGATAGGATAACTATATAAATTATAAATTAATAATTTTAAAAATTACATGAATATTGGATGCGTTGGAATCCTGAGATAGAACAAAGTTGAATTTTGAAAAAGAATTAAATTATGCTTCTTTCTCTAACCCTAGTCACCTAAACTTTACAAAGCCACAAAAAACTTCGCAAAAGTTAATCTGCTTTTATCCAGAGTGATTAATTTTCCACCTTTACTTCTTTTGATGTAAAAAAAAACCCCAAAAACCAAAAGACCAAAAACCCATAACCAAAGATCCCCCAGGAGTCAACACCACTTTGCCAACTGTATGCATATCCAACCCAGTCACCCTGCTTAGCTGGAGATGTTTACATCTTAACGCTAAGATCTCTTGCAATCATTGAGCTACAAATCCCAAATTGGGAAAATTAGGAAGATAAGGAGAAAGTCTGCTTTGAAGTATGATTGTTTTTTGAACATTAGTTAGTGCTAAAATAACTAGAGAGAAAACCCCAATTATACTCCTTACAATTATTCATCTAACTGATACATTTGAGTAAAAAATGACACAAATAAATAAAAATCCTAACTCTGTATGACTTACAGGAAAAAGAAGAAAATCTTAACTAAATATCTGTTAAGGGTATGGTAGGGATAAATAAAGTCCATTATCTACCTACATTTCTATCTACTCATTTACTGATTTACTTTTCCGCTCATCCCCTGGGTTTGTCACATGATGATTATGCATTCACTCTCTTAACTTTACCATCTTCATCTTTATGGTTTGATGATACAATCTTTGAGAGGCATCCATCATCCTATATATTAATAACTGAGATTAAACCTAAGGCAATATTTAGAAATTTAGAAAAATATTTCCAGAAACTATCATTAGCAGGGAGAGAGCAAGTGAAATGTTCTGTAGTCCCTTGAAAATGTGGCTCAACCAAGATCTCATTCCTTTGACACTACTCTGGTTGATTTCTATTTAAAAATGGTTTTACCCTAATCAGTTTTCCAAGGAATGAAATAAAATTGTTTATAGAAGAAAGATGTTTAAGAAGAAGCCTATGAACGGGAGGGACAGTAACCCCTCAGCTTGGTGGTATGTTCCAGACAATAAACTGTACATATCAACCCGATTCACCCTGGGATTGTGTCATATCATTGATTAAATGTAGCGTGTACATAAAGCTGGGCAAAAGGAAAGGGTAAGATGTCACTGGAAAGGAATTACTTATCCTTAAAAACCTGAAACCTCCCTTCAGAATTAAATTTGGGATCTGTGTTTATAGGCTGTTTTTGCCCCCACCTAGAGCGCAGGGGGAACCAATGTGATGGTGGCCAAAATGTAAGTTAGGTGTTGCAGTGCAGGGGCTGTATCATTTAACTTTTTAGGAAGTTCAAGAAAATTCAGTTAATGAGGAGAAGCCTTCAGAAGATGAATTGTTTCAGAATGTGCTTGGTTTGGTCCTGATTTAAAATGAGAAGAGAAATCTTGATTAATCAAGGAACACCTGAGTCTACTCATCTTTAGAACACAGATCCTCTCCTTTACCAGTTTCTTTGTGTTGCTCTCCATTCACATTCTCTATCCCTCTCACTTCCCTCTCCTTATCTTCAATGCCCCCTTTCCTTCTCTGTTCTTCACTAACCTGCTCTTTCCCATCTTGCCTCTTTCTGGCTTTTACCTTTTCCCCTCCTCCTACCATTTTATTCCTCTGTACTGACCAGGCTTTAGGCAAAAGCCTTTCAAAAACATTCTTTAGTTCCTGGTTGCAAGGGAGAAGTAGCCCTCGACACCCTGCCCTCAAAAAAAGAGACTTTTAAATGAGAATGAATTCCACAACTTCTGACAATTTTGATTTGTATTTTCTGGCTACTGATTATTTAAATTCAAGTCTATTTCAAGGTTCCTTCATTAACTTTGTATTTAAAATATGAACATGGCCAAATTATTGTTCTCTTTTGTTCTTGAATAGAGGACATTACATCATTAGAATTCCACACATTGTATTCCTTTTCACCTCTCCTATCTAGAAAGAAAGAGAGAAAGAAAGAAAAGAAAAAAGAAAATGAAAAAGAAAAAGGAAAAAGAAAAAAAGAAAAAAAGAAAAAAAAGTCCCTTCCCAGATAGCTCTCTTTACGTTACCCTTGCATTTTCACCTTCTCAGGATTGCTCTCTGGGCTCTGAAAAGGTAGACAATCTGCAAACTGGTTTCTATCAACTAGATGAACCAAGTTAATATATTTTGTTTCTTAGTTATTGGACCCAGGATGTATATCTCCAAAGAGTATTGCTATGCCTTCGGGTGGCAGTATGTTTTTCTGAAAAACAGGTCATGAAGAATTTGCACATAAAGAGTTTCTTCCATTAGTTTCGAGTCTCAGCTTATCATATTTCTATACCTTCTGAGAACATTCAGAACAAAATATCCCTGCCTTCTGCATAACATTATTCTTAAAAAAACAAAAACAAAAACAAAAACAGACTTTTGTCATAATAGAGAAGAGAGTGGATCCATTTCTCTCATAAGAGAAGATTAACTCAGTGGTGATGATGAAGCAATTGAAAGGAAACTTTTACCCTCTTATAAACTAATAATAATATTTCAAGTATTTGCTCTACATGGGCTTTTCATCTATGAAAATAGATAGATAAAAAAGAAAATGGATCTTGTAACAACAAAAATAAGAAAGGTACATTTCTGCAATGGAGATCTACTGGAATGTATATCATACTTAAGAGAAATCTATGGTAAAGAAATGAAATTAAATAACTACAGAGAAATATTTATTCAGTAATTTCAGTTTATAGCACTCAGAAAGCATTGTGGTAATATTTTTCTAATTCTATAGCTGATGATGCTTCAGAAAATATCTAAAAACTGTATTTAATATTTTAAGGTATAGTGTTCTAAAGATAGAGAGACATTCTCAAAATGTACATAAAAGTTCTGATGACTCTGGAGATACATGTAATAAACATGTTAGTATATCCCTTAAGGTAATAAGATGCACTCCAAAAAAATTTAATGAAGATTAAGTTAGTATTAAAGCTTCCTCATAACTGTCAAATTTATCAGATTTAATTGTAGTACATTCCAGGATGATACATAAAATAGAAACAGAGGTAAATATTTGAGCTACTTTTTAATTTGTTTTGTCTACCAAATCCTCAAAATCAATGTTTCTAGGAGTCACAGATATCAGATAAGTCATCTTTAGCAAAGATTAAAGCACAACCATTCCTTTAAATTTTCTTGAGTCCTTGGATTAACTATTATTATAGCATTATATCCATTTCAATTTAAAAGAATATAATTCGACTATATTTGGCCAACTACTATTTCTGTTCTTTAAACACATGTCTATTTTTTCTTACTTGGAGGGACTAAATAGATATTAAAAGTAGATTCTACCAAAACAGTAATGTTGCAGGCTCAATCAATGCAGTTGTTTCTGTTGACATATCTAGCATTATCTCATTTCTTGAAAATTAGCTTTTCAATTCATTCTTAGCCTACATTATACATCCCCAAGTTCTGTGGCTCTCTAAGGTCCAGGTATGCAGATGAAAAGTAGGTAAAATGCTTCCTGTTTACACTCTATTTATTTAAAGAGTTAACATACACATTTATTTAAGAATTATTATATATAATTAAATGTCAAGGAGCAGTTCTGGGTTTGTTATTTACACTCCAAACAAGACAGCTGATCATTAAAGGTACCTGTGTGTGTGTGTTTAGAATTCTTCAACAAACTGAAAATTATGTATAAAGCTTATAGAGGTTACTCATATTCACATGTTAAAGTATTAAAAGGGATTTCCTAAACTAGACTGGAAACAGTGTTTCATAGATGCATTATAAAATTCTGTTGATTAGTAAGGACTGATATCATGGAGCAGGAAGTAAAGGAATCAGATGCATGCCCATTAGTACTTTGGAAAGCCTTACTTTTTAAAAGTTGTATCACTATCCTGTTTCTTCCTTTTATACATTCCTTCCCTACCTGAAATCTTTGCAACTTATTTCAAATGTTATGAATTAAGAACAATTTTCTTGAAGCCAGTTTAAACATTTAGATATACACAAATATCATTGCAATACATCGCATACCCAATTATGCATTCCATTTAATGATCAAAACATTGTTCCTTGAGACTTTTTTTTCTCAGAATGTAGTAAAGGAACACTAGGTGGAATTCAAACCTGAAAGAATTTGTATAGCATGTCCAAGAATGGACGTTTGAAATTGACAAGAAAGAACACCTGGTAAGGCCTCTGATGTATATTTGAATTGTGTCTTTGACAAAGCAGTTCCTCTTAAACCTCTCAGACACGAATGGTGTTTGTTAGCCTCAAAACAGACCTATGATCCACATTCCATGAGATTACACTACTCTCTCTATATATATATAAAGACTAAATTCATGCTACCGTTCCATTTTAAAATAAAAATTTGGATTCCTAAGCTTCTTATTTTTTGTATATATTTGCTACCTCAGTGAAGGAGAGATGACTTTCTTAATATTGCCATCTAATTGGAATTTAAATATTGCTATCAAATAGTTTTTAACACATGCTTCAGAGAAGGTGCAGCATTAGCTATAGTTGGGAATCAGAGATTCTCACCTTGGTTTCCTGTGTGACTTTAAACAATAATTTATTTCCTTGCTTCCCTTGTTTTAGTCTGAGATCAATATTTTGTTTTGGCTTCATTAGTCTCTGCTTAACTAAATAAGATTGGTGGATTATCTTATTCAAACGTTATTCAAATATGTGAGTAATATCTAGCACTATTTATTCTTATTGTAATAAATATTGTATTATTTAGCGCTTTTTTCTTCCTAAGTAGAAATCTACTAGTATATTAATTGGTAAATTTTTACAATAGAAAATTAAGGTTTAAGTTCAAATTCATGGTTAAAAAAATTACCATCTATCTCATTCACCTTTTATCCCAGAGTTGGTACTAATCTAATGCAAAACAGTGGATCAATACGTAAAATTCAAAATAAATGTTTAGAGCATTAGGCTCAGAGATAATCTATTTGAATTCAATGTAAATATAGCAATGCCAAATGAAGTAGATGTACTCTTTGGACTAGCAGGGAGAATATTAACTTCATATTTTCCCCGGATAATAAAATCATTACACAGAAAACATTATGATTTCCAAGTAAATGTAACATTTCTTAATGTAATTATGAGATGTTTGTATCTGTCTTTTTCTACATATAGGTATGTGCACAGAAATACCATAGTAAATTGAACTAACATTGAGCAATCTATTAAAAATAGGATTAGTCCTTAAACTACATGCTACTATTCTTACTACTTTACATTTAGAAGGAAAGCAAGGCTTCATTAGTAAAGATTTGATACTGTTCTCTAAAATAAAAACACAATAATGCAACCCACCTCCCAACCCTGGTCTCAGACGATTGTCATAACCATCTAGGAGTCGGTCCAAAATTCTGGTGAAGACAGTAGTGTTGTCTTTAAGTTCATCTTGTAATGAGGGTTGTCCATAGCTGAAAAAGACATAAAGGCAGGTAACAATCTAAATTACATAATTCTATTAAAACCTTTTTTCCAAATAAAGCCTTCCCTAGATTTTCCTATTTTCTTTCCTATTGAATCTTAATTTGAAAATTCCTTCCGGCAAAGTTAAAAAAAAAAGTCATTTTAATTTTTACCATTTTCTCACATTTGTTATCACACATGATAAACTCTTTATTCTAATATTTCTAACTATGGAAGAAAAATTATAGGAAATGAGTTCTCTTTGCCTGTATAAATCTCAGCATGTATACAATGCTATAATACATGTTTCCCTGGGCAAGAAGGCTAATGCATGCTAAGGAGAAATAAAATCTGGCAAACTTCTTCCAAAAAAAAAAAAAAACAACAAACGTATTTATGAGCTATCAGATTAGTAGTTTTGCTTTCATTTAACGTAACGTATAGCATTAGCCTAAGATTTCACCTACCAACATTTACTTCTTTCATCCACTTTATATAAGTATATAGATATAGAGGTAGAAATATCTACATATATCTGTATTTATTCTTTTGATGTTCTTTTAGGATATTTAGATGAGAAAAAAAAGTTAAAACTTGTTTCTTAGGATAATTTACGTTTCAAATCAGTGTGTAATTTCCATTCCCCTCAAGTTTTATGAACTGATTTCTATAATGTGCCTATTCAAATCTCTAATTAAATGAATTTTTGTCATTTCTGTCTTAAAGTAAAAGATACCTCGGAAAAGATATGATCCAATATTCTTAATTTATGGTTTATTGAACTGTAGTGTGGGATTAGTGTTTTAAGAAAACATAGCAATCTGTGAGCAGAGCTTGAAATACCCTGTTTTCTTCAACTTTTAGTCTAAAACTTTAGTTCTATTCTTCTATAATGGATTAATTGTTCCTATTTAAATCTTTCTAGCTTCAGGAATCATTTCTACCCCTTATCATTACTAGTCTTTGAGTTTCAACCACATAGTGACCATAGTTCAAATACTGCGCATTTCTTATAACAATCACATTATCATTTATGGTTGTTGAATCATACTTTATGTAATGATTAGGATGACACCTCCAAAATCCTTTGAGAGAATTTTTTTTTATCTCAGTGGATCACACTCACTGATACATTCCAATGACAGCTCTGACCTTGAGTAAAAAAAAAAAAAATGGAGAGTGTAAACTAAGAAATGCCACAAAAATATCACTTTCATACTCTGTTTAATATGCTTTTGGCTTCACTCTTGTGTGTTTATATTACTGATCAATGAAAAAAATAGTAACATCCGAAACCAGGATTCACTTATTTGACAGGAATAAGAAATATAAAGAAAGTATCATTTCAAAAACAAACACTATTTTTAAAAAGGTAATTAGTTTTATATTGTCAAAATTCAATGGCCATTTTTCTGATAGAATTTTAATTTAATAACTGAAACTATTATAACTAAAGGCTCTTCATGATGCTAAATACATGAAATTCAACTGTATGGAACAATTTCCCATTCTCCTAAATTCAACAGTAATATCATACAGCTTGACAGTTTATTCTCCCTTGGCAAAATTAAACATCTTACTAGTTTTTTAAATCAAATTTTCACTGAGCTTTCCAGGATGTCTCATTAGCAGATGATACCAGTAAAGCAAAAATAGTTGTCTAAATGTAATTACTTATAAAAAGTCTTCACAAAACGAACTGTCACACATGCATGCATCTTTCAAGGATACTGGAAGGTCATCTTGATAAAGGTGGAAAAGAAATGCTAGTCCACTTTAAATTGTGAGGAGGGCCTGATCAAGTAGTCTAAGGAGGAAAGCAGCAAAATAAGAAGGGTAAGGTGAGATGGGGTAAGTGACAGAGCACAATTCGATTCTGGATACAATTCCTAGAATATGCAGTTGTCTATTACCTTTTCCTGCATTTTCTGCGTGTTGAAGCTTATACCAAATTGAGGAAAAACTTTCATCCCTGGTTTTATCTTATAAGTGCCTTTTCCACCAATTGTATGCACAGAATGCAAATGCCAAAGGAGACTTTTCCATCCCTCCCAGAAAACTAGTTCTGCTATCCCAGCTGGAATAGTAATCTTTATTTCCTGTGATTTTCTAATGAGGGTATTTCTCATCTCCACGTCTAATTTACCATGTCCAGTTATAACTGTCAAAGAATAACCCCAGAATAGAGATCAAGATTGTTTATTGCTCTTAAACACTTATGCCAATGTAAGGTTTCCTAAACAGAATATATAATTTGAAGAGAAATGTCAGTTACAGTACCTGATTTTGATTCCGAATGAACCACTCTGTAATAAAACACTGTGCACTAACTCCATCTACAGGTCATTACAATAGTAACACTTCATATAATTTTTCAAAAGAAATGGAAAACATTTAACTCCTCGGATTAAGAGTATCTGGCAATAGTGGATCTCCTCTTCATCTGATAGTCATCACTTACCACACACAATAGCAAAAAATAAAAACAGACAACTTCTTAATTAAAAAAAAAATTCCCAAATTCGCATCTTTCCAGATTATTCCTTCTCTCCACCTTAACTTTTTAAGAGTTTACCTTCCATTACATCTCAAAGAACCTTGGGTTTTTATGTCTAAGACTGTCTTAAGGGCGACAGGAATAGACCAAGCAAGAAGTATAAAAGCAGATAAAGAAGAATCTGAAATTTTTGGTCACTTACATCACTGCTACTACAATATGTTTATATGCTTGATTGGATCATCAGCAAATTTTCAAATATGGTTAAACATATGTTTAAATTTTTCTCATAACTTTTCCCACAATAGTCACGCTTAAATAGAGAAGTTCAATTTTATGTAATGTTCTTAAATATTTGTTTAGTATATTCTACCTCTATTGATTATACAAAGAATGGTTTCAAAACATAATATGCACACACATTTATAGAGACTTAGGACTTTCAAATTACGAATATTATTTTAAACTTTCCACTTTCATGCAGTCACAAGTTACTCTATGATCTTTACAGTTGGCTAGAAATTTTCTTGTTGGAAAATCAACTCATAGAGTATGCAGACATTAATTGGGGTAACTTTCTCTATGAATTTGGAAACTACATATTTCATTCAGTTACAACTGAACAGTGAAAAGTTCGATTTAAGACTTAAATGTTGAATTAATACATTCCTTTAACAAAAGCGTGTTAAGTGTATTCTAACCATCATGCAAATAGGATGGCTATTTTTTCATACTGCTCTTCTTTATTCTTAGTTGGGATTTTATTGCCGTTAAGTTTTTTGAATTCCCTTAGTCATGAATTCATCCAAGGACAATTTTCTTCCCCCTGAAAGAATAAATGAAAAGTTACAGAAATTATCATGCAGATTTAAAATAAAGTGCCCCCACCTTCTTCCAGTCAATGTGCTCAGAAGGAGGGTCCAGGCCCAAAGATACTCAGAGAAACCCGGACTTTTCTTCATTGCGGGCTTGTGCAGCTGAAAAGTAGAACAAGTAGAGATCAATGTCTCTCGCAAGAAACATCAGGTTATAACCACTAGGGCTGACTGAGGCAGTTCAGATGAATGCTTTGAAGTCAGGAAATGACCTCACTGGGATATGACACCTCATTGGAAGCAATGGAAACCTGGACCATCCATTCTCCACTATCCCTTCCATTTCTCCATTCAGAAATATATCAGTGTCTTAATTTCTCCTGTAAAAAAATACAAGTTGAAATGCTTTCAAGTGCCAATACTGCCCAACATAAAAACTGTTTTTTTTTTTCCCTTTAGGTTTTATATTTCCAATATAGTGTGAATTACTCTCTTCTTGTTGTTTATGATCTGAAAATATTGACCTTTGTGATTGGAGTTTCTATGCCTGAACTGTGAATTGAAATTTTTAAGCTGGTGTTTGTAACGGGGAGAAATGTTTTGGAGCTGAGATGGGGTAGGTTAATATGCTTCAATGACTGAATTCATCTTTGAATTCTGGATGCACCTTGATTTCAGAAGCAACTGTATTTATCTTAAAAAAAAAAAAAAAAAAAGGAAACACACTGTTGAATGCCGAAGTCGTGCTTATGTTCTCTGCCTGTGATTGCCTTATTAAATATGCTCACTAATGCTTCTGTGAGGCTAAAGGACATACTTTACAGTCAAACCATGTGCTGATCTCTCTCATACACACAAACCACACTCACATAAATGCATACAAACATGCCCACACATATCTTTTAAGCCCTCTTGAATTCTACCAGGTTGCTGCTAGAAAATGTTTCATCTCAAACAGATGGAAGCTGGAGTGCTTTGCTTTACATGAATACGGGAATCTTTTTTCCCTCTTAGGTAAAGTGCAATCAATCACTATCTGATTGTTGAATTTTAGACTTGATAGTGGGATGCTGGAGGAAAGGAGGAGTATGGAAAGCTTAAATATTTCAAAAAATTATGATCTATTTGTGGAGTCAATTTTTAAAAATTAGTGCACTACCTGGTTAAGGAGCAGATATGGTAACACTTTATTTCATGTGCTACAATTAAAGGCAGTTATAACATGAGAATGTTAAAGGTATTTTTTAGCACTTCCCTGAATCTATACTCCTTAGTATAGACAGTGATTAATGGATTGCATGTCTTTTAAAGCATGTTTTTCATTAACCACTCTATGATTGAATGTGATATGCCTTTAAGTACATCTACACAAATGCTTTCCACACTCTTGGGGATCATTTATATCAGTAAAAACCATTACAAACAGGCATGTTAGCAATGAAACATAATTAATGTGTTTGGAGTAAAATGGTCTAGATCTACAGATAAGAGCAGTGAGCTTCATAGTTTTTACTTAATTTAGTCACTGGTTTTGGCACGGATGAGAAGAAATATTGGATAAATATCATTCTATTAAAATACTGCATCTAAATTGCACATTTATAATTCACCCTGCATTAATCTTCAACATAATATGAAAGAAAAGCAACTTCTCTTGCCCTATTAATAATTATTGGTCTTTATAAAAAAAGGGGGGGGTATTCCTGAAGGGGTAAATGAAACAAAATCCCAAGACAAGGTACCATAGCTTTTTGTCCTCCTCTGGCATTTTAAAGAGAAAAACAAACCTATCATGGTACTCGAGTTGTTGAGTAAGAAAGTTTCTTGCAAATACAAACATAATAGTTTAAAAGAAATGCTAAGATGCCTCCTTACCCTTTTCCATCTTCCCCCACCAAACGCACACCCTCCAAACACCCATATCCCATGCCACTCATATCAAATGATAAGTTGAGTTTTTCATGTTCAGAACCAGAGAGACCCCTACACCAGAGGGCATTTTAGCAGCGTCCACTGGAAAGGAGAAAAGAGGCATTTTTGCAGACAGAATGTGAGAGTGCCTTCCATAGGACAGAGCATTAAGACAGGTTTTCTGTCCCAGCGTCTTAACTTTAGATGATGCCCCCCAAAGCCCCTCCCCAGCTCAACCCAGCACCCTCTTGAAAAAAAAAAAAAAAATCAAAACAACATGTCACCACCCACCCCACGGAATAAATTCATATCTGCCTAAGAAAGGGAGAAAGGAAAGAAGAGATACAGAGGGGCAAAAATAATGCTTCTCTATCGCTGCGGTTTTCACCCTGAAAGAAAAACATTCGTTGTTTCTACCTGCTATGGGGATCGGGCTCTTGTCCTGTTCCTCTTTCTCTTTTTTCTCCAGCATTCCTGTCTCTCCAGCTAGGAAAAGCAACGTTCAAAGCTCAGTGTGTAGCGGTCTGAAGCCGCACTTACCTCGGGCCCCCTCTGGGCACAGGATCGCTCAAGACCCGGGAAAAGTGTGCAAGAGAAAATCGCGGAGAGCCTGGAACCAGCGCGAGTCCGCGAGTCCGGGCGCGCCGGGAGCGGAGGGGCGTCCTCGCTCTGCCTCTCACTCACTCGGTCTGAGCCATCATGGACTCTGTGTGCTCCTTTGCTGAAGATTTCACACCCAAATCCGCTACCCAGTATCCGATCTGCAGCTATACAACAAAAGATTTCTCTTTACCAAGACAGTAGTAATACGTCCCAGGGCAAACCGGATGTGAAATAGGCGGTGACTTCATGCCAGAGAGATTTTATTTTAGAAAGGAAGGTGGTACCAGCCTCTGGATCTGGAGACCAATCCGCCCATTTTTTATATGCAGCACAATTTAACTTGCACCGCTCTGGCCCTAATCCCCTTCTCTCTGGCTGCAGACTCAAATCCTTCTACAATCTGCTGCAAGCTTTCCTTTTTTTTTTTTTTTTTTTTTTTTTGTTGGGGAGTAGGAATGGGGGAGCAAAGGGTAGACAGGATTAGAGACCCAGGGACTCCACTCAGAACCTTTTCATACTTTCAATTTATGAACACTATTTTAAGGTGTGCCCATTAAAAAAACAAAAACAAAACAAACAAACAAAAACAAAAAAACACTCATCAGTGTAACTAATCCTTTGATCAAAGATTCAACCCGTGCATGCATATGAATGAATGCAGGGAGCTGCAGGGTTGCACGTGTGGAAAGCCACTGTCCTCTCGCCTGTCTCCCTCACACGCACTCCCACACACATGTCTGAGTCCCTGTGTCTTGCGGAGTCACGAATAATGAGAGATTGGCGGGGAAGAGTTCTGGCCGGGAGGGCACTGGCCACCGGGTTTCGAGGCTTTCGCACTTTCACAGGTTGTGAGCGCTTTTCACCCCACCTTGGTCTGGAGCTTAGAGGGCAGCAATAAACGCGCTCCGGAACCGCGTTTTTAATCTCTGGAGGCCACTGTTTGTCTGTTTACGTTATGAAGGAGAAAACACGGGCTCCTTTAAGTAAGAATTGTGCTGGGTCCCCAGGACGAGGAGTATTTAACTTTAAATAAAGCACCCAGATCATTTCTAGGTTTGAGAGTCATAGCTCCATTTCCGGAATCATTCCCTCGCCTCGAACTCCATCATCCTCCGGATTAGGAAAATGGGAGAGGGGGAGGAAAGAAGATTAACAGAAAGATTTTTAGAAGTCAAGACAAAACCGTCTTCTACTTCCCCCCCCCGCCCCTCCTCCCTGCCCTCTTCTGTTACCCTCCCTGGTGGCTCTCCACCCACGAATAAACTATACACTTAGGGAAGGAGGGTGTATTTCAACATCAATCTAACTAAATTTTCAACGAGCCAGGGGCGACTGAGTTCTCTCTTCGGATTTTGTGAATGGGTGTTTGTAGCACAGAAGAAATGGGTGTTTCTGAAATGACCCGAAGCTTGGAAACTGTCCCTTCTGTACTTGCGCCAGACTAGATAGGAGGCGCTGAAAGATAGGGTGCCTTCAGGTATTTCTTCTGGTCAGCAAGGTCCGAACTTTGAGCTCCCTAGTCATTTTGACCACGAAGACTTCTAGCAGAGGAGACTTTTTTTTTTTTTAATAGGGGCGGAGCTTGGCAAGGAGAAGGAAAAAAAACCCTAAATGGCAAGTCTATACCACTCACTGGTTTTTGATGCTGGAAGCCTTCCTTGACGTTGTGCTGCAATGCAATCAGCTTAGGTGGTTAAAACATAGGACAGGTAATTGAAAATAAACGTATCTTATTGAAAAAAATGAAGGAAAATAAAAATGATAACCACATTCAGATTTGGGCTTGGTTATCATGAGTTTTGAAAGGGAAATGTTACTGGAAAATTATTTTAGAAATAAATCTTCAAGGAAGACAGATTTGAAGACCATCTTATGTTGCCGACTCTGTTCAGATAGGACAAAGATCAATGCATTCTTAAAGATATCCATTGAGGATCATCATATCTTCCCTATATGAGAGTCCTCAATTTTTATTTACTTATGTACTTATCCATTAATCACTTACTTCTTGAGCAGTTCTGAGAATTAAAACTCACTTCAACAATATTCTGAAACCCTGAGTTAACAATTTAAAAATATTGTTTTCTTATCTATTTAAAATGTAATTCCATTGTTTTCCTTTGATTCAACAAAGACTATTCAACAAAGACTATTTCTAGATAGTCCTAGGAATGTAATCTTTTCATCTTCTTTTTTCCTCCTGGTAAAACTGTCACAGCTCCTTCTACTCTCCTCCGCAAATGGAAATAACTTTATATCCTATATCTAATGCCATACAATCAAATCACTCTACTGATTATGTTTTTTTCAATCAGTTACTGAAATGTTATCATTTGCACCATAATCTCTGAAAACAATGCCAATCACATCTTTCTTCAGATTAAATACTATGTGACTATCCAATAGGATGCAACTGCACAGCATTTCCATACATTTTAAGACAAATATTTATAAATAAGATTGGATTTATCTTAAAACTACAGTTAAAACTACAGAAATGGAAAGGTCCATACTGATTTTCTAAGTAAAACAAGGCAGTTTTTACTAGATGATCTATGTTGATTTGTTTAGACATATGTTTTAAATAAATGAATTTAATAAATAGTGGCCATTTAAAACATTGATAATTTGACTACTCCAAAAACAGCAATTGCAACTTTAAATTATCAGTGTGTTTATTATTTCCCATCAAGGTATCATTTTTTTTTTTAAAGATTTTATTTGACAGAGAAAGAGAAATCACAAGTAGGCAGAGAGGCAGGCAGAGAGGCAAGTAGAGAGAGGGGAGAAAACAGGCTCCCCGCTGAGCAGAGAGCCCGACGTGGGGCTCCATCCCAGAACCCTGGGATCATGACCTGAGCTGAAGGCAGAGGCTTTAACCCACTGAGCCACCCAGGTGCCCCCCATCAAGGTATCATTAACATATGCACATTAACATATGCACAACGAATAAATATAAGAAAAAAATATAAAAAATTAATGACAAGGAAATAATTACTTTATATTGTCTTGTTATATTGAATCTTTAAGATCATTGGTGACACTCTTGTTTTTTCCTCTACCTAGGGGAATAAATTCCTTCAAACTGTGTGTGCAACTTATATCTGATAAAGTAAGTTTTTATAATAGTAGTAACATGATATTTAGTATTCTTAAAGTGTTTACTTGGTGCCAAATAATGTGCTAACAAACTTGCATAAACCAATTCAATTTAATTCATAAAACATGTCTGTGAGAGATAGTCTTAATACACCTGTTTTACTAATCATCCAATAAATTGTGGGTTAGAGAGAGTGAGATTTGCCAAAGGTCACATAGGTAGTGAATGTTCGTGCTATGCACACCCAGATTTTCTGACTTCAAAGCTTATTTTTTTGACCATCCTTCTACATTACTTTATTTCCTTAATTACTATAAGTTGTAAATTCACGTTAAAATCTGTTTTATTCATCTTACATCTATACTTACCATCTTCGTATCAGTTACATAAAACCTACCTCTGAACATTTTTTAAAAAATATTTGTTCAGGGGATGCCTGCGTGGCTCAAGTTGGTTAAACCACTGCCTCTGGCTCAGGTCATGATCCTGGAGTTCCAGGATCGAGTCCCACATCAGTTTCCCAGCTCTGTGGGGAATCTGCTTCTCCCTCTGACCTTCTCCCCTCTCATGCTCTCTCTCTCTCTTCCTCTCTCAAATAAATAAAATTTAAAAAAAAAAAAATTTGTTCAGGACATGATTCTTCTTTTGCTGGTCTAGTCCTTCCAACTGCAACACAGGGTCAGGTTTACTTCAGTGTTTTGGAGGTTTCTGCTATTTTCCTTCTTACAAGGCCACTCTCTCAAAGAACCTCCAAACCCTCACTGGTTGTAGGCAGAAGGGATTTGATGTCAAACCTAGGGCCACAGATCCTGGGGAGGCCTAACAGCTCTATTTCCAGTGTTGCAGTCTGGTACATTTTGCTTTTTCTGTCAATTTTAAATGGCAGGAAGCCCTGACCTAATTGAAGAAGTGGTACTGATTCTTTTCAACAGAAATGTTTTTACTTTCCCCAACTAAATGTGAACCAAATGAGAAAAAAAAAAAATAGCAAGAGTATTCTTATTAATTCAGTGTGGCTTTTTATCATTTATAAAATAATTTGGGGTGAGGGAGAAGAAGAAGCAAAAATAATGAAATAACAAATAAGCAGCAACTGAAATCTAGAATAAAGTGGTCTTTTTAAATGTCTTTGCATAGCTTAGATATGGGTGCTGCAAGTACATTTTAACATGTGGGAAGCCTGGTTATCAATCTGCAACAATAATGTACAGGTTGCAGTTAAACATAATGCCACCTACATTTATTTATATATACAGTTGGATATTAAAATGAAGTTTTTACACTCACTAAATTAGTCCCCCTTTTCTAATACTCCTATTTATCATACAGACCATCTCGCTAATGAACTATATGAGCACATCCAGAGGGCTATACCTTCTATTCTAGTTGGTACTGAAATAATAGCTCAGTGGGAAAAAGAATTGTGATTTCAGTAAAAGAGCACTTTTTGTACTTTCACCTAGACACCTTTGTCATCTGGGTTACTTAGACAAATTCTTTTTTCCCATGCTAGAAGGCTAGTTTGACATCTCAGCATATGAGAAACAGAGTATGTATAATAGAAATAAAATCAAAATTTTCTCATATTTGTGTCATAAATATTTGGCACTCTAGAGGGATTTAAAGATTGTCTGCCCCAACCAATTTAGCAGATCAAAGATGATGTAATTTTTCCTGTGATCTTTGTAGAAGTAGAGCTCGGGTTAGCATGGCACAGTGACTGTCGTGCATGGATAGATATCTGAAGTTACTGGTATCTAACAGCTTCATGACCACTGATATGTTGCTGAACTTTTCTGAACCTTATTTTCTGAAGTTCTGAGATGAGGTAATGTTAGGGGCACCTGGGTGGCACAGAAGGTTAAGTGACTGACCTTGGTTTCAGCTCAGGTCGTGATCTCAGGGTCGTGAAATCAAGCCCCACATGGGGCTTAATACTCAGCGCAGAGTCTGCTTCAGATTCTCTCCTTCTGCTCCTCTCATTCATGGTCTCACTCTCTAAAATAAATAAATAAATATTTTTAAAAAATAAATAAAATGAAGTAATGCTGCCTCATTTGCTGATTGTGGCATTATATGGGAACACAAATGCAAATCACATAGTCTTCCTGTATACCCCTAGTAGGTGCCCAATGAAAGCCACGTTCCTTCTCTCTCTTCTATCTCAATACAAATTCACTATTTTTCAAGCACTATAGTACACTCTTAACAGCATATTTATATAGCACAACAATTCTATTATCCCTATTACACATTAGATTTAACTGAAACATAACCCCCCCAGTTATTAGACAAGATACCACGACAAGCTGGCTTACATGCGAGGCTTAATCCTAGACCCATACTCATCTCTAAGGTGCTCTGAGAAGAATGGTTCTCACTACACCTGCCTTAGGCACTGAGTATTTTTTTTTTTAAGATTTTATTTATTTATTTGACAGAGAGAGATCACAAGTAGGCAGACAGGCAGGAGAGAGAGGGGGAAGCAGGCTCCCTGCCAAGCAGAGAGCGTGGCAAAGGGCTCGATTCCAGGACCCCGAGATCATGACGTGAGCAGAAGGCAGAGGCCCAGCCCACTGAGCCACCCAGGCGCCCCAGCACTGAGTATTTTACATGTATTCTCAACCAGGAGTTTTGAAGACAGTTCCAAGATAGAAGCAACCATATCACATGCTCCAACCACAGCTTCTACAGTCAGCTACACACTCCCTCCTCCAAGAGACATTATACAACATTTTCCCATAAGATTTAAGAAAAATGCAACAAATACCCTTTAGGAATAAAACATGTATATGAGAGCCAGACTCTTTTTAATAGTTACATAAGTAGGACAGTATCCAGTTTTCTTTTGTGGCAGTTTTCAGTTTATCAGCAGCTCACGTGTAACCCAGATTCACCCATTTTCTTTCAGTCTTTTCTTTTCACAGATGTCAAACACATCAACGCAGGCAGGAAAACGCAGATTTATTCAGAGTTCAGAGGAATGATAATAAGCTGATAGTTGTAAGAATTACTTATTTTCAAATAACAAGTATCAATAATTTTCAAAACTTTGAGAAGATTTTAGACTGTAGATTCCATTAGCAATGTGAAGACTGCAATGCAAGTCAGGAGGGAGGTAAGAAAATGAGAAGAATGTTGTCCCAACTCTAGATTGGGTATTTTAAAATGGTATATCCTTTATAACTTGACTTGAGGAAACATGCATTTGCTATTTTTATGGTAACTTTCAGCCATTCAGGATATGTTTTCTTCAGTAAACTTCAAGTGTATATATGTGCACATAGTCTCTGGGTAAACTCCTCTAACCTATTAGAATGCATATTTCCCCTTATTTTTCTCTGTTAAGAAGAACATAATAAATAGATATTTCAGTCAATATCAATTGTTAAGTGTCTAGCATACAGAAAGGAAAAATAAAGATCTGAGTTGCAGAATCAATTTAGAAAGATCACTTATCAGAAACAGTAAAAAAAAAAAAAATTAAAAAAATAGGCATGTTGGTACCAAGAAATTGCATGTAGTTTATTCAGTATCTTCTGAAATGATAAGGATACACCTAGTTTAGAATATTTGAGGATTTTAATGTGGTCTCATTACCCTGCTGGGCAGCTTCATTTACATATCTGTTCGCCATCATAAAACACAGAAAGTGACACAAACGTTAAAGCAGCATTTAAAAAATCATTCATCATGCCCTGAATGGCCATAGGATTTGTGGAAAGGATATGAAATGGAAGGATTTACTAGAACAAAGATCAAGAATTAAGACACTAATGCCCCATCTGTTCAGTAGCTCCCAATTCTTGATGTTTACAATAATTGTGTTCTGTGGAGTGAAATGAAAATGAGTTTGTAGATATGGATGAATTTTTTATTATTGTTGATCATAAATATATCCCAAATTATCTAATGTCCCTGTGTTAAATGGAGAACACAGAACCAATTAATTTTTTTCACCATAATTTACAGCTAAACAATCTCAACCTAACTCACTTCCAATTTTGCTTATAATAACATTCACCATACTTCCTCTTGGAGAAAATTCTACGACTTCCATTTTCATTACATATATGACCTTGGGCAGGGGTAGGGGGTAACAAAAGAGTTTTTTTTTTTTTTAAAGATTTTATTTATTTATTTGACAGAGAGAGATCACAAGTAGGCAGAGAGGCAGGCAGAGAGAGAGAGGAGGAAGCAGGCTCCCTGCTGAGCAGAGAGCCCGATGCGGGACTCGATCCCAGGACCCTGAGATCATGACCTGAGCAGAAGGCAGCGGCTTAACCCACTGAGCCATCCAGGCGCCCCAACAAAAGAGTTTTAAAGATGAGTGATAATTACTCTTGAGTAATTTCATTTATGAAACAATCAGCCCATGCAAATCTCAGGAATGTGGACTGTTGCGCATGAGAACTAGAGAGTTAGCCCAGAAAGCATTGCATTGGATGGGTAAAGAGATAAAACATCAGAAATCCTGCAGACCAATATCAACTTAACATAAAGGATCAAGAAGACAAGTGAAGACAGATTTACTTGTTCCACACATCATCTGCTTATAAAGATGACAGGACATAATTGCCTTTGAAAGAGGTGAAGTGCTTCTGAAAACAACAGAGCAGGCTTACAGTTCATCGCTACTCGCATTTAGTGTTAGAATCTCGACATAAAGTGGACCATTCTTAAATTTCATTTAAGGACGTGAGAGAATGAACTCTTAAATGCCTCTCCCTCTCCCCATAAAAGAGATTATCTCCTATTTAGTAGCTAAAGTATACCAGAAACTATATATATTTTTCTCCCCCACATAATCTTTGCCATTGCATTCTTGCAGTAATGTTGTTTACAGAGAACCTAGGTTCAAAAGAATAGTGGACTTTCCTAGACACACCTGGTTCATAATTTAGAGCCCAGATTTGAACCCGAGGAAGATACTGATTTTGTGGCTTCCAAAAACTCGTGATTATAAAGTAAATGAAGGTAAGTCTCTCTTCCTTGTTGGCTGGGAATGGAACTGTCATGAGAGACTCATGAAAATATTTCCGATCACAGATTTGCAATTTGTGAAGAAATGTAATTATATGAATAAAATTTTTAAAAAATATTTAGTATGGGGAAGCAGAATAATATATTTAAGAAAGTGGAATTTGGAGTTGGATATTTTCTTTCTCTGTCAATTACTTACTGTTCAGCCACTTAATTTCTCTGAATTTGTATTTCTTTTTTAATAATAGAGGATTAATAATTTCATTTTACATGGAATATTCATGAGATAATAGTTACAAAGTAGGTAATACATTAAAATATTTTCAGCAGTTGCTAACTATGGTTATTATTAACACAATCCTTAACAATTGCGATAATGTGTAACTTTCCCTAGAACATTTCTTAGCTTTTCAAATATTGAAATTAAGTTTTTATACACAGCAACCAATTAAGTTATGGCTTTGCAGTTGGACCAACTCACTCAGCCAAAATTTATCAAATATCAGATTGACCATTTGATTTTTTTTTTCATCATATAGTTATTGCCTGAAGCAAACGAAGCTCTGGCTTTTAGAAGGAAAGTGAATTCATTATTTCAGAGAAATTCGACTCAGCAGGTGGTAGAACATAAGACATAAAATGCTCAAGGCGAAAGCAACTGCAAGACTCAAGCATAACCCCACAAAAGGAGGTGAAAAATTCTCTCTGTCCAACCTCTGCTCAACTATTTTGCCAATAAGATGATGTGGGTTTAGTCAAAATATAGCATGGCTTAGTATTAAAATCAGATAAAATGGAATACAAAATAGATGGGATGAAAATCAATGAACAAATTAGAAGTTAAGAAAAAAGCTCTACTCGTTCTATGTTTTACTCTTTTTCTGACAATCAGAGGAGATAGATACCCCTGAAGGACTAAGCAGTTCAGAAATTCTAGAAGAGAACACCAAAAGGCAAATTATTTCTTGTGGATTCAGCAAATCCTGAAATTGAAAAGTAACTTTAAAAAAAAAATTTATTTGACACAGAGAGAGAGAGAACACAAGTAGGCAGAGAGGCAGGCAGAGAGAGAGGGGGAAGCAGGCTCCCCGCCAAGCAGAGAGCCTGATGCGGGGCTTGATCCCAGGACTCTGAAACCATGACCCGAGCCGAAGGCAGAGGCCCAACCCACTGAGCCACCCAGGTGCCCCGAAAAGTAACTTATACTAGACAAAGAATGGGTCAGGGAAAAGTCTTGTAGAGATTCATTTTTTCATTTCATTTTCATTTCATTTTCATTTAGCTTGTAGAGATTCATTTTTTTTATATCATGCTTTTGATTTTATTTATTTGTGTGGGAATATTTTATTTTATCAGGGAGGTTCACTCCATAACAGACCATTTGAATCATATCAATATTTTAGAATTCAAATTAAACACAAATATCAACTACTCCTGAATTAAAAATCATGCACCACATTTTGTTTGTTTTACAATTCTTTCTATAAGTTAATTTCAGTTAGACGTATGCTTTTCTAAACTGCCAAAGTGGAATAAAGGCAGAATTTTTAAAAAAAAGTGTTTGAAAAGCAACTTCACTAGATTGCTGTTCTGTTCTTTTCCTTCATTATTAGTTCTGTGAACCATGTTAAAATATTATAGTTACTCTTTGGGTGACCTTGAGAGACTTGATACCTCTAGGAAAACTAGCTATTTTAGGGATTGAACTGTCCTAAGTTAGTCTGACAGCCATATGTTTAAATCATGATTTCAGTGCCTGGAGAAATTTTTGTCAAGCTCCCAAGAAAGCGAATTCAGGAGAACTGCCTTGTGGCTTTGGAAGAACATGGTTGGGGAAGGTCAGTCAAGGTTTAGAAGCCTTTGTCAAAGGCTTAAAGAGGACGCAAATACAAGCCCTATCCCCAGACAAAACAGCATCTATCTCCCATTTATACACTCATGGGAGGCCCCATAAATTAAAAAAAAAAAAAAAATCCATTACAAAATTTGGCTATCTTCCCCCTGTCTCTCTACTAGTGTTCTCTCTCTCTGTGACAAATAAATTAAAAAAAAAAAGTTACTTTTCAATTTCAGAATTAGCTGAATCCACAAGAAATAATTTGCCTATTTTTTTTTTTAATTTATTTTTTTTTTAATTTTTTATTTTTTATAAACATATATTTTTTATATACATATATTTTTATCCCCAGGTAGCCATTTGCAACAACATGGATGGAACTAGAGCGTATCATGCTTAGCGAAATAAGTCAAGCAGAGAAAGACAACTATCATATGATCTCCCTGATATGAGGAAGTGGTGATGCAACATGGAGGCTTAAGTGGGTAGAAGAATAAATGAAACAAGATGGGATTGGGAGGGAGACAAACCATAAGTGACTCTTAATCTCACAAAACAAACTGAGGGTTGCCGGGGGGAGGGGGTTGGGGAGAAGGGGGTGGGATTATGGACATTGGGGAGGGTATGTGATTTGGTGAGTGCTGTGAAGTGTGTAAACCTGGTAATTTGCCTATTTTTAAAATAAGTGTGTGATTTTGTGTGAGCAATAAATAAAAACAAAAGGGGAAAAAAATAACAAATGGAAGAAGGGCTAACACTTTCCTTGAGAAGAGCTTGTGAGTCACCAGAAAAATGTAAGAGAAAACCCAAATATTTTAGTACTAAATTTGTTTAAACTGTATAGCAGTTCCTCTACTCTAATATATGGGAACAGGTAGAAAAAGTGTTGCCAATATTTGCGATTGTAATCCCCAATTTTATCATTCCTTCCCTTTGAAAAATCATGCTAACTCTGAAGTTGTTACACTCCCTTCTCTTTTGAAGCACATTAAGATGTGAAGAGAAATATAGTCTTCAGAGCTCAGCATGTCAAATACCATGCAAAACTAAAATTTTATATAAAAGTCTTAACAGAAAGACTCCTGGACAATATTAAGTAATTATTTGTTCATGCCATTTTTATTGAAAGAAGCCTCAGTAACCATCCTTTGCATAGATCTTTATTTTTATCTAGTTTCCAAATCCAAAACCAAATCTGAGATTTCCTCATTTAACAGCACACTATATGAAAGGACTCACCTGCTCAGGCCTACTATTTTCACTTTTTCATACCCGTTTGCAAAATTCATGTCTATAAGTATTACTGTATTTGAGTTTCCAGAATTTATTTCATACAGAATCTTTACAAATGTACTGAATAATCTAATCAGATTATTTTTAGACCTGTTTAAATCCATTTAAAGTTCTTCTGAGGAGTAAATAGGAACAAAATCATCAAAAAAATTTTAAGAGAAAATTCTAAGGATAGAGATTGTTCTACCAGATATAAAAATGTACATGAAGAAACTATAGTAAATAAACTAAACAGTTCTGGCCCAGATGCAGATGGAAGCTTAATGTAGGATTATCTGTAAATGCCCCTAAAATTAGAGGCATCTTAAATGTCCAAAAATAGGGGAGAAATTGAATAAATTTTAGTACATTCATATCATGAAATTATATGTAGTACTTTAAAAAATGAAGTAAATTTTGACCCATTCACATAAAGTGATACTTGCCATGTATTGCTACATCAAAAAGCAAACATAAATAGTATGATTACTATTTTGCAAAATACATATAATAACAAAATAAAATATAGGCCTGAAATGGTACACATTTCAGATACATAAAGCCATCAACAAAGATCACACCTTTAATTTTATCTTTTCCATATAATATTTTTTTGTTTATGTATACCTTTTGCAAAAATTTTTTTATAAAACAATAACAGAAAGAAAAAAAGAAAAGTGATATGACTTAGCTTCCTGGATACAGAAGAAATGAAACAGTGACACTAACCCCAGAATTCTGTTATTGCAGTTGTTATTGTAATTATCACCCACGAAGAGTTGGATTCTCAAAATTGCTGACATTTCATTCACTTGTCTTGGAAGTTGAAGAGGAAACGGCAGCACAGTGCTAGAAATTCATACTCACTTTCTTCATCTTTCTAATTATATAGTTATCCAGGAGTAAAACTTCTCTTCAGAAATAAGATAGATACTTAGTTCACTATCTTAGGCACTACTCCAAATAAAATGTTTCTAAGTTTACTGTAACCTCAACAATAAATGATAAAAAAAAAAAAAAAAAGGCTGTGAATCAACTAAACAGACATTGGCAAGTATAAAAGACTCTCTGGTGCGTGTTATAAATCCCAGATCATTTTACAATATTACGAGTTTAGAGACCTACACCCACTTTTTTTGTTTGCTTGTTTTGTTTCAGGCAGAATTCATTTTGTGCCTGCTAGATACCCTAGGGAGCATGTGCTTAAGTATGTCACATCACATTGATGGGAACCAAAGTTCTTCACCTGGCTCTCTGCCTATAGCACTTGGAACTCTTCACTAGTCACATAATTCTCACAGTCCTATTGTTAAATGAATCACCTCCTATTCCTTCTGTTGAAGCCATGTGTAAGTTTGGCTGTGTGGTTTTGCACAACAGTTATGTAAGTAAACATCTCCAAATCCCTATTAAGCATGCTCTTTTCTCTCATTTGAAAGGTTCTCTCCCGAGGCCCTGCCCCTGCCCCCTGACACACATGGCCTTAGCAAGAAAAGCAAGTTTTAAATAAAGAGTAAATTTAAATGATTCAAATTTCTTTATTTCACTCCAATAACTGTACTATTATAAGTTAGTGTTTATGGAAACATTCAAGAAAGAGCCTCATGGTCAAGAAAGAAGTATAGTTCTGCTTTGTATCTTTGTATGAAGAAAGAAAAACAATTCTTCCATATATGAATAGCACACAACTTTGGGCATCTCTTTTCTATAGGTTCAAAACCTATTTTTCTCTATCTTTATTCTTTTTTAGAGATTTATTTACTTGAGACAGAGAGAGAGAAGGGAGAGAATCCTCAAGCAGACTCTATACTGAGCACAAAGACAAATGTGGGACCCAATCCCAGGACCCCGAGATCATGACCTGAGCTGAAACCAAGAGTTGAACGTTCAACAAACTTAGCCACCTAGGCACCCCTGAAAACCTAGCTTTCTATTTAAAGGATGGAAAGATCAGTTATTGAAACACTTCTAATAGTAATTATTACATTTACTATTAAGCTTTGGTAGATGAAATTAGCATTTCTTATTTTTCACTTAGCTAAAATAGGTTTGCATTTCAGAAGAGTAGGTAAACAAAGATAAATTTGACAGTTGTGTAGTGTGGGCATGCATCAGTCTCCAGATTGGTTGTTGAAAAAGAGGATTTCCCCTTTTCTCTTGAGATCAAATGAGAGTAGATGGTGGCAGTAGGGCCTAAGTGTCCAGTCTTGGATGGGCATAAAGATGGCAGAGAGGTTCTATTCAAAACTCAATGAAATAAATGTCCAAGAGGAGAACAGCAAAGCAGTTTCAGGGAAACACAGGTCATGTTTGAACTCAGCTAATTACTGAGCTGAGACAAGTTACTTAAGTTTTTTATATTTCCAATTTTTCATCTGAAAATTAAGAGTAAGAGCCAATTTTTTCTTAAGAAGCCTAAATTAGGTAACTTAAATAAAGTGCTTAGCACAGTGCATGGTACATGAGAAATGTTCAATGAATACTTTTTAATGTTACTGATATTAATTCTACTCATTAATATTATATCATCACTATAGTAAAACCTTTCTGATACTGAGTTTCTAAATTTTTATGGATTGAGATTAATATCTCTTCTTCACAGTGAGGTTAGAAATCAATAATCCAAAGGAACTTTTACTATAGCTACTATTACTGGAAACACTGACATTATAATGTTTTTATTTAGGGAATACCACTATGTCACCATCATTTGAGAATTTACAAAATAGCCATGTAAATGGCATACATCAGGGAACACATGTCTCTCTGAATGCACTGTACAATTTAGGATTTAATGGATGAATTCAAGATTCCTAGAAGAAATGATGCCAAGGCATATTAGCATGAACAGTCATTATAGTCTTCAGATAATCTTATCTTAAATACTGCACTCTAGAGTCACTGAGGTTTAAAAAGATTCAGGTTTAGAAATATTGATGTTAAATCAGTCAGAATGCACAATTACTTCTCCTTGGCTCTACGAATCTATGCATAGGTAAAAACAGGTTGATGTTGCAGTATTCAAATTGTGTATGCTCCCTCCTCTTCCCTGTTTCTTTTTGAATATGAAATTCCATGTGTCTTATTGTAATAATTAAGCAAGAAAATTGTTTCCCAGTATACCAGCCCATATATTCCCTCACGCATAAGTGAAGGCCTAACTAAATATTTACAAACATTTGACAGTTGATTCTAGGATTCTACTGGACTAAAATACAATATATAATATATATTTAAAATATAATATATAATACTTTTTAATGTATATAATACATATATAATACAAAATACATATATAATACAAAGTACATATATAATATAATACATATATAATATATATAATACATATATGTGTATGTATATATTATATTATATGTATTATACATATAATGTATTATATATGTATTATTTATTATATATATATTATATGTATTATATATTATATATTATACATATAATGTATTATATATGTATTATACATATAATATAATATATTATATACATTCATATATAATACAAAGTACAAATATAGATTGTATCCCAAGCTATGACAGGCCCATTCCAAATCAAAGTTTTAGAACCATGCTAATTAGGGATATTCTGGTTATTAAAAATTCTAATATTGGGGTGCCTGGGTGGCTCAGTGGTTTAAGCCTCTGCCTTCCGCTCAGGTCATGATTCCAGGGTCCTGGGATCAAGCCCCGGATCAGGCTCTCTGCTTAGCAGGGAGTCTGCTTCCCCCTCCCCCTCTGCCTGCCTTTCTGACTACTTGTGATCTCTCTGTGTCAAATAAATAAATAAAATCTTTAAAAATAATTCTAGTATTAGTGATTCACATGAAGGAGTTCTCAGTGCAATTGTGCATGAACTTTTCCTGCTGGGTTTAATATTTCTAAGTGCTTCAGAAGACACCCAATCCTCCATTCTCATCAGAAAATATGAGTTGACTACCTCCTGCCTATTATACTCCAAGAAGCAGTGGCAACCACTAGAGGCTGTGCTTGCAGGAGTGAGATGGCGTAGGGAATGCTGGTTTTGGAGCTGGAAAACCTGGATTTCCTTATTCACTAACATTAGATTGTAGGTTTCCTGAGAGCCAGAAATGTTCAGAGTAAACAAGTAAATTGGTTAAGTCATAGAAAAGGTAGAATCTAAAACAGAAAAATAGACATTGGGGTGAATTGTGAGTAAGAGTTAAAGTGACTTATTGGGAGGCAATTCTCTATTGTTTTCTAGCATTTCTGCACATATTATAAGCAGAGAAAATGATGCTTTGCTCCAGATTATTTTTTCAAGGATGTTTCTGTAGTAAACCGTCTGAAAGGTAAAGATAGTCTTGCCCTAGAGCATAGGGCAGGGTGCTTCTCATAAATAAGAGATAGGGAATCCTAGGGTGCCTGACTGGCTCAATCGGTACAGCATGCAACTCTTGATCTCATAGTCACGAATTTAAGCTCCATGTAGGGTATGGAGTCAACTAAGAATAAGTAAAATAAAATAAAATCTTAATAAAAAGACATGTGGGTTCCTTAAGTTCCAGATTCCTATCCTATGATGCACTGTGCTCTACAGGCAAGTGCCATCTGGCCCTCTTCCTGTTGCCCTGTGGAAACTGGGGTATGGAGCAGGGATGTAAATGTTATGCTGCTGGTTGTGCTTTGAATAATAAAGCCCTTTGTCTTTGACCAAAGTGTCTTATGTCTTCTGTGTCCATCTAAAGAACTGCAGAAGGGGTTCCTGGGTGGCTCAGTGGGTTAAAGCCTTTGCCTTCGGCTCAGGTCATGATCCCAGGGTTCTGGGATTGAGCCCTGCATCGGGCTCTCTGCTTGGCAGGGAGCCTGTTCCTCCTCTCTCTCTCTGCCTGCCTCTCTGTCTACTTGTGATCTCTGTCTGTCAAATAAATAAATAAAGACTTTTAAAAAAAAATAAAGAACTGCAGAAGAATAAAGCATTAGTTTGCAAGTAAAGTATTAGACACCTCATAGCTCTTGACAGAATATAGAGAAATAAAGGGATGCAGCATAGAAAAGAACTCTAGAAAGATAAAGGAGCAAACACTAGCCTGCAATTCCCTTCCTTCATGTTTAATAAAGGTTCACTTAGCATTAATTCATTTATTCATATACTGAGCACTTTCCAATGGGCAGGAATACAGTACTGACTATGACTGATAATGTCTCTTCTCTCTTGTTACATACCTACTAATAACCAGAGACAAATATAAATAGGTGAACAAATATATTTTACAATTTCAGATGGTCATAAATGTTATAAAGCCAAATAAAAAGTATAATGTAATTAGGGACAACTTCTTTAATTAGAGTAATCAGGGAAAGCCTTCCCTTTTATTTAAATTCAATTTAATTAACATATAGTGTATTCTTTAGATTCAGAGGTAGAATTTAGTGATTCAGCAGTTGCATATAACATCCAATGCTCATTAAATCAAGTAGCCTCTTTAATGCTCATTGTCCAACTACCCCATCCCCTGATCCAAGGGAAGGCCGTTCTGAAGTGATAACATTTGGTATAAGGTCTGTCATGTAGAATTTGGGGGAAAGAACATTCCAGGAGATTAGGGAAAAGGAAGGGAAAGAAAGAAAGTCAGGAGAGAAAAAGGGAAAAAAGAGAGAAACAGAGACAACATGAGTAGAGACAAGGAAACGTGAACAAGAGACATAAAAGCAGTGTTGCTGGAACATGAGTGATGAATGAGAGGAAAAGTAATACTGGATGATTTTAGCAATTTGTGCAGAAGCCAGATCATATTGTAAATTACAGACTACAGTAGGCAATCAGATGAAATAGATGCTGTCTCTTTTCCTTTAGGAAGTTAAATGGGCTCACTTTCTTCATTATTTTTAAAAAGACACAAAGTTTACTGATGCTCTGAGTATTCACAAAATAAGGAATATATTTGCACTGTGTAAGGCAGGTGTTTGGATTTACAGAAAAAATGAAAAAAGTTTTTGCCTAGAAGCCTCTAGAGAACAGAGCTAAGTATATTTGCAACAAAATACTATTAATATTAAACACTAATACTTATATTACTACTAAAAATGACAATATAAAGATAAGGGAAATGATGAGGAAGAAGACAAGAAGAAAAATAGCAAATTATAGAGTCATTACCAGGAATTATGCTTAGTGCTTTATATACTATTTTAAACATCAAAATTATGTTGCAAAAGGCTTTGATGCTCCTTTCATTATTTGGAATTCAGACTCAGAGAGAAGAGGTTTTTGCCTGAGATTTTCCAGCTAGCTTATATCTGAGCCAGGATTTGAACCTTGGAACTATCTTGCTCTAGAACCAGAAACTTTGCAGAATAGGCAGCCCATATTCTAATGCAGCAACTCCATGCTGAAGATGTTCTTTCCTTATAAAGCAGGCAGCTTTGTCATCAGTTGATAGAGAATTGTAGTATCCCAGAGATTGTTAGGTTTAGTCATGGAACAAAATGATTGGTTGTTTTTATCTGCATTGTTTGTAAAGTCTGGCTCTAAATAGAGGCTGAAATACAGCACACAACATTTTTTTTTTTCCAGTGGATGCCATAGCAGACAACAGATGTACAATGTCTATACAATAAGATGGACAAAAATGCCTAAATCGATCATCTAGCATGAGAATATAGCTGACCCATGCTTTTTTTCCAGGTGCTTCTGGACTTTGGTCCTCTGGAAGAAAAAATAATGCATTTTTGGAAAATATCTCTAAAGAGAAAGGATTATTGTCATCCTAAAGAGAATGATTCATAAATGTACAACGTCAAAGGTAAGAGAACAGAAAAAAATATCTGAAAACTAAAAAGGCAGGTTTTGATCTAACAGAAAAATAGAATATCATATCCAAGGGGATCTGGAATATACTTCTTAGGTAATTAGTAACTAAGAACACGTTATATTGGGGAGATATGTCTGAAGCAGATTGTCTAGATGAGTGTTCTCCAAAACTGTTGCAACAAACGCATATTTCTGGAAATGCCAACATTTTATGAAGTTAAGACTTCATTGTTTGGAAAATCTCTAGCAAAATTTATCCAAATTTCTTCTTTCTTATAAAATAAAGAACTCTTATTTAGTTTTATGTGGGGTTGAAGATGGAGGCCAATGGTTTGGTAGGTTCTCCACTGGTGAATTTCAAACATAAGAATGGGAATTTAAGGCAAAGAAAGAGAAAAACAAGAAGCAACCAAGCTCTCTAAAACAAAGGAATGTGGGGAGAGGTGTCCTGGCTCTTTCTCTGGTCCTGTGGCTGGCAGTGTGTTTATTGGAGATAAACAATCTTTGTCTTTGAAGTAGATGCCCCTTTGAAATGGATGTCTCAGCAGTCAAAAGCTTAAGTCAGACACTTGCATCACAAAAAGAAAAGCTAACAGTCAAGGCTTACACTACAAAAACCTGCAGATGAAATTTACTCTGTGACACTGCCTTACCCACCCTGGTGTACCTACATCTTAACTCTTTTTGGGGAGGGGAGTGAAAATATAAATCTTAATGTGTTTAAACAATTGTGACTATATCTCTGTTACATACCAGCAATTGCATGCAATTCTTGATACACACTTTGTGTGTTGTACATCTGTGCACTGTACATTTCACTTAAAGGTTTACAGGCACATTTAGTCACTGAAGACTGGAAATTAATGTCATAAATAATACATTCATAAATAAAACAACTATTAAGAAATTACTATGTGACACTGTGCAAAATGCTGAGGATGTGGGAAACTAAAAGACAGAATGATTGACCCTGAATATGCCATGGAAGTCTTCTTAAAAGAAACTCAGTTAGGTCTTGAGGGGAGAAAAGGAGTTTTCTAAATAGAGAAGAAATAGAAATACAAGACAAGTAGGAAATGTGATAAATGCAAAGAGACAGTAGTATGTCCCAAGAACTTCAGCAACTTTGATAACAGCTGAGGAACAGAAGTCAGTTGGATACATTGTCCTGTGACAGAATTACACTTTTGAAGAGGTAGACAAAGGCCAAACTATGCAAGGCTTTTTATGTCATTCTACTGCACGTAGGTATTATACTCTAGGCAATGTGGCACTATTAAGCAATTTTAGACAACGAGGAACAAAATCAGTTTTGTTTTCTTGAATTACCTCTCTGGCATTAAGGTGCAGCCTAGATAAGGGAGTTTCACTGTGAAAAGTGGGCAAGGTAGGGCATAAAACCAGATAAGAGAACATCAAACTGGATTCCACTCAAGAGGCCATCAGCCACTGCAGTAGTAACCTCTGACTGACAAGCAAAAGGTTACTAGGATTTATTAATAAAACAATACCACTTACATAAAACTATCAACAGTCATAGGAGATAAAGAAATCCTGGCTCCCACACCAATAGAAAGCGTTTGAGGAAACCAATTCCATGAATTAATAAATTTTTGAAAAACTTCCCATTTTCCAATTTTTTTTTTGTTAAAGAACTTTATTTATTTATTTATCTATTGAGAGAGAGAGAGAGAGAGCACACATGTGTGTACATGCATGCATGCACGGGGGGGGGGGGGCGGGAGACGGAGACAGAGACTCTTAAGCAGGCTCCCCACCCAGTGTAGAGCCCAACACAGGGCTTGAGTTCACTACCCTGAGATTATGACCTGATCCAAAATCAGGAGTTGGACACCTAGCCACGCAGGTGCCCCAAGAACAGCTTTTATTTATAAAGAGCACAAAAATACAGATACATCTTTGATCTATAGCTCCATGCTGAAGATAGTTTTGATTTCTTTGCCATTTTGAAGATATCTCACTATTTTGAAATAAGAGAACAGAGTCTGCTCAAGTCTTCATATCTGTAGTCAAGGAGGTTTCCATTTTCCCGGGGGGCCAACATTCCTGACATTGAGAAGAGCTAAGAAACTGTCTACTATGGTATTTACCATTACACTTGCTTGCAGTATTGTGACTGAAGCTAGTATCATTTTCACTGAGGTAGTACCATGGATACTAAGAGCCAATGACTGCAACATCAATAAAAACCTGCACAGTCCTGATTTCAGAGTGATTTCTTTGGGAGAAAATAACACCTTTAGGATTCCTTAGTATCCCTAAAATCAAAACAACTACAACAGCGTGTAACCAGCTTCATGAGTTTTTTTTTTTTTTTTAAGATTTTATTTATTTATTTGACAGAGAGAGATCACAAGTAGGCAGAGAGGCAGGCAGAGAGAGAGGAGGAAGCAGGCTCCCTGCTGAGCAGAGAGCGCGATGCAGGACTCGATCCCAGGACCCTGAGATCATGACCTGAGCCGAAGGCAGCAGCTTAACCCACTGAGCCACCCAGGTGCCCCAGCTTCATGAGTTCTTGTAACAACCTTCTACCACACCAGATTCTGAAGAGATTCTGAGCTTTTAAACAGTCCTACCTCTGCAACCTTTGTGGAAGAGCTGTAAAATATTTCTGAATGAGATTCTTAGATTCCTCTTTTCATCAGTATCTTCCTCTTGAGATGGTTGGAGGTTGGTTATCTTTTTTATTGTGGTTTTGCTGTCATTTCTATCCCACCTGTCACTCTCATCCATTCCACCCTGCCGATTAGATTTCAGGGAGGACTCAGTCAGTGTGTGAAGAATTAAAACTCAAGTTCTCTCCATGCTGCTTTTGCCTACCATCAATATTCTTTTACAAAGATTCCTGCCTCTGATTTTATTCCATTAGGAAACCTTTTTCTTTCAAACACATGAAATAGATCACCTCATGAAGAGAATGTATCTAAGATACTCTGCTCTAAAGGATTTTTGGCAAAATGCATCACTATCTTATCAGATAATTGCAGAGGCTGAGTATACAGATTCGGGGGAGGGGAGTTGTGTGACTGTGCTGAATACCCAGTAAGCTTAATAAATATTTTATTAAAAAGTAATGATTGGAGCATATGACTTGTAGAAAAGAATAAAAGTATATTTTTGTTTATTTTTATTTGGACTTCATTTAGTTCCCAAAGAAAATTAGGAGTGGCTAGTGGTATATACACTCCCTCTGCTTTATTAACTGTTCTACTGAAAGTTTTGCTGATGTCCTAGAGTACAAATTCAAAGGAAAGGACATTATTACACATAGTACTTTCTCCTTTACTGAAATTAAATTCAGCTTTTTTTATTTCTGTAAGAACAATATACTCGATGAGATGAAAAGGCAGTAATAATTTGAGAATCAGGCAGAGAAACAATCATGTGGCTCAGTCTTTGTTTTTCACAAATGGAGAAAAAAATCATTGAGATAAAAATCAGGGTAGTGAACGTTTGAAGGGTTTACATGGCAAATTTTTTCAAGAATTATAGGCATGTCCTAATGTCTAGAAAACATCTTGACTACAGTCTTATAAAATTAGTAAGAATCATGAAATCTCAAAGATCCTGAGATCAGTTTATGGAATGATCATTTTTAGAGAGCATTTAATCCAATGCTTGAACATCACAGTAAGGAAACAAACATCCCAGAGCACTAAAGTGACTTTTCCAATGTCACATTTAATAGTGGCTATTTGGAGGGGGCTATATTTCAAAATTATTACTGTGTGGTGTGCTCCCAGGCAATTTATTCTAGGGGAAAAGCCATGGGCTAGGACGCAGGTTTTCTCCCTTCCACAAAGTAGGTAGGTGTGTGTATAATTTAGAACACACTGATTTCCTGAATTTTGTTAGAAGGTCGAGCCTTGATTTTTGAAAATCTAACAAAAACACCTAAAGTAACAGCATCTGAACCAGTGTCAGAGATCAAAGACTGGAAGGTCCCTTGTTTAGAAACTAATGTGATGTAATTCAAATCATATTTCAAAACTAGGTAGAACACTTTATGTAATTACTTCCCTTAAGGAAGGGAGACATGAGAACACCTTATTTCAACTAAAAAGGCCTTTATTATATTCAGTTGAGGCTCCACCGGTTAAAAGACTAAAAAAACTTCCTTAGGTTTCTGAAATATTTAGTAACCCAGTTTCATAAGATCCCATCACATCACAGCAGGATGCATGTTTGAGAGCTCTTCAGTATAAAAGTTTAGACCAGGGAAAAAGAAGAGCCAATCCAGTGGAGGAAAGTATTCTCTTTTTTAAAGTTTTACCTTTAGTAATTAAATTAATCAAGTAGATATATTCCTTTTCCTTCCATAAAATACAAATTTAAAGACCATTCAAATACAAAATGCTCTCAAAATCATGCTAATTGGCTCTCTGGTAAATCAAGAGATGACTTCTTGATGAAGAAAATAATGATGAGCTCTCAAGGGAATGTAAGGAAATCTGATTTTTAAGAGTAGTCCCACTTATATTTTTTTCAAGTTACAAATAAGAAGAAACACTTTAGAATGGAAGCTTGAGAAGGGTTCCTGAAAGGGAGAGTAATGGTGATAATGCATCATCTCTAAATCTCAGAGTAAAAAGGAGGAAACCTCTGAATTACAACTTACAAGTTGAGTAAGAAGACAAACTCTCAGATAATAGGATGAAGCAAGGTGCCCCACTTAGTTTCACAGTTATGGTTTTCCCCAAATATAAAGACTTTGTAATTGCTCATACTCCATTATTGTATGTGAAAGAGAAGACCATTTCCTACCTCTGTGCTGCAAAAGAAATGCTTAAAATTTATAGCGCAGAGAAATAGAAATGTTCCTGGAATCCAGAAGCCTGGCAGTCTCAGTTGGTTGCCCCATCTGCCTATTTCTTTGCAACAGAACCTCCATTTTTTTGGATATTTACTCTCACATGGTTCAGGGGGAAAAAAAAAAAAAAAGAGGATAATTATGTTAGGTCTCAAACCCTTTGGTTGTGATTGATTAGTTATGAATGTGTGACCCAATCCTGACCAAAGAGCTAGACAGGAAAGTCAATGTAGCTTCACAAACAAACAAACAAAATGATGTGAGAGTTGGGGCACCTTGGTGGCTCAGTGGGTTAAAGCCTCTTTCAGCTCAGGTCATGATCCCAGGGTCCTGGGATTGAGCCCTGCATCAGGCTCTCTGCTCAGCGGGAAGCCTGCTTCCCTTCCTCTCTCTCTGCCTGCCTTTCTGCCTACTTGTGATCTCTGTCTGTCAAATAAATAAATAAAATCTTTTAATGATGCAAGAGTAAAAATATCTTTTTCACTAGATATGGCCATATGTCAAGATGATAACACAAAACTGCTATAAACATCTTGCAACCATAAATAAAAATATTTCCAACTCGCTGAAGATAAGAGAGGACTAACATACTGAGCATCTGGGTCCATGAGATCGTTGACTTGCAAAATCAATTCTGGAATCATCCATTGGCTGAGCACTGAGAAACAATTTTCCATGGGTCTCTTTATTTCTGTACCTCTTGCAAAAAGCAGTACTGACTACCTGTGTTTCTGACGACATTTTCAAGGACGTTTGTATAATGAAGAGGCTTGGAAGATAGAGGTACTGTCTCCTTCTGTAACAGAGCCAGTCTGTTTACTTTTCAGTATGATGAAATTAATGTTTACCTCCACGACAAAGCATAGGCAAGACTGTCAAAAACGATTCAGGTTTCCTAAGTTTAGAGGTCTTCTCTTTTAATGCAACCAACTTTATGGGCACATATTACCTGGACCTTTTAATTTCCATGTGGAAATGGGATGCATGGAACCAGCAAAAACTGATAGTCTGGCTGTTGTTAGTGTTGTTGAGTAATAAAGCCTTTGTTTCTGACCTAGAGTCTGGTGTTCACATGCACTCATGAAAACTGTTACAGGCTATTTTGGCTCAGGTAAAGTGAAATCTCAGACCATTTGCAGTTATTCACATTAAATTTCCTATTGTGTGAAGTAATATCTATCCACAATAATTAATCTCTTTTTAATGGGATATTCTACGGTTCATGGCTAAAATCAACCACTGAGATATTGTCAGAAAACTGTACATTTTTGGAGGAGAGTAACATATTTTGTAGGTATATGTTTCATGCTATCATAAAGTAAGAGGCAGTATATGAAAGAACTGGAAGAACTGGATACCTCTGAGATCTTAGAAAACTATTTGCTCCTTTGGCCTAAGTATTCTCTCTCATTAAATGGTGACAGTAAATATGCTCTACCTATATATGCTCTTATATAAAGGCCAGGCTTTGCAGGCAAGATAGTTGTTTTCACTGAATTAAAAAAATCATACAATTTTACATGATTATTCTCTAGAAATAAACTTAGAACTGTATACAGAATTAGTATCTCAATACAACATTTTTTATTATAACACCAGGGTTCACAAATGGCAAATGTCTTAAATTCTACAATAAACACCTTTAATTTAACATAATTTGGGGGATAGAACTGCAAAGAAATATCTTAGGCACAAGTATAGAACTTTTTTAAAGATTTACTTATTTTAGAGAAAAAGAGAGAGAGAGAGAGAGAGGACACACATGTGACTTGGGGGAGAGGCAGAGGGAGAGGATGTCAAGCAGACTTTATGCTGAGCATGGAGTCCAATGTGGGGCTCGATCCAACAACCCTAAGATCATGACCTGAGCTGAAATCAAGAGTCAGATGCTCAATTGAATGAGCCACCCAGGTGTCTCTAGAATCATTTCTTTAGATAACTCAAATTTAAATATGTGCTCCAAAGGGCAACCAGAAAGAGCTTTTTTTATTTTCCCTTCTTCTTTTCCTTTCTTTTTTCCTGTTGGTATAGCATAGACTTTATTTAATGAATATTTTGTGAAGTACCTGTTAGTGGACAGAAATGGTGTTAAAAATTCTTTATCTTGGGGTGCCTGGGTGGCTCAATGGGTTAAAGCCTCTGCCTTCAGCTCAGATTATGATCCCAGGGTCCTGGGATCAAGCCCCGCATCGGGCTCTCTGCTCGTCGGGGAGCCTGCTTCTCCCTCTCTTTCTCCGCCTGCCTCTTTGCCTACTTGTGATTTCTGTCTATCAAATAAATAATAAAATCTTTAAAAAAAAAATTCTTTACCAGTTTTTCTTTCCTTTGGCTTTCCTTTCTAGAGGAGAACAATATGACAAGTGGCATGTGAGGTAGAGAGGGAGGAAGGAGTTGAAAAACTGCATGGAGGTATGGAATGGCAGGGATGATGGTCAGGTATGTTAGGCAGACTAGAAGATGCGATGACCAACAATGGGAGTAATGAGAAGAAAGTTAGAGATGACAGAAAAGATGGCTGGCATGGCTAGAGTTTGGCTACATGTATGTATTACATAAATAAGCATATTTACTTATTTGCTATATTGAGCAAATAAGTAAATGTACTGAGAATAATATGAAGCCCCTCGAAACAAGAGAAGATATTAACAAAGAAAGGTAAAATGATGGAAAGAAAAATGAGGTGCTAGACTAAAATTAAAGACTCATGATTTTGTAATATATATATACAGCTATGTATATAATAGTTTTAGTTGTATGTATGTATATGTATTCATATACATATACATCCAAGCTCTGCATATTGACAGGGCAATAATACTCTTGTAACAGTCAGTACAGTGAGTGCTAAGACACTGGTTTTCTAACTGCTGACCTCACTAAAAGGAACCGGGGCTTCTTGAAGTACCAACTTTTCCTACAACTAGGACAGGGAAAGTAGGAGATGAGCTTTGACTATCATATTGTGCCTTAAATTAAGGTAATGCTCAATGAATGTTGAGGGTATCCATTAAAGTCCCCAGAGAAAGGATTGTTTCATAAGTGTCTCGTGAGGTGATGCCCCAAGAAGTGTGTAACAACATTTCTGCAGAATTCCTGCCAAAAGTGCATGAACCAAGTCAGGACAGGAAGAATTACCACATGGACTCAGGTTGAGGGTCATAAAGGCCTCCTCTCTTTAAACTTGTCAAATACACAAAAGACAGGAAAAACTCTGAGGGACTGAACCAGGATGGAAGAATCAGAAAAGACCTAACAATTAGATGTCACATGGTATCTTGGATAGGAAACAGAACCAGAATGGGAAAGTTGTCACCGTTGGGGCAATTGACAAAATTCGAATGGGAACTTGGGATTGAGTGGTAATATTGTGCCAATTTAAAATTCCTTATTTTGAGGGTTATGTGATTATTATTCAAGAAAATATAGTTGTTTGGGGAACAGAAATAATGTACTGTTTGGAGTAAGGGGACATTTTGTTCACACCTTACTCTTGAAACTTCAGAAAAAGATAAAAGATAATGGCTGTTTATATACAAAGAGAGAGAGAGAGATTGGGAGACAGACAAAAGTGGCAAAATTAAACAACTGGAAGATCTGATATTTATACACTAATATTGAAGCTCACATAACTATTAGAAAAAATGGTATTATTTCCATTTAAATTTAAGATGGGTACTCAACATATCATTTGTTAGTCCAACAAATATTGGGATTCTGTATTGTTTGTCCCAAATTTTGGGTGCATGACTTACAGAGGGAACAAGAAAAACAACTTAGACTCTAGTAGAATTCATATAACCATGGAGGTTTGTGATTCCTTTTCTGACGTAATTAATTCATTATGACATTATTTTCATTTATGCTATTTTTAGACATTCCAAAGACCCCATGGAAGGCAGTGAGGAAATATGAGCAGAAAGTTATAACATTCAACCAAATAATAAATACATCCACTGAAGCCTGTACTTTATAACAAATGTACTCTATTTCTTAATTTCTGGGGTCTTGAATCTTGAAGGTATGCCATTTCCATTATTGCTACCAGAATTATGAATAGAGGTTGCTTTTTTCTTTTTTTTTGAAGTTTTTCAAAGACCTTTGTAACTATGATCTCGTTTGTCAGGGCTGAAAGCAGTCTAGTAGTGCACTGCCTCTTCAAATAATAAATACTGTATTTCTTTCCTTCCAGCTCCCAGTTCCTTAAATTTCAAAGGTCAGCAGCATTCTGAATAAAAGAGTAAAGACTAAAAACCTTTATAAATTGTGGTGAAGGCCCTTAGTGGAAACATTATTTTTAAAGTGTTTAAATCAAAACAATAAAAAAGGTGGTTTCTACAATATTTTAACACATTTCTTCCAACTCCAATTTTTTAAACAATAAAACTTTTATTGACTTTAATTTTTTCTTATTCTGTTCTGTATCTATCATAAGTATAGATTTCCAAAACCACAAAATATATTAAAATTCTTAAAAATATTTGCAATCTCACAAAGGGTCTATATTTTATTTCCCTTTGTTTTGTTAAGTTGCAATACCTTTTGCCACTGTAGTGTGACAAATGACTAATAAGAATTATCCTGGATTCCCTATTACTGCATATTGTGAATTTACTTGATTTCTCTGTGAATAGTAGTTATTCGAAATATATGCATAGATGAAAAGTCGATTTCAACCTAGAACATATTTGTCTAATGGCTGAACTATCTCAGGCCCAATGCTACTATACACATGAAACATAAAACAAATGAAAAAAAAAAAAAAAAAAGTAATCCTTCAACCAGAAACTCATTTTGGTAATAAATGAATAAGAATCCAGTAAAGAAATCTATTAATATATTCATAAATTAGGGGTAGAGAAAATTTAGAGAAAAGTGTGACTCTCTAATTAAGGAAGTACCAGGGATGGCTTTCTGTGGAAGAGAAAAATAGCCAAGGTTTTAAAAACGAGTAGAAGTTCATTAAACCAAAAACTAGGAGTACCCAAAGATACAGAAGAATAAGACAATAATAGATAATAATAGACAATAATAGAATATATTCATTACTGCCTCAACACAGAGTATGGGTGCATGTGAGATGGATGGGGAGGACTGTGTATAAATGTGAGAATGGAGAGAGATGTAGGGGCCAGATCCTGAAGAACTTTGAATGCCTGCATTTTATCCTACAAAGTAAAAGAAAATGAGGAGCTAATAAAGAACATTAGATGGAAGGATCACATGGTCCTAGGAAAAAAAATTAAAGAAAACCATACTTAGCAACTGGGTAGTATACTGGAATAAAGTGCGTACTAACAATGGAAAATATGTAAGTCATCATTACACACTGAATATTTTATGTATGAAATTATATCTAGGTTCAGTGTTTCATTCAAATTAGAGTTGCCACCTGTACAGCAGGGTCCTAGTCCATGTGAGGCTGCTCATGCTGCAGAAGTCAGGCAGTTGGACCAAGAAAAAAGGAGACATATCATTTGGTGTTCAGAGACATGGGATGCAATCATTAACTTGTGTCACCATGTGCCAAGTTCTATGCAAAATCCTCTTTTTCCCCATCCTATAAACCCAAAGGCAGCACGTGGGGTGTGCAGGTATATGTGTGCACATGTATATTTTGCCCATTCCTAGTTCATTCTCCACACAACAGTTAGAGTGACTAGTTCAAAACCTCAAAAACTCAAATCAGATCATCTTACTCTACTAGCATAAAACTTCCAGTGGCTTCTACTGCACCTGGAATAAAATGTGAATTCCCTTATATAGCCTACAGCATCATGCAGTATCTAGACCTTGCCTAATTCTCAAACACTCTCCTTGTCACCCACTAATTTCTGACCATTTTGTCATCCTGTAGCATAACCCAGGCTCTCCCCTAAAATAAGGCCTTTGACCTTACTGACTTTTTTGCATAAGATGTCTTTCCTACTAGCAGAGTGGCTGCTTTATATACTTTATGTTAGAGATTAAATGTCACTCAGCTCTGAAAGGCAAATCTATATGGTTCAAACTAATATAACATAATGTTGTTTTTCATGGCCATGGTGACATTAAATGTTGGAAAAAAGATAGAAACAGTTGGCACAATGGGATGCCCATAGGGATTGGGCCCAAATCTGTAGTAAAGATTGCAATTGTGCAACTTACGAACTGTGACTGGATAAATTCCTTAACAATCTCTTAGCTTCATTCATTCAATTTTGCATTCACAGGTTCATTCATTTGTTCACCCAAGCACTGTTATAGACAGTGAGGATTAAGCAGGGACCAAGACAGATAATACCTCTGCATTTTTGAAGCTTCCACTGATAATAGGGGAGATAGATAGATAATTATAATTTCAGAGAGTGATGAGTGATATGACTTGGATACAGCCTCTTTTCTACAGTTTGACAAAGAAAGGCTTCCTTAGAAAGCATTTTGGCTAAGTGAAAAATGTTATATAGTGAAATTAGTGACAGAATGTCAACAAGCACAAATCCAAAAACAATAATGGAGATACTGGAGTGCTTTGGGAATAAAATTTATAGATATTGAGACCATTTTACAAGGTTTCTATTTTAGGAATTAAGTGTAAGTATACAGCATTGTACATGAAACCTGATCAGTATTCAATGTTAGTTTCCTTCCTTGTTTATTATGGGACTAATGAAGACTGAGAAAAAGATAAAATCACACTGATATTGGGCCAGCACTGTTATTACTTGCAAACTCATACTTTCATACTTTGTGTGTACCTAAATGTGCCAACTTATATGAATCACTGAAATATATTATACAGTAGGGAAAAAGTTATTTTTTCCAAATTCTTGATCATATTTCTAATAGTATATTGATAACCATTTCTAGCAATAAGAACTTCCTAGAAATATAATGTTAAAAAAAAAGGGATTTAATTCAAACCAATTTTATTTTGAGTCTATGATCCATCATTTGCTAGTTATGTAAACTTTGTTTAAAGCACCTCATCTATGTGCTATGGTGAGTGCTGTGAAGTGTGTAAACCTGGAGATTCACAGACGTATACCCCTGGGGCTAATAATACATTATATGTTTATAAAAAAAATTTAAAATAAAAAAAATCAATGTGTGAACTCAGTAATAAAAATATCATTTAATTATAAAAAAATAAAACACCTCATCTTTTTGCTTAATTTTCTTATCTATAAAAGAATTTCAATCATAAAGCTAACATTTAGTGTGCCTATAATGTCTCATTCCACAAAAGCATGTTACGTGTGCTAAGATATATTACTCACAGCCACCTTCCGATATATTCATATGATTCTTATTCCCACTGTACAGATGAGGAATCTGATGTACAAAGGAGGAATCTGATTTACAGATAGGTCACTTGCCCAATGTCACACCATGTGAGTTTAAGAACAAATATTTGAAAAAAAAAGAACAAACACTTGAAACTAGTCTACATATGGTACGAGTGAAAAATTAATATCTGTCATTATAAACTATTGAGATCTTGTGGTTGTTCATTATCACAACACAGCTGTTGTGTTGTTGGAGTTTTAATACACTCATGCATTATGACTCTAAAGAGACAGCTACTGTATAAGCATTTCTCAAACATATTTAACATACTCAATATAACAATTATTACATATAGGCAGTGTTCTAAGAACTTTATAACTAACTTGTTTAATTTTCATATCAACACAAGGAGAAAAGTACCACTTAAAGCTATATAGTATGTATATAGTATGCAGCATATTTCCCTTAGAGCTGAGGGTACTGAGTCACAGAGCAATTAACTTGCTCGAGTTCGCATAGCTATGATGTTGCAGAACCAGGCCGTTAAACTAGGGTACTTGAGTATGTGTTCCTGATCACAAGCTATTACAACTTCTATGTATTGATAACATGCTCCACAAAGCTTGTGCTTCTTCCTTGCAGAATTCATGTAGCAAATTTCTGAATGTTGGAAATGTGGTTATCTTGAGTACAGAAGGATCTCAGATAAATAAGTCTCTGAAGGACTACCATGAGCTTATGTAGGTTTCTGTTAGAGAATTAATTCTTCCCTTGAAGAAGAAAGATGTTATATATCTTTCTTATTCTCAACAATAATCTTTATTATATCTTCCTATTAGATGTTGTATACTCAAAAGATTTGGATGACTAAAAGTTTAAATGAGGCTACTTGATGTTTTATCATAATTTGAATACAGCTCTTAACTCTTGTTCCTGAAAGATTTCACTAGCATTTGTCAATTTGTGGCATTATGGTACAGAAAATGAAATTATTTTCTTTAACTTTCTTATTTTAAAAAGTTCGGAGTTAATCCAAGTTAAAATTGGATAAAAAATCCAATTTTAAAGCAATTGGATTGCTTTAAAAACATAATCTATTGGCAAATGATGTGTATGAGCATGGTACAACATAAGTGGGAAAACTTCAAATTTTGCATGATGCTGACCAAATAATGTAAAATTTATGCAATCTATGAAGTCTAAAGCAAAGATATATATATGTATATACATATATCACTGTGACATAAGAAGACAAAATATGTATTTTAGAAACAGTCTGAATTCTGATTTTCTCCCTTAGGGTCTTCTATACCTTCCATCTACTTGGTGAGACATTGAGTTAGTATCAGGACGGATAGCTTGAAAAGAAGTATTGTCGGTATTTCATCCCGTGTCACCACACAAAAACATTTAAAAAGAAAAAAATGTTTACCCTCCATGTTGCACCTTCCAATAGGTCTTCACATGACCCTTTTAAATCAGTATTTGCCGAGTATCTCAGGAGAAAGAAGACTGTCACGCTGAATATGTCAACATCTTTTTAAAAGTTTTAAACCACAGTGGACTGTAAATTTCTGCAATAATGGTAATTGCTGTGTTTGCAGAAAGGTCAGTAGAGGGCTGTTCTTGAAAGTGGTAAGGAACGTTGGTACACTCAAGGTTATTTATAGTTCAACCATACCATTTACTTACTAAGGATCACATGAGCTTGTTTATCCAATTCCATCCCTCTCTCCCTAAATATACTTGGTGTCCATGCTAGTATTATGATAAATAGTTTTTTAAAAAGAACTTTTTTCTTTTTAGATTCACAATAGATTTGGAAGTAAATACAGAGATTTTCCATATATCCCCTGCACCCCACAATCTCCCCTATTTTCAACATCCCCTACCAAAGTGGTACATTTGCAATCAAAGTTCGTATGCAGCATTTTCAGATAGTTTTCTTTCACTTAGTAGTATGCCTATTTAAAGTTCCTCCAAGTCTTTTCATGGTTTGATAGCTCATTTCTCTTTAGCACTGAATAATGTTTCATTGTCTAGATGCACCAAGTTTACTCCTCCATTCACTTGCTACAAGACATCTTGGTTGCTTCCAACTTTTGGTAGCTATGAATGAAGCGGCTATAAATGTTCATGTACAGAATTTTACATGGATGTAAGTTTTCACCTCTTTTGGGTGAGTACCAAAGAGCATGATTGCTGGATCATATGATAAGAGAAGGTTTAGTTTTGTAACATACCATTAGACGGTCTTCCAAATGGTTTTGTCATTTTAAGTTTCCACTCCTGACAGTGTCTTTTGCAGAGCTAAAAATTTTTATTTTAATAAGGTATAACTTACTATTTATTCATAGATCATGCATTTGGTGTGATACCTAAAAATTCATAGCCATACCCAAGGTCATCTAGATTTTCTCCTATGTTATCTTCTAGGAATTTTATAGTTTTGTACTTTAAACTTAGGTCTGTAATCCATTTTGAGGAAATTTTCATGAAGAGTTTAAGGTTCATGTCTATGTTTTTTTTTTTTTTTTGCATGTAGATTCCAAGTTCTCATGACACCATTTTTTGAAAAGACTAAATTTTCTCCCCTATATTGTTTGTTCCCTTGTCAAAGGTCAGTTAACTGTATTTATGGGGATCTGCTTCTGGGTTCTTTATTCTGTTTTATTGATCTGGGTATTCTTTTGCCAATATCCTGCTGTCTTGATTACTGTGTATTTATAGTTAAGTCTTGAGGTCAGGGAGTGTCGGTTCTCCAACTTTCTCTTCTAATATTGTGTTGGCTATTCTAGGTCTTTGCCTCTTCCCATAAATCTTAGAATCGGCTTGTCAATACCTATGAATAACTTACTGAGCTTTTCATTGGGATTGCATTGATCCATGTTAGTATTATGATAAACAAATTTTATAGATTTCTAAGTGCTGTTTCTACACTGAAGTGTGAAACAAACTTGAGATTTTGTTTTAGTTTAGACCTAAGGACAGGAGTGCCATCTGCTGCATTATTGTTCACCTCTCCTATCTTGCCCAGATTAAAATGTGAAGACATCAAAACCTGGAATAAGATCATGTGATACCTAAGGGTCCCATAAACCTCAAAGCATGATGGAGAGCTGATACTTTTTTTTTTCATTTTAATTATATATTAAAGATTTTATTTATTTATTCATGAGAGACAGAGAAAGAGAGGCAGAGGCAGAGGGAGAAGCAGGCTCTCCTTGGAGCAGGGAGCTTGATGTGGGACTCATGACCTGAGCTGAAGGAAAATGCTTAACCAACCAAGTCACCCAGGTGTCCCACACTGGCACTTTTTAGTGTACAATTAAACCACTAAATTTGTCATCTTTAATAAATGTTTCCTTAAAGTTTAAGTTTTTAATTATTTTGTGGTATTTTATGAGGCATCCTCAAACACGTCTTTCTGGCTCTAAATTACATAAAGGAATGAACATTTTTTCATGTGTCTGTAAGCCATTTATATGTCTTCTTTGGAGAAGTGTCTGTTCATGTCTTCTGCCCATTTTCTGACACGATTATCTGTTTTTTGAGTGTTGAGTTTGAGGAGTTCTTTATAGATCTTGGATGTCAGCCCTTTGCCTGTAGTGTCATTTGCGAGTATCCTCTCCCATTCCGTGGGTTGCCTCTTTGTTTTGTTGACTGTTTCCTTCGCTGTGCAGAAGCTTTTGATCTTGATGAAGTCCCAAAAGTTCATTTTTGCTTTTGTTTCCTTTGCCTTTGGAGACATGTCTCGACATAGGTTGCTGTGGCTGATGTCAAAGAGGTTACTGCCTACTTTCTCATCTAGGATTCTGATAGATTTCTGCCTCAAGTTTATCATCATTAGCCATCAGGGAGATTCAAATCAAAACCACATTGAGATACCAACTTACATTAGTTAGAATGGCCAAAATTAACAAGACAGTAAACAACAAGCATTGGAGAGGATGTGGAAAAAGGGGAACCCTCTTACACTGTTGGTGGGAATGCAAGTAGGTACAGCCACTTTGGAAAGCACTTAAGAAATTTACAAATAGAGCTACCCTATGACCCTGCAATTGCACTACTGGATATTTACCCCAAAGACACAGATGTAGTGAAAAGAAGGGCCATCTGTACTGCAATGTTCATAGCGGCAATGGCCACAATCATCAAACTGTGGAAAGAGCCAAGATGCCCTTCAACAGACAAATAGATAAAGAATATGTGGTCCATATATACAATATTATGCAGCCATCAGACAGGATGAATACCCAACTTTTATATCAACATCAATGGGACTGGAGGAGATTATGCTGAGTGAAATAAGTCAAGCAGAGAAAATTAACTATCATATGGTTTCACTTACTTGTGGAGCATAAGGAATAACACAGAGGATATTAGGAGAAGGAAAGGAAAAGTGAACTGGGGGAAATCAGAAGGGGAGAAAAACCATGAGAGACTGTGGACTCTGAGAAACAAACTGAGGGCTTTGGAGGGGGTGAGGGGTTAGGTGACCCTGGTGGTGGGTATTAAGGAGGGCACATATTCCATGGAGCAGTGGGTATGGTGCATAAACAATGAATCTTGGAACACTGAAAATATAAAATTAAAAAGTAAATTACATATGGGGAAAAATCTACCAAGTGACTCAGAAATCATTTTAAGTTTCAGTGTTGTTTTGCCTATTTTTCAGTTATGGTTCTTTTTCCAAATAGATGCAATACATACTAAACCTAACATAGTGAAAAGTGTAGTAACTGAAACATGGAAAAAATATAATGATAATCTCACTGTTCAAGTATGCCTGCCATTAATATTTTATTTCTCATTCTCTTCAACTTTTGTTATTAATAGAGAAATACCTACACATAGAAATTAATCTTTTTTCCTCTTCATAAATGTCATAAAATAATGAACACTTTGGAAATGCATATTCAAGGTACTAAACAGTATGCCAATCTGGCACTACAGTTAGTTCAATATCTCCTAAACTGGATGGATTTACATTTGAGGTTGGCAGGAATTTAACAAACATTTTATATAATTAATCTTATTATAATGCTTCTGGATTTAAAAAAAAAGATTTTTATTTATTTATTTGACAGACAGATCACAAGTAGGCAGAGAGGCAGGCAGAGAGAGAGAGGAGGAAGCAGGCTTCCCACTGAGCAGAGAGCCCAATGTGGGGCTCCAGAGGCTTTAACCCACTGAGCCACCCAGGTGCCCCTGCTTCTGGATTTTTAAGCATACCTTACCAGAACTAGAATCTTTCAAAAATTCAGTTACTATCATTTAATTCCAGATTCATAACTTTTTTCAAGTATGCAAAATTGATTTGATTAGTAAACCCTCTCATTTAATATTTTCCAAATGGCATTTTCAATTCAGCTTAACAGATGAGTCCTCACTACTTGCTAAGGAAGATGCATATTATTAAGTATAGAACATTGTCCTTTCTTGTATGCTCATTATACTGAGAATAAGGCAAAATAAACACACAGACATACAAACACCCACAAAGCAGTGAAATAATATGAGATTGCTGAGATTTGGTGAAAATAAATAAGTAAAACAGAAACCTCATTGTTCCCTTCATCTGCAGCAGTATACACAACATGTTTCTGAGATCAGAAATGAGAATTGTCTTGTGTAGAGTCAGGGATACTTTCTAAAGAAGAGCCATTGCTCACCTGGTTTCCAGTCCTGTGGCACTGTATTTCCTACTGTACCCCTGTGGGTCAGAAAGAGGGACAGAAAACGTAATTCTACAATATACAGACTGGTTACTTAAGGAGCAAGCTGAAGCTAGATTTAGAGACAAATGGATGAAAATGAAGGAAGGAGAGCCCTCTAGATGTACTGCATCACACACTCTGTGCCTACTCTTCAGTGTAGGTGGTCAACAGCATTTGTTGAATGAGCTAGTGAGTCAGGTTTAAAATTTTCTTGATGACTAGGAAGAAAAGCCGGCCTTATCAATAGGAATTATTTACATTGAGCTGATGAAGTTTTACTCTAAAATACATGTGCCTATGGAATATGAGCATTTTCAACTCCTAGTAACATGAGTAAGTATAAATTCAAGATTCAAAGGTTTTTTATCTGCAGGCTGTAGAATGTTGACTTTTCAATTAAAAAGGTGATTTACTTATTTATTGTTAAAGATTTTATTTATTTGAGAGAGCGAGAGAGCGCCTGAGAGAGAGAGATCATGAACAGGGGGTAGGGGTAGAGGGCCAATGCAGGTTTAGATCCCAGGACACTGGGATCATGACTTGAGCTGATGGCAGATGCTTAACAGACTGAGCTACCCAGGCACCTGAGGGGTGATTTAAATGATGTTTAATTCTATGTAAATTTATGCAAAATTATGTTTAATTTTAGGTAAATAGTATTTAAATGACATGGCTTTTTCCTAATGAAGCTACTGTGCAGGGAGGAAGGTGGGGATAAAATCAGACATGGAACACAATCAAGGAGGTATACTTTCTGACTTATGATCTCCTGAGCAAACTTCCCCAGCTCTAATTCCTTTTATCAGAGTAGACTTAGAGGATTTAAAGAAATTCCTAGTTTTTTTGGAAATAGTTTTTCATAATCTCTAAATAAATTAACCCCCATCAGTATTGCTATGACATGCTATTTCTGCTATGGTTACTTTTTTTTTTTTTTTTTTTTTAAGAGCATAAGAAGAAACTAAAAATAAAAAATCATTAGTTTAAATTCATTTAGTTAAGGAAATCTGCATGAAGATTTTTTTTTAACAGTCTTCTTCCTTGAAGCAGATTCTTAACATACAATCTTATCTAAAAGTTTTCCATATTATATCACACGGCAATTCCAAGACCACTATAATAATCAAGAGGCTGACAGAGAGGTGTCTCATTAAAAAAGTAAAGAAAAATTCAAGACTGAAAATAATGTTTGACAGTAAGTAACAGTTAATAAATGAGGTTAGAATTCTGCAATACATTTAACTACCTCTATAAGTTTGGGCTCATCACTTCCTTTCTCTGAATCTGTTTCCTGATCAATAAAGCAAAGATAGAAATAGAAGTGATCTATAAAATCTCTTCTATCTAAACCAAATAATCTACCTGACTTTCGGGGGGAAATCCTGTAACACCACCTACAGTTTCTGTCCCCCCCGCTTTTCCCATTTTGCAGTCTTTGGGTCAGAAATAACTACTTGAGCAGCACATTGATTACACCTCTGTAATAGCATGTATGGCCTCCTGTCTTATTTGACAAATTGTTTCCATGCCAGCCAATACTTATCAATGCTTAAGACACTTGTGAACTTCACAGATACAAGGATCATCATATATAGAGAGCAATACTGTGAGGTACCACCCAGCTCCCAAAGGTCAGGGTATCACCACACATGCCTGGACTGTCGAGTTGTTATTTCCCATAGACTGTAAGTTGCATGAGGACTGAGATCCCGTTTTACTCCTCCTGTGATAATACAAAGCCTAGTTCAATGCTTTGTACATACTGAATGAATAAATGAAGGATAAATTAAATGTATTATCCTTTATTGAGCAATTAGTTCCTAGTTAGGCTTAATGTGGAAAACAAATTCATAGAATGTCTCTCTGAAAACAGATTTTAGGGGGCTCCTGGGTGGCTCAGTGGGTTAAAGCCTCTGCCTTCCGCTCAGGTCATGATCCCAGGATCCTGGGATTGAGCCCCACATTGGGCTCTCTGCTTGGCAGGGAGCCTGCTTCCTCCTCCCTCTCTCTCTGCCTGCTTCTCTGCCTACTTGTGATCTCTATCTGTCAAATAAAAATAAATAAAATCTTAAAAAAAAAAAGAGAGAAAACAGATTTTAGGAAACTAGATCCTCTGCCAGTGAACACAGGCAGATAAACACAGGTGGGAGAGAAGAGGAGGGAAAAAAAAAAAAGCCATGAGGTGGGGGGAAGCCATGAAATCTGAAACTACAATGCTTATTTATTTTTTTCAGGATGTAATTTTTTTTTTTTTTTCTCTTTCTCTTTTCTGTTTCAGGTGTTTTGAGCTAATGACTGAAACTAGGTAAAACTCTTCTAATTTCTTTTGGGTCTTTTAAAAATGTAACTAAAAAAATCCTCTTGTCCTCTTGTTATTGGGAAAATATTTTGATAGCAAGAATATTCTCTAAGCTAAAATATAACTTGCAAAACTGAAATTTTAGAAGATTTCAGGAACTGATGCCCAAATCAATGATAAATTATTCAGTTTAAAATTGATGCAGACTGCTTAATTTTTAAATAATTGTCTAAATAGGGAATTATAATATTATAAGTATTTAGACAGATATCCTTGGTTGTTAGACTTCTGTTGATTTGTAGCTTACCAAAATAAATCTAAGTATGTAGTTATATTTATCCATTAAAAATTTCTTGTGGTAATAGCATTCATTCAACATATTTGTATATATTCCCATTATGTGTAAGACAGTGTTCTAGGTGCTGGTTATTATTATTAAAACAGCAGCCCAAATTTTCTCTCCACAAAGCACTTTCATCCTAGTGGGAAGACATCACATAAACAATATAAAAATTCTATACTTGATTACAAGGTATTAAGAGAAAGGTATTAAAGGGGGGGGGGAAGGCAAAAAGGCGGTATAAATATATATAGGAAGGATAGATAGGTAGGTGACATTTAAGTGGAATGACCATAGAAGACCTCACAGAAGATGATACCTGAGCAACCTCTTGAAGTGAGTGAGGGAGAAAGTCCTGTGATGGTCTGAGGAAGTGTTACAGACAAAAGGAACAGCAGGGGCAAAGGTGTAACACACAATGCCCCATGTGTTAAAGATGCAAGGTGGCTTATGAAAAATGAGAAACTTTAAAAAAATAATTTTAAGGATTATTGACAAATAAAGAAAAAAAATCTTTCTCTTAAAATTGTCACACATGGCACAAATACAAAAGCAGTAAGTCATGTGTCTACTCCCAAATTTTATATCAGAATACTGCAGGAACAGAGAACAGGTACTGTCTAATCATAACCACTAAGGAAGAACAAAAGCTGGAATTATACTCACAGAATATATGTTCAAGACAAAGGTTTATAACTGAGATCAAGGATCAGGAAGTTTTTTGCTTCAACTTTCTTCTCCCTCTATCCATACGGCATAAAATAATGTGTCTCTGTATTAACCTATATAGAACCCAGCCACAGAAAATATGTGATTCTGTATTTTTTTTCCTGACATTGTTCCAAAGATTGTGTCCCTGCTTGAAAAATAAAGCAGACCATTATGATGCTATCTGCACAATATAAGCAGGCAAAAATCCCATTAGTCTGAGTTGCTGAGATAACTTAGGCAGGTCACTGCTTTCACTGTTTTTCTGCCCATTGCACAACAAAGCGATGTTAGGTCTTTGTTTCTTCTCTCTGCCTCTTCTTGTAACAATCCTATACACAATAAATCATTTATGTGGAATCCAGATAGTCAAACATACCCAAAGAAATTACCAGACCAAAGTTGCAGCCCCCTCAGAGGCTCTCACTGGACCTCACTTTCATGTTACTTGAACACTGTACCCCCCCTCGCTTTTGCTTTAGTCTCTTTCAGGTCAGCTCTCTCAACCAAACATCTAAATCTATTCCCTGAAATTTCATTCTGATTTTTCATAATGAAGAAGAGCTTTAGATGGCTGACTTTCTCACCTGGCCTGTTATTTTCTGTCACCTGGGCATTCTCTAAAACAAGCCAGGTTCCTGGATAAAAGGAAGAAAAAGTATTAGCCCAACCCACTTTTTTCTTATGCTTTGTATCAGAGTCAGATAAACAAAGGAGCAGAGGATGCCAGTTATCTGTCAAGAAAGATATAGGGAAGATATTTATCTGTAGGTAGATATTTGGGCTGAAAGTATGATACAATGGCATAAAAAATATTTAAAACTGAACTTTGGAAAAACTTAGATTTACAAGAGAAAATTTCCAAGATATAAGAATAAGACATAAGATATAAGCATGCTATAATGTGGTATGTCTTTATAAATATATGTACTCATGCATCTAAATAAAAATACATATATAGGAATGTACAGATATAGAGACAAATATATGTACATAAAAGAAATAAAACATTATCATTAGTAGTAAAATTACAGGTAAATTTTGGGGATATTTTTACATTATTCTGTATTTCCCAAATGTATATAATTCATCTGTAGAGCTAGTTTAATTTCTTTCTTTCCTTAGAGATTCACACAAAAAACAAACATTTAAACAAGTAAGAAAAACCTGTTGGAACTAGTAAGTGAATTGATAAAATTGTAGGATACAAAGTTAATATACAAAAATCAGTTGTATTTCTGTATACTAACAGCAACCAATGTGAAAAGAAAACTAAGGAAACAATTCATTTACATTGATAAGCATCAAAAAGAGTAAAATACTTAGGAATAAATTAACCAAGGAGGTGAAAGACTCGAGCATGGAAAACTACAAAATATTGATGAGAGAAATAAAAATAACAACAACAGATAAATAGGAGGATATCCTATGTTCATGGACTGGAAGAATTAATATATTTTTTTAAATCTCCATATTACCCAAAGTGACTTGTAGATTCAGTTCACTCTTTTTTAAAAAAAATTTTTAATTAATTTATTTTTTTAAATAAACATATTATGTATTTTTATCCCTAGGGGTACAGGTGAATCACCAGGTTTACACATTTCATAGCACTCACCATAGCACATACCCTCCCCAAAGTCCATAACTCCACCACCCTTTCCCAAACTCCCTCCCCCCAGCAAACCTCAGTATGTTTTGTGAGATTAAGAGTCACTTATGGTTTGTCTCTCTCCCAATCCCAACTTCTACCCACGTAAGCCCCCAATGTTGCATCTCCACTTCCTCATATCAAGGAGATCATATGATAGTTGTTTTTCTCCAATTGACTTATTTCGCTAAGTGTGATACCCTCTAGTTCCATCCACGTCATCGCAAATGCCAAGATTTCATTTCTTTTGATGGCTGCATAGTATTCCATTGTGTATATATACCACCTCTTCTTTATCCATTCATCTGCTGAAGGACATCTAGGTTCTTTCCATAGTTTGGCTATTGTAGACATTGCTGCTATAAACATTCAGGTACAAGTGCCCCTTTGGATGACTACGTTTGTATCTTTAGGGTAAATACGCAGTAGTGTGATTGCTGGGTCATAGGGTAGTTCTATTTTCAACATTACGAGGAACCTCCATGCTGTTTTCCAGAGTGGTTGCACCAGCTTGCATTCCCACCAACAGTGTAGGAGGGTTCCCCTTTCTCCGCATCCTCGCCAGCATCTGTCGTTTTCTGACTTGTTAATTTTAGCCATTCTGACTGGTGTGAGGTGATATATCATTGTGGTTTTGATTTGTATTTCCCTGATGCTGAGTGATATGGAGCACTTTTTCATGTGTCTGTTGGCCATCTGGATGTCTTCTTTGCAGAAATGTCTGTTCATGTCCTCTGCCCATTTCTTGATTGGATTATTTGTTCTTTGGGTGTTGAGTTTGCTAAGTATTTTATAGATTTTGGACACTAGCCCTTTAACTGATATGTCATTTGCAAATATCTTCTCCCATTCTGTCAGTTGTCTTTTGGTTTTGTTAACTGTTTCCTTTGCTGTGCAAAAGCTTTTGATCTTGATGAAATCCCAATAGTTCATGTTTTCCCTTGCTTCCTTTGCCTTTGGCGATGTTCCTAGGAAGAAGTTGCTGCGGCTGAGGTCGAAGAGGTTGCTGCCTGTGTTCTCATCAAGGATTTTGATGGATTCCTTTCTCACATTGAGGTCCTTCATCCATTTTGAGTCTATTTTCCTGTGTGGTGTAAGGAAATGGTCCAATTTCATTTTTCTGCATGTGGCTGTCCAATTTTCCCAACACCATTTGTTGAAGAGGCTGTCTTTTTTTCCATTGGACATTCTTTCCTGCTTTGTCGAAGATGAGTTGACCATAGAGTTGAGGGTCTATTTCTGGGCTCTCTATTCTGTTCCATTGATCTATGTGTCTGGTTTTGTGCCAGTACCATGCTGTTTTGACGATGACAGCTTTGTAATAAAGCTTGAAGTCCGGAATTGTGGTGCCACCAACTTTGGCTTTCTTTTTCAATATTCCTTTGGCTATTCGAGGTATTTTCTGGCTCCATATAAATTTTAGGATTATTTGTTCCATTTATTTGAAAAATGTGGATGGTATTTTAATAGGAATTGCATTAAACGTGTAGATTGCTTTAGGTAGCATAGACATTTTCACAATATTTGTTCTTCCAATCCAGGAGCATGGAACATTTTCCCATTTCTTTGTGTCTTCCTCAATTTCTTTCATGAGTACTTTATAGTTTTCTGAGTGTAGATTCTTAGCCTCTTTGGTTAGGTTTATTCCTACGTATCTTATAGTTTTGGGTGCAATTGTAAATGGGATTGACTCCTTAATTTCTCTTTCTTCTGTCTTGTTGATGGTATAGAGAAATGCAACTGATTTCTGTGCATTGATTTTATATCCTGACACTTTACTGAATTCCTGTACAAGTTCTAGCAGTTTTGGAGTGGAGTCTTTTGGGCTTTCCACATATAGTATCATATCATCTGCAAAGAGTGATAGTTTGACTTCTTCTTTGCCGATTTGGATGCCTTTAATTTCCTTTTGTTGTCTGATTGCTGAGGCTAGGACTTCTAGTACTATGTTGAATAGCAGTGGTGATAATGGACAGCCCTGCCATGTTCCTGACCTTAGCGGAAAAGCTTTCAGTTTTTCTCCACTGAGAATGATATTTGCAGTGGGTTTTTCATAGATGGCTTTGATGATATTGAGGTATGTATCCTCTATCTCTACATTTTGAAGAATTTTGATCAAGAAGGGATGCTGTACTTTGTCAAGTGCTTTTTCAGCATCTTTTAGAATATCATATGGTTCTTGTTCTTTCTTTTATTAATGTGTTATATCACTTTGATTGATTTGCGGATGTTGAACCAACCTTGCAAACCTGGAATAAATCCTACTTGGTCGTGGTGAATAATCCTTTTAATGTACTGTTGAATCCTATTGGCTAATATTTTGGTGAGAATTTTCGCATCTGTGTTCATCAAGGATATTGGTTTGTAGTTCTCTTTTTTGATGGGATCCTTGTCCGGTTTTGGGATCAAGGTGATGCTGGCCTCATACAATGAGTTTGGAAGTTTTCCTTCCATTTCTATTTTTTGGAACAGTTTCAGGAGAATAGGAATTAGTTCTTCTTTAAATGTTTGGTAGATTTCCCCTGGAAAGCCGTCTGGCCCTGGGCTTTTGTTTATTTGGAGATTTTTGATGACTGCTTCAATCTCCTTACTGGTTATGGGTCTGTTCAGGTTTTCTCTTTCTTCCTGTTTATTTTTGGTAGTTTACATGTCTCTAGGAATGCATCCATTTCTTCCAGATTGTCAAATTCGTTGGCATAGAGTTGCTCATAGTATGTTCTTATAATTGTTTGTATTTCTTTGCTGTTAGTTGTGATCTCTCCTCTTTCATTCATGATTTTATTTATTTGGGTCCTTTCTCTTTTCTTTTTGATCAGTTTGGCCAGGAGTTTATCAGTCTTATTAATTCTTTCAAAGATCCAGCTCCTATTTTTGTTGATTTGTTCTATTGGTTTTTTTTTTTTTTTTTTTTTTTTGGTTTGTATTTCATTGATTTCTGCTCTGATCTTTATGATTTCTCTTCTCCTTCTGGGTTTAGGGTTTCTTTCTTGTTCTTTATCCAGCTCCTTTAGGTGCAGGTTTAGGTTGTGTGCTTGAGACCTTTCTTGTTTCTTGAGAAACCTTGTACCACATATATTTTCCTCTCAGGACTGCCCTTGTTGTGTCCCACAGATTTTGAGCTGTTACGTTTTCATTATCATTTGTTTCCATGAATTTTTTCAATTCTTCTTTAATTTCCTGGTTGACCCATTTATTCTTTAGAAGAATGCTGTTTAGTCTCCATGTATTTGGGTTCTTTCCAAATTTCCTCTCGTGATTGATTTCTAGCTTTAGCGCATTGTGGTCTGAAAATATGCAGGGAATGATCCCAATCTTTTGATACTGGTTGAGACCTGACTTAGGACCTAGGATGTGCTCATTCTGGAGAATGTTCCGTGTTCACTAGAGAAGAATGTGTATTCTGTTGATTTGGGATGAAATGTTCTGAATATATCTGTGATGTCCATCTGGTCTAGTGTGTCATTTAAGGCCTTTATTTCCTTGTTGATTTTTTGCTTGGATGATCTGTCCATTTCAGTGAGGGGAGTGTTAAAGTCCCCTACTATTATTGTATTATTGTTGATGTGTTTCTTTGATTTTGTTATTGGTTTATATAATTGGCTGCTCCCAAGTTAGGGCCATAGATATTTATAATTGTTAGATCTTCTTGTTGGACAGACCCTTTGAGTTTGCTATAGTGTCCTTCCTCATCTCTTATTATAGTCTTTGGCTTAAAATATATTTGATCTGGTATAAGGATTGCCACCCCTATTTCTTCTGATGTCCATTAGCATGGTAAATTAAAGCATTTTAAATCTGGAGGTGTCTTCGGGTCTAAAATGAGTTTCTTGGAGGCAACGTATAGATGGGTTTTGTTTTTTTATCCATTCTGATACCCTGTGTCTTTTGACAGGAGCACTTAGCCCATTAACATTCAGGGTAACTATTGAGAGATATGAATTTAGTGCCATTGTATTGCCTGTAAGATGACTGTTACTGTATATTGTCTCTGGTCCTTTCTGATCTACTACTTTTAGGCCCTCTCTTTGCTTAGAGGACCCCTTTCAATATTTCCTGTAGAGCTGGTTTGGTGTTTGCAAATTCTTTCAGTTTTTGTTTGTCCTGGAAGCTTTTTATCTCTCCTTCTATTTTCAATGATAGCCTACTTAGATATAGTATTCTTGGCTGCATGTTTTTCTCATTTAGTGCTCTGAATATATCATGCCAGCTCTTTCTGGCCTGCCAGGTCTCTGTGGATAAGTCTGCTGCCAATCTAATATTTTTACTATTGTATTTTACAGACTTCTTTTCCCGGGCTGCTTTCAGGATTTTCTCTTTGTCACTAAGGCTTGTAAATTCTACTATTAGGTGATGGGGTGTGGACCTATTCTTGTTGATTTTGAGGGGGGTTCTCTGCATCTCCTGGATTTTGATGCTTGTTCCCTTTGCCATATTAGGGAAATTCTCTCCAATAATTCTCTCCAATATACCTTCTGCTCCCCTCTCTCTTTCTTTTCCTTCTGGGATTCCAATTATTCTAACGTTGTTTTGTCTTATGGTGTCACTTATCTCTCAAATTCTTCTGTCGTGGTCCAGTAGTTGTTTGTCCCTCTTTTGCTCAGCTTCTTTATCTCTGACATTTGGTCTTCTATATCACTAATTCTTTCTTCTGCCTCATTTATCCTAGCAGTGAAAGCTTCCATTTTTGATTGCACCTCATTAATAGCTTTTTTTTAATTTCAACTTGGTTAGATTTTAGTTCTTTTATTTCTCCAGAGAGGGCTTTTATATTTCCCTAGAAGGTTTCTCTAATATCTTCCAAGCCTTTTTCGAGCCTGGCTAGAACCTTGAGAATCGTCATTCTGAACTCTAGGTCTGACATATTACCAATGTCAGTACTGATTAGGTCCCTAGCCTTCAGTACTGCCTCTTCTTTTTTTTTGTGGTGAATTTTCTCGCCTTGTCATTTGTCCAGATAAGAGTACATGAAGGAGCAAGTAAAATACTCAAAGGGTGGCAACAACCCCAGGAAAATAAGCTTTAACCAAATCAGAAGAGACCCCAAATCATAGCGGGGAGAAAGGGGATACAAAGAAGTTCAGGAAAAAAAAAAAAAAAAGAAACAAAAAAAGAAAACAAAGAAAAAATATAAAAAGGAAAAAATATATATATATTAGATAAACTAGTTAAAATGTTAAAAAAAAAAGAAAGGGGTAAAAGTTAAAAAAAATTTAGCAGAAGAACAAAAAAAATTGAAAAAAAAATTAACTGCAAGACTAAAGAATCATGGGGAGAAATCCATGAGTTCCATGCTTTTCTTTCTCCTCCTCTGGAATTCTGCTGCTCTCCTTGGTACTGAACCTGCACTCCTTGGTAGGTGAACTTGGTCCTGGCTGGATTTCTTTTTTTTTTTTTTTTTTTTTTTTTTTTTTTTTTTTCCAAAGATTTTATTTATTTTTTTGACAGACAGAAATCACAAGTAGGCAGAGAGGCAGGCAGAGAGAGAGGGGGAAGCAGGCTCCCCACTGAGCAGAGAGCCTGATGCGGGGCTCGATCCCAGGACCCTGGGATCATGACCTGAGCCGAAGGCAGAGGCTTTAACCCACTGAGCCACCCAGGCGCCCCTGGCTGGATTTCTTGATCTTTCGAGGGAGGGGCCTGTTGTAGTGATTCTCAATTGTCTACGCCCCAGGCGGAATTGCACCGCCCTTACCAGGGGCCGGGTTGAGTAATCCGCTCGGATTTTTTTCGGGAGTTTTTGTTCCCTGAGAGCTTTCCATAGAGTTCCGGAGGACGGGAATGAAAATGGTGGCCTCCCAGTCTCCGTCCCCGAGCAACCGAGGGCTCGGGGCCCCACTCCTCAGTGCGCCCTCAAAGAATAGCGCCCAATCACTCCCGTCTCCCTGGCCTCCAGCCGCACTCTGAGCTCACCCAGCCTGCGACCAGTTCAAGGTAACCCCGAGCTGAGAGCTCACTCCTTGGGCTCCGTCTCTGTAGCCGGCTTCCCATTCTAATACCTGCAAGCTCTGTGACACTCAGACATCCCCGATCCTTCTGTGACCCTGCAGGACCTGCGGCCACGCTGACCCCGCATAGGCTTCACCCCGGTTTAGCCTCTGGAGCAATTTCCCTCAGCAGAACAGACTTTTAAAAATCCCGATTTTGTGCTCTGTTGCTCCACCGCTTGCCAGGAGCCAGCCCCTCCCCACCAACGGTATATCTTCCCGTGGCTTTGGATTCACTTCTCCGCCAGTCCTACCTTTCAGAAAGTGGTTGATTTTCTGTTTCTAGAATTGCTTTCCTTCTCTTTGATTTTCCATTGGATTGTAGGTGTTTGCAATGTTTAGATAAGCTCTCTAGCTGATCTCCTGCTAGCTGAAGTAGTCTCAGCCTCCTACTTCTCCACCATCTTGACTCCTCCCATTCAGTTCACGGTATCAAAATCCCACTGGCATTTCTTTTTTACAGAAATAGAAAAAATTCTAAATTTCATATAGAACCATGAAAGTCCTTGAAGTATTAAAGCAATTTTGAACAAGAACAGGGTCAGAGGCACCACACTTCCTGGTTTCAAAATATATTACAAAGCTACAGTCATTAAAACGGTATGGTTATAGCATAAAAATAACCATATAGACTAATGGAAGAGAATCAAAAGCCCAGAAATAAAACATATTCATATACAGTCAGCTGATCATTGACAGATTTCAAGAACACACAGTGGAGAAAAGACAGTCTCTTCAATATGGTATTGGGAAAACAGGCTACCCATATGCAAAAGATTGAAATTGGATCCTTAATTATGAGTTCATACAAATATAAACTCAAAATGTGTTAAAGATTTAAGCATAAAATCTGAAAGAATAAAACTCTTAGAAGAAAACTTAGGGAAAAACTACTTGACATTGGACTGCATAATGATTTCTTGCATATGACATCAAAAACACAGGCAAAGGGGTGCCTGGGTGGCTCTGTGGGTTAAGCCTCTGCCTTCAGCTCAGGTCATGATCTCAGGATCCTGGGATCAAGTCCCACATCAGGCTCTCTGCTCAGTGGGGAGCCTGCTTCCTCCTCTCTTTCTCTCTCTCACTCTCTGCCTACCTCTCTGCTTACTTGTGATGTCAAATAAATAATAAAATCTTTGAAAAAAGAGGAAAAAATAGACAAGTGGGATTATGTCAAACTAAAAAGCTTCTGTGAAGCAAAGAAAGCAACAAAATGAAAAGGGAACCTATAGAGTGGGAGAAAATATTTGCAAACCATTTATTTCAAAAGGAGTTAATATACAAAATATATAGGGGATTCCTCAATACCATAGCAAAAAAAAAAAAAATTAAAAAATGAGAAAAGGATCTAAAGAGACATCTATCTAAATATGACATATAAATGGCCAGTAGATACAACATGACTAGTCATCATGGAAATACAAATTAAAACCACAATGAGCTATCACTTCACACTTATTAGGATATTTTCAGAAAAACAAAATAAAAAAAAAAAAAGGATAGCAACTGTTGGTAAGGATGTGGAGAAAAAAGAATCCTCATACACTCTTGGTAGGAATGTAAATTGGTAAGAGCCATTATGGAAAATAATATGGAAGTTCCTCAAAAAGTTAAAAATATGATCCCAACCATCCTAACTCTGGGTACATATCCAAAGGAATTAATATCTTGAAGAGATATCTGCATCCCTGTTCACTGTAACATAATTCATAATAGCAAAATATATAAATAATCTAAATGTCCATCAGTATGAGTGTGGAAGAAAAATTTATATATATATATATATATATATATATATATATATATACACACACACACACACACACACACACACACACACACCGGAATATTGGTAAGCCTTAAAAGAAAAGGAAATCAGACTACGTGTGACAACATGGATGGATTTGGAGGATATGATGGTAAGTGAAATAAGCCAGACAAAGAAAGACAAATGTTGCATGATCTCACTTTTATATGGAATCTAAATAGTCAAACACAAAGAAGCAAAGAATAGAATTCAGATCTAAGAGGATAGATCCTATGTTAAGTATTCTAAACACAAAAGGAAAAATAGGGGAGTAGCAGAGGAAACTTTTGGAAATGACGGATGAGTTTATGACACTGATAGTGATAATGCTTTCGCAGGTATATATTTATCTTCATACACACCAGCTTATAGAAATTAAATATTTACAGTTTTGTGGATGTTAATCATATCTCAATAGATCAGTTAAGATTGTAGTGTTTACAATTTAAATTTTACAATCAGGGAAAATGATCTTTTCAGATAATATATTGTATTATCTGCATTATTGTTTTGCTTCTGTCCTTAACAGAGAACAAAATGTGTGTGTTAAATAGGAACCTCTCTTAAAGGCATAAATTCCTTACAGGGGAGAAGAAAATCTTACCATCAGATAGCTTCTCTCCAGCCTCTATGGCACCAACGACAGAGGTTCATTAAGTTGCTAAGGTCAAGGAGCATGTGACCGCTACTGTGTGTGAACCTGTCCCCAAGGGGATAATTCAGAGGACACAGCCTGGTGAATATGGCACACAAATGTCCTATTTTCTTAGTCTGCTGCAACCCTTAAATGTATTTGGCAGCATAAGCACACAGTTTCTTTCTGAAGGAGGTTTTCTGCTGAAGGTTATGCTGTACATTCCATTAAAACATAAATCTGTTGGCTGTTTGTTAAGCCTCTTGTACAACGAAATCAAAGCAATCATCAATGGATATGGTTCACTGGAAAAATGTAAACTGGCTTCTCCACCCCAAGAGAAATGGATTAAGTTATGCAGGAGGTTTTGCACATATTCTCTACACACATAATCTCTCTTTGTAAGGGAAAGCTTTCCTGCAACACTTATTGCACCTGCCAACTCCCTCTTTTCTCCTGAAAGCACAAATCCCCATTCTACATCGAAGAATGATTAAGGCCTCTCAGTGCCCAGAATGTGTTTGTAATAATTGATATTTCATCCCTGGTGCCAGGCTACATGAATAGAGTCCTTTATGTTGAAGGCTCAGGAATGTGCTTTTATCTCTTTAGTACTGTAGGGGAGGAAAACCTCCCTTCTTCTCTTCTAGGTTCTTTGGCTGGCCTCATGATTAAATTGACATAAGACAGATAACAGGAGAAAAGCAAATTTAATTTTGTTTGTACACAAGTCCCATAAGACACGAGAGGCTCACTGACAGGTAATTGAGGTTTATATGCCATCTTGAGCTACAGAGAAGGGGATAGGGGTATAAGACTTCAAAGGGGAGGAAGGCAATTCATAAATAAATAAATGTTTAGCATGTCTTGCAGAGAGGCCTTTCTTATGTTAAAAAAAGTTATCTTTGGTAATGGCTCTCTTCAGTGTATAAGCTCTTTACCTAAAATTCTTTCAGGAAGTTAAGGGAGAGGTAAAAGCTCCTGAGTTTTTGGGCTCTGATCATTCTCAGTTTGAAATAATCCACATGAAAATGTGGTACATTCTGGGGTACCCTGAACCCTATTGGTATCCTGCCCAGATTAAGTATGCCCACAATCTATGTGGGGCCACTGCAACCCAAGCACACAGGACAGGCAGCTGACAGAACACAGGAGGACCAGAGTCTTACATAATGTATCAGAGATATAAAATTTTCTTTGGAGAAGATAAAATATGGTTTAGAAAATACCTGGGGGAATAAAAACACCTCAGTTTTTATAAGTCTGATCTTTATTAATAGGGATATCATGGCATGAAATTAAGACTCCAAAGTTTATTATACTTCTAAAGCTCCTTGTTTAAATCAGGTATTGTAATTTACTGTTATAAATTGCCTCTGCTCTTCATCCAAGCTATCTCCACTGCTATATTTTACATCAGTGTTTAATTATAAAAACAGATAGCTCTTACTCTAAGTGATTTTACCACGATTATCTGCCACAGTGACAAAAGAGAATAAAAGAGTGGGAAAGGAAAAATGACCTTAAAAATAATTTGATAGTTGGTATATGAAGAATCAATTATCTTTCCAATACTTGGTATTTAGGAAAGAAAAAACTTTTATCATCATATGAATCTCATCTATCACTTTATGAATATAGCTCTGTTATTTAAATAATTCTTAACCATTTACTTAAACTTCTCTTGGATATTCATGACTGTGAAATACGAATTATAAGCATTGAGAATGAAAACTGATATCTGTCTCTGGGTAATTCTAAAAATTGCCTAGTTGGTGACAGTTGGTTATTGTGTATTAATAATTAATTGGTTGATAAATTATTAGCATTTTTCTGTTCCCTAAACAGTTCCACCTCCCCTATCTATCCCATCCCCACATCTTCACAATGTGGTATTTTTGCCAAATCAAGAAAAGGATACCCTAAGCCTGACCCTAAAATGTCATCAACTGAAAGTCAAAGTACCTATTTTGCATCCTTTGAAGATATCTCCAATTGTCATTCCTGGAGAGTCTGAAAGAACTGTTGGCAAAAGAAATGTTAAAAAAAAAAAAAAAAGAGCAACAACAAAATTGACTTATTAGGTGTTTGTTATGTTCATTTCTCCCTTAATGGAACATGTACATAGTTTTATCTGAGCACCACTGAAATTCTTACAGAATTCCCAATCTCAAGGGCTCAACTCTGTACCACGGCCAAAGTCTTCAATGGAGCCTCTCAGGAGTAAAACCATTTGGGCGTATGGACTACTTGACTTAAGCACAGCTGAACACCAACAATAAAATATCTGAAAAAGAAATGTTTGCATGTATAGACAATTAATATTTGAGAGGGGAGCCAAGGATACTTAATAGGGAAAGGATATTCTCTTCAATAAACAGTAATGGAAAGTTGGATAAGCATATGCAAAAGAATGATACTGAACTTCTATTAACAAAAATTAATTCCAAATATATTCAAGATTTAAAAATAAGACCTGAAAATGTACAACCTCTAGCATAAAACAGGGAAAAAAGCTCCTGGACAATTGGTTTTAATAGTGACTGCCTGCATGTGTCACAAAAAACACAAGCAACGAAAGCAAAAATCAATGTGGGACTCCATGAAACTAAAAAGCTTGTGAACAGCAAAAGAAACAACACAATGAAAAGGCAATCTATAAAGTAGAGAAAATATTTGCTAATGGTCGATCTGATAATGGATTAATACCCAAAATATATAAGCAACTCATACAACTCAACAACAACCCCAAACCGTTTAATTAAAAATAGTCAAAGAAAATGAACAGACATTTTTCCAAATAAGACATACAAATGGCCAATAGGCATATGATAATTTTCTCAATATATCTAAACATCAGGGAAATGACATCAAAACCATAATGAGGTATCAATTTCAGAAGGACAGTTATCTAAAACCTGAAAAATAACAAGTGTTGGCTATGATGTGGAGAAAAGGGCACTGATGATGGGAATGTAAATTGGTCCAACCACTATGGAAAACATTATAAAGTTTCCTCAAAAAATTAAAAATAGGGCGCCTGGGTGGCTCAGTGGGTTGTGCCGCTGCCTTCGGCTCAGGTCATGATCTCAGGGTCCTGGGATCGAGTCCCGCATCGGGCTCTCTGCTCAGCAGGGAGCCTGCTTCCCTATCTCTCTCTCTCTCTCTCTGGCTGCCTCTCCATCTACTTGTGATTTCTCTCTGTCAAATTAATAAATAAAAGCTAAAAAAAAATTAAAAATAGATCTGCCATATGATTCAGCAATCCTACTTATGGATGTATATTTAAAAAAAGTGAAATCAGGATTTCAAAGAGATACATGCCTTCCCATGTTCACCGCAGCATTATTCACTATAGCTCACATATGGAAATAACCTAAATGGCCATCTACAGATAAATGGATAAAGATGTGATAGGCATATTCCACAATATTCAGCCATGAGAAGAAGGAAATCCTTCCATTTGTGACAATATGGATGGAACCCAAGGGCATTATATTAAGATAAGTCAGACAGAGAAAGACAAATACTGCAAAATCTCACTTACATGTGGAATTTAAAAAGCCAAACTCACAGAGACAGAGTACAATTGTAGTTGTCACGGTTTGGGTGGTGCATAGGGAAAATGCAGACATGTTGGTCAAAGGGAGCAAACTTTAAGTTGAGTAAATTCTAGAAATCCATTGTACAGCATTGTATTACATACTTGAAATTGCTAAGAGGGTAGATCTTAAACATTTTCACCACACACACACAGACATACACATGGGTAATGATGTGAGATGATGAAAGTGTTGTGACACTATGTCAATCATTTCATAGTATGATGCATGTGCTAAAGTCATCACCCGTACACCTTAAACATACACAGGTTATATATCAATTATATCTCAATAAATCTGGAAAAATACATAGTTGAAACCACTTTTCTTGAGTTCTGCATTTGATATTTGTCCCTACCCAGGTTCTAGTCTAACTTCCTTAAGCCTTAAATCTGTACTCCAGTTTTTTTCTTCCAGGTTACTTAACTAGGCCTGAGCCCAATTTAATTTACTAATCTAATCATGTATCTTATGCCATGAAATCTAATTTTTGAATTTCAAGCTTCTATGAAAGGACATTGCTTGGTACACGATGTTGAAATGGGAAGAAGAATAGCTAGGTAAATAGAGACTGGCTGTCAGAAAAGAGATGGGCAGTAAGCTGCAGTTACAGCAGATGATTTGAAAAATGATGGCCAATATCACATACAAGGAAACATCCTCTGGAGTGCAGAAAATGGCAATGAGAGAGTTTGAGAACAGGTATTACATAGATAATAGGACTGGCTTTATTCATCATAAAATTCAAGAATTAGATGTATAATGATTGAAGTATTTTATGAGAATAAAACATCTTAACAATCACCTTTCTATATTTCACACATTTGTGATTTATGAAAGGAAGAGTGATGGTACTCACACAGACCTATAGTATAGTTTACCACAGGAACGTGGCTCCTGCAGATTTCAGCCAATAGCCTGACTGTTTTCATCAGTCTAGATTTTGTATAATTTCAGTGGATAAAGCTACTATTACTTGAAATATTAGTCCTCTTACAAAATTTAAAATATTAGTAGTATTTACTTTTTATTACGGTCAGTATAACCACTGACATTAGCTTGGGCTTTAAAAATCATTCATTCATTCCTTTTTTAAAAACTCACTGCAGAAAACAAGTATTTGTTAGTTGTTTAGAGATTTATGCTACTCACTGGTGATATAAAAGTGAATCAAATTGGTGATGTTTCTTCTCTCAGTATCCTAACAGTCAAATAGGGGAAACAGACTTTAATCAAATAATCATAGAAAAACTGTAGTTGAAAAATTTGCTAAGTTCTGTGACTACTAATAATTAACATCACTTGGATTTTTCTGTGCCAGACATGGGTATAAATACTTTAACAGGATTAATTCATTTAATTCTCACCACCACCCTAAGTGGTTTATCCTAGTATTATTTCCATTTTACAAGTGAAATCACTGAGGCCAGAGATAGTAAATCATGTGGTATCTTAGAACACAAAATAAAATACCAAGTAACAGAATGGACACTGACTACAGAAGCTTAATCTTAAGGGCCTGTCTTATATTACCATACTCTTCCTCTCATGTTAAAAAAAAGTATGCTATGACAATGCATGAGTCAGCTTTCACTATATTATGCTGAAATAACAAATATATCCCCAAGTTTCTGTGGCTTATAACAATAAAGATTGGTTTATTTATTGCTCATGTCAATGTCCCTTCTAGGTCAGTTTCAACTCTGTTCCATATCCTTTTCTTTCTGGAATCCAGGAGAAAACAAAATTTCCAGCTTTAGCTGTAAGACTCAAAACCTCTTTGTAGACATGACATCACTTCTATTCACATGCTACTGTACAAAACAAGCCTTATTATAAAATTGGGCATCAGTGGGGAAAGAAATATCGGGGCACCTGAGTGGCTCAGTGGGTTGAGCCTCTGCCTTTGGCTCGGGTCATAGTCTCAGGGTCCTGGGATTGAGCCTGGCATTGGGCTCCCTGCTCAGTGGGGAGTCTTCTTCCCCCTCCCCCTCTTCCTGCCTCTCACCTACTTGTGATCTCTCTCTCTCTCTCTCTCTCTCTCTCTCTCTGTGTTAAATAAATAACACACAGAGGAGGAGGAGGAGGAGGAGGAGAAGGAGAAGAAGAAGAGGAGGAGGAGGAGGAGGAGACTCCAGGGAAAGGTCCTACCAGGGTGAGTCAAGAAAGCAGTGGATATATATATTTTTTATAAACATATATTTTTATCCCCAGGGGTACAGGTCTGTGAATCGCCCAGTTTACACACTTCACAGCACTCACCAAAGCACATACCTTCCCCAATGTCCATAATCCCACCCCCCTTCTCCCAACCACCCCTCCTCCCAGCAACCCTGTTTGTTTTGTGAGATAAAGAGTCACTTATGGTTTGTCTCGCTCCTAGTCCCATCTTGTTTCATTTATTCTTCCCGTACCCCTTAACCCCCCATGTTGCATCTCCACTTCCTCATATCAGGGAGATCATATGATAGTTGTCTTTCTCTGCTTGACTTATTTCGCGAAGCATGATACACTCTAGTTCCATCCACGTTGTCACAAATGGCAAGATTTCATTTCTTTTGATGGCTGCATAGTATTCCATTGTGTATATATACCACATCTTCTTTATCCATTCATCTGTTGATGGACATCTAGGCTCTTTCCATAGTTTGACTATTGTGGACATTGCTGCTATAAACGTTTGGGTGCATGTGCCCCTTCGGATCACGTTTGTATCTTTAGGGTAAATACTCAGTAGTGCTATTGCTGGGTCATAGGGTAGTTCTATTTTCAACATCGCGAGGAACCTCCATGTTGTCTTCCAGAGAGGTTGCACCAGCTTGCATTCCCACCAACAGTGTAGGAGGGTTCCCCTTTCTCCCCATCCTCACCAGCATCTGTCATTTCCTGACTTGTTATTATTATTTTTTTTAAGATTTTAGTTAGTTATTTGACAGGCAGAGATCACAAGTAGGCAGAGAGGCAGGCAGAGAGAGGAGAGGAAGCAGGCTCCCTGCGGAGCAAAGAGCCCGATGTGGGGCTCGATTCTGGAACACTGGGATCACGATCTAAGCCGAAGGCAGAGGCTTAACCCATGGAGCCACCCAGGTGCCCCCCTGACTTGTTAATTTTAGCCATTCTGACTGGTGTGAGGTGATATATCATTGTGGTTTTGATTTGTATTTCCCTGATGCTGAGTGATATGGAGCACTTTTTCATGTGTCTGTTGGCCATCTGGATGTCTTCTTTGCAGAAATGTCTGTTCATGTCCTCTGCCCATTTCTTGATTGGATTATTTGTTCTTTGGGTGTTGAGTTTGCTAAGTATTTTATAGATTTTGGACACTAGCCCTTCAACTGATATGTCATTTGCAAATATCTTCTCCCATTCTGTCAGTTGTCTTTTGGTTTTGTTAACTGTTTCCTTTGCTGTGCAAAAGCTTTTGATCTTGATGAAATCCCAATAGTTCATGTTTTCCCTTGCTTCCTTTGCCTTTGGCGATGTTCCTAGGAAGAAGTTGCTGCGGCTGAGGTCGAAGAGGTTGCTGCCTGTGTTCTCATCAAGGATTTTGATGGATTCCTTTCTCACATTGAGGTCCTTCATCCATTTTGAGTCTATTTTCCTGTGTGGTGTAAGGAAATGGTCCAATTTCATTTTTCTGCATGTGGCTGTCCAATTTTCCCAACACCATTTGTTGAAGAGGCTGTCTTTTTTTCCATTGGACATTCTTTCCTGCTTTGTCGAAGATGAGTTGACCATAGAGTTGAGGGTCTATTTCTGGGCTCTCTATTCTGTTCCATTGATCTATGTGTCTGGTTTTGTGCCAGTACCATGCTGTTTTGACGATGACAGCTTTGTAATAAAGCTTGAAGTCCGGAATTGTGGTGCCACCAACTTTGGCTTTCTTTTTCAATATTCCTTTGGCTATTCGAGGTATTTTCTGGCTCCATATAAATTTTAGGATTATTTGTTCCATTTATTTGAAAAATGTGGATGGTATTTTAATAGGAATTGCATTAAACGTGTAGATTGCTTTAGGTAGCATAGACATTTTCACAATATTTGTTCTTCCAATCCAGGAGCATGGAACATTTTCCCATTTCTTTGTGTCTTCCTCAATTTCTTTCATGAGTACTTTATAGTTTTCTGAGTGTAGATTCTTAGCCTCTTTGGTTAGGTTTATTCCTACGTATCTTATAGTTTTGGGTGCAATTGTAAATGGGATTGACTCCTTAATTTCTCTTTCTTCTGTCTTGTTGATGGTATAGAGAAATGCAACTGATTTCTGTGCATTGATTTTATATCCTGACACTTTACTGAATTCCTGTACAAGTTCTAGCAGTTTTGGAGTGGAGTCTTTTGGGCTTTCCACATATAGTATCATATCATCTGCAAAGAGTGATAGTTTGACTTCTTCTTTGCCGATTTGGATGCCTTTAATTTCCTTTTGTTGTCTGATTGCTGAGGCTAGGACTTCTAGTACTATGTTGAATAGCAGTGGTGATAATAGACATCCTTTCCGTGTTCCTGACGTTAGCGGAAAAGCTTTCAATTTTTCTCCATTGAGAATGATATTTGCGATTATATTGAGGTATGTGCCCTCTATCCCTACACTTTGAAGAGTTTTGATCAGGAAGGGATGCTGTACTTTGTCAAAAGGCAGTGAATATTTTTGACAACTAATACAGCCCACAAAATATATGTAATGTAAGAAAAATCCTTAATGTAGTCAGAGAGTCAAAGTTTGAGGTACTGTCTTAGTAGTGTTCTAATGGATAAAATATGATTGCCTAAAAGCTGTGGTCCACAGAGAACATCCCACATAGTAGAAATGGCAGGTACAAATATCATGTGATGCAAGTAAGCATGGCTTTTTAAAGAATTGAAAGAAATAAGGCTGAAGTAAAGACCATAACGACAGGGGAGATTGTCCTGAGATGAGTATGTAGAAGTAAGCAACAGCAAGATTACACAGGCCCTTCTTCATTCAGATTGCACGTTTATCTTGATAGAAGTATACTAAAGTATTTTAAATAAAGGAATGACTTCCCTGGTGGTTTTGGCAGCTTTAAGAAAGAATCATTCTAGGTGAGCTTCACTAACCTAAAGATGTCATCATCTTCCTAATACTATTGTAACTGTTTAAGAAGAGAAAGTAGAGCTAGCTTTTCTACTAAGTTACCCCTAGTTCACTTTCAGATTCATCCAAATACAGTGATTCAGAACAGAGTTAGTAACTTCCCCCTTTCTCTCAGAGAACAGTTTATACCCTGTCACCTCTATGGTTCAAGTTCTTCCCAGTCACAGAAATCCTTCTGTGTTCCCCTCTTGTCCCTGAGGAGCTGAAAAGGGAGCCAACAGTGACAAGGAAAGTCTGGATAGGAGGCCCTTTGCCCTTTATAGTAAGGAGTAGTACTCAGCTGGGAACTGTAATAGTTTAGAATAGGAAATATGTGCAAATTACTTCTAATAGAGTATTCAATTTGGAAAAGGTGCAGCATGTGCTTTAGATGTTTTTAGTAGAAACAAATGCCACCACTCCATTGTCATGGCATCCATCATTCCATTCTGATGTGAACACATGTCTGCCTCAGGCACTCCATGCAGAATTGTGCCATCCCCCAAATGGTGTACAGCCAGTCCTTGCCTGTCTTCCTGTTACTGGTAATATAGGTCCATTTTATCTGTCTCTTCAACTCCTAACATTAATTTCTGGATGCTGTCAGTTAAGAAGAAAACAAAAAAAACAAGGGGAAAAGCATCCACAATATCTTTCACTACTGCAATACCTGGAAAAAGTTATCAGTCAATATTTGTATCAGCTACAGAGAACATATCATATTTGTTAGAATAGTGCCAGGTTCTACCACTGTGAAGCATCAAAATTCCAAATTCCACTCATTAACTGATCATAAATGCAAGTGAACACTTTTTTTTTTTTAAAGATTTTATTTATTTATTTGACAGACAGAGATCACAAGGAGGCAGAGAGGCAGGCAGAGAGAGAAGGGAAGCAGGTTCCCTGCTGAGCAGAGATCCCAACGTGTGACTTGATCCCAGGACCCTGGGATCATGACCTGAGCCAAAGGCAGAGGCTTTAACCCGCTGAGCCCTTCAGGCGCCCCACAAGTGAACACTTCTAAATGATCATTCAGGAAGCCAGCATCCTTCCAGCTTGTGAGTCTACTACCCCTGAAATCCTCTCATTGGTCCTCTCATTATTCACTAGGTAAGGAGAAAACATGGATGAACCCTCAATGCATGTATTTTATGAAGTAAGTATGGAAGGGGAGTGTGTTACCTTCTGCTCACACACCACATGCCATGAGCTGCAACCCAGCCATATGGCCATACTGAACTAATGGAACAGCTGGGAAATAAAGTATAGTTGTAAGTACAGGAAACAGAAGAAACAGATTTGGAGAACAGCTAAGTACTCTACCACACACGTTACGTCTTTATTTAATCTTAAAATTTGGAAATGAAATGGTAATTTTTATGTTATATGCATTTTACTACCACCACAACAGAAAATATTGGGGGAAAGGATCTTCAGGAACAGTCAATTTCTGGTTCATTAACTAAAAAATATCCTTTGGGTGGTACTGTTGAAAGTGAAATTCAATGAACTCATTTTCTTCTCTTATTTAGCATAATACAGTCTACAATTTTTGGTATTCAGACTGAAGTTCCAGAGGGTGATTTTAAAAATCACTTGAAGTCATACTAACTATAAGTGACTTTATGTTTTTTTTTTCCTTCAACATCCACTATTTTGTTTATTTTTCCAACGAGGATCTATTGATTGCCCATTATATATACAGAAACTGTATGAGACAATGGGTACACAGAAATCCCTAACCTGACCTTGAGGAGGTTCTATTCTTCAGAGATAGAAGAATATTACAGAAGGGAAAAGGCCAGTTTATGAACAACTATATGATCTTTGTTACAAAGCACACAGCCTGTCCTAACAATGTAGAGCTAGAAAAACAGCTGTGGTCTGTGCAGCCAGCAGAATTTAGTTGAAAGAGAAGGAAAGTAGATGGAAAGGCATTTCAGGCACTGCTGGTACAAAGACTCTAGTTGGGAAGGGGGGTAGCAACAATAGAACAGTGTGAGGGAGAGGGAAAGGGACAGGATATAATAATGGGAAATTAGGTAAGGCCAGATTAAGCACGGACATAAAATTCTAAAGGATTTTAAACTTGTTTCTGAGTGCAATGTAGAGTCATTGAAATTTTGGAGGAAGCTATCAGTTACCATTTGGAAAGATGACCCCAGTTGGCCTTTTTGTTTTGTTTTGTTTTGTTTCCGGTTATTGTTTTTCTAAATTTTTTACTTAAATTCAATTTAATTAACATACAGTGTATTATTAGTTTCATATCCTTTAATTACTTCAAACTAAGTAAAGCCCAAACTGACCCATCCTGGCTCTGCATTATATCCACAGATCCACCACCTACTAATAAACCCACTAAAAATTTTCAGCTCCCATATCTCTAAAATTCACATCTAATTGGTGGATAAACATCATTTTATTTACCTCCTAAATATTTCCAAGTCTCTTCACTGCTTTCCAAGACCTCAGCACTATCAGCTTTCTTCACCTTTCTCTGGGTTGTTCCAACAATCTCTAACTTGTCTTATCCTTCAGTGGCTTGTTCTTGCTTTCAAGATAAACTCTAAACTATTTGAAATAGCAGAGACATTTCTCCAGCTGGCCAAATCTCTCCTTTGTCTTCTCCAGCTACAAGCTTAACCAGTTTGTGTTTCTTTGATAAGAATTTCAGTATTAATAAGAGTATTTTCCCTAAGAAGCCTCCCTTGCTTGTTTCTTGTGGCAGATTTAGCCGTTTCTTCCTCTTGGAATCCACAGCTCTGCGTGCATTCTTCTTCCTTTTTTTTTTTTTTTAAACTATTACTTGTACTATTACATCATAATAGGTTGTTTCCATGTCTGGATATGGGCTTCGGATTTGGACCTATGGCAAAATATTTTACTCATATTTGTGTGCCTAGTACCTCACACCACCTAGGCTTACAGTATATATCTAATATTTCTGAGAATGAAAAATATAGGTAAACAGATAATTAAATTAAAAATATGGAGAGTTGTATTGATGGTGCAGTGCATGTTATTGTGTGTACAAGCCTGATTGCAGGAAATTGGGGGTCAGTAAAGATGATGAATTTCTAAGAGAGATTACATAATCACTTAAATCTGTGTTTTTAGGGGAATAGGAATATATATAAGCAATCATAAATGTGAGATTTATAAAAATACATAGAGTGAGGAGCACCTGCATGGCTCAGTGGGTTAAGCCTCTGCCTTCAGCTCAGGTCATGATCTCAGGGTCTTGGGATCAAGCCCCACATTGGGCTCTCTCCTCTGCAGGGAGCCTACTTCTCCCTCTCTCTGCCTGTCTCTCTAGCCACTTGTGATTTCTCTGTCAAATAAATAAATAAAATCTTTAAAAAATATATATAGAGTGAGATCCCACATTTAAAAAATTTTTAATTAATTTATTTTCAGAAAAACAGTATTCATTATTTTTTCACCACACCCAGTACTCCATGCAATCCCTGCCCTCTATAATACCCACCACCTGGTACCCCAACCTCCCACCCCCCCACCACTTCAAACCCCTCAGATTGTTTTTCAGAGTCCATAGTCTCTCATGATTCACCTCCCCTTCCAATTTACCCCAACCCCCTTCTCCTCTCTAACACCCCTTGTCCTCCATGCTTTTTGTTATGCTCCACAAATAAGTGAAACCATATGATAATTGACTCTCTCTGCTTGACTTATTTCACTCAACAAAAATAAAGCTGGGGGCATAATGTTACCTGATTTCAAGCTTTACTACAAAGCTGTGATCACCAAGACAGCATGGTATTGGCATAAAAACAGACACATAGACCAGTGGAACAGAGTAGAGAGCACAGATATGGACCCTCAACTCTATGGTCAATTAATCTTCGACAAAACAGGAAAAAATATACAGTGGAAAAAAGTCTCTTCAATAAATGGTACTGGGAAAACTGGACAGCTATAAGTAGAATGAAACTCGACCATTCTCTTACACCATACACAAAGATAAACTCAAAATGGATAAAAGACCTCAACGTGAGACAGGAGTCCATCAGAATCCTAGAGGAGAACATAGGCAGTAATCTCTTCGATATCAGCCACAGCAACTTCTTTCAAGATATGTCTCCAAAGGCAAAGGAAACAAAAGCAAAAATAAACTTTTGGGACTTCATCAAAATCAAAAGCTTCTGCACAGCAAAGGAAACAGTCAAGAAAACAAAGAGGCAACCCACGGAATGGGAGAAGATATTTGCAAATGACAGTACAGACAAAAGGTTGATATCCAGGATCTATAATGAACCCCATATATTTTTAAAAAGTATGTGCATAGTATTAGAAATATATGCACGAAAATAGACTGGAGGAAAATGTACCAGAGTAATACAGTAATTCAGTGATATGATGATAATCATGAATTTTATTTAACCACTGATTTAATAATCTAAAAAAATAGCCAATAAGTACATGTTCTCACTAGTTGTATTTTATACCTGCCCACTTTCCCAGGATTTCTTCTCAGAAATTTGTTAACTGTTGATAGTCCTATTGAAATGTCAACATGCTACATAGCCCTGAGTCAAAAATTGCCTTTATGTTGGGTAGCTAGTTACTTACTTACAAGATATTTCACTTCGCATTTTTGTTTTAAAGATTTATTTATTTTAGAGAGAGAGAGCTCACAAGCAGGGGAAGGGGCAGAGAGAGAGGGAGAGAAGCAGACTCCCTGCTAAGGACAGAGCCCATGCAGGGCTTGATCCCAGGACACTGAGATCATGACCTGAGCTGAAATCAAAAGGTGGTCTCTTATCTGACTTAGCCACCCAGGTGTCCCTTCACTTGGCACTTTAAAGATAAGATATTGAGGGTGTTAGCATTTGGAACGGAAGTACAAGTGTTTTAATAAAGGAGGAGGCAATGAAAACAAAAGGAAGTAAAAGGAAACTGCAGTGATGATTGATGTATTAAGAGCACAAAGAAGCAGAGGCAATGATCTGGTATTGAGAGAGAGCTTGACTAGGCAAGACTAGCAAAGCTGCACTGTCTGCCCTTCAGCTCCTGAGAGGGATAGATAGAGCTGGGTCTGTTTTTGAAAGTTTTCCTGTTTCTGTGATTCCTGGCTGTATAGTGATCTCTGTACCTCAATCCCAAAGAAATATATGTCTCATTATGATAAATTCCCTTTCCCTCCTTTGAGATTACTTGTCTCACTGTTCTTGCACCCAGAAAAATTCTAAATAAATAAGCCTTTTCCAGTTCATAAAGGCAGGATATAGAACTACTGCTCATTGAAAGATTTAATGAATCTCCATTTCTGCTGACTTCACCTCTTGTTATTAATTTCACTCATCACAGAGAACTTGAGCCCTTCATTATAGCACTTGGGATATTTGACTTTGCAATAAAACTGTTTCTATACCATAATTTCCAATAGAGGACAAGGTCCATGCCTTTGTTCACTGTCTTTTATTTTATTCATTTTATTTATTCTATCCACAAAGATTTATTGACCACCTATTTTTTCAAGGACCTAACACTGCGTGAGGTACTGGGGATACACTAGGAAACAAGGCAAACATTTCTGATATTGTGGAGCTTATAGTACAGTGCAGGGGACTAAATTCTGGGGGTACATTGAATAAAGACTAAGTTAAACATTACTCTTTTTTATTTTAATTCAATTAATTAACATATAGTATGTTATTGGTTTCAGAGGCAGAGATCAGTGATTCATCAGTTGTATATAATACCTAGTGTTAATTACATCACCTTGCCTTCCTTAACAACCATCACCCAATTACTCCATTCCCCCACCATCCTTCCCCCACAGCAAACCTCAGTCTGTTTCCTATGATTAAGAGTCTCTGAGTCCCTTATGGTTTGTCTTCCTCTCTGCTTTTTCTTGTTTTATTTTTTTCTTCATTTCCCTATGTTCCTCTGTTTTGTTTTTTAAATCTCATATATGAGTGAAATCATTTAATTGTCTTTCTCTGACTTTTCACTTAGCATAATACCCTCTAGTTCTATGCACATCATTGCAAATGGCAAGATTTCATTCTTTTTTTTAAGACTGAGTAATATTCCAATGTATATATATACCACATCTTCTTTATCCATATCTGTTGATGGACATTTGGGCTCTTTACATAATTTGGCTATGGTGGATATCTGCACCCCAGTGCAGATATCCCTTTGGATCACTACATTTGTATCTTCGGAGTAAATACCCAGTAGTGCTATTGCTGGATTATAGGGTAGCTCTATTTTCAACTTTTTGAAGAACCTCTGTACTGTTTTCCAGAGTGGCTGCACCAGCTTGCATTCCACCAACAGCATAAAAGGATAGTCCTTTTTCCCCATCCTCCCCAACATCTGTTTTTCCTGACTTGGTAATTTTAGCCATTCTGACTGGTGTGAGGTGGTATCTCATTTTGGTTTTGATTTGTACTTCCAAGATGCCACGTGATGTGAGCGTTTTTGTGCGTCTGCTGACCATTTGGCTGTCTTCTTTGGAGAAATGTCTGTTTTTGTATTTTGTCCATTTCTTGATTGGATTATTTTTTTCTATGGGTATTGAGTTTGATAACTTTTTTTTACAAATTTTGGACACTAGCCTCTTATCTGATAAAACTTTTGCAAATATCTTTTCCCATTCTGTAGGCTGCCTTTTGGTTTTGTCAACTATTTCCTTTGCTGTGCAAAACCTTTTAATTTTGATGAAGTCCCAAAAGTTCATTTTTGCCTGCTGTGGCCAAGGTCAAAAGAGGTTACTCCCTGTGTGCTGCTCAAGGATTTTGGATACCTATTCTTCTGAAACTGTTCCAAAAAATACTAATGGAAGGAAAACTTCCAAACTCATCTTATGAGGCCAGCATTACCTTGATCCCAAAACCAAAACCAGAGATCCTATCAAAAAGGAGAATTACAGACCAATATCCCTAATGAACATGGATGCAAAAATTCTCACCAAAATACTAGCCAATAGGATCCAATAGTACATTAAAAGGATTATTCACCATGACCAAGTGGGATTTATTCCTGGGCTGCAAGGTTGGTTCAACATCCACAAATCAATCAATGTGATATAATATATTAATAAAAGAAAGAACAAGATCCATATGATACTCTCAATAGATGTTGAAAAAGCACTTGACAAAGTACAGGATCCTTTCTTGATCAAAACTCTTCAAAGTGTAGGGATAGAGGGTACCTACCTCAATATCGTAAAAGCCATTTATTAAAAACCCACAGGGAATACCATTCTCAATGAAGAAATGTAAGAGCTTTCCCCCCTAAGGTCAGAAACATGGCAGGGAAGTTCACAATCACCACTACTATTCAACAGAAGTCCTAGCCTCAGCAATCAGACAACAACAAGAAAAAAAAAAAAAAAAGGCATCCAAATCGGCAAAGAAGTCATCGAACTCTCACTCCTTGCAGGTGATATGATACTTTATGTGGAAAACCCAAAAGACTCCACTCCAAAACTGCTAGAAAGCATTCAGGAATTCAGTAGTGTCAGGATATAAAATCAATGCACAGAAATCAGTTGCATATCTTTTTTTTTATTCATTTGAGAGAGAAAGAGAGAGTCAGAGCACAAGCAGAGGGAGAGGCAGAGGGAGAAGCAGGCTCCCCACTGAGCTGGGAGCCTGATGTGGGGCTCAATCCCAGGACTAGAAATCATGACCTGAGCTCAAGGCAAATGCTCAACCATCTAAGCCACCCAGATGCCCCATCAGTTGCATTTCTATACACCAACAGCAAGACAAGAAAGAGAAATTAAGGAGTCGATCCCATTTACAATTCCATCCAAAACATAAGACACCTAAGAGTAAATCTAACCAAAGAGACAAAGCATCTGGCTCAGAAAACTATAGAATACTCATGAAGGAAATTGAGAAAGACACAAAGAAATGGAAAAACGTCCCATGCTCATGCACTGGAAGAACAAATATTGTTAAAATATCTATGCTACCTAGAGCAATCTATACATTCACTGCAATCCCTATCAAAATACCTACAACATTTTTCACAGAGCTGGAACAAATAATCCTAAAATTTGTGTGGAGCCAGAAAAGACCCTGAATAACCGGAGGAATGTTGAAAAAGAAAACTAAAGCTGGTGACATCACAATTATGGACTTCAAGGTCTATTACAAAGCTGTAATAATCAAGCCAGTATGGTACTGGCATAAAAACAGATACATAGATCAGTGGAACAGAACAGAGAACTCAGAAATGGACACTTAACTCTATGATAATCTTCAATGAAGCATGAAAGAATATCCAGTGGAAAAAAGACACTCTTCAACAAACGGTGCTGGGAAAACTGGACAGCCAGTTTTGTATAAACACGCAAAAGAATGAAAAAAAAAAAAAAGACAGCCAGTTTTGTATAAACATGCAAAAGAATGAAACTGGACCATTTATTTACACCATACACAAGAAATAGACTCAAAATGGATGAAAGACCTAAATGTGAAACTGAAACAAATATTAAGGATAAATTTATTTCTAATAGTACACTCTGTCCCTAATAGTACACTCTATTCCCTTAGAAAACCATACTACCATTTTCTGATTTCCCATAAAATCGCCAGTGTATCCACCAGGATTCACTGATGAACACTCCAAGTTTTAAATGTTGGGAGCATGGTATACTGGAAAGAAGACAAGAAGCCTGAGTCAGGAAATTTGGGTTTTTCTCTTGCTTCTGCCACTAATTTAGGTACTTGACCTCATATAAGCATAGAACCATCATGGGCTTGGTTTCCATCATCTGCAGAGTGAGAAGAATGAACCTAAACATCTATTCAAAAGATTTGCCACCTTTTTTTTTTTTTTTTGGTCCTAACTTACATTGACAAATGAAATGGTTTTGATTGGATACTAGCTAATGGCAAGGAAAGGGACAAGGTGAACGGGCAGGTTTATCTCCAGAGATACCAGAATTGCTGTATCTTGTGGTAGCTGAGGGATGATGAGAAAAAGCACAGAGAAACATCATTTGTTTCATTAACTTACTTATTTTCAAGTTAATGTTTTGCAGTGGTCATTAAAATAAACACTGCAAAGGGAACTGGGATGCTTTACCTACTAATTTTTTTATTATCTTACAGTTTTCTAATTTCATCTCTATAAGGATCCTTTCTTTCTTCAGGTAAAAAATGTATTCATTTTGCTCAACACTAGAAAAAAAAATCCAATTTAAAAATGAGCAGAGGACTTGATATTTTTCCAAAGAAGACTCACAGGTGGCTAAAGACAGGAAAAAATGCTCAATATCACTCATCATCAGGGAAATACAAATCAAAACCACCATGAGATATTACCTCATACCTGTCAGAATGACTAAAATCAAAGACAAGAAACACTAAGGATTGGCGAAGATGTGGAGAAAAAGGAATCCTTGTGCACTGTTGGTGGGAATATAAACTGGTAAAGCCCCCGTGGAAAACAGTATGTAGGTTCCTCAAATAATTAAAACTAGAAATACCATATGATCCAATAATTCCTTTATTGGGTATTTACCCAGGAAAAATGAAACATGAACTGAGAAAGGTATATGCACTCCTTTGCTTACTGTTTACTGCTACATTATTTGTACACGTACACACACACACACACACACACACACACACACACACACACAGAGGAATATCACGCAGCCATAACAAGGATCAGATCATACCATTTGAAGCAACATGGATGGACCTAGAGGGCATTAAGCTAAGTGAAATAAATCAGACTGGGAAAGATAAATACCATATGACTCCACTCATAAACGAAATCTTTAAGAAAGTGAAAAAAAAAAAGCATAATTAGGGCTATAAATAGAAAAACTGATGATTGCCAGAGGGGAGAGGGGCTGGAGGTTTGGCAAAATGAGTGAAAGAGAGAGAAGGAGATACAGGCCTCCAGTTATGGAATAAGTCATGGGAATAAACAACAGAGCACAAGAAAAATAGTGGTATTGTAATAGCAATGGAATGGGAGAAATGGCAGCTACACTTGTGGTGAGCATGGCATAATGTATAAACTTGTCAAATCACTAAGTTGTGCACCTGCAACTAATGTAACACTGTGTGTCAAATATACTCAAATTTTAAAAATAATCAACACAATAAAGGCTATATTTTCTGACTATAAAAAAATCTACTGGGCGCCTCGGTGGCTCAGTGGGTTGAGCCACTGCCTTCGGCTCGGGTCATGATCTCGGGGTCCTGGGATGGAGTCCCGCATCGGGCTCTCTGCTCAGCGGGGAGCCTGCTTCCCTCTCTCTCTCTCTCTCTCTCTCTCTGCCTGCCTCTCCATCTACTTGTGATCTCTCTCTGACAAATAAATAAATAAATAAAATCTTTAAAAAAAAATCTACTCACCTTATTCTTTTTTTTTTAAGATTTTGTTTATTTATTGGACAGAGAGAGAGAGATCACAAGTAGGCAGAGAAGCAGGCAGAGAAAGAGAGAGGAGGAAGCAGGCTCTCCGCTAAGCAGAGAGCCCGATGTGGGGTTCGATCCCAGGACCCTGAGATCATGACCTGAGCCGAAGGCAGAGGCTTTAACCCACTGAGCCACCCAGGCGCCCCTACTCACCTTATTCTTAAGCATTAATGTCATCTCCCATATTTTTCTTTTTTTCCTCTTTTATATATATCCTTGAATAAAAGGATATATTTTATTATATATCTTTGAATAAATGAAAGATATTATATATCCTTGAATAAAATAAAATAAAATAAAAAGAGTGGGTCTTGGGGATGACAAAATTAACCCTTTGGCAATCAACACAGTTGTTCAGTTACTTTCTTAACATGCTCTTATGCAGGACAAGTTTAGTGAAAGGAAAATTATGATAGCAAAAATTAACATTCCAATTGTATTTTCTCCTCCCCTGTCATTTTTTCCCTATACAAATAAATACATTTATATTTGATTAACTATCCAAATAAGGTATGACTATAATTCTTTGTTGGTTATTTACTATTTTCAAACAAATAGTTGGTGCTAATGATTTCTTACAATATGGTAGTTTATAATCCTCAAATGTCGTTTACTATACTTTTTCTTAGGCATCAAAAATTCCTGAGAAGTTCCAAGGAAATAAGGTCTCCAATGTACAGATGATGAAGTGAACATCTTAAGATGCTAATTATTTTTCCTAATTAACTAGCTAATTATATGGCCAGTCAGCCCAGATTTTATAATAAAATGAGACTCACTCTATTTTTTGCTTCTTTTTCCCCCATCTTTTTGGCCTTATGTTTTCTAAATCACCATTCAATTTATTTTCTGGCAGAAAAATTATGAAGTTAAAATACGTCCAGATATTTGCAAGTATGAGTAAAATGTGCTTCGGGTGAGAAAATTTAACTATTTCAGTTCACAGTATTCCTGTATTCACAATTAACACTTGTTTCTCATCATAGTGGTGCTGTCTGGTCAGTGAGATGCTAGGAACACAACAGAGTATCTGAACTCCAACAAACTCCCCAGGTAAGGTACAACTGTCACATGCATGGTTAAGACTGATGTCACAGACACTGGAAAATGATCTGAAGTTCTTTCACGTAGGTGTCTTTACAACCCGGCTCACAGAGAGCACGTGTAAGGCAGGGGAGTGCTGCAGCCTGTGTCCTTGAATATCCGGTATGGTGCCTAGCTGCCACTGATCCCACAAAATTAGTGTAAAGATCCTTGTCAAGAATTTTGGTCTTATGAAGCTGACTGGCAGGTGCTGAAGGAGGATATCTTCCGATTATTTCCCACTGATTTTGACACACTTACATGAGTGCTTATTGGGTCAAATAACAACCTTTGTGTATGGTGTAAGAGAATGGTCAAGTTTCATTCTTCTACACATAGCTATCCAATTTTCCCAGCACCATTTATTGAAGAGGCTGTCTTTTTTCCACTGTATATTTTTTCCTGCCTTGTCAAAGATTATTTGACCATAGAGTTGAGGGTCCATAATCTGAGCTCTATACTCTGTTCCACTGGTCTATGTGTCTGTTTTTGTGCTAGAGCCATACTGTCTTAGTGAACACAGCTTTGTAGTAAAGCTTGAAATCAGGTAACGTGATACCCCCAGTTTTATTTTGTTTTGTTTTTCAACATTTCCTTAGCAATTCGGGTTCTCTTCTGGTTCCATACAAATTTTAGGATTGTTTGTTTCAGTTCTTTGAAAAATGTCTGTGGAATTTTGATCAGGATGGCACCGAAAGTATAGATGGCTCTAGGCAGTATAATTTTAACAATGAGCATGGAATGCTCTTCCATCTTTTTGTGTCTTCTTCAATTTCTTTCATGAGTGTTCTTTATCTTATGGTTCTTGATGCTATAGTAAATGGAATCGATTCTCTAATTACCATTTCTATTTTTTCATTGTTAGCATATATGAAAGCAACTGATTTCTGTACATTGATTTTTGTATCTTGTCACATTTGAATTGCTGTATAAGTTCTAGTAGTTTGGGGGTGGAGTCTTCTGTCACATTGATTTGCAAATGTTGAACCACCCTTGCATCCCATGGATAAATCCCACCTGGTCATGGTGGATAATTTTTTTAATGTACTGTTGGATCCTATTAGCAAGGATCTTGTTAAGAATCTTGGCAACCATATTCATCAGGATATTGGACTGAAATTCTCCTTTTTGGTGGGTTCTTTTCCTGGTTTGGGGATCAGGGTAATGCTGGCTTCATAAAAAGAGTCTGGAACTTTTCCTACTATTTCTTTCTTTCTTTCCTTTGTCTTTTCTTTTTTTTTAAACAGCTACAAAGAATTGATATTATTTCTTTTTTGAATGTTTGGTAGAACTCTCCAGGGAATCTGTTAGGTCCTGGGCTCTTGTTTTTTTGGGAGATTTTTGATCACTGTTTCAACTCATTACTAGATACTGGTCTATTCAAATTGTCATTTTCTTCCTGATTCAGTTTTGGAAGTTTATAATTTCCAGGAATGTATCCATTTCGTCTAGGTTGCTTAACTTATTGGCATATAACTGTTGATAATTTCTGATGATTGTTTCTATTTTCTTGATGTTAGTCATGATCTCTCCCTTTTCATTCATAATTTTATTAATTTGAGTCCTCTCTTTTTTCTTTTGGATTAGTTTGCCCAATGGTTTATCGATCTTATTGATTCTTTAAAAAAAAAAAAAAAAAACAGCTTCTGGTTTTGTTGATGTGTTCTACTGTATCTCTAGTTTTTATCTCATTGATCTTTGTTATAATCTTGATAATTTCCCTTCTTGTGCGTGGGGTTGGCTTAATTTGTTGTTGATTCCTCAGTTCTTTAAGGTGTAAAGAGAGCTGGTGTATTCTGGATCTTTCAATTTTTTTGAGGGAGATGTATTTCCCCCTTAGGACTGCTTTTGCCCTATCCTATAGGTTTTAGACCAAAGTTTCTTCATTCTCATTGGTTTCCACAAATTATTTAAGTTCTCTTTGATTTCCTGGTTGATCCAAACATTCTTAAGCAGGGTGGTCTTTAGCTTTTAAGTGTTTGAAGTCCTTCCAAACTTTTTCTTGTGGTTGAGTTCCAGTTTCAAAGCATTGTGGTCTGAGAATATGCAGGGAATAATCTTAATCTTTTGGTATTGGTTGAACCCTGATTTGTAACCCCATATGTGGTCTATTCTGGAGAAACTTCTATGTGCACTCGAGAAGAATGAGTATTCTGTTGTTTTAGTGTGGAATGTTCTGTATATATCTATGAGGTCCATATGGTCCAATGTGTCATTCAATGTTCTTGTTTCTTTATTGATTTTCTGCTTGGATGATCTATTACTGAGAGTGGTGTGTTAAGATCCCCTACTATTAATGTATTCATATTGATATGACTCTTTATCTTGATTAACAGTTGTCTTATGTAGTTGGCTGCTCCCCTATTGGGGGCATAAATATTTATAATTGTTAGATCTTCTGGGTGGATAGACCCTTTAAGAATGATGTAGTGTCCTTCTTTATCCCTGAGTACAGTATTTAGTTTAAAATCTAATTTATCTGCTATGAGAATCACTACCCCAGCTTTCTTTTGAGGCCCACTGGCATGAAGGATGCTTCTCCATCCCTTCACTTTCAGTCTGGATGTATCCTTAGACTCAAAATGAGTCTCTTGTAGACAACATATGGGCAGGTCCTATTGTTTTATCCAATCTGCAACACTGTGCCGTTTTATGGGAGCATTTAGGCCGTTCACGTTCAGAGTGATTACTGAAAGATGTTTTTATTGACATCATACTGCCTGTGAAGTCCTTGTTTCTATAGATTGTATCTGTAAATTTCTGTTCTATGACACTCTTGAGTTCTTTCTTCTTTTATAGACGCCCCCCCCCTTAATATTTCTTGTAGTGCTGGCTTGGTGGTCACATACTCTTTTAAACCTCACCAGTCTTGGAAGCTCTTTATCTCTCCATCTATTTTGAATGTAAATCTTGCTGGATAAAGTATTCTTGGCTGCATGCTCTTCTCATTTAGTGCCCTGAATATGTCTTGCCAGCCCTTTCCGTCTTGCCAGGATTCTGTGGACAGGTCTGATGTTATTCTGATGGACCTTCCACTGTACATAAGGAATTTCTTACCCTTAGTTGCTCTCAAAAGCTCTTGTCTAAAATTATGATTCATCATTATGATTCATGCTTTGAGGTCTTTCTAGATTTGTTAATCTTGGGGGGTATTCTTTCTACCTCTAGGACATGAATGCTGGTTCCACTCCCCATACACAAAGATAAACTCAAAATGGATAAAAGGCCTCAGTGTGAGGCAGGAATCTATCAAAATCCTAGAGGAGAACATAGGAGTAACCTCTTCAATAACAGCCACAGCAACTTCTTCTAAGATACATCTCCAAAGGCAAAGGAAACAAAAGCGAAAATGAACTTTTGGGACTTCATCAAGATCAAAAGTTTCTGCACAGCAAAGGAAACAGTCAATGAAACAAAGAGGCAAACCACGGAATGGGAGAAGATATTTGCAAATGACATTTGAGGAATGGGAGAAGATATTACACAAATGACTACAGATGAAGGATTGATAGCAACGATCTATAAAGAACCCCTCAAACTCAACACACACAAAACAGATTATCACGTCAAAACATGGGCAGAAGACATGAACAGACACTTTTCCAAAGAAGACATAGAAATGGCTAACAGACACATGAAAAAATGTTCATCATTAGCCATCAGGGAAGTTCAAAACAAAACCACGTTGAGATACCAACTTACACCAGTTAGAATGGCCAAAATTAACAAGACAGTAAACAAAAAGTGTTGAAGAGGAACCCTCTTACACCGTTGGTGGAGAATGCAAGTTGGTGTAGCCACTTTGGAGAACAGTGTGGAGATTCCTTAAGAAATTAAAAATAGAGCGACCCTATGATCCTGCAATTGCACTTCTGGGTATTATTGACCCTAAAGATACAGATGTAGTGAAAAGAAGGGCCATCTGTACCCCAATGTTCATTCAACAATAGCAGAACCAAGATGCCCTTCAATGGACGAATGGATAAAGAAGATATGGTCCAGGGGCACCTGCGTGGCTCAGTGGGTTAAGCCTCTGCCTTTGGCTCAGGTCATGATCTCAGGGTCCTGGGATCAAGCCCCACATCAGGCCCTCTGCTCGGCAGGGGGCCTGCTTCCCTTCCTCTCTCTCTGCCTGCCTCTCTGCCTACTTGTGATCTCTGCCAAATGAATAAATAAAATCTTAAAAAAAAAAAAGATATGGTCCATATATACAATAGAGTATTATGCCTCCATCAGAAAGGATGAATACCCAACTTTTGTATAAACATGGATGGGACTGGAAGAGATTATGCTGAGTGAAATAAGTCAAGCAGAGAGAATCAAGTATCATATGGTTTCACCTGTGGAGCATAAGGAATAACAAGGAAGACATTGGGAGATGGAGAGGAGTGAGTTGGGGGAATTTGGAGGGGGAGACAAACCATGAGAAACTGTGGACTCTGAGAAACAAACTGAGGGTTTTGGAGGGGGTAGGGGGTTGGGTGAGCCTGGTGGTGGGTATTATGGAGGGTACGTATTGCAATGGACCACTGGGTGTGGTGCATGAACAATGAATTTTGGAACACTGAAAAAAATTAAATTAAAAACAAAACAAACAAACAAACAAACAAAAAGAACCACCAATGTCACTGAATCATGATTTCCTAAAGGATTTCATCCTGGGCAAGGAGATTTGAGTCTACTGAAGATCTTTCTGATGTAAATTAACTAGACTGATATCTCTTGGCTGTCACTTGTACTAGAAGTAGTAAGAATACAGTCAGGACTCACAAAGTAGTTATAAAATTTAAGGACCCTTCTGTGTGCTACTTTATTTTCTGGGTCAGTAAAAATAGCCATCTGACTTTTGTGACAGGTAACTAAGTTTTCTGCTAGACTTTCTGTTCACTGGAAACTTCATTTAACCAGATGCCTATTCTCAGCATCGTTCAGGGCATTCTGTCTATGCTTACATAGATTGATATCTGTGTTCACCTACCAAGACTCCTCAAAATACAGTATTTTCTTTGTTTGCTTTCTTGGTTTTGATGAGTGCCAGTGGGGGTAGACTTTCAAACACCATGTTCCATGTAGGGGAAATTCTTAAATAGTAATGCTATGTGCAATGCTAATTCTTTTGAAAGGTTAAAAAAAAAACCTCTATGTGCCTTATATAACATGATCTATTTATATTCTGTCACTGAGGAGAGTCAGCTGCATTTATGTTTGGGGTGAACAGAACAATTTATTTGTACCTTCTCATCTAACTGATCACTACCAATACTCCGGGTTAGGTTATGGGAAGTTATTAGAAGCATTAATATATTTGGAACTGAAGTATTTAGCATAAAAATATTTAACATGAGAATTTCACTAACAGAGAAATTTAAGCACCAGAGTTTCTGTATCTTCTTCCAGTATCAGCTAAAATATTAAGTTCTGTCAGAGGATATTATACATGACAACAGTTACTAAGAGACTCCTGCAGTTGCAATGCCAAACTGGATGCTTTCAAAACTCCTTCAGTATTTCCAGCACCTGGTAGTAACTACTGACAGCCCATGTGTTTGTTTGAACCAATAAAAAGCTCTTTAACTGACTCTAAAGCAAATTACTGAATTGTGAATTGTGACCATAACAGAAAATTCAGGAAGGGGGAGACACATATTCTGGATTGTGTAGCTTCTTAAACCAAAATTTGACTATGATTTACTAAGACTATTAATTACATCTCCTTCATTTATGTGTGGAAGCCACTACAATACATCAAATGTTACTATTTTTACATCCCTTTCTTCTCTAGGCCTTTCATTGTTTCTATATGTTCTTAGTACTTATTTGACGTTTAGCATATACTCTCTTCTGTTTTAAATTTCCTCATAATAGCTTATTGTATGGTGTACTGTATAGAGCACATTACATGCTATGTTTCCACAAAGTGTCAAAACAAATCTTATGCAGTAGGAACTATTGTTATACCCATTCACGGAGGTAGAAACTGAGGTTTAGAAAGTTGTAACTTGCCTAAAGTGATACAGCATGTAACTGATAGAAGATTTGAGCCCTACCTGCCTTCAGCTTCCACATTCTTACTCTCCTTCCCCCTTCCCTCATTTTTCTCCCTCCGCTCATCCCAACATGACAGCAAAATCAAGGTACTGGGCATTTGAAGAACAAAGAACAAATTGAAGCCAGAGTCTACATAATGGAAGTCACTGACAGGATTAAAAATAAATTATTTTAGAATTAGACTGTATTTCCATGCTTCCTAATTTTTTTCTCTCTTCTCAATCCCATAGATAGGAGGATGCCACTGTCGTGTACATGGACCACACAGTTCTCCTCTTACCTGACTGCAGAGACACTAGAAAATCTAGCATGCTGAAAAGCACTGCCAGGCTTCCCACCTGAGTCAAACATTTATTACAAAAGGGGGACTCTTTGAAGATTTGCTATTAAATTTGCTATTAAATACTTCAAGTTTTTTTTGTGTGTGTTGTTTCATATCTCACTAATGAGTTTAATTCAGTTTTATTTATTCTTTGCTTATTTTATTACAGTAAAAAGATGCCATTTATAATCTCACAAATTATATCCTTCTTTCTATTTGTGTTGTGTAAGTCTTTTGGTAAACCTTACAAAGCAAGGTGTAATGAAAAACAGCCTCCAATTCAAGAAACTAATACAAAGAAAAAGGTTCTTAGAGAATGTACACATAAACAAATGAGGAATAAATTGGCAAAGTGCATTGTCATAACCATACATCTTTAAGACATTAAATTACACATAATTTTAAATTCTGCAAATTAGTTACTTAAGGATGGCAGATAGCTTTAAATGTGTAATATTTTTCCAAGAGAATGAAGCTAAGGTTGGCATTTTTCTTACTATTATCTTCTATATTTTTTCTTCAAAAATGATAATATTTCCATGTATTTTAATAATACATACTTCTATCTCCACCAAACTAAGAAATAGATATGAATTAGATACTGCAAAATTACATCAGACAATTTACATATATACCTCTGAGATTTTATCAGACTAAAATAATAGATAGGCTACAATGAATATATCCACCTTTAAAACAATCTAAAATGTAACAGATTTATAAAGTTGCAAACATTAAAAAAAAAAACTGGCTCTAAACTTTCTCATAATTTCAAAGCTCATGCAGTCTTAAGACTTTCTCTACAGTATAAACATTATTTGAACTGCAATGAGCTCAATAAGGAAATTGTACAAAAAGGGGTGTGAAGAGTCAGGATATAGAGTATTTGCATAAATTTGCATCACTTACACATCCAGAAAAATTTCACTCACCAGCCAAATTTAGTTTAACAGATGAGAGCATTTCGATTCAAGCTCCAATTTCTGATTGCAACATTTGCTTCAGAGAGCCATGTATCCCCTACTCCTATAAAGGGTTTTGTTGCTTCTTCTGCACACATACCACAATCTACTGCACAAATTTGGGGGAAGGTATTTGATAAATGCCTGTTTTCTTCTATTGCAATAGTAAATTCCACAAGGGCAAAACTGTTGCCAAGTCTCTCTCTGTACCTCCCAGTGCCCTATGTAGTGCTGAGCATACAGCGGATGTTCAATAAATAGTTTTTAAATGAACAAATGAATACATTGGTTGTCTCATTAAACTTCTCAGAAGCAAAAAGCAGATCATCTACTGGCCTAATTTAAGTCCTTTTATTTTGGTGTTATACTGGTTCTTTGATGAGTCTGGTTCATTTTGATGACTAGGAACAGCATGGTTTGAAGTAATCTGAACTGAGCAAGGGAATTAGAGCTAGAGAGATACAGTGTGTAGTTTTGATTCAGAATAGATTTTAAAACTGTTTAGACAGCATTCAGTTTTGGTAAGTTAATATTAGAATTTTTAATGGCACTATAAAAATGTTTTGAACTGTGGTAAGGTTTAGATTTCAGTTTTGAGGATGGTTTAGTTTTAGTTAATTGAATTAGGTTTCCAAGTAATAACCTACTTTCCAGCATGCTTCTTAGAGCAAACTTGTATGTGTGTGTGTGTGTGTGTGTGTGTGTATATACACACACACACACACACACACACACACACACATATGCGTGTGTATGTATATACACATATATATCATGTACCATATACACGTATATATACATGTACCACTCTGGGTCCCCGCACCTATCTCTTCTGGAGTCTTGATATTGTCAAAATAATGTAGGAGGCAGGGGCACCTGGGTGGCTCAGTCTGTTAACATCTGACTCTTGATTTTGGCTCAGGTCATGATTAGGGTTGTGAGATGGAACCCCACATTAGGCTCTGTGCTGGGCATGAAGCCTACTTAAGATTCTCTCTCTCCTTCTCCCTCTGTCCCCTTCTGCCTCCCCACTGCCACCAAAAAAAAAAAAAAAAAAAAAAGAAAGCACTTTGAGGCACCTGGGTGGTGCAATCAGTTAAGCAGGTAAGCATCTGACTCTTGGTTTTGGTTCAGGTGGTGGTCTCAGGGTTGGGAGATCAAGCCCCACATGGGGCTCTACACTCAGCACAAAGTCCCTTAAGACTCTTTCTTCCTCTCCCTCTGCCCCTTCCACAGCTATCTCTCTCTCTAATAAATAAATAAATCTTTTAAAAAAGTCATAAGATAGAAGGCAGAATTAGGGGACCTCTTTGTACACATTGAGTTACTGCTGCCTGTGTCCTTTATATAGCATACGAAGACAAAGATGATCAAGTCAATGACATGGAGGTTTCCTTTAAACATTAAAATTCTGGGGGCGCCTGGGTGACTCAGTGGGTTAAAGCCTCTGCCTTTGGCTCAGGTCATGATCCTGTAGTCCTGGGACTGAGCCCCACATCAGGCTCTCTGCTTGGCAAGGAGCCTGAATCCCCCCGCCACTTGTGATCTCTATCTCTGTCAAATAAAAAAAAAAAATTAAAATTCTGAAAAACATCTGTGTAGCCTATACTCACATTTTTAAAGAGTACACATTGACATTAAAGTATGCCAAATAGTATCCATATATCCAAGATTATAAATACATACCAATTTCCATATATAAACAATATTACAAATCCTCTACTTGTTTTAAAAAATAATAGATTTATTCTATCTAGTTGTATAGTTTTATTTCTCTCCAAGGTATTTTATTAACTAAATTAATTTCTGATTTATAGAATCAAAGAATTTTCTCTGTATTAATTTCTAATGCCTAATTTCACTTAGCATTTCTGAGACAGAACTTAGAATCGCTTCACTGGGTAATCTCCATTCCTTACCACCATCATCAGTTCTATCTAGATGGAGACCAATTTGCATGTCTCTTTCTTTAGAAATGACCAAAGATAATAAAGAACAATAATTAAGTAATGAGTTCAATTAATTAATATGTATGTTTTAATACTTCATTTCTTTGGTTTTACTGTTTTCTTCCAAGGTTGTCTTTTTTTTTTTTTTTAATTTATTTGACAGACAGAGATCACAAGTAGGCAGAGAGGCAGGCAGAGAGAGAGGAAGGAAAGCAGGCTCCCTGCTGAGCAGAGAGCCCGATATGGGACTTGATCCCAGGACCCTGAGATCATGACCTGAGCCGAAAGCAGAGGCTTTAACCCACTGAGCCACCCAGGTGCCCCCCAAGGTTGTCTTTTTGAGCTCTGCAAAGTGACCAATTTCCTACTTTTTCTTCCTGTGTCTCTTCTAATTCAAACATGCAAATGTGTTATTGTGTTGCTTGCTTTTAAGCATTCAAACATTTTTCAAACTGAGCCTGGACTCAGCCATAAATATATGCTTCAGCATATGTGAATCCGAGGAACCACCTTAAATCACTACCACCCACTGTGACCTCACTCCTTCTGAATTCACAGTGTGTGAACTTCTCGTGACACTCACTCAGCAATTAATCATGCCTGCCTTGTGACATTTCTGATGATGTATATTTAACATCACATAGTTATATAATTTGTCAGTGTATCCCCGCCCAGCCGCCTCATTTGAACTGCAAGCTCCTTGAGGCAGATTCAGTGTTGGCCCTACAGAATGCCCTATAAACAAGGAAAATATGTGCTGATTGATTATTTGATTGTATGCATTTAGTTATGAAGGAAGTCAAGCAGCATGAACAATGGAAAGTTAAAAATGTCTCCCCTGGGTGCCTGGGTGGCTCAGTTCATTGGGTGACTGCCTTCTGCCCAGGTCATGATCCTGAAGTCCTAGGATGGAGTCCTGCATTAGACTTCCAGCTCCATGGGGAGTCTGCTTCTCCCTCTCACCTTCTCCCCCTCTCATGCTCTTTCTCTCAAATAAATAAATCTTTAAAAATAAAAGTCTCCCCCAGTTAGGTCGTCTTGGTTATATTAGCGTCTAGGAAGCAATTGTGACAGTTCTCAATAAAGAGTCCATAGATTTCTTTGCCTTTGAAAAGTGAAGAACAAGAATGAGGTATGAACTGCCATGGGATGAACATTATGCTTTATTTCTTTAGATGACTTGATACATGTTGAGTCCAAATCTTTCTAAACTGAGCTGCCATTTCCTAGAAATTGTGCCCAGTGAAGTTAACAGTGTGACTTCAAATAATGGGACCAAGAGTCAAATAAATTTGAGAAAAACTACCAAAAATAACATTAAACAGATTTCCACCCAGTCAGAATTCACAGAGCTTTTAATATTCTCATACTTCCCAAGGTTTGAGACAGAGACTACAGTACACCTCTTAACCCAAATTTGTGTAAGCACTGATTTCTTTTTAAAGCATCTTATAAAATTTGTGTGCCATAGTGGTCACTTTTAGAAACACTGAAGTAGAAATTTCATGCACATCTTACACAATTCATAATGCCTAAAAATGGTTTATCAGCTGAAGAAGACCATTTCTTATTTTGGAGGCAAAAGTCCAATATTAAATTGACTTTGGTTCTTTACTCCCTTGGTATTTTAAAGGTCGACAGAAGATCCTTCAACTTCTTTCCTTTGTGGCCATTTCCTCCCACTATGTTAATGAGGTTTCTGTATTTTGACACTGTGTTACTGCTTTTTTAAAATTCATCTCATTTCAGGGCGCTTAGGTGGCTCAGTGGGTTGAAGCCTCTGCCTTCAGCTCAGGTCATGATCCCGTGGTCCTGGGATCGAGCCCTTCATCAGGCTCTCTGCTCAGCGGGGAGCCTGCTTCCTCCTCTCTCTCTCTCTGCCTGCCTCTCTGCCTACTTGTGATCTCTGTCAAATAAATAAATAAAATATTTGAAAAAAATTCATCTCATTTAACCAACTGGATTTTAGAAACCTTTATCATTTTTGTCTTTTTCTTCCACTGCACTGTGATGTCCTTTGCAGATTGTTTAAGCATGTCTGCCTGTGTTGGATAGCAAGCAATGTTAAAGATCCACAGCAAAGTCCTAGCCTACAGCCATTAGATGTATGACCTAACTTGTCACTTCCCCTTCTAGGTCTCAGCTTTGTTCTCTGCATAAAGATAAAAAATTATAAAAAGGAGAGTAAACCAAAAAATTCTTTGCACATGCAAGGTATTATTTTGATGTCATTTTACAATCAATTTCTTATATTTATTCCTACTTTGGTTAATGAGAAACTGTTACTAGTTAAGTCTGGGGTGTGAAACAGGAAGTGGTAAAAAGCACAAGGGAAATTTCTATGGTATACCTTTCTGTGTTTTTTAGAAATTTTATTTTTTTATTCTAAATATATTTTTCCAAATATACATATATAAAAATAATATAAACCCAAACCAGGTGCCATCATACTATCTATTTCAAGTGACACAAGCCTAAAACTCTAACTTAAACAAATGTGGAATCTGCAAGGACAGGACCAAATATTGATCAAAATGTTAGTAGCCTATTCAGTTCTTTACAACTCTAGATGAAAAAAAAAAGAAGCTAGTGCCATATCTAAAGGGTATGCACAAATGATCTGCCAAAGCACAGTTCTCATCCTTGCACATCTTTGATGGGAGAAGGGAATGTCCTCTCCATTTTCTTTTAAGGATGTGACAAAAACATTAATCACAGCTTTTGTTTGTACTATGAGAGCATCATTTTTTAGAGGAACCTCCCGTATTTCTCACATTCAGATGCTAATCAATTATGTCCTTTTTTGCCTTTGGATAAAAATCAAACAAAACATCCATTAGCAAATTATCTTCATTAGACTCTGGGGAAATTTTGAATAACACTTTTAGAGACTCATGGTGCTCCCATGGGAGAGAGTTGTTAAAGAAGCACTGATCATGGAATTAATATTAGTAAAAATTTACTCTTACTACTGAAGATTTGTATGACAAATGGTGTTTTAGTTTACTGAGACAGATTTCCCAGATTAGAAAGACTTCTTCTACATTAAAAAAAAAAAAAAAAACTTTTATAGAACTGAAGAAATAAGTCTGCCTTATTGCTTATGTCAAGAAATTGGATTACATTTTGTCAATGTTAATAGGAAGAAAATTACCAAATAGATTTTCTTCTAAAGGTAGAAACATCCATATATATAATAAGTGCAATAAGTAATGTAAATATCTGTAGCTCTGGATGGACTTCTCTGCATATAACTCAGGTCTGACTACATTGCAGCACCAGAATCAAGTGTTTATCAAGAAGTTTGGAAAGTTTATACTTTATTTTTTAAAGATTTACTTATTTATCTTGGAGAAAGAGAGAAAGAGAGAGAGAGAGAGAGAGAGAGAGAGAGAGAGAGAGAAAGCAAGCGTGGTGGGGAGGAGCAGAGGGAGAGAGAATCTTAAGACTCTGCTGAGCACAGAGCTCACGATGCTGAGGTCATGAACTGACTGGAAACCAAGAGGCCATGCTTCACCAACTGAGCCACCCAGGAACCCCTATACATACTCTATTTTAATAATGGTTTATTTCTGTAACTGCCCTCACATTTTTCATTTCCATGAGTTTCATTCGTTTGTTCCATGTGCCCTTTATCCTGCCTCTTTAATCTCTACCACTCCACATATGTCCATATTCCTGGGAAGAAATGCTGGACATTTTGAATATCACATTACTGAGAGCTGTATTTTGTTTTCTTTATAGATTAATGCACTTTATTTGGCTGGCAGTAAGTTACTTGTAGAACATCTGACCCTTTTTAAAACTTGTTTTTATGCTTTGTTCCAGCAGATCTGTTGTAGTCTTTACAGCTAGTTTGGCCTTCCTACAAAGTCTTGTGCTCTTTGCCTAATGGCCTGAGTGCTCAATAAGGACTTCCTCTCCTATTGCTTGGAGAAATTCTCCCAGCTTTGAGAAAACTAGAAGAATGTTCTAGTTTACAATTCCCCAGTTATTTTTTTCTCATTCTAGAGTTTCGTTCAATGTACATCCGTTTCAGTATTCAACCACACCACTATAGATTTATGATGTTGTTTTCTCTGTTTAGGTCTCTCTTCTCTGGTGCTCTGACCACAAATATCAGCTGCCTTAGGATTCTCAAACTCCAATCTCTGTCTACTCAACTGAATAATTTGCTGTGTTCTGCTTGGTTTCCGTATTCCTACACTCTGGTCCAGAAAGTGCCCCAAAAGGCCAAGGTAATTGTAGGCTCACTTCACTTTTTTCTCTTTCTTCTAAGGGCTCATAGTCCTATACAGCATCTTGACTAATGTCGGTAGCAACTGATTTATTTACTTATTCAAAAGTTTTTCATTTCCCATCATGGAGTATCACATCTGGTTCTAGTTATTCCATCATGACTAGAAATGGACACTTAACTTAAGTAACATCTAGAGTCTCAATTACTGGTTTGGTTTGGGGAGATGATGTAATTCTCTAATTCTTATTTTATCTACCGATAAAAGTGAATTTGACAGATACTATTGTGTTTAACAAGTTTTCACTTTTTCCTTGTTATGCCTGCAGTAACAAGTGGCCATGCAATTGCCTTCTGTCCAACAGACTATGAATAAAAGGGTGATAGGCACTTTTGGGTTTGTCCCATTAAATACCACCCAGTAGTCCTCTATCCATTTCCTATCTCTATTGAATGAATGCAGAATGCTCCAAGGACTTGTAAAATGGGTTCATAAAATGGAAGGCTGACTGTGAAGCATATCCACATTGGATGAGTACAAATAACATTTACCATATAACTCTCTCCCCTCTTGGGATTGTCTGGTTCAGCAGTTTGTCCACCTTGACTGAATGAGTGAATAGCAATAATGCCTATACAACACGTTATTATTTCACATCAGTGCAATCAAATTAGAAAATATATTTTAATAGATACACTAGATAAGTGTCTGTTAATGACAAATGTTATTGTTTTACTATTATTCCTACTAATCCTATTATATATATATATATATATATATATATATATATATTACTATTTTAGTGAAATAATAATGGAAAATATTTAAATCAACATTAACATGCCAGATAATACTTTATAAAGTAAATGCACAAAAACAAACTCAGTTTTCTATCTGTAAACAGCCAACAAAGGTACATAAGTTTTAAGATCCTGAGTTACCCTGTAACCTTTTAAATCACTTTTAAATAGGAAATTTGTTTAGTAAGTGAAAATTATTCAAAATAGGAGCTTTTAAGGCTGTCACTGATAGATTCATAAAAATCATCCTATCCTTTCCTATGCCTAATGTAAGATATTTCTGCCCTTAGATACTTGGGTCTGAATGACCCTTCAGACTTAATATTTGCACTCAACATGGCCAGAACAGTCATCTCGAAAACAAAGCTGAGAATGCTGTGCTGATAAAGAAGCTACTGAAAGTAACTAAGAATCAACTCTGATGGTCTGTGAGCAGGGAGGAATAATTATTTCTTCTTATAACTCCAGGTTTTCTCCTTGAGGTGTATTTTCTATTATTAGCAATTAAGTAGACTTTATAATGTCACTTGAATTCTCCATCTCAGCACTGCACTTGGATGATTAAGCAGCCACCAGAGTTAGTAATGATCTAAGGTTGCTTTTAAGAACAGCTATGTTTTAGTCAAATCAGGGTGAGGTGGGTGTTAAAGAGGGTGGAAGATACCTTAACCTGCAGATTAAACAGGCTGAAAAATATGATCTCCTACACAAGATGCAGGGTGCTACTGCACATCATGGCATGTCTCTAAGTCCTATCTGTTTCATTACTGTTACCCCAATAAGTGAACATCTTTAACACACTGGAAAAAGTTTGGCTGACAAAATCACCTCCTGTTTGTGCTATGGTAAAAATCATGCATTTAACAGCCAGATTATCAAAGTAATTAGTTGTTAGTGATGATTCCAATGTTGGCACTTTATTTATTAGTGGTTCTATGTATTTAGTTTAAGTAAAAATTTAGAAAACTGTCAGAAAAGTATTTGTTTATGTCTTAGAAAAATCTGTTCATGTTAACCAGCTTGGATAACAAGTTTTAATTTTTCATATCTTAGGAAAAAAATAAACAATTTTCTATTAACTAAAAGAATAGTTTTCCAACATTGGTGCCCCATGGTAAATACTGGAAAACTGCCATGTCTCTCAGGAGTCACTAAAATGGAAACATGGAAACAGAGGAAGAGAAGGTCACAAACATGGTCACCTGGGATAATTTAATAACACTTTGTTTCACAGGATGCTTAGAAAGCATATATAAAAATAAGGATGCACTGAAGATAATGTCTTTATACAGAACAGTGAAATATATACATATTTATGTAATACATGTATACTCTGTATATGTATGTTATATATACATGTATATTTGTGTGTATACAAAATTATAAAATATTTAAGACTATTACAATGGATATCATTTAGAGGGCTCAGCAAAATTATCTAGACTAAAATGTTCTGCAATTGTCCTAAGTCTGCCTGTCCATCTATCTCCCTCTTTCTGTCTCTGTCTCTCTCTCAAACTCTCTAGAATCCAAGCATATCAATTTCCTAGAACCTGAGGTTAGAGTCTTTTCCTCCCAGATGTTGTTGGTCTTCTCTACCACAGAATTATGTTTATTTTTCAGATTCAAGAAGCTTTCAACTTGATAAGACTTCATTTTTCTTTAATAAAAAGTTAGCAACTTCCTACCATGTGCCATCATTCTAAGTGCTGGGGAAAAAATGGCAAAGAAAGGCAGAGTTCCTGCTGTCATGGAAGATGCAGGCCAGTGGAAGAATAGATCAATTAAAAAAAAAAAAGCACACAAACACATAAAACTGGTAAGTGCCATGAATGGCTGATATTTGATCATGTGAGAATACAGAATAGTCAAATTTGCCTGAATAAGGGAAGCCAGAAAACATTTTTTCCCACAAATTAATGATTAATGATTAACGATTAATTTGAAATCTACAAAAAAATAATGAATTAGACAAAGAGTAGATAAAAAGTTTTCCAGAGAACATCCATGTGCAGTTTACTTCATTGAGAGGAAACTGATGTTCTTGACAGGGATTAAAAGCTATCTTTACAAATATGGAACTTAAATAAATCTAAATATGGAAAGCAAAAAGGAAACAAAACCTCAGTTCATCTCAAAAGTACACTTTTTTGGGGGGGGAAGTCAATGTGGTCTGTTTTAAAGATGAAGTTAAATTTGGGGAGTAATGTTTCTTCTGAGAGCATATGCATTTTATTTTTTACATTCATTTGATTTCAACTGCTCTTTTGATGAGAATGATAAAAATGCTAGTGCCTAAAGGTAGAAAATAAAGTAAAACTTATTGTGGGACCTTTCATTGTGGGACATTGATCCTCAGGCATTAATGCTCCGCAAGATTCTACAGGATTGGTGGAGGGGATTGGATTTGAAACATTTACTTTGCTCACAAGATTGTTTCTGGCAAGTTTCAGGTCATTCATAACCTAAAATGTAGTATAGGAAGAGAAATCCACAAATCAACTTTTAAGTCAGTTATGAATAATTAGCCTTCAGAAAAGTTTGACCCTACTCCTATATGGCAGTTTCAACCTGCAGAGAAGTCAACAGGACTTGAAACTGAGAAGCACTTACCCCAGCACAGCAAAGCCCCAAGTATTTGTTCCCATAAGTACTACACTGTACAATGGCAGACTGGCTTAGGGGCTATCTTTGGTAGCACTTTGAGGTAGCTGAGTGAATGACACTGAAAATAAAATTTACTTCATTCAATGGTTCAAGTAATTTACTAATTAATTCAAGTAATTAATAAACTCCTTATTTAATGTTCAATGTTCAAGTTAAACACTTTTTCACTTCTTTGAGAAGTGGAGTGTCTGTAAAAATTTTTTCTTTTGCTATTAAGACATAGATTGTATCATCAGAAATTCAGTTGACAAAATTTTAATTGGTGACTTTTAAGCTGGTGGGCAAGAATTATTTGAGGATTGCTGGCAGCATCTTTCACATCATTTTGATGTCCATGGGTTACAATGACAGAAGAATTTCTTGTTACAAGAGTAGAAAACTAGATTTATTGCCAAGATCCCAGATGGCCCATACTTTTTTACAGTCAAAACTTTTTATCATTTCAAAGATCTCAATTGCCTTTGCAGTTTCCAAAAGGAGTTTACAAAAATAGGGAGTTTTTTATGTTGTTAGCATGCACACAATAAAGGAAAATCAAACATTGGTTGCACTGAGAGAAATCAGTAGATTCTTTGTTGAATGATCAAAGAAAATGGTGTCATTGCAATTTCACTATGTCTGGTGTCAAAGTCTTAGAGAGAATGTCAGCAGACACACAATAGATGTCATAATTTATTAGAGGCTTGCTGCAATTTTCACCCTTTGCTCTAAGCCACAAACTATATTAATTCATACATATTAGTCCACTAAAGTTCCACCTGTCAGAGGTCCCACTATGACAAAGCAATAAGCAGTGCAGTGTAATTAAAGTCAAAGCTTTTCTGTAGGGGAAAATCCAGACTTTTCCAGCAATTCCAGCAATTCCAGCAATTCCAGACTAAGATGTGATCACTTCAAAAAAGATCCACATTATCTAAAGTATTTCTCAGCATGGGAAAATTATTATTTTAGGCTCCTGTTGTTAGGAGACCTGCTACAGAGTAAGCATCATAACTTTCATATCTTCTGTGTTTTTATTAATCAGAGTTCTCCAGAGAAATAGACTCCGAAAGGATATATATATAGTTATACATATAACTACATATATATATAACTCTATAACTCTATAACACACAAACACGCTCTCGCGCGCGCGCTCTCTCTCTCTCTCTCTCTCTCTCTCTCTCTCTCTATATATATATATATATATATATATATATATATATAAAATTTCTGTCCAGATCTAAGGGCCTGAGAACCAGGACTGTCAAGGAAAGGAGACTGATGTCTTAGTTCGCATAGTCAGCAGAAAGTAAATTCAACCTTCCTTCACATTTTTGTTCTATTCAGGCCTCAGCAGATTGGATGATGCGCCACCAGACTGGGAAGGGCAATCTACTTTACTCAGTCTACAGTTTCAAACGCTAACCTCTTTTGGAAGGACCTTCACAGACAAACCCCATTTAAACCTGTATCTGGGCATCCTGTGACTCAGTCAAGTTGACATATAAAATTAACTATCATAGTGTTCCTTTACATTCAAAAAGCATAGTAAAATTAGGCACATGCAATTTTTCAAACCTTGTTTTCTGTCAGTTTTTACCTTAAGCAAGACCTAAAGCATGAAAAAAATAAGATACTGTAATCATAATGGTAAAGTGTTTTTCTTTAATTCCAATCATAGCATGAGTACTCACATCATGTATGTAATGACAATTGTGCATTATGTGAGTATGCCTCCATGCTGCCCTGCACATGTTTGATGAGAGAAATAATGACATGAGTTTATATAATTATTAGTATCTCATAAAGAAAATTTGCAAAGTAACAGAAAAGGAAAGAAAGCAGGGGAAAAAATCATTAGCGCATTAGTAGTACTCCACGAAATCCATTTATGTTGATGTAGTTGAGATGTTAAGATCAAACTCCCATCCTTCCAGAGAAATAGATATTATCAGCTTGAAATTAACAAAAAGTCCCTTAAGATAAATTATTATAATCAATGATATATTCTGAATGTAGTAGTTATTTCCCCATGGTATTTATAATTACGTCTCCTCTGGATATTCTGCAGACTTTTTAAGCCTTAATTGGCTAAACATGTTTGTGAAGTTCCTTATTGTCAAACTCATTATTATTGTTGTCAAAGCTGTGCCAAGCACTGTACTAATTGCTATGTCAATCTCAATTTATATAAATTTTATGTCTATGTATACATTCAGTAAGAGAAAGAGAAGGCAGGTATTGTTATCTTCCTTAAGAATTCTAAGACTTCTAATTCATCGGGCTCTCTGCTCAGCAGGGAGCCTGCTTCCTCCTCTCTCTCTGCCTGCCTCTCTGCCTACTTGCGATCTCTGTCTTTCAAATAAATAAATAAAATCTTAAAAAAAAAAAATTCTAAGGCCTCTTGACTCAAAAGACTTAGAGCCTTTCACCCTAAAACAGTTACTCACTTTCAGAAAAATGTATATATTATGTTGTATGGATGAATTTATATTTTTTCATTGACATAATTTCAGAGATTACAAATTTTTGTTTCTAAATAATTTTCTATTTTCTATAGCATCTAATATTTCAAACCTAGTTTCCTCTTTATCCTGGCCTCATTACATAAATTAATCGATGCTTTTTCAATAAACCTAATAGTAAGTTGAATTATTTCATTAACCATAGCTACTATTACTATTGTTTTCTGTGTCTAACTACTGTATTCATATGATATGTATTATGCATATATGTAATTTCTATATATACATATATAATTTCATATCTTCATGTATATATTTTATTGTCATATTAAATTAAAAATATATTTATATCACATTCATATTTTATTATATTGTAATTAGTAATGCATATATACATAATCTCATACATAATTTAATATCTTCTCAACCATACTCTGAGATACACTCTTTTCCAATTTATAGATGAGAGAAGGGAAGAATTGAGGCTTACAAAGTTTATATAATTTGCCCAAGATTATAGCAGTCGTGAACAAGTATGTATTTGAAACCAGTAAAAACTGATTCAAAATTAGATAGCTTAAAACATAATTCTACACTTTGGTCCTGAAAAATATCTCTATTAATTAAAGGTAATATTCCTATCACAAATTATAGACTAATAATGATATAATAAATATTTTCTTCAAAATTTAAGGATTTGATGGTTTCTCATTCTCAACAAATTTGCACTTAAAGATTAGTCCCTAACTCCAGAAAATATCTAGGTATCTTCAAAATATAGGTTGTTTCTTTGGGACTGTTGTCTGCCTTTACTTAAAATTTAAACAGGGATCTTCATCTATTCATTCAGTAGGCATTATTTAGGATTTATTATGTTCTTTCCTAGACCCAAATCATTCAATGATGAACATTACATATAGGTTCCCAGCTTCATGGAATTTCCCACATGAAGACAAACTACAAATATATTACAACAGTATTTTCTGTGTTGTGTCTTAATTTCCAAAATTATGAATGTTAAGAAAAAATGAAGTAATGTATGATTTCTACAAATCTAACTGTGTTAATCAGAAATTTACTGAATTAGTCTGTTAGAGTGCACCTATTCAACAAAAATAAATTCTTAAATACTTTAACAAGTGCATCCTGAAATTCTTAGTAGTACTTAGTATTCAACCAAAATGTACTCCTATTTATCCTGCCTGAAAGTTTTAACTAGCAAATAACCCCCCTCAAAATTAACCTAACTCACAGGTGACTGACTTCAAATTCCCCTAACAATCATCTTTGTATTATTATTCTTAAAAAGAAAGGAAAAATTATTTATTAGTTTAGGTATCATATGCTTAATATTCTGTTATCTTTAAATTTTTAAAAAAAATCAAATTTCCCTTCTACTGGTTAATTATAATCAATATCCAGGCAGAGGGCATGTTTCTGTCTGCAAGGTTATTCCCAAAACACTCAACTATATTCACTAAAATATCCAGTGAAATTGATGCTCTGTTTTCCCCACATCTTAGCATGAACAATTTGGCAAACAAATGGACTATCTAACAGTTACTATTTAAAATACTAAGTTACCCTGTCATATTATTGCTAAATTTATAACCTAGAAACATTCACATGATTTTCAGAGAAACCCAACTTATCATAATGCTGTATCTTAGACATTAAGAAGACTCCCTGGCTTATATAATGATAGGAGGTCAATCCAAAAATCCTTCTTTCATGTTCATTTCCCGTTTCAGTTGACTGGTTTGTAGTCAAGGTAAGACAGGTTTCCTGACTTAATGCTGTACTCTTTTGAACCATGGTTCATGTTGAGTTCAAATTTATTTTCAAAATTGTTGGCATACTTTATTTGAATAGCCACAATAGATAATGAAATAATTTCAAGTAATTCTAAAAATGGGTTTTATTTGTAGGTCGTTTTTCTTTTAGAAGATAAATGTATTGCTCCTAATATCTCAAAATGAGATGATATATAAAGGACAAAAAAAAAAATCAGCCTTCAAAAACTATTCCCCTTTTTGCTATGTTCAGGATAGATATTTCCAACACTCCTTACTCATTCCAGGCATGGTTTTAGAATCCACATTAGTATTTTACTGGAGGCTAGTCCATTGTGGTGACATAGAAGCTGAAACTTCTTTGAAAATCTTTGTTTAAACTAATGGTAGTTCTGAAACATCCTGTATGTTTGTCTCTTTATCTGTTAACTTTTAAGAGGAAAATTTATGGGAAAGCCACAATTTATATTGGTCTTGCATCATCTATGTTTTTCTCCAGCAAGACCTAGAATGAGGGTCCTAAACTTGGAGATTGTATTAGAAATCTTAAATCCTCTTATCCATAAAGGATCATGTCCTTCTTTTATCTGTGTGTGATTCAATCAAGCCACAAAAATGTGTTATCCTCTTCTACACAAAATAACTCATATTTGTACATACAGATTTTATCTCCCTTTAGTATTTGCTTCTCTATGTATTTCTTTCTCCCTTTAGTATTCGCTCCTCCAAGATGAATCCAGGTCCTTTGAGGTTCTTCACAGAACATTCATTCTAAAAGTTTCACTATCTTGGATGCTCTAATTTGGACACATTTGAAATTATCATTATCCTTTTAATTATAGAGCCCCAAATATCCTGTATATCACTTTCTCAGGAACTATTTAGTAGTCTATTAATCAGAAAAAAGTAAAACTATTATTTCACTCAGGGAACTTTTATCCTGAGCTACTCAGAATGCATTTCTAATCACTTCCCACTTCATAAAGAGTCCTATTAGAAAAAATAGTTTCTGCAAAGCCCCATCTAAAAATGTATTTTGTCTGCTCATTTCTCCCCTCCCTCCCCCTTCTCTCTCCCTTTCTCTCTTTCTCCTGTCTCTCTCTCCTTTCTCTTCTCCCTCATTTTCTTTTTGTTACTCTTAAAGCTTACATCCTGGTTTAATGTTTTTTGGGGAGGGGGGTTTGTTTTTGAATGATGCATACCCTTCTCATAGCTACCCATAATTCCGTGACCCGTCTGAACCTTGTGAATACCCTCAAGTTAACTTTCTCCTTCTATGCCCTTAGGGAACTCAATTATTCCCACAAGGCCAGGGGTGTCTGTGTGTATACACACACACACACACACACACACACATGCACACACACATTTTTTTTCTTACTCTTTCTTGAATAATAAGCCCTTTTCCTTGGCATTTCTTTATGACCAAACCCATGCATGTAATCGGAGAAAGCTAGGCAAAGTATCCTGTATTATTCTGAGGTACTTGCAAGGTTAATATTAAAGCAGTTTCCTATTGTGCAGACAAGTCAGAACACTTCTGAATGTGTTCCCTTTCCACATGCTCCTTTCATATCTCAGAGATACCCAGATGTCTAAAATAGTTCTTGGGGTGTATGTGTATGAGTGTGCATGCCTGCACACATACAACGGATTATCCAAACAGCAGACTGTGACACATAAGTGGTAATAATAGCAACTTATTGGATCATAAACAATTTTTAAATGAAATATAAGAGAAATGAAAGAAAATATGTGAGTACAGACTATATACTGCAGGTAAGTATAAATGTATATGTAAGTGTGTACTGTGTTATCAGATGGACTTTTGTAGTATATCACAATGAGAAAAATATTTGAAAGCTACTGAATTAGCTAATTTTGGGGGGGGGACATTCTTATTAATTTTGTCTTTTGCTTCTAAGATTTTTATAGATCTTATTGGGACCTAGATTACCCTCTATAGATTCAAGACGCTGAAATAATCAGCAAACATCTGCAAACACTGTGTTTGGAATATTCTAAAGTATATGCAATTCCAGAAAACATAGATTCCACAATCCTCTACTCCCACTATTTTCTGATATAAATCTTTTATAAACTTGTTTCAAAAGGTACGAGGTACACCTATGAGATAATAATATAAGACATCACATTGTTCACTTCTGTATAGAAATGACTTCATAAGAATAATATATTCATTCAAGTTCCCAACTGTTCTGTTCTTTTATCTCTTCAAGCTAACTTTGGGATCTACCAGAGACCACTACTCTAAGGAGGGGCCAATGAACATAATGGTTTCACTTAAGAATAGCCTTGTATGGTGACAGCTGGTAGCTACACTTGTGGTGATCACAGCATAATGCATAAATTTGTTGAATTGCTGGGTTGTACACCTGAAACTAATGTAACATTGTGTGACAACTCTACTCAAATTTAAAGAATGGAAATAATTGAATTCATTTATAACAAAAATTCTAATTATGGTTCATAGGCTTCTCTTCCACACTTTGAATTTGCCCTTCTCTTGTATTCACTTTTACATAGAATCTGTGTGCACATTTATCATAAAATGCCTTATAATGTAATAATGTAATGAGTAAATTATATCCCCTACATCAAGTGACATGAGAATATAGCTCTGCCCCTAATCTGCAGGCCAACATAAACCATATATCATCTCATTTCAGCATGTAAACAGTTTAACACAACACCCAACATTAGAGCAGACTGTTTTCAGAAAGCGGCAAGTAAGGGGCAAAGGGCTAAATCATGACTTTTTTACTAAAATCTAGGTTTTGGATTTTCAAATGAAAACAGATAATAATGTTTGTCTATTCATGTTAGAATAGATGATTAATTTCCCAATGTAGTGTGCATTTAGCATAAAATGGTCCCATATACTCTGGGGTCCTTGGTATTTGTCATTTCTCTTGCAAAGTCTGATATCCTGGAGAGACACAAACGATTTAGATATTTGAATTAGAGTTAAAGTCTCTGCTTTTCAGAGTATCACACATCTTATTTTTAGTAAGAGAGGCTAATCTGTGTGATTAGCTCTTTGCTCTCTTTCTCACTTCCATCCTCCCTCATCCCCATTCCCAACTTTGGAATTTCTCTCTTTCATCTCTTATCAGTGTGTTAAGATGTCTCTCACACTTAGAGAGCTGTTATGTGCAGCAGAAAGGAAAGAAACAGCAGGTATAGACCCGGAGGATGAAGATTCTGTAGAGATGGTGCTTATAGAAAACTCAGAAAAAAATGATGCTGATAAACTCTAGTCCAGACCTGGCTCCCTCTAGACAAAAACTTGGAAAAAGTCCAGTAAGCTTTCAGTAACTTACAGGCTAAAATAAGTCCTCTCTAAAGTCGATTAACTATTGAGAGAGGTCTGGGGCTGATGATCATGTGGCTTCAGAATAGGTTATTCACTACAAACTCTTGGTTCTATCCCCAGGCTGTTGCTGCCAAGATGACCCTCATGAATACATGTGTCTGAACCATTTAGTGACCATTCCACTCTTCCCCCTCATGAGCTCAGTGAACAGGATCCCTCTTACCACTTTTCTATTCTACCCCAAGCATAGAGAAAGATCTTCCATTCTGTTTACCATGTTGCTGTAAAGCCCAGACTGTATTTTCTCACGAGAATTTACCAAGAGCTTGAGATAGTGGGAGGGTAGTACAACACATGAACTAAATTACTTTTCCCCAGGAGCTCTGCTTAAGCTTCTTCTCTGTGTTGCTCTGGGGTGTTTCCACATTACCAGAGGAAGCTCAACACCCACTCCCTCCATGGGCAACACTCTAAGAATCTCATGCTCTGGAATGATTCTTACCTGCTACCCAGAGAGAGGAGGAAGTTTTCTCTCACTAATGTCTGAGGATTGCCTTCTTTATTATCATTTTTCTACTGCAAGAGTGATCTCTTTTATTTTTTTTTATTAACATGTAATGTATTATTTGTTTCAGGGGTACAGGTCTGTGATTCATCAGTCTTACAAAATTCATAGCACTCACCATTGCACATACCCTCCCAATGCCCATCACACAGCCACCCCATTCAGCCACCCCCTCCCCTCCAGCAACCCTCAGTTTGTTTCCTGAGATTAAGAATCTCTTGTGCTTTGTCTCCCTCTCTGGCTTCATCTTGTTTCATTTTTCCCTCCCTTCTCTTATGATCCTCTGTCTTGTTTCTCAAATTCCTCATATCAGTGAGATCATATGATAATTGTCTTTCTCTGATTGACTTTTTTTGCTTAGCATAATACCCTCTGGTTCCATCCACATCATTGCAAATGGCAAGATTTGTTTTTTTTTTTTTTTTTTTTTTGATGGCTGCATAGTATATCATTGTATTTATATACCACATCTTCTTTTTTTTTTTTTAAGATTTTATTTATTTATCAGTGAGAAAGAGAGGGAGAGAGAGCGAGCACGGGCAGACAGAATGGCAGGCAGAGGGAGAAGCAGGCTCCCTGCTGAGCAAGGAGCCTGATGTGGGACTCGATCCCAGGACTCTGGGATCATGACCTGAGCCGAAGGCAGCTGCTTAACCAACTAAGCCACCCAGGCATCCCTATACCACATCTTCTTTATCCATTCATCTGTTGATGGACATCTAGGCTCTTTCCATAGTTTTGCTATTGTGGACATTGCTGCTATAAACATTTGGGTGCACGTGCCCCTTTGGATCACTACATTTGTATCGTCAGGGTAAATATCCAGTAGTGCAATTGCTGGGTCAGAGGGTAGCTCTATTTTCAACTTTTTGAGGAATCTCCATACTGTTTTCCAGAGTGGCTGCACCAGCTTGCATTCCCACCAACAGCATAAGAGGGTTCCCCTTTCTCTGCATCCTCACCAACATATGTCATTTCCTGACTTGTTAATTATAGCCATTTGACTGATGTGAGGTGGTATTTCACTGTGGTTTTGACTTGTACTTCCCTGATGCTAAGTGATGTTGAGCACTTTTTCATGTGTCTGTTGGCCATTTGGCTGTCTTCTTTAAAGAAATATCTGTTCATGTCTTTTGTCCATTTCTTGATTGGTTTATTTGTTCTTTCAGTGTTGAGTTTTATATATTTTTATAGATTTTGCATACGATCCCTTTATTTGATATGTTGTTTGCAAACGTCTTCTCCCATTCTGTCAGTTGTCTTCTGGTTTTGCTGACTGTTTCCTTTGCTATGCAAAAGCTTTTTATCCTGAATGAAGTCCCAATAGTTCATTTTTAACCTTGCTTCCCTTGTCTTTGGCAATGTTTCTAGGAAGAAGTTGTTGCAGTGCAAGAATGATCACTTTTCAAGATATCTCTTGATATCTCTTCTCTTTTTCAAGATATCTCTTCATTGCTTTAAAAAAAAAAAATCCTCGGGGTACCTGGGTGGCTCAGTGAGTTAGTCTCTGCCTTCGGCTCAGGTCATGATCCCAGGGTCCTGGGATCGAGCCCTGCATCGGGCTCTCTGCTCATCAGAGAGCCTGCTTCCTCCTCTCTCTCTCTGCCTGCCTCTCTGCCTACTTATAATCTCTGCCTGTCAAATAAATAACTAAAATCTTAAAAAAAAACCCACCTCATTATTGTCCATAGCCATTCACATAGTTTTCTGACATTAGTACATATATTGGACTTATTATTTAATCAGTCTTAAATAAAATTATTCATGGACATAAAGAGTACAATTTTGATAGACCAAAACAAGCTAATTCCAATTTTCAAGCTTGCAAACATTTGGGGGATTTTCAGCCACTGTAGTTCACCCAATGGGAGTCCACTAATATGGAATTCATGAGCTTTGTAGAGTAGTTAGCCTGATATTTTCCTTTTATCAAACAATGAGAAGAGAATTTTGAATTCAAATATTAGAAATGTGTTGCCTATCTCAAGAAGCAAGAAAAATCTCAAATATACAACCTATGCTTACACCTAGAGGACCTGGAAAAATAACAACAAATGAAGCCTAAAGCTAGCAGAAGAAGGGAAGTAATAAAGATTAGAGCAAAAATTAATGATATAGAAACAAAAAAACTAACAAAAAAAAATCAGCAGAACAGATCAATGAAACCAGGAGCTGGTTCATTGAAAAAACTAATAAAATTGATAACCCCCTAGCCAAACTTAATAATAAGAAAAGAAAAAGAATGCAAATAAATAAAATCATGAATGGGAAAGGAGAACTCACACAAACACCACAAACACTCATAAGAAAATGATATGAAAAATTACATATCAAAAAATTGGGCAATCTGGAAGAAATGGATAAAATCCTAGAAACATATAAACTACCAAAACTGAAACAGGAAGAAATAGAAAACTTGAACAGAATGATAACCAGCAAAGAAATTGAAACAGTAATCAAAAATCTCTGGACAAAAAATGTCCAGGGACAGAAGGATTCCCAGGGTATTCCACCAAACATTTAAAGAATAGTTAAGGGTGCCTGGGTGGTTCAGTGGGTTAAGCCTCTGCCTTTGACTAAGGTCATTATCTCAGGGTCCTGGGATCTACCCAGACATGGGGCTCTCTGCTAAGCAGGGAGGCTGCTTCTCCCCACACCTTGCCTGCCTCTCTGCCTACTTGTGAGCTCTGCAAATAAAGAAATAAAATCTTTAAAAAATAGTTTATACCTATTCTTCTCATTCTATTCCAAAAAATAGAAGTGGAAGAAAAACATCCAAACTCATTCTACAGGGCCAGCATTACCATGATTCCAAAACCAGGCAAACACCCAACTAAAAAAGAAAACTACAAGCTAATATTCTTGATGAACATGGATGCAAAAATACTCAACAAAATATTAGCAAATCGAATCCAACAATACATTAAAATCATTCACCATGATCAAATGAAAATTGTTCCTGGATTGCAAAGGTGGTTCAATATTTGTAAATCAATTAACCTGATTAACCACATTGAAAAAAGAAAGGCTAAGAACCATATGATTCTCTCAATAGATGCAGAAAAAGCATCTGACAAACTCACCATCCATGCTTGATAAAAACCCTCAACATCATAAGACACACAAAACACACCAAAAAACCCACAGTTTATATCATCCTCAATGGGGAAAAACTGAGAGCTTTTCCTCTATGGTCAGGAACAAAACAGGGATGTCCACTCTCAACACTGTCATTTATTTATTTATTTATTTATTTTCCATCTTGATATTGTCTTTATTCATGTACTTGAAAAACCTTCTAAAGCTAAAGTCAAAAATTTTCAAATATTCAAATTGTTTTTTATTATAATCAGTTAGCTTTGTATAAAGTATACCACCACTGTTTAACATAGTACTGGAAGTCCTAGCCTCTGTAATCAGAAAACATAAGAAATAAAAGGCAACAAAATTGGCAAGGAAGAAGTTAAACTTTCATCTTTTATAAATGAGATGACACTCTATGTAAAAATCCCAAAAGACTCCAAAAAAAAAAATAAATTCTAGAACTGATAACACAAATTCAGCAAAGTCACAGGATACAAAATCAATATACAGAAATCTGTTAGATGTCTATGCACCAGTAATGAAGCAGCAAAAAGAGAAATCAAGGAATCAGTCCCATTTACAATTGTACCCAAACCACAAGATATCTAGGAATAAACCTAACCATAGAGGCAAAAGATTTGTATGCTGAAAACTACAGAACACTTATAAAAGAAATTGAAGAAGACGCAAAGAAATGGAAAAACATTCCATGCTCCAGGAGTCAGGGTGGCTCAGTTGGTTAAGTGTTTGATTCTTGATTTTAGCCTAGGTCATGATTTCAGAGTTGTGTGACTGAGTTTCATGTTAGGATCTGCTCTGAGTGAGGAGCCGGCTTTAGATTCTCTCTCTCCCTCTCTTTTTGCCCCTTCCCCCCTGCATTCTTTCTCTCTAAAATAAATAAATCTTTTAAAAAACAAAAAACAAAACAATATTCTATGTTCCTGGATTGGAAGAATAAATACTGTTAAAATGTCTGCATTACCCTAAGCAATCTATACCTTTAACGTAATCCCTATCAAAATAACCACCAGCATTTTTCACAGAGCTAGAACAAACAATCCAAAACTTTGTATGAAACCATGGAAGACCCCAAATACCCAAAGTGATTTTGAAAAAGAAAGGCGAAGCTGGAAGCATCACAATTCTGAACTTCAAGCTATATTACAAAGCTGTTAGGTACCTACACAGTATGGTACTGGCACAGAAACAGACATATAGATCAATGGAAAGGAATAGAAAACCCAGAAATGAACCCACAACTATATGGTCAGCTAATCTTCAACAAAGCAGGAAAGAATATCCAATGGAAAAAAGACAATCTCTTTTAAAAAAAAATGTTATTAGAAAAACTGGACAGCAACGTGCAGAAGAATGAAACTGGATCACTTTCTTGTACATATACAAAAGTAAATTCAAAATGGGTGAAAGACCTAAATGTAAAATAGGAAACCATCAAAACTCTAGAGGACAACACAGGCAGCAACCTCTTTGACATCTGCCAAAGCAACTTCTTACTAGATATGTTTCCTAAGGCAAGGAAAATAAAAGTGAAAACGAACTACTAGGACTTCATTAAGATAAAAACCTTCCAGACAGTGAAGGAAAAAATCAACAAAACTAAAAGGCAATCTTCAGAATGGGAAAAGATATTTGCAAATGACCTACCTGATAAAGGGTTGGTATCCAAAATGGATAAAGAACTTATCAACCTCAACATCCAAAAAACAAATAAGCCAGTTAAAAAATGGGAAGAAGGGTAATCCAAATCAAAATCACAATGAAATACCACCTCACACCAGCTGGAATGGCTAAAGTTATCAACTCAGGATTTTGTTGAGGATGTAGAGAAAGGGAAATTTTTTTACACTGTTGGTGGGAATGAAAACTAGTACAGTCACACTGGAAAACCATATGGAGTTTCCTCAAAAAGTTAAAAATAGAGCTACCCCAGTATTTGCACTACTAGGTATTTATCCAAAGGATGCAAACAGTGATTTGAAGGGGCATATGCAGCACAATAATTATAGCAGCAATGTCCACAATGGTCAAACTATGGAAAGAGCCCAGTTGTTCATCGACAGATAAATGGACAATGAAGATTGGCATATATATACAATGGAATATGACTTAGCCATCAAAAAGAATGAAATCCTGCCATTTTTAACAATGTGGATAGAGCTAGTGTATATTATGCTAAGTAAAATAAGTCAGCCAGAGAAAGACAAATACTATATGATTTCATTCATACACAGGATTTAAGAAGTAAAACAGATGAACATAGGGAAAAGGGAGGAAAAATAAGCTAGATGAAAACTGAGACACAGGCAAACCATAAGAGATGCTAAACTCTAGGAAACAAACAGGGTTACCAGAGGGGCAATGGGGGGGGGGGAGGGATAATTGGATTATGGGCATTAAGGAGGGCACTTGAAGTCATGAGCATTGGGTATTACATGCAAGTGATGAATCACTAAATTCTACCTCTAACCAGTAAAAAAAAAAAAAAAAAAAAAAAAAATGGCATGAATAGATATTTTTCCAAAGACATACAGATGGCTAATAGACACATGAAAAGATGCTCACCATTACTTATAATTAGAGAGATATAAATCAAAACCACAATGAGATTATTACCTCACACCAGTCAGAATGGTTAAAATTAACAACTCAGGAAACAAGAGATGTTGTCGAGGATGTGGAGAAAGGGAAACCCTCTTATACTGTTGGTGGGAATGCAAACTAGCACAATCACTCCAGAAAACATTTTTAACAAAAAGTTAAAAATAGAACTATCCTATGACTCAGCAAGTGCACTATTAGCCATTTACCCAAAGGATACAAAAATACTGATTTGAAGGGATACATGCACCCCAGTATTTACAGCAGCATTATCAACAATGGCAAAATTATAGAAGGAGTCCAGATGTCCATCAACAGATGAATGGATAGAAGATGTGGGGTGTGTCTGTGTGTGTGTATGTGTGTGTGTGTACACACACATATATACAATGAAATATTAACCAGTTATTAAAAGAATGAAGTCTTGCCATTTGCAACAGAATGGATGGAACTAGAGACTTACAAGCAAAATAACTAAGCAAATAAGTCAGAAAGACAAAATGTATATGACTTCACTTATAGGTGGAATTTAAGAAACAAAACATGGACACAGGGGGAAAAAGAGGAAGAGGCAAACCATAAAAAAGATTCTTAACTATAGAGAATAAACTGAGGGTTGCTGGTGTGAACATGGGTGGGGGCGGATTAAATACGTGATAGGTATTAAGGATGTCATTTGTGATGAGCACTGGGTATTGTAAGAAAGTGATGGGTCACTAAATTCTACACCCGAAATTAATATTATACCATATGTTAACTAATTGGAATTTAAATAAAAACTTGAAAGAAAAAAAAGAAATGTGCAGCAAAAGAAATGGTAGTCTGATGAATAAAAACTTCTTTATTAACCCTTTTTATTTCCATTATATAAAAATTTTATGTAGTTGTTCAGGCACATTTATAGGACTGGCCACTTGACATTTTTAAGTGACACTGGGTTTTGCTTAATGAAAAATATCTAACTTCTAATTAATTTTAAATGAAAATAATGGCCAGGTAATACATCTAAAGTGAATCACCTAGGACACTTGTTTTGCTTCTTCCCAGCCCAGTAAGTCAATTGAAATAACTGTTAAGATTTACAAAGAAGTTATGGATTCTAATCAACTATGAATTACCTGTGTTGTAAAGAATCAAAGAAACAGCATGGATTAATGGAACCCCCAGGAAATCCAAGAGTCACATTTTAGCCAATAAATTAATGTGAACTGTTACGAGGTAGCCACAATGACTGATTTAATATTGATTTCCTTTTCCTTACTCTTAAAAAAAAAAAAAAAAAAGGATAGAAAATGCTTGAGAGAGGGTGCCTGGTGACTCAGTCATTAAGTGTCTGCCCTCGGCTCAGGTCATAGTCCCAGGGTCCTGGGATCCAGCCCCAAGACTGCTCCTTGCTCAGCAGGAAGTCTGCTTCTCCCACTGCTACTGCCCTTGCTTCCGTTCCCTCTCTCGCTGTGGCTCTCTGTCAAATAAATAAATATAATCTTTTAAAAAAAATGTTTGAGAATATATAAAAGAAAAAAAAAACAAAAGAAACTTTCATGACAATATGCATGTACACATACACACATGCACAAGATACACACATTTTTGTTGGAGAGGGTCTTGTACTTTAAATTGGCTATTGTATATAAATAAGTATAAAATCTTGGCATGAAAATTTGGCAGTGGTATTAAACTGTTAGTAGGTTTCACACTTTTTTCAACCAGGAAATCTATGTCTAGAATATACGTTAAAGAAACCGTCATGGTTGTGGACAAAATCCTAGCAACAACAACAAAAATTATAGCTTCTCTACCTTCCATTAACACAGAACATTTATCAATTTTGTTTACCATTATATTTCCAAAGCCTTAAATGGTACCTGAAAAACATCCAGGTGACAGTCGAGATATATTTTATGTTACATAAATATATGTACACATATTATGTTATGCATATATTATGTTACATATATATATATGAGCAAAAAATAAATGACATCAAAAGAATAAAATTTATTCAGGATCAATAGTATTAAATATTAAAGATATTAGAGAATAAAAGCCAAAGAAGAATCATGGATAAAATATAGCAAAAAACCTTTCAAGCACAAATGACATATTGCAACCTAAGCCTAAGAGAATTTCTAAAAAGAGACAACAGAGATTAAAAGCTAGAGTCAATATTCAAGAAGATAATAGTTACAATTAATCAAAATTGATGGAAAACAAGATGGGAGAATTAGTAAAAATAAATCCACACAAAGACACAATGTAGTTAAACTTCAGAAGCACAAAAGCAAATAATAAAATCGTTGAAGCATCAGAAAGAGAAAAAAAATGAGTTATTTCTTTAGTATTAAAAAATGAAAAGAAAATGCATATATACAAAGATTATGTAAAATTTTACATATAATACATTTGAAAACTTAAACAACAAATACCAAAACTAGAGAAGGAAAAGAAAATCTAAGTAAACTAACCTTTGAACAATGTGAATCCACAGCTGAAAACCAACCCATAATATCAATAATACCTAATCTAGATAGATTTATGGAAAATTCTTCCTAATTTCAGAGGAAAGAATAATTTGCATCTCAAACAACATATTAGGAAGAATAGAAAAATGGAAAATGTTCTTATGTTATCTTATGAGACAGGAATAAAGCTGATGCCAAAGCAAGGCAAGAATGATATAAAGAATCGTTATAGTCCAATCTTACTTGTAACATGAACACAAAATTCCTGAAACAAAGAAATTTAAAAATCATATGATTATCTCAATAGATGCAGAAAAAATCATTTTATAAAATTCAAACCAGTCATCATAAGGATTCTTTTAAAACTAGGAATTGAGGGCATTTCTCATATGATAGAGGGTGCATCAGATACTTCTTGCTCTTGTCCCCAAACCTCTCAGCCTCCTTTAACTTTGTCAACTGCTGAACCATCTAGGTTTTTGAAGATCTAACTTGGCAATAACTCTTTTCATCTTCAATGAGTATTTCTCATCTTCTGTCCCAAAGTTTCTCTGATGTCATCAGTTAAACATTTATAAGAACCTACCTGGCACTAACATATATGAATTTGGAGACTGCTAAATCATTGCGGAGTTCTGTTTTAAATTTTTTAAATTATTTTCAGCTAGCCACTGTATTTTCAGCTAGCTGAAAATAATTAGTCCTTGATGCAGTGTCCAATGATTCATTAGTTAAGTATAACACCCAGTGTTCATCACAGCACATGCCCTCAATACTCATCACCCTGTTTACCACCTACCCCCACCCTCCTCCCCTCTGAAACCCTAAGAGACAGACCATGGAATGGCAGAAGATATTTGCAAATGACATTACAGATAAAGAGCTAGTATCCAAGATCTACAAAGTTCTCAAACTCAACACTCAAAATACTAACAACTAGTGGAAAAAAAAAAAAAAAAGACAGAAGACATGAACAGACACGTCTGCAAAAAAGACATACAAATGGCTAAAAGACACATAAAAAAGTGCTCAACATCACTGGCCATGAGGGAAGTACAGATCAAAACCACAATGAGATACCACCTTACACCAGTCAGAATGGTTAAAATTCACCAATCAGGAAACAACAGGTGTCAGGAAGGATGTGGACAAAGAACAACCCTCCTAACTGTTAGTGTAGCCACTCTGGGAAAGAGCTACCCTATGACCTACCAATTGCACTACTGGATATTTACCCCAAAGATACAGACATAGTGAAAGGAAGGAGCACAGGCACCCCAATGTTCATAGCAGCAATGTCCACAATAGCCAAACTGTGGAAAGAGCTAAGATGCCTTTCAACAGACAGATGGATGAAGAAGACGTGGTACATATACACAATGGACTATTATTCAGCCATCAGAAATGATGAATACCCACCATTTGCATCCACATGGATGGAATTGGAGGGGATTATGTTTAGTGAAGTAAGTCAAACAGAGAAAGACAAATATCATTTGTGGAACATAAGCAATAGCATGGAGGACCATAGGGGAAGGGAGGGAAATCTAAAGGGGAGAAATGAAAGAGGGAGATGAACCATGAGAGAATATTTTTTTATTTTTTGAGGAACCACCAGACTGTTTTCCACAGTGGCTGCATAAATTTACATTCTTACCAGCAGCGCACAACGGTTCCCTTTGCTTCTCATCCCCACCAGCATTTGTTGTCTATCGTCATTCTGACAATAGCCTTTCTAAGAGCTGTAAGGCAATATCTTGGTATCTCATTGTGGTTTTGATTTGCATTTCCATGATGATTAGTGATGTTGAACACATTTCATATACCTTTTGGTTACTTGTGTGCCTTCTTTGGAATGTCTATTCAATTCCTCTGCCATTTTTAAACTGGATTATTTGGGTTTTCTTTTTTGCTATTCAGTTGTATGAGTAATTCATATATATTAGCTATTAATATCTTATCAGATATATGGCCCGTGAATATTTTCTCCCATTGTGTTCAATTTATTGTTTGCTTTGGCGTACAGAAACTCTGTAGGTTTATGTACTCCCACTTATTTTCTTTTGGTATCTATGCTTTGTATAGCTTACCCAAGACATCACTGGTGAGACAAATGTCAAGGATCCTTTTCCTTAGGTACCTTTTTCTAAGAGTTTTATGGTTTTAGTTCTTATATTTAAGTCATTTATCCATTCTGATTTAATTTTTGTGAATGGTATGAGAGTCCAGTTTAAATGTTTTGCCTGTGGATATCCTCATTGCATGTTTTCCTCATTGCGTGTTGGCAACACTGTCAAAAACTAGCTGTGTGGGCTTATGTCTGAACTCTCTATTTGGTTTCATTGGTCTATTTTTTTTAAATGCCAGTTCTATACTATTTTGATTACTACAGCTTTGTAATATACCTTGAAATCAGGAAGTGTGATGCCTCCAGTTGTTCTTTCTCAGGATTGCTCTGGCTATTTAGGGTCCTTTGTAGTTCCATACAAATGTCAGAATAGTTTTCTTTCCATTTTTAATGAAAAATGACATTGGAATTTTTGTAGGAATTGCACTGAATCAACCGATTGCTTTGAGTATAATGGACATTTTCACAATAAATTCCAGCTCAGGAACCTAGGATATCTTTCAACAGTGTCTTATAGTTTTCAGCGTAAAGGTCTTTCACCTTGGTTAAATTTATTCCTAAGTCACTTATTGTTTACAATACTGTAAATGTTTTCAATATTTCAATAAATATTGCTTTTATTTTTTCTTTCAAATAGTTTCTTGTTAGCATATAAAAATGTAACTGAGTTCTATATGTTGGTTTTGTATCCTGAAACTTTACTGAGCTCCTTTATTAGTTATTAGCTTATTATTTGCTAATACATATATATGACAGGTTTTTTCAGTGGAGTTTTAAATTTGTCTGTAGAGAAGATCAAGGACAACTTTGCTAGGCAGTGTATTCTCATTTTGATTTTTTTTTTCTTCAAGCACTTTGAATGTATCATCACATTCTCTCATGGCCTGCAAGGCTTCTGCTGAGAAAATAACTTATAACCTTACCAGGATTCTTTTATATGTGATGAGTCTTTTTTCTCTCTTGGTGCTTTCAGTATTTTCCCTTTGTCTTTGATTTTTAATAGCCTGATTATTATGTGTCTCTGTAACAATCTCTTTGGCTTGTATCTGTTTGTGGATCTGTGAAGTTCATGTACCTGGATGGCCATAATTCTCTTCAGGTTTATGTTGTTTCTATTTGCACATTTAAGGGCAAAATCATCTCTTCTAGCTTTGGCGGGCTTGCCTCAGTGAGGAAAGGCATTTACCTGAAGGTAGCTGCAAGAATACCAGCTGGATGGTATGCAGTGTCTTTGGGGCCAAGAAGGCACAGTGATGTAATGCAACCCCCACAGCTGAGGTCAGCATCAGTGCAACTGCTGGGGGTTCTTCTGTAGTCAAGAGTATGGAGATCTGTGAGCGGCAGCAGTGGATAAGGCCATTAGGATCCTCAGAGGCTAAAAGTGTTGGGCTTTTCCCCTTCTCTCCATTTTTGCCTGTGGAAGAAAGTTCTCACTGAGAAGATCTCTCATGGTACCTGGTCTGGTATGCTGGCACTCAGAGCAGTAAAACAACTAGGGTCCTGGTAAAAAGTACATACAAAATTACCATAGCACCTGGGTCCTGGGACACAGGTCCACTTGCTGAAGCTGTGGCACTAGTGTCTGAATTGTATGCCTGTGCACATCTCCCATGGAACTGGGGTCTGGATCTCTGGGGCTCACTGCAGTGATTCTGGCCTGAGCAGTGGAAACAGTAGGATAACAAGAGGTATAGAGCTTGGGATGAGGAGAGAGAGTGTAGCAGCAGCTTGGCCTGGGACTACTGGGTCAAACTCTCAATCCTAGCTCCAGGGGAGGAGGAGGCAGTCATAGGACAACAGCTTGTCTCCAATTGTAGTCCATTAAAGCCATATGTCAGGATCAGAGAAGAGTACCCAGATCAATGGGAGTGTGGCTGGGCAATGATAAATCAGGCAATGACCTGACACTCAGGAGATGGATCTTAGGACAAGAGCAACTCTAGTCTTGTCTATGGCAAAGTGCTATGGCAACTCGATCCCAGAGAGTGATGTATAGCCATGACTGGGGACACTACTGGTAGGTCTTACTAGAGCAATAGTTCCTGTCCTGGGAATTAGATGCCATGGGGGCAACCCTAGACAACTCCATTGTCTGGGATGAACACTGGTACACACTGTGGAAGACATGGTCTTGTGTAAATCTCCACAGTGGTAAGACTTGTTGGTATTCTCCTGCTTTTTAATCTGTGGAAATCCCTCCTTGTGCTAAGCTGCTCTGAACTGGGGGATAGTGTGAACAGGTGAAATGTTACCTGTACTTTTCTATAAGGTCATCCTCAGTCTTTGAGCTCTGCAGAATTTTTGCTGCTTCTTCCTTATAGTCCAAAGCTTTCTCTGAGTTATTTTTGTCAATTTGTAATTGTTTAGTTATTGTATTTGTTGCTTTTCTGTGGAAGTTAAGCATAAGGACCTCTTAGACCTCCATTTTTCTGACCTCCTAACCCTCCATTTACTTTAAGAAATTTTTGAAAACTAGAAATGGAGATTAAGTACACAAAAGTAAAAAGTGAATAAATCACTGCCCAGAATTTGTAGAAGAATTTTAAAGCCCAACGGCAACTTCTATGAAAAGGAGGAAACCATACTGCATCCAACTAAGGGATCATTTGAGTAATGCCTTCAAAACAGTCAGGTTTATCAAGCAATTTCCCCTACTACGATAAACACAAAGAAGCGTTTGTGATTATCTACGGGTTAAAGTAGCACAGTTGAATACTGTATCTACAAAGGTATGACTGTACTCCTTGGCTTTTGACCCAGAGGAATGATGCAGAATCCCAACACCTATGATTAACACCTTCAGAACACACCTCCCAATAATACATTCTCTTCTTCTCAATCACCAGAGATGGGCTTGGGAACAGAAACTGAAACCAGACCCAGGAAAAGTATAATCTTAACTAGAAAGGTGATCATATCATCAGAAATAACAATTAATTTTTTTGGGGGGGGAATAAAAATAGGAACAAAAGATACATGATTCACAAAAGAAGAATGAAGATTTGAGGAAAGTGTTGCTAGAGCAAAACAACAAAAGAAAATTTGAAAAGACATGTAGCCTCAATAAAATAATGGTGGATACTGAAGGAGTAAAATAAAAATGCAATATTATTGTATTGTGTCATTAGTTGCTTGTTTGTAATTTGTTTAAAATGCAGTTAGATATACTAACATTTAAATATGCTAATTAAAACAAAAATGCAATAGATGGACTACACCCCATTGGTTAGAGAGAATTAAGGATCTTGAAGATTGAGTACAATAAATCCTTCAGGGAAAAATAAAATCACTAGTGTTCTTGGGTGGCTCAATTGATTAAGCATCAACCTTCAGCTCAGGTCATTATCTTAGGGCTTCCTGCTCAGTGGGGAGTCTGCTTCTCCCTTTTCCCCTCTTCCCTGCTCTTGATCCCTCTCTCTCAGTCACTCTCTTCCTCAAATAAACAAATAAAATCTTAAAAAAAAAAAAAAAAGAAAATCACCAAGTAAAGAAGAACCTAAAAAGTAACAAAAACTTCAGAACAATGGAGTCTAAAAGTTTCAATACCATATGGTGTACCAGAAGGAAAGGTCAAGAATAAAGAGAAGGATAAGATTATTGGCAGCTTTCTCCCTTTCAACTCTAGAGGGAATACAGCAGCTAACTAAATAAGATAAACAGAAAGAAGGAAAAAGGAAAGGAAAGGAGAGGAGAGGAGAGGAGAGGAGAGGAGAGGGGAGGGGAGGGGAGAGGAGGGGAGGGATGAAGAACCCAAATCTAAAGTGAAATTACCTTAAGCTATGGATATGCAGAGCTTAAAAGAATGAAAACCTTGGAGAAAGGAGGCAGCTGTGCCTCCTTTTCCTATAGAAAAGGAACACTGAGGGCATCTGGCTGGCTCAGTCGTTAAGTGGCTGCCTTTGGCTCAGGTCATGATCCCAGTGTTCTGTCCAGGAATCAAGCCCTGTATTGGACTCCCTGCTCAGCCAGAGGCCTGTTTCTCTCTCTCCCACCCCACCTGCTTGTGTTCCCTCTCTTGCTGTCTCTCTATCAAATAAATAAATAAATAAAATCTTAAAAAAAAAAGCAACACTGGTTGGGATACAAGATATTAGAGTTGACTGTGAGTGAGACTTTTCTTTTAATTTTTGAAATTATGTAAAGCTATACAAAACCGGAAAAAATTTATATGCCACTTTGTTTTTCAAGTATTATCTTGTTTTATAAATCCTCCACACACACTCTTAGAATTTTTGCTAGAAAAATCCTTTTCTTTGTCTCTTGTACTATAGTATAAATCATGAATAGATAAACACTTTCTTTCATTACAGTGCCATTATCACACATAATGAAATAACTATAGCTCTTTTGGCATCATCAAATAACCAGTCCATATTCAAATTATTTTACTGTCATAAAACTTTCTGAAAGTTATTTTTTAAAACTCAGTTTCCAAATAATTTCTATATTACATTGGATTGTCATGTCCTTTACTGTTTTTTTAATTAAGTTTTTGTTTTGAGGTAATTATAAATTCACATTCAATCATACAAAATAATACAGAGAGAAGTGGGTGTGGCCACAAAAGAACAACATGAGTGATCTTTGTGGTGATGAGAATGTTCTGTATCTTGATTATATCTAATATCAGTATTCTGGTTGTGATATTACGCAATAGAATTGCAAAATGTTCCCAGTTGAGGAAACTTGTATTATTTGTATTATTTTTTAATCATTATTTATTCACCACACCCAGTGCTCCATGCAATCCATGCCCTCTATAATATCCACCACCTGGTACCCCGACCTCCCACCCCCCTGCCACTTCAAACCCCTCAGATTGTTTTTCAGAATCCATAGTCTCTCATGATTCACCTCCCCTTCCAATTTCCCCCAACCCCCTTCTCTCTAACTCCCCATGTCTTCCATGCTTTTTGTTATGCTCCACAAATAAGTGAAACCATATGATAATTGACTCTCTCTGCTTGACTAATTTCACTCAGCATAATCTCTTCCAGTCCCATCCACGTTGCTACAAAAGTTGGGTATTCGTCCTTTCTGATGGAGGCATAATACTCCATAGTGTAATATGGACCACCTCTTCCTTATCCATTCATCTGTTGAAGGGCATCTTGGTTCTTTCCACAGTTTGGCGACCGTGGCCATTGCTGCTATAAACATTGGGGTACAGATGGCCCTTCTTTTCACTACATCTGTATCTTTGGGGTAAATACCCAGAGTGCAATGGCAGGGTCATAGGGAAGTTCTATTTTTAATTTCTTGAGGAATCTCCACACTGTTCTCCAAAGAGGCTGCACCAACTTGCATTCCCACCAACAGTGTAAGACGGTTCCCCTTTCTCCACATCCTCTCTAACACATGTTGTTTCCTGTCTTGCTAATTTTGGCCATTCTAACTGGTGTAAGGTGATATCTCAATGTAGTTTTAATTTGAATCTCCTTGTATTATTTTTTCAAGATTGCTTTAATTACACAGGTAACTTGACTTTGATCGTCTTGAACTATTGAACAAATGCCAGGATCTAACTTTTTTTCAGACTTACTACATGGATAAAATAACCCACTAAATATAAAAAAGATAACCTAAGCACATAGATTTCTGTAATTCACAGAGAGTGCAAAGTCTAAATGAACATGAATACTAGCCAGCCATATATTGACATATATCCTGAGAACAACTGTCAGCAAACCAATTATGGTACTGGGAAAGCAACAGGTTAAATACACCCAGACAGACATGAGGGCAGAAAAACACACCTAAAAATATATAAGAATTTGACATACAACAAAGATAACATTAAAAAAAAAAACAAGTTCTGGAACAAAATGGCACAGATTCTCTTTTCCCTGGGCTTTCCCTATAAATACAATGTAACACTCTGGAAATAAATTCAGTAATTCAGTCATAAAAGAATTCTTAATGATGGTTTGAAGAAAGTGGACGTGCCTGAAACTACTGGCTTAAAGAATAACACTACAATGAGTTTCCAGTATATTCTAAGACTGGGCACCAGAGAGTCCCGCAACTCAGAACCACCAAAAGGCATCAAAAACAAGTAAGCAAGCAAGCAAACAAGAAGGCTCTGCCTTCTCTATGCAAAGGATCAGCAAGGGGGAAGCCCAGATGGGATTTAATGAAGAGATCTGTGCCCAGCAGCAGTGGTGGTTCTGATTTACCTCCAGCAACAGCATCAGCAGAACCCAGATAAACTCTTCTATTCTATGTCCAACATCTGTCAGCAGCAGGAATCCTGATCTTCCTAGAGTTGTGATACCAGGAGAATGCAGAGACAATCACATAACCCTCCCCATACCTACTGACAGCTGATAACTTGATCTGCCCACAGGAATGGCAATAGTAGAACCTGTACTAGCTAACTTGTATTCAGTCCCTCACAGAAGAACAAAGCAGACCAGAAAAGCATTGCAAGGGGGAGGAGTCAAGATGGCGGAGAAGTAGCAGGCTAAGACTACTTCAGCTAGCAGGAGATCAGCTAGATAGCTTATCTAAAGATTGCAAACACATACAAATCCAACGGCAGATTGAAGAGAAGAAGAACAGCAATTATAGAAACAGAAAAACAACCACTTTCTGAAAGGTAGGACTGGTGGAGAAGTGTATCCAAAGCGACAGGAAGACAGACCCCAGGGGGAGGGGCCGCGGAGCAACGGAGCACAAAATCAGGACTTTTAAAAGTCTGTTCCACTGAGGGACATCGCTCCAGAGGCTAAACCGGGGTGAAGCCCAAGCGGGGTCAGCGTGGCCTCAGGTCCCGCAGGATCACAGAAGGATCGGGGGTGTCTGAGTGTCGCAGAGCTTACGGGTATTGGAACGGGAAAGCCAGCTACAGAGACACAGCCGACAGTAAGCTCACAGCTCAGGGTTACCTTGAACCGGTCGCAGGCTCGGTGAACTCGGAGCGAGGCCGGAGGTCAGGCAGACGGGAGTTACTGGGCGCTGTTCTCTGAGGGTGCACTGAGGAGTGAGGCCCCGGGCTCTCGGCTCCTCCGGGTAGGAGACCAGGAGGCCGCCATTTGTTTTCCCGTCCTCCGGAACTCTATGGAGAGCACTCAGGGAACAAAAGCTTCTGAAAGCAAACTCGAGCGGATTACTCAACCCGGCCCCTGGTAAGGGTGGTGCAATTCCGCCTGGGGCAAAGACACTTGAGAATCACTACACCAGGCCCCTCCCCCAGAAGATCAACAAGAAATCCAGCCAAGACCTAATTCACCTACCAAGGAGTGCGGTTTCAATACCAAGGAGAGCAGCAGAATTCCAGAGGAGGAGAAAGCAAAGCACGGAACTCATGGCTTTCTCCCTGTGAATTTTAAGTCTTGCAGTTAATTTAATTTTTTTCTTTTTCATTTTTTTTCTCTTCTTCTGCTAAAAATTTTTTAACTTTTACCCTTTTATTTTTTAACATTTTTTAACTAGTTTATCTAATATATATATATATTTTTTCTTTTTTATACTTTTATTTGTTTTCTTTTTTTAATTTTTTTTTCTTTCTTTCTTTTTGAACCTCTTTTTATCCCGTTTCTCCCCTCTCACGATTTGGGATCTCTTCTGATTTGGTTAAAGCATATTTTCCTGGGGTTGTTGCCACCCTTTTAGTATTTTACTTGATCCTGCATATACTCTTCTCTGGACAAAATGACAAGGCGGAAAAATTCACCGCAAAAAAAAAGAACAAGAGGCAGTACCGAAGGCTAGGGACCTAATCAATACAGACATTGGTAATATGTCAGATCTAGAGTTCAGAATGACAATTCTTAAGGTTCTAGCCAAGCTCAAAAAAGGTATGGAAGATATTAGAGAAACCCTCTCAGGAGATATAAAAGCCCTTTCTGGAGAAATAAAAGAACTAAAAGCTAACCAAGTTGAAATCAAAAAGCTATTAATGAGGTGCAATAAAAAATGGAGGCTCTCAATGCTAGGATAAATGAGGCAGAAGAAAGAATTAGTGATATAGAAGACCAAATGACAGAGAATAAAGAAGCTGAGCAAAAGAGGGATAAACAGCTACTGAACCACGTGGGGAGAATTCGAGAGATAAGTGATACCATAAGACGAAACAACATTAGAATAATTGGAATTCCAGAAGAAGAAGAAAGAGAGAGGGGAGCAGAAGGTATACTGGAGAGAATTATTGGGGAGAATTTCCCCAATATGGCAAAGGGAATGAGCATCAAAATTCAGGAGGTTCAGAGAATGCCCCTTAAAATAAACAAGAATAGGCCCTCACCCCATCATCTAACAGTAAAATTTACAAGTCTTAGTGACAAAGAGAAAATCCTGAAAGCAGCCCGGGAAAAGAAGTCAGTAACATACAATGGTAAAAATATTAGATTGGCAGCAGACTTATCCACTTAGACCTGGCAGGCCAGAAAGAGCTGGCATGATATTTTCAGAGCACTAAACGAGAAAAACATGCAGCCAAGAATACTATATCCAGCTAGGCTATCATTGAAAATAGAAGGAGAGATTAAAAGCTTCCGGGACAAACAAAAACTGAAAGAATTTGCAAACACCAAACCAGCTCTACAGGAAATATTGAAAGGGGTCCTCTAAGCAAAGAGAGAGCCTACAAGTGGTAGATCAGAAAGGAACAGAGACCATATACAGTAACAGTCACCTTACAGGCAATACAATGGCACTAAATTCATATCTCTCAATAGTTACCCTGAATGTTAATGGGCTTAATGCCCCAATCAAAAGACACAGGGTATCAGAATGTATAAAAAAACAAAACCCATCTATATGTTGCCTCCAAGAAACACATTTTAAGCCCGAAGACACCTCCAGATTTAAAGTGAGGGGGTGGAAAAGAATTTACCATGCTAATGGACATCAGAAGAAAGCAGGAGTGGCAATCCTTATATCAGATCAATTAGATTTTAAGCCAAAGACTATAATAAGAGATGAGGAAAGACACCATATCATACTCAAAGAGTCTGTCCAACAAGAAGATCTAACAATTTTAAATATCTATGCCCCCAACATGGGAATAGCCAACTATATAAACTATATAAACCAATTAATAACAAAATCAAATAATAATACAATTATAGTAGGAGACTTTAATACTCCCCTCATTGAAATGGACAGATCATCCAAGCAAAAGATCAACAAGGAAATAAAGGCCTTAAATGACACACTGGATCAGATGGACATCACAGATATATTCAGAACATTTTATCCCAAAGCAACAGAATACACATTCTTCTCTAGTGCACATGGAACATTCTCCAGAAAAGATCACATCCTCGGTCCTAAATCAGGACTCAACTGGTATCAAAAGATGGGGATCATTCCCCGCATATTTTCAGACCACAATGCTCTGAAGCTAGAACTCAACCACAAGAGGAAGTTTGGAAAGAACCCAAATACATGGAGACTAAACAGCATCCTTCTAAAGAATGAATGGGTCAACTGGGAAATTAAAGAAGAATTGAAAAAAATCATGGAAACAAATGATAATGAAAATACAACGGCTCAAAATCCATGGGACACAACAACGGCAGTCCTGAGAGGAAAATATATAGCGGTACAAGCCTTCCTCAAGAAACAAGAAAGGTATCAGGTACACAACCTAACCCTACACCTAAAGGAGCTGGAGAAAGAACAGGAAAGAAACCCTAAGCCCTGAAGGAGAAGAGAAATCATAAAGATCAGAGCAGAAATCAATAAAATAGAAATCAAAAAAACAATAGAACAAATCAACGAAACTAGGAGCTGGTTCTTTGAAAGAATTAATAAAATTGATAAACCCCTGGCCAGACTTATCAAAAAGAAAAGAGAAAGGACCCAAATAAATAAAATCATGAATTAAAGAGGAGAGATCACAACTAACACCAAAGAAATAGAAACTATTATAAGAACATACTATGAGCAACACTACGCCAACAAATTTGACAATCTGGAAAAAATGGATGCATTCCTAGAAACATATAAACTACCACAACTGAACCAGGAAGAAATAGAAAGCCTGAACAGACCCATAACCAGGAAGGAGATTGAAACAGTCATTAAAATCTCCAAACAAACAAAAGCCCAGAGCCAGACGGCTTCCCGGGGGAATTCTACCAAACATTTATAGAAGAACTAATTCCTATTCTCCTGAAACTGCTCCAAAAAATAGAAATGGAATGAAAAATTCCAATCTCATTTTATGTGGCCAGCATCACTTTGATCCCAAAACCAGACAAGGATCCAATAAAAAAAGAGAGCTATAAACCAATATCCTTGATGAACACAGATGCGAAAATTCTCACCAAAATACTAGCCAATAGGATTGAACAGTATATTAAAAGGATTATTCACTACGACCAAGTGGGATTTATTCCAGGGCTGCAAGGTTGGTTCAACATCCACAAATCAGTCAATGTGATACAACACATCAATAAAAGTAAGAACAAGAACCATATGATACTCTCAATAGATGCTGAAAAAGCATTTGACAAAGTACAGCATCCGTTCCTGATCAAAACTCTTCAAAGTGTAGGGATAGAGGGCACATACCTCAATACTATCAAAGCCATTTATGAAAAACCCATCGCAAATATCATTCTCAATGGAGAAAAACTGAAAGATTTTCCGCTAACGTCAGGAACATGGTAGGGATGTCCATTATCACCCCTGCTATTCAACATAGTACTAGAAGTCCTAGCCTCAGCAATCAGACAACAAAAGGAAATTAAAGACATCCAAATCAGCAAAGAAGAAGTCAAACTATCACTCTTCGCAGATGATCTGATACTTTATGTGTAGAACCCAAAGACTCCACTCCAAAACTGCTAGAACTTGTACAGGAATTCAGTCAAGTGTCAGGATATAAAATCAATGCACAGAAATCAGTTGCATTTCTCTACACCAACAACAAGACAGAAGAAAGAGAAATTAAGGAGTCAATCCCATTTACAATTGCACCCCAAACCATAAGATACCTAGGAATAAACCTAACCAAAGAAACACAGAATCTATACTCAGAAAACTATAAAGTACTCATGAAAGAAATTGAGGAAGACACAAAAAAATGGAAAAATGTTCCATGCTCCTGGATTGGAAGAACAAATATTGTGAAAATGTCTATGCTACCTAAAGCAATCTACATATTTAATGCAATTCCTATCAAAGTTCCATCCATCTTTTTCAAAGAAATGGAACAAATAATTCTAAAATTTATATGGAACCAGAAAAGACCTCGAATAGCCAAAGGAATATTGAAAAAGAAAGCCAAAGTTGGTGGCACCACAATTCCGGACTTCAAGCTCTATTACAAAGCTGTCATCATCAAGAGAGCATGGTACTGGCACAAAAACAGACACATAGATCAATGGAACAGAATAGAGAGCCCAGAAATAGATCCTCAACTCTATGGTCAACTCATCTTCGACAAAGCAGGAAAGAATGTCCAATGGAAAAAGGACAGCCTCTTCAATAAATGGTGTTGGGAAAATTGGACAGCCACATGCAGAAAAATGAAATTGGACCATTTCCTTACACCACACACAAAAATAGACTCAAAATGGATGAAGGACCTCAATGTGAGAAAGGACTCCTTAAAAATCCTTGAGAGAACACAGGCAGCAACCTCTTCGACCTCGGCCGCAGCAACATCTTCCTAGGAACATCGCCAAAGGCAAGGGAAGCAAGGGCAAAAAGGAATTACTGGGATTTAATCAAGATCAAAAGCTTTTGCACAGCAAAGGAAACCATTAACAAAATCAAAAGACAACTGACAGAATGGGAGAAGATATTTGCAAACGACATATCAGATAAAGGACTAGTGTCCAAAATCTATAAAGAACTAAGCAAACTCAACACCCAAAGAACAAATAATCCAATCAAGAAATGTGCAGAGGACATGAACAGACATTTCTGCAAAGAAGACATTCAGATGGCCAACAGACACATGAAAAAGTGCTCCATATCACTCGGCATCAGGGAAATACAAATCAAAACCACAATGCGATATCACCTCACACCAGTCAGAATGGCTAAAATCAACAAGTCAGGAAATGACAGATGCTGGCGAGGATGCGGAGAAAGGGGAACCCTCCTACACTGTTGGTGGGAATGCAAGATGGTGCAACCACTCTGGAAAACAGCATGGAGGTTCCTCAAAATGTTGAAAATAGAACTGCCCTATGACCCAGCAATTGCACTATTGGGTATCTACCCTAAAGATACGAACGTAATGATCTGAAGGGGCGCATGCACCTGAATGTTTATAGCAGCAATGTCCACAATAGCCCAACTATGGAAAGAACCTAGATGTCCATCAACAGATGAATGGATCAAGAAGAAGTGGTATATATACACAATGGAATACTATGCAGCCATCAAAAGAAATGAAATCTTGCCATTTGCGACAACGTGGATGGAACTAGAGCGTATCATGCTTAGCGAAATAAATCAAGCAGAGAAAGACAGCTATCATATGATCTCCCTGATATGAGGAACATGGGGGCTTAAGGGGGTAGGAGAAGAATAATGAAACAAGATGGGATTGGGAGGGAGACAAATTAAAAGGTACCAATAAAGAAATGAACCAGATATTGAAACTTCCTAGTAAAAATTTTTTTCTAAATCCATCACAAGATTTTCTTAACAGAACTTTTGAATTTCTTTGAAACAAATAGAAAAACCTCAGCAAAGAAATAGATTTTATTTAAAAGCCTCAAATACATACTGTAGACACATTTTATTTTATAAAAATAAAAACTTGCTCAGTGCAAACTTACTTAAAAAATACAATAACCAAAATAATAAGTGGATGGATTTGATAATAAAGTAGAGAAGACAATGACAGAATTATTGAACCTAAGGATAGATCAACAGAATTTACTTCTTCTAAACAAAGAGAGAAGATAGACTGGGTAAATAGCAGAGACGCGGGACTCTAAGAATAATGAAAGAGCTAGCATATACCATTGGAGTCCCAGAAGAAGCGAAGAAAGGATATATGGCTGAAACGTTACGCAAAGAAATAATAGCTGAATCTTCCTAGATTTAGGGCAAGACATAAGTTTGTAATAAAAGAAGTGAAAGGAATCCCAAGTTAGATAAATCCAAAGAAACACATGCTAAGACCACCAGAATTAAACCCTGGGAATCTAAAATCGAAGAAAAAAACCTTAAAAGCAACTGAATAGAAAGAATACATTACCTATAGGGGAAAATAATTTGATAGCCAATTTCTTACGTGAAATCATGGAGGAAATTTTTCATGGCTGAATACAAAAAACTCAGTAAGTTCTAAATCCAAAGAAACTATCCTTCATGAATGAAGAGGAAATCAAGACATTCTTGGGTTTAAAAAACAAAACAAAAAAGAGCAATAACAAAGAGAACTATTTGCTAGGAAAACTACTCTTAAAGAAGAACAAAATGAGACTATCTAAACAAAAAGAAGATAATAGAAGAAAACTGGAACTTATATAATAAAGATAAACAATGGAATGGGTAAAAAAATAGGGTAAACCAAATAAATGATCCTTCTCCTCATGCTCTTCTTAGCCATATGTGAAGGTTGAAGCAAAAATTATAACATAATTTGTTTTTATGCTCAACATATGTAGAAATATTTCTTAAAACAGTATTTTTCTATTTTTTATTTTTGAATTTTTTTTACAGATTTTATTTATTTATTTATTTGACAGATCACAAGGAGACAGAGAGGCAGGCAGAGAGAGATTGAAGTGGAAGCAGGCTCCTTGCCAAGCAGAAAGCCCGATGCAGGGCTCAATCCCAGAACTCTGGATCATGACCTGAGCCAAAGGAAAAGGCTTTAACCCACTGAGCCACCCAGGTGCCCCAAAACAACAATATTTTAAAAGTGTGATAGTATAGGGACCTAACTGAAAGTAAGGTCAAAAGTAATAGTTTGCAAGTAATAGTAATAGTTTGAGATAATTGCTTATGGATATTAAAATGACTAAGACACCTATATAGTTTACTCAAAAACAGTTATAAACAAAATGGAATTCCCAAAACATTAAATTACTCAAAGTGTAAGGCAAGGAAAGAAAAGCAGAAGAATGAGAATTAGAAGATACGAACATAAAATAAATAATAAAATGAAAAGCTGAAACCCTAACATACCAGTAATGATATTAAATGTAAGTGCTCTAAACTTAACAAATTAAAAGAGAGATTGGTAGAGGGGAATTAAAATAAAAGTTATGACCTAAGTAAATCTCTATAAGCTACTTATTAAAAAAATCACTTCAATAACCATGAAATAGGTAGGATGAAAGCAAAAAGCTGGAAAACACATATCAAGATCATGTTAAGTTAAGAAAACCCATGATTAGGTATTTATTAGATAAAGTAGGCATCAGAGAAAAATAACTAGGGGCAAAAAGGGACATGATATAATCATAAATGGAACAATCCACCAAGAAGACTAAACATTTATACAATGAAAAGCAGAGTTTCAAAATGCATGGAAAAAACATTAATGGAACTGAATGGAAAAAATTTTAGAGACATCTACAACTATAATTAGAAAAGCTAATACTGTTCTCTCAATGTATTGATAAATATTAAATATCTGTAGGATAAAAATCCTACAAAGAAAATCTGAAAGTATATAAAGTAACTGAAAAACAACATCAAGCCACAGAATATAACTGACAATTAGCAGTCCACACAACAATATCAGAATACACATTATTTTCCATTGCCCACAGAACATTCATTAAACTAGACCAAGTCCTAATCTTAAAACAGACCTCAAAAACTTAAGATGATTGAAATCATAGAGAATATTTTCCAGTCATAGTGTATACAAACTAGAAATTGAGAGAAAAATAAGAGGCTATATCCAAACAGTTGAAAACTAAACAAGATATTTCCAAATAATTGACTGACTGAGAGGGAAGGAGGAAGTGTCAAAAGAGATAAAATGTATATAACATTTAATTAAAAATGAAGACAAAATACATCAAAAGTTGTGGGATGCAGTTAAAACAGTGTTTAGAGGGAGATTTATAGCACCGAAAAATGCCTACACTAGAAAACAGAAAAAGTTTCAAGTAAATAATTTATGATCTTCCTCAAGAAGCCAGAGAACAACAAAATGCACACAAAATAAATACAAGAGCCATCAGGGAGATTCAAATCAAAACCACATTGAGATACAAACTTACACCAGTTAGAATGGCCAAAATTAACAAGACAGTAAACAACAAGTGTTGGAGAGGATATGGAGAAAGGGGAACACTCTTACACTATTGGTGGGAATGCAAGTTGGTGCAGCCACTTTGGAAAACAGTGTGGAGATTCCTTAAGAAATTACAAATAGAGCTACCCTATGACCCTGTAATTGCACTACTGGGTATTTACCCCAAAGATACAGATGTAGTGAAAAGAAGGGCCATCTGTACCCCAATGTTTATAGCAGCAATGGCCACAATCATCAAACTGTTGAAAGAGCCAAGATGCCCTTAAACAGACAAATGGATAAAGAAGATATGGTCCATATATGCAATAGAGTATTATGCCTCCATCAGAAAGGACGAATACCCAACTTTTGCAGCAACATGGACGGGACTGGAGGAGATTGTGCTGAGTGAAATAGTCAAGCAGAGAGAGTCAATTATCATATGGTTTCACTTACTTGTGGAGCATAAGGAATAACACAGAGGACATGGGGAGATGGAGAGGAGAAGTGAGTTGGGGGAAATCAGAGGGAGAGACGAACCATGGGAAACTGTGGACTCTGAGAAACAAACTGAAGGTTTTGGAGGGGAAAAGGGTGGGGGTTGGGAGAACCTGCTCGTGGTGTTAAGGAAGGCACGTATTGCATGGAACACTGGGTGTGGTGCATTAACAATGAATCTTAGAACACTGAAAAAATAAAATTAAATTTAAAAAATAGTAAATACAAGAGAAGAAAGAAGAATAGAAACTAGTGAAATTGAAAACAGGAAAGCAATAGAAAATGCAATGAAACCAAAAGTTGATTCTTTAAAAATATCAATTAAATTGATTAATCTCTAGCCATACTGACAATGGTCAGAACAGAAAAGACACAAATTATTAACATCAAGAATGAAAAGCGATGATTCCCCTGCAGGGAATACTGCATGCAAATTTAAGCTTAAAATTTCAGCAACTTAAAAGAAATTGGCCAATTCATTGAAAACTACAAGCTGTTAAAAATCAACCAAGATTAAGAAGAAAAGTAAATTTGTATTTTTTTTAAATTTGTACTTTTAAAACTCCTGATGAAGAATTTCTATGCCCAGATGGCTTCCCTATAGAAGTTTACCAAAAATTAAAGAAGAAATTTGGGAGAGGAGGGTGGGGTTATGGACATTGGGGAGGGTATGTGCTATGGTGAGTGCTGTGAAGTGTGTAAACCTGGCGATTCACAGACCTGTACCCCTGGGGATAAAAATATAAGTTTATAAAAAATTAAAAAAAAATAAAAACATTAAAAAAAATTAAAGAAGAATTAACCATTCTATGCACAACTTCTACCAGAAATAAAACAGGAGAGGAGACTCTCCACCTATTGTAAATGGCCAGCAATACACTGATATGTTACCAAACACAGCAGTGGGGGGAGGAAAGAGAGAGAGAACTACACAGTGTGGGGGGAGATAAAGAGAGAGACAGAGAACGAGAGAGAGAGAACTACAACAGGCCAATATCTCTCGTGAATTTAGGAGCAATATCCTCAAAATAATAAATATAAATATAAATCAAATCCAGCAAAATATGAAATAAGTTATGTGACATGTCTAAGTGGGATTTATTTCAGATATGCAAGACTGGTTCAATATTTGAAAAATCAATCATTGTAATCCACAGCATCAACATATATATAGAAGGTTATATATCCATTTTTACAGGAAAATCATTTCACAAAATTCAACCACCATTCACGATTAAAAAAAGAAAAAAAAAAACCTGTTAGCACACTATTCAAGAGGATAATTTCCCAATACGATAAAGAGCATGTACAAAAGACCCTTTATTAACATCATACTTCATGATGAAAGACCCAATGTTTACCACTTAAACTTTTTAAAAGGCAAAATTTTTAAATTTTCCAGTTATTTAACATAGTGCTGAAAGGCTGTAAGCAACTTGGAATTCTCTACCCAGCAAAATTATCTTTAAAACTGGATGAGAACCTAGATGTCCATCAACAGATGAATGGATCAAGAAGATGTGGTATATATACACAATGGAATACTATGCAGCCATCAAAAGAAATGAAATCTTGCCATTTGCAACAACATGGATGGAACTAGAGCGTATCATGCTTAGCGAAATAAGTCAAGCAGAGAAAGACAACTATCATATGATCTCCCTGATATGAGGAAGTGGTGATGCAACATGGAGGCTTAAGTGGATAGAAGAAGAATAAATGAAACAAGATGGGATTGGGAGGGAGACAAACCATAAGTGACTCTTAATCTCACAAAACAAACTGAGGGTTGCCGGGGGGAGGGGGTTTGGGAGAAGGGGGTGGGATTATGGACATTGGGGAGGGTATGTGATTTGGTGAGTGCTGTGAAGTGTGTAAACCTGGTGATTCACAGACCTGTACCCCTGGGGATAAAAATATATGTTTATAAAAAATAAAAAAATTAAAAAAAAAAAAAACTGGATGAGAAATAAAGACTGTCTCAGACAAACAAAAACAGAGTGAATTCATAGCCAACAGACCGACCCTGAAAGAAACATTTTTAAAAGAGTTATTTAGTGAAAAACACAATTGATACAGGACAGAAACAGATCTACATAAAGGGGGAAAGGGTATCAGAGAAACAACAGATGAAGGCAAAATCTTTTATTTTTATTATTTAATTCATCAAAAAGACAACATGTCATTTAAAATAACTATAGTTAAAAGGTATTGGGCAATTGCAGCATACTGACAAGTGAAATAAATGACAGCATTCCCACAAGGGATGGGAGGGAGGAACTGGAAATTCTGTCATAGGTAATTACACTACATGTGAAGCAGTATAGCATCATTTGAAGATCAGCTTAGATAACTTAAGAACATATATTGTAAACTAAAAGGCAGACACTCAGAAAGTGAAAAAAAATGACATTTTAACAGAAGAGACAAAATAGACACAATTCACTAATATTAAAAATGAAAAGGATAATTTTTGATCCTATGGAAAAATTCCTTGAAAGGTACCGAAGTGCTACAATTCCACACAAGGCATAATATATAACTTGAGTAACCCTAATTCTATTAAATAAATTGAATCAATAATTAACAACCTTCTGAAAAGAAAGCAACATACCCAAATGATTTTAATGAGTGAATTCTAGCAAACATTTTAAATTATTATGTTCAATTAGCCAGCATATAGTACATTAGTTCTTTTTTTTAACATTTAAAAAAAATATTTTATTTATTTATTTAACAGAAAGAGAGAGATCATGAGTAGACAGAGAGGAAGGCAGAGAGAGAGGGGAAGCAGCCTCCCCGCTGAGCAGAGAGCCGGATGTGGGGCTCAATGCCAGGACCGAGATCATGACCTGAACTGAACGCAGAGGCCTAAGCGACTGAGCCACCCAGGTGCTCCACATCATTAGTTTTTAATGTAGTGTTCAACAATTTTTAAGTTGCACATATCTAGCGAACAGTTAAAGGAGAAATAATAGGAATTCTTCTCAATCTCTTCCAGAAAGTTGAAGCAGAGATGCCTGCCTTCCTAACCTGTTAACTTTCATGTAACTTACAAGAATCTATTTTAAAAAATGTACAGTTAAACTCAAACTTAATAGAGTAGATGCTTTTTCCCTAAGCAGAGCTAGGCAAAAATGTCCTCTCTCACAAATCGTATTCTATACTGTTTTAGAGATCTTAGTACAATAAAAGAAGAAAAAGAATGAAAGATAAACAAATTGAAAATAATGTTGTTATTCTCAGTAATCAGTATTGTCTATGTAGAAAACCCCAAACCACCTCCATGACTCTAAAACTCCTAGAAATAATATGCAAAAATAAGAGGGTCTTAGAATAAAAAGGTGAATATATTAATCAAGCATTTCTATATACCCGTGACATAGTACTGGAATGAATAAGAAATACATTTGCAACAGCACCAAAAAAAGCAACACTTAAGCAAAAATTTAACAAATATGTCTTAATTCTCTTTATCCCTTTATCCATCTTTCTATCTATTCATCCCTTCCTTAAAAAAGTGTTTCCAGGGCGACTAGGTGGCTCAGTTGTTAAATGTCTGCTTTCGGCTCAGGTCATGATCCCAGGGTCCTAGGATCCAGCTCTGAATCAGGCTCCCTCCTCGGCAGGAAACCTGCTTCTCCCTCTCCTACTCCCTCTACTTGTGTTCCCTCTCTCACTGTGTCTTTCTTGGTCAAATAAATAAAATCTTAAAAAAAAATTTTTTTAAGTGTTTCCAGAAATGTATTGGCACTATGTATTTGGAAATGAACTAAAATATCACACAAATAAGAAATCATCCATATTGATAAATGCAACAGGGGAAAAAAACAGATGGAGGACTGCCACAAAAGTCCTTTCTAAGAAAGTGGCATTGAAGCTCTGAAGTAAGAGTGGGTCAGACAGTCACAAGAAGAGAGATATGAAGTACAATTCAAGGAAAAGCAACAGGCATCTAGAAAAACCCTCAGAAGGGAATAAACTTATGCCAGTAAACTGAAAAAGGCAGTGTGGACCACAAAAAAGTTGGAAAAATTGGCAGACAGTAATCCTGAAACCCACATTAAGATTGTGTGCACGTGTGTGTGCGCATGTGTGTGTGTGCGTGCGCGTGCATGCGTGTTTAAGTGGAAATATTTATTCAGGGATTTTAGGTTATCTTTGGACTTTCAGCAAATAGATTCCTTTCCCTACATTATTCGACCATTTAAGTTTTTTCAAGAAAACATTTCCAATGAAATTCAGTAGGAATATATCCTCTTATTTTGAGGATTTAATAATTACTGACTTTTCAAAATTCTTCTGAGGTGGTCCTCTTCTTTTTTTTTTTTTTTTACATTTTTTAATTATGTCAGTCACCACACAGGTACATCATTAGTTTTTGATGTAGTGTTCCATGATTCATTGTTTGCATATAACACCCAGTGCTTCATTCCATACATGCCCTCCTTAATACCTATTACCAGGCTAATCCATAATCCCACCCCCCTCCATTCTAAAACCCTCAGTTTGTTTATTGGAGTCCATAGTCTTTAGTGGTTTGTCTTCCCCTCTGAATCCCCCCACCACCCCGCTTCATTTTCCCTTTCCTTCTCCTAATACCTGAATTTATGTTCAGGAATTTATGTTCCACAAATAAGTGAAACCATATGATAATTGACTTTCTCTCCTTCACTTATTTCACTTAGCATAATCTCCTCCAGTCACATCCATATTGGTGCAAAAGTTGGGTATTCATCCTTTTGGACAGCTGAGTAATATTCCATTGTAAATATGGACATCTTCTTTATCCATTTGTCTGTTGAAGGCATCTCGGCTCTTTAAACAGTTCAGCTATTGCGGACATTGCTGCTATGAATATTGGGATGCATGGGGCCCTTCTTTTCACTACATCAGTTATCTTTGGGATAGATGCCCAGTAGTGCAATTGCTAGGTCATAGGGTAGCTCTATTTTTAAATCTTTGAGAAACCTCCACAGTTTTCCAAAGTGGTTGAAACAACTTGCATTCCCATCAATAATAGTGTAAGAGGGTTCCCATTTCCCCACAACCATTGGTGTTTCTTGCCTTGTCAATTTTTAACATTCTAACTGGTGTAAGGTGGTATCTCAATGTTTTTTTTTTCTTTAATTAACATATAATGTATAATTTGTTTTAGGGGTACAGGTTGGTGATTCATCAGTCTTACACAATTCATAGCACTCACCATAATACATATCTTCCTTAATATCCATTCCCCAGCCACCTCAGTTCTCCCACCCACCTCCCCTCCAGCAATCCTCAGTTTGTTTCCTGAGATTAAGAATCTCTTATGGTTTGCCTCCCTCTCTGGTTTCATCTTGTTTCATTTTCCCTCCCTTCCCCTATGATCCTCTGTGTTTCTTGAATTCCTCTTATCAGTGAAATCATATGATAACTGTCTTTCTCTGACTGACTTATTTCACTTAGCATAATACCCTCTAGTTCCATCCAATCATTGCAAATGGCAAGATTTTGGTTTTATTTGATGGCTTCATAATATTCCATATATATATATATATATAAAAATATATGAATATATATATAAATATATAAATATAAATATATATATATGAATGTATATGAACATAAAATGTAAATTTAAGTATAAAATATATAATATAAAATATAAATATGTGTGTGTATATATATATATATATCCCATTTTCTTTATCTGTTCATCTGTTGATGGACATCTAAGCTCTTTCCACAGTTTCGTTATTGTGGACATTGCTGCCATAAACATTCAGGTGCATGTGCCCCTTTGGATCACTACATTTGTACCTATAGGGTAAATACCCAGTAGTGCAACTGCTGGGTCATAGGGTAGCTCTATTTTCAACTTTTTGAGGAACCTCCATGCTGTTTTCCAAAGTGGCTACACCAGCTTGCAAATCCCACCAACAGTGTAGGAAAGTTCCCCTTTCTCCACATCCTTGCCAACATCTGTTGATTCCTGACTGGTTAGTTTTAGCCATTCTGACTGGTATGAAGTGTATCTCACTGTGATTTTGATTTGTATTTCCCTGATGCCAAGTGATGTTGAGCACTTTTTCAGGTGTCTGTTGGCCATTTGGATGTCTTCTCTGCAGAAATGTCTGTTCATGTCTTCTGCCCATTTGATTGGATTATTTGCTCTTTGGGTTTTGAGTTAAATTATTTATAGACTTTCCATACAGCCTTTATCTGATATTTCATGTGCAAGTATCTGTCAGTTGTCTCTTGGTTTTGTTGACTGTTTCCTTTGTTGTGCAAAACTTTTTATCTTGATGAAGTTCCAATAGCTCATTTTTGCCCTTGCTTCTCTTGCCTTTGGCAATGGTTCTAGGAAGAAGTTGCTGCTGCTGAGGTCAAAGAGGTTGATGCCTGTGTTCTCCTCAAGGATTTTAATGGATTCCTGTCTCACATTGAGGTCTTTCATCCATTTTCAGTCTATTTTTGTGTGCAGTATAAGGAAATGGTCCAGTTTCATTCTTATGCATGTGGCTATCCAATTTTCCCAACACCATTTTAAGAAGAGACTGTCTTTTTTCCATTGGACATTCTTTCCTACTTTGTCAAAGATTAGTTGACTATAGAGTTGAGAGTCCATTTCTGGGTTCTCTATTCTCTATTCTGTTCCACTGATCTATGTATCTGTTTTTGTGCCAGTACCATGCTGTCTTGGTGATCACAGCTTTGTAATATGGCTTGAAATCAGGCAATGTGATGTCCCCAGCTTTTTCTTTTTCAACATTTCCTTGGCAATTCAGGGTCCTTTCTGGCTCCAAGAAAATTTGTTCCAGCATTTGAAAAATGTCTTTGGTATACTGACTGACATGGCATTGAAAGTATAAATTGCTCTGGGCAGCATAGTCATTTTAACAATGTTTATTCTATGGATCCATAAGCATGGAATGTTTTTCCATTTCTTTGTGTCTTCCTCAATTTCTTTCATGAGTATTCTATAGTTTTCTGAGTATAGATTCTTTGCCTCTTTTGTCAGGCTAATTCCTAGGTATCTTATGGCTTGGGGTGCAAGTGTAAATGGGATCAGCTCCTTAATTTCTTTTGCTTCTGTCTTGTTGTTGGTGTACAGAATTGCAACTGATTTCTGTGCATTGATTTTATATCCCAACACTTTACTGAATTCCTGGTAAATTCTAGCAGTTTTGGAGTGGATCTTTTGGGTTTTCCACATAAAATATATCATGTGCAAAGAGGGAGAGTTTGACTTCTTTGTCAATTTGGATGCCTTTAATTTCTTTTTGTTGTCTGACTTCTGAGGCTAGAACTTCTAGTACTATGTTGACTAGCAGTGGTGATAGTGGACAGCCCTGCCATGTTCCTGACCTCAGGAGAAAAGCTCTCAGTTTTTCCCCATTGTGAATTATATTTGCTGTGGATTTTTAATTGGTGGTTTTTGTGATATTGAGGTATGTACCCTCTATGCCTACACTGGGAAGTTTTGATCAAGAAAGGATGCTGTACTTTGTCAAATGCTTTTTCAGCATCTATTGAGAGTATCACATGGTTTTTGTTCTTTTATTAATGTATTTTAGCATATGAACTGATTGGCAAGTGCCGAACCAACCTTGCATCCCCGGAATAAATACCACTTGGTCATGGTGAATAATCCTTTCAATGTACTGTTGGATCCTACTGGCTAGTATTTTGGTGAGAATTTTTGCATCCATGTTCATCAGGGATATTGGTCTGTAATTTTTTTTGATGGGGTCTTTGGTTTGGGGATCAAGGTAATGCTGGTCTCATAAAATGAGTTTGGAAGTTATTCTTCTATTTCTACTTTTTGGAAGAGTTTCAGGAGAATAGGTATTAATTCTTCTTTAAATGTTTGGTAGAATTCCCCTGAGAAGCCATCTGGCCCTGGGCTCATTTGTTGGGAGACTTTTGATGTCTCCTTCAATTTCCTTACTGGTTGTGGATCTGTTCAGGTTTTCTATTTGTTCCAGGTTCAGTTTTGGTAGTTTATACATCTATAGGAATGCATCCATTACTTCCAGATTGTCTAATTTGCTGGTGTATAGTTGATCATAATATGCTCTTATAACTGTTTATATTTCTTTGGTGTTGGTTTTGGTCTAACCTCTTTCATTTATGATTTTATTAATTTGGGTTCTCTTTTCTTTTTGATATGTCTGGCCAGGGGTTTATCAATCTTATTAATTCTTTCAAAGAACAGGCCCCTAGTTTTGTTGATCTGTTCTACTGTTCTTTTCGTTTCTATGTCACTGATTTCTGCTCTGATTGCTATTATTTCTCTTCTTCTGCTGGGTTTAGGCTTTCTTTGCTATTCTTTCTCCAGCTCTTTTAGGTGTAAGATTACGTTGTATATTTGAGACCTTTCTTGTTTCCTGAGAAAGGCTTGTATCATTATATACTATCCTCTCAGGACTGCCTTTACTGTGTCCCAAAGACTTTTTGAACAGTGGTGTTTTCATTTTCATTTGTTTCCATGAATTTTTAAATTCTTCTTTAATTTCCTGGTTGACCCATTCATTCTGTAGTAGGATGATCTTTAGCCTCCATGTATTTGAGTTCTTTCCAACTTTCTTCTTGTGGTTAAGTTCTAGTTTCAAAGCATTGTGGGATAAGCAGGGAATGATCCCAATCTTTTGGTACTGGTTGAGATCTGATTTGTGATGCAGGACAGGATCTATTCTGGAGAATGTTTCCATGTGCACCAGAGAAAAATGTGTATTCTGTTGCTTTGGGATGGAATGTTCTGAATCTATCTGAGATGTCCATCTGTTCCAGTGTGTCATTTAAAGCCTTTATTTCCTTGTTGATCTTTTACTTGGATGACCTGTCCATTTCAGTGAGGGGGGTGTTAAAGTCCCCTATTATTGTATTATTATTGATGTGTTACTTTAATTTTATTATTAATTGATTTATATAATTGGCTACTCCCATGTTAGGGGCATAGATATTTAAAATTGTTAGATCTTCTTTTTGGACAGTCCCTTTAAGTATGATAAAGTGTCCTCCCTCATCTCCATTATAGTCTTTGGCTTAAAAGTCAATTTGTCTGAATAATGATTACCACCCCAGCTTTCTTTTGTTATCCATTAGCATGGTAAATTATTTCCCACCCCTCAGTTTAAATCTGGAGGTGTCTTTGGGTCTAAAATGAGTCTCTCGCAGATAGTGTATTAATGGGTCTTGTTTTTTAATCCATTCTGATATCCTGTGTCCTTTGATTTGGGCATTTAGCCCGTTTACATTCAGGATAACTACTGAAAGATATAAATTTAGCGTCATTGTAAGATTTCTTTTTAAAGATTTTATTTATTTGAGGGACAGGGAGGGAGAAAGAGAGAGAGAACACAAGTTGGCAGAGAGAAAGAGAGAAATTCCCCACTGAGCAGGGAGCCTAATGTGGGACTTGATTCCAGGACCCTGACATCATGACCTAAGCCAAAGGCAGATGCTTGACTGAGCCACCCAGGCACCCTGAAGGCCACATTAAGATTTAAAAATTTTTGTCCTAAGTAATGTGGATCACCTATGTGACTTTTTAAAAAATTATAATAATACAAACAAATTCAAGCTTCTCAGAAAACGGAAATTAAACATACACTAAAAGGGTGTACCAGAGAAGCCAAAGGCAAGATTTTAACAGCCCCAAGAAGAACCTAGAATATGAGATGGAAGAGTGAATAGAACTCTACTAGCAATCTCCACATTTCTGGTTTATTCTTTTCTAAGTAATCCTTTTGGTCTCTCAGGCCCATGAGCTTATCTTCCCTTACAAATGCAAATAAGTGGGGGCAAGGGCAGAATGGCCAATGGCCAATCTTTCAAGCAATCTGATATTCATTATATTATATCATATTTATATATATATATGTTATATATATATGTGTATGTGTATATATATGTGTGTGTGTGTGTGTGTATATATATATATATAATATGTATATATATATAATACCATATTGCCACTCCATATGTGCCAGGCTTACTCTCTTTGCTCTACATTTATTTGTATTATATAATGTAGAGTGGCTTGGTCTCTAGTTCTTTTCTATTCATTTCTTTGAAGCTCAATTTGTGCTTCATCTATATACAGAAAATCTCCCTATGCTCTCTTAGTCTAGATAAATTACTCTGGATTCCTTACTCTCAAAACATACATTTTTTTTCTTTGCTCCCTGCCAAGCAGAGAGCCCAAGGCATGGCTCCATTCCAGCATCCTGAGATCATGATCTGAGCTGAAGGTAGAGGCTTAACCCACTGAGCCACCCAGGCATCCCAAAACATATGTTTTCTTAAATATCTTGATATTTTATTAAATTTTGCCTTCAACTATTTTTAAATAAGTATCTCTTTAAAATCTGTATTTTATCAATAAAAATTCTAGGTATTTCAGGATTGGTATTATGCCTGTATGTATAATTCCCTATATGCCTCCCATTGTGCCACACACATAGTGAACGTAATAAAACACACAGCGAATGCTCAATAAATGTTTGTATAGCTAAACAATAAAATTAGATGCATAAAACTATTATTTATAAAATATACTTTAAAATGTTATGAAGTATTATTGTTGGCAGGATTTATAAAATACTTACCTGGACCAGTTTAAATTTAGTTACAGGATAGATTTACTTTACTCCACCTAGCCCACAAGAAAAGGAAGTACCCTATCACCAGTTATTCAGACAAGGGTATCCTCACTGAGGAGGGAACCCCTTCCCATATTCCTAAAGATCTTCATTTGTCATCTGGATTATTATATTAGCCTATATTCTGGAACTTGCCTGGCCTTGCTTCTCTTTTAATGTTTTCAAAAGTGCTGCCCAAAGGTGTCTAAATCCAAAGGCTCACTGCCCTGGTTTAAACCCTTCAATGGATTCTTCTACCATTAGGATAAAATCCGCACTAGCATGACACTCAATGTCCACTATGATCAAGCATCTCTCCACCTATTTCTCTTGAGTTGTCCATTGCCAGTCATCCAGAGATACCAGTCATACCAGACATTCTGTATTTTTTCTCACTCACACCATCCTGATTGAAACTACTCACTCTTCAAGCCATTAATGGAGGAACTTTCTCCTACAATCACTGAGATAAAGAACTGATGTTTTCACCCTTCAGTAACCAATGGTCACCTTGTGATATAAATCATGACTCCTACAGACCAGGGACAGGGTCTGAACTCTTTTTATTTAGTTACTAGCACATGTCCTGGTATTCAGTGGATTCTCAATTCGAATGCGTTAACTAAACTGTGTGTGTGGAAGGGAACACTGGTACCCAAAGGTGAGGTTTAAAAAGTTCTAATTGCTGGGGAACCTGGGTGGCACAGTCAGTTAAGCATTCAACTCTTGGTTTTGGCTCAGGTCGTGATCTCAGGGTTGTGAGATGGAGCTCTGCGTCAGGCTGTGCACTCAGCACGGAGTCTGCTTAAGAATCTTTCCCTCTCCCTCTCTCACGCCTATTCATGCTCTCTCTCTCTATAATAAATAAGTAAATCTTAAAAAAAAAAAAAAAAAGCTCAAATTGCTTAAATGATCAGAAGAGCAATTTCTGCATTTTGTGCCAAAATAAATTAGATTTTGAATTGGACTGAGTAAATATTCCCAGAACAGAAAAGATTTAAACTATTTAAAAGCATCTTAATTAAAAGTTCCTGAAAATATCTAAAATCATTTTTTTTAATAAACAGGCTTTGCATAACCTCAGTGACCATACCATCTGTTAAGCATTTTAGTAACATTACTGAGAATGAATTGCATTTTCTAAGTTTGGCCCATCACTCATCTGTTCTGTGTGGTAAAAGGCATGGCATTTTTAGCATGTTCAAATTGCAAGTAATTTAGCATTTCTGCAAGTTCCTTGGTGATTTGAGTCATACTTAGACAGTAATTATGATTTGTTTGAAAATGGACCATAATGTGTGATTATTGTATCATATACATTGAAATGCATTTATTGACTTTCTAAGTTTTGAGTACAGTAATTACCCTGAAATGAAGCAAAGCCAATTTTACTTGTTTTTATCAACTTCAAAACATGCAAGTTAATGAGATTTATACACTGACAATTTTTATTGTTTTATTTGCTCTGTTATGAACATTAGCATCTCAAATCAATATATTATCCCTTTGATTTGATAGTCATCAGAGGAATAGGTTTGGTTTTATTCTCTTATGTTTTTTCATATAGGCAGTACTCTAGATCATGAGGACAAGTCAAGATGGAAGGCTTTTATTCCCCAAAAGGTCTTTTATGACTGCTCAGTAGTAATGCCCTCTCTAATTCTACTTCCCCAGAAGCCCCAGGTGAATGGAATAGCAGATTTACAACCAATGGTTGTACTATTGGTTGTACTGAGACTAGCCCAGGAATTTTACATTCCTAGTAATGATAAGTCTTTGATTCATTCACTTGTTCTCTCATTTACATGTATTTAGTAATCATTTCTTAAATGGTAGTCACCATTTAAGAAAGGTAGGCATGGAAGGATTCCCAATAGAGAAAAAGGCATGCTCTCTGCCTTCACAGAGCTTATAATGTGGTACGGGACAAAAGTACATAAACAGACCACGTAAGATAGCAGTATGTGCTATGACCCAAGAAATAAAGAACATTTGGTGAATGTATAGTTAAGGACAGGAAATCCAGTTTGGGGAACAGGAAAAAACTTCTTAACCAGGGTGACAACTCACCTGAGAGCTAAGTAACAGAGGAGGAAGATCCTGGCCTAAGTGATGCAAGATGTTTATGTATAAGATCAGCTCTGAATCCTGGAAAGAAAAGCAATTTGGACCATGTGGTCCAGAAAGTACCAAAACAGTCATAATTGTTCCTAACAAACATCACTCCTTTCCACCTTTACTGGAAATTTCTGTATTCATTGTTAAATGAGTCAGTAGCAGGTCTCATCATAAAGGGCTAACCTTGTACTTTTGCTCTCCTTTGAGAAAAATGCAGAGTTCTGCCAGCTTTTCCCTGTTTAATCATGTGTTAAATCTCAAGAGCTCCTTTTAGGACATTTTTTCTTTAAATCAGTCCCTTAACAAGTCTAGATGCTAAAATCACACATCCTCACCTGAATATACTTCAGAAGGTTTGGCGCTATGCACGAGTCTTCATTAAGAAAATGACAGAGTCTTGATTGTTATTTAATTTGGAGAAAATGATACCTCGTGTCTGGGCATGCTAGTTTGTAGATTTAAAAATAAATGTGAGATCTCAGAGTCAGGTGGACTTAGCTGGGGCTGTGTGGAATTCTGAATAGGGAAAATGATTCAATGATTAGGACAATTCAGGAGACTATTTTTATTCGTTCTTTAATTTTGCATTTTTAAAAGATCCTCATATTATTTGTAAATTCACTACAAGAAGTGTTTAGTATATGAGACTTTTCATAACACACATCTATTTCTACACTGAATTTGAAGTGCATATAATTGATCTGTAATTAGAACTTTGTAGGATCTTGAGCAATAAATTCCTTCCTTTCAAAGGGCTTCTGTTATGTCATGTATAAAATGAAGGAGCTGATTTAGATAACAAAGGGAAAACACCTGAAAACATTGCAATTTCCACATTTTACACCCATAGTAGGCACCATTACTAAACCACAGCGCTCCTTCCTACTGAAGCTAAGTGCGGCTTCAGAATCATTCTTGGCCCAATGCCCTAGGCAACTGTAAATCAGAGCTAGAGCAGAAAATAAAATATATTTATCATGCTTTGGCCAGATCTCTTCTGCCTGTTATGCCACCAGCAGTCCTCAAATAGGATAATTCTATGGAGTGTTGTACTGGTTCTATTTTAATTTTATGTTATTTTAATAAACACAAATAAATAAATAAATAAATAAGGTTAAAAAAATAAATAAAAAAATAAAAAAGATAAATAAAAAAGATTTATTTATCTTGAGAGAGAGCCAGCAACCACAGGTGGGATGGGCAGAGAGAGAAGGAGAGAGATTCTCCAACAGACTCCCTGCTGAGTGTGGGGACTCCCTGCTGAGTGTGGCCTCGATCGACTCCCTGCTGAGTGTGGGGACTCCCTGCTGAGTGTGGCCTTGATCGCACAGCCCTGAGATTATGACCCTTAGATCAAGACTTGAGTTGAAACCAAGAGTTGGATGCTTAACCAACTAAGTCACCCAGGCACTCCATGGAGTGCAGTACTGATTTTAGTTCTTAATGTTGCTTTTATTCAAAGAATAGATGCATATTAAAAAACAATCTCAGGTAAGCAAAATAATAAAAAGAGAATGAAAGAATGATCACTCTTACTTAATCCCATACCTAGAAATAGCTCTTATTAATATACTGAGAATTTTTATCTTTTTAGCACTATACATAGTGCTAAATTTTCTTAAGAATTCTTTAGTTGGTACTATTTTTTATTCTCAAAATGTTTGGCCCCCAGATGAAAAAGGTTTCTTTATTTCGAACACCTATGGATTAACATGATCATTTTCAAGGCATTTTGATGATTTTTTTTTTTTTTAACATGAGGTCTCATTTTTACTGGCCAATTCTCTTTTCTCTAAGAGAGTAAATTCTCCTGTGACCAGTTAATGTCTTTATAACTAGAGGCCAAATGGCTGCTTATGCGGAGGCCCCCTATTTAATGGCCTTAAAATCCCTCACGTCCCAGCAGGTCCCACAAGCCCACTGGCGACAAACTGTTTTATTCATTCTTAGTTGGTGCCTTTATTCTCATTATAGCAGAAGGGTAATCTGTCCAAAACTTGTAAGGAATACCAGCCTGTATGTTAGGTTAGAGGGAACATAGTGAAACGGAATATAGAGGAAAGATAACCTCTAACAGTATGTATAAGAAATGAAGACACTAGTGGCTCTTATAGTTTTTAAAATATAATACAACTTTAAAATGGCCAAATTTCAGGGAAATAGAGTATTCTATTACAAAGTATATCTAGAAACCTTGTTATTTATCCACAGCTAAATTTCTAGGTTTCTCACATTTCAGTATATATACCTTAAGTAAATATACTACTTATAATATACATATTTTACTATACAGTGTATATATATTTTCAGTGTGTATATATACACACATATACTCAAATATATATTTAATATATAAAACACATACTTCAATATATTTTATGTATTTATATAAAATACAAAATTGTACTTACTATAAAATATATTTAAATATATATCTGTGCATTTCATATATATATGCTTTATACTGTATGTGTGTGTATATATACACACACACATGTGTATATAAACACAATACACACACACATATACTTAAAAGACACCATTTAGTTTTCATATATTGAGATTGCAGTAATTATGTAATTAAGAAATTTGAGCACTATACCCAGTCTTTCTCACATCCTAAAGGTATGCTCCAGGAATTCTCCTCTCACCTACATTATTTTTCATCCCCTAGAGGATCATCTTCATTAGCATATAAAAGATATTGGCCTCCTTTAAAAAAATCATTAAACTCAATAAGAAAATACACTACTCAATAAAAAAATGGACAAAACATCTGAGCAGACACTTCACCAAAGAAGATATACAAATGCTTAATTTAAGCATATGAAAGGATGTTCCACATCATATATCATTTATGAAGTGTAATAAAAATAAAAATGAAGTACTATAAAATACTATGATCAATACCTATCAGAATGGCTAAAATCAAGAATACTGAAAACACAATACTGGTGAGAATGTGGAGCAACAGGAACTCTTATTCATTACTGGTGGGAATGCAAAATGGTGAAGCCACTTTGGAAGACATTTTGGTGGTTTCTTAACAAAACTGCTCAACATAATTTTACCATAAAATCTAGCAGTTACACTCCTTGGTATTTATTCAAATGAGTTTCCAATGGACTGCAAGTTTGTGTCCCCACAAAGCTGTATACTGAAATTCTAATGCCAATGTGATGATATTTGGAAGTGTGGCCTTAAGGAAGTAATTAGATCTTGAGGGGAGGGCCTTCATGAATGGAATTAATGCCCTTAAAAGAGGCTGGAAAGCTAGCTATCTAGCTTTCTTTCCACCAAGGAAGGATACAAGATTTCAGCAGTCTGCCCTAAAAATCCTCTGTACTTCATGTATTCATCATCCTGGCAACACCCTGGCAATCACTGATGTTTTCATAGTGATTTAATGTCACATGGTTGGAATCAAACAGTACACAGGCTTTTCAGGTTGGTTTCTTTCACTTAGTCATATGCATTTATGCTTCCTCCATGCCTTTTGCAGCTTGATAGATCATTTCCTTTTAGCACTGAATAATATTTCATTGTCTGGATGTACCATATTATCCATTCACTACTGGAGGACATCTTGATTGCTTTCAAGTTTTGGCGATCATGAATAAAGCTGCTATAAACATTTGTGTGGATTTTTGTGTGAATATAAGTTTTCAACTACTTTGGGTAAATACAGAGAAGCACAATTGCTGGATCATACAACAAGAGTATGCTTAGTTTTGTAATAAAACACCAAACTGTCTCCTAAAGTGGCTATACCATTTTGCATTCGCACCAGGAATGGATGAGAGTTTCTCCTGCCTTACATCCTTGCCAGTATTTGGTGTTGTCTGTCAGTGTTCTAGATTTTGGTCATTGTGTACAGTGGTACTTCACTTTTTTTTTTTCATTTGCATTTCCCTGATAACATATGATGGAGAACATTGTTTCATATATTTATGCTTATTTTCCATTTGCATAACTTCTTTGGTGAGCTGTTAAAAAAATTAATCAGGTTATTTTCTGATTTGGGGGTTTTAAGAGGTCTTTTTATATTTAGATGACAATCCTTTATCAGGTATGGCTTTTGTTAATATTTTCTCCAATCTGTGTCATATCTCTTTGTTCCCTTGACAGTGCATTCACAGAGCAAAAAATTTCAGTTTTAACATACAGCTTATCAATTCTTTCTTTCATGATTGGGTCTTTGGTGTTTTAGCTTAAGAATCATGACCAGGGCACCTGGGTGGCTCAGTGGGTTAAGGCCTCTGCCTTCGGCTCAGGTCATGATTCCAGGGTTGGGATCAAACCCCCCATCATGCTCCCTGCTCCCCAGGGAGCCTGCTTCCCCCTCTCTCTCTCTGCCTGCCTCTCTGCCTACTTGTGATCTCTGTCTGTCAAATAGATGAATACAATCTAAAAAAAAAAAAAAAAGAATCATGACCAAACACTACATCATCTAGATTTTCCTCTGTGTTTGGTTTAGTACTTTTATAGCTCTAATAGCTTCTAATTTATCTGGGGGTGAGTTTTTTTTCCATATAATCATATTATGTTTTCTTGTATTCTATAATTAGTATCTTCTCTTTACTTGCTTATGCTGGCTGATGCTTTCAAGACAATATTCTGCAATAGCATTAACAGTGGGTCCTTTATTTTCTTTGTGTCTTTAATAGAAATGTCCCTGGAGTTTTGACAGTGGTGATGCTGATTTAGTGCTTTTATTATATATATTTTATAGGTAGTCTAAAGTTATATTTTAAGTTGTCTCTTTGGCCTAAGGGTAGTTAAGTATTACTTTGGTAATTGTCTTTCTCTACTCAGATGTTTCTGCTTTTTAATTAACTTTGGCTAAATAGCACTTTGAGCAGTGAATGATTTCTATGAAACATCTACTTTCTGGCATCAACAGAACTTTATTTTGAGGCCTAATATGTGGTCAATTTTTGTAAATGGTACATAGTTCCTTGAAATATATTCTCTATTCTCATATCTATTATGTTCACCTTAACTAGCTTATTATTCATTTTTTCCTCACTTATTTCTAGGGCAATTTGAAATATAATGGACTGAAATGTTAGTCACACTATTATTTCTGTAAATGTTTGTTTTCTTATTAATATTATATCCTGACTTTTGTTTCTATAGCTCTTTGTTTCTTAAAGATTCATGACATAGAGATCTTAACTCTATTAAAATGGGATTGTTAAAAATCATTAGGTGTCCCACTTCTCTGAATGGGATTGAAAACAAGGAACTATCCTTGTTTGTAGGTTAAAAAAATGATTTTTTTTGTACAAAGATGTTATTTTGCATGAGGATATAGTTATTGTACAGTAATTTTGCATAAGGATATTGATCTCAGAGCATGAACTGCCAATGATTTTTTTTATATAGTATTAGGAATAATTTTGCCTTAAGACACCCACATTTTTGGACATTTGGGTGGCTCAGTCGGTTAAGTGTCTGCCTTCAGCTCAGGTTATGATCCCAGGGTCCTGGGATCAAGTCCTGCATTTGGCTCCTTGCTGCGTGGGGAGCCTGTTTCTCACTCTGCCTGCCTCTTCCCCTGCTTGTGTTCTCTGTTCCTCTTTCCGTGACAAATAAATAAATAAAATGTTAAAAAAAAAAAAGACACCCACACTTTTTTCAACCAAAGTCTTCTTTGTAAGCATAAATAACAAACTGAAAGATAGCTATCACAGTTTAGATGTTTAATCTGAAGTCCATGGTACAGGATGGATTAACCTAGAAAGGACTGATCTTTACAGCCTCCTTATAGAAATTGATGTGGCAATTTACAAGAATTTTTGTGTATTGTTTCATCAATATGTGAATATATTCTTGAGAGTCTGTATTAAGTATTTTAAAGGAAGGGAAACCAAACTGTGCTAAGGACTTGATAACCCTTGTTTCTGATTCTTAAGATTCTTACGATATACTAATGTTTTCTTTCCTAATCTATATACAAAACGACCCAGTAAGAGCCAAAACAGTAGAAAAAGTGCTATTTATCCCATCGAGAGGAATAAATAAGATTCTCTATAGATGAAGATGATGTGAGGTTTTCTTACAGTGCAAAAGTTTATAACTACACTCAAAATAAAGTTTGACCTCCTAAATAGATTAGTTGAGTTTATAAGTTTTATCTTGCCTAAACATAATTTCCTTTGTTAAAGATTTCACAGATAAATCCAGAATACATAATGCAACACAGCAATGATAAAATGTATCTTAAGTTCAGGAACAGAACTGCTATTAGTCTTCTATGACAGTAAAACACTGATGGACTGTGTTTGAATTCCACCTGCCATTAAGTATTATTCACACACAGCCACACTTACACACTCATTAGAAAAGTGAATATATTGAGAAAAGTAACATTTTAGTGATTATGAATGCTGGTGACTAGAGCAGTGATCTAGATTCCGCAGAATCCTTTTTTTTTTTTTTTTTTTTTTTAAAGATTTACTGATTTATTTGAGAAGGAGAGAGAGAGGAGCTATGGGAGGTGTGGGGGCAGAGGGAGAGGTACTGAGAAGCCAGACATAGGGCTCCATTTCAAGATTCTGAGATCACAACCTGGATGAAACCAAGAGTCCGAACCTTAACCCACAGGGCTACTTTGGTACTCCTAGATTCTGCAAAATTCTTAATTCAAATTACAAAAGAAATGTTGCTGACAATTAAAACGGAAAACACCTCTACCTAATAGAAAACCTGTTCTTTAAGAGTAAAGCAATAAATACTATTTATCATTATATCTTGCACAGTACTTTGTATATTATAGATGTGTGATCAATGCTTGTGCATTGATAGATATATTAGGCTGCTATACAGCCAAGCTATTAAAAAAGAGCATCTATTTGTTATAGATTATCCACTGGCTACTACTTTAATGCAATATCCTTAGGAAACTATTCATATAAAATTCAATTAAATCCTTTCTTTTGAATAAAATTTTTTATGTAGAGGGATAGTACTTTTCCCTCCTCACCACACCTCCTCATTGGAGTCAAGTACTCCACTGAATTGGAGGAAATGGATGTGACTTAGCAAAAGTATGTGTACAATTTATAAATATGTCTCAGTGGTTGGTTGAAAGGAAGAACTATACAAGTCAACAAATCCTGTGGTCAGCACGTCATTTGGGGCTTCACAGGAGATGAGGTAGTGTACCTTTAGAGTGAATTAAAACTTGTTTGACCAAATGTTTTCAGGTGTCTGAGTTCACTTTTTTTTTTTTTTTAAACCGAGGAAACAGTGCAAAGGTGCCCATCCCTAGACAGCACCCCAGCTGACTCTTCATTGTGTGTCATACCAAACAACCAGACACCAGTTCTTCATGCTCATTACTCAAGAGGAGCAACGGGGCGTCTCGGAAACAAAGTCAGGGAGACGCTCCAGCAGCCGCTTCTCCGAGCAGCCGCGTCTGAATCCAAACAGGGGATCTCACATTGCTACACCCACGTGGGTCTCCTGGACACGAGCCTCGTTGTTTTCAAAGTTAGATGTTTTGAGGGCGTGTGTCTCAGAGGCAGGTCTTTAAAAGTTGGGGATGCTGGGTGTGAGGTTTGAACCCTTCCCTCCTCAGGAAGAAGCTTCCAGTTTGAGCTCCTTCCCGCTTTGGAGGTCGCCCCACCGTGGTGGGATTTCTGGCGGGACTGCGTCCTGGCCTCTCTCCTCTCCTACCTGCTTTCATGCGGGCCTTCTCTCCTTCCTGCAGGCTTAGGTGTTGTGAAGCTGTTGTTGCTCCTTAGAAGTTGTTCCATGCATCTCTCTGTAGCACCGGTTTGTTTCCGGGAGGAGACGAGCCAGGGTCCTCACGCCGCCATCTTGAATCGCAACTGCGCGTTTAGTCCAAGTGGAAGCAGCCGCGCGAGACACGGGAAGAGAGGTCAAAGGCGCTCTACACACGGGCAGTGAAAGGAGGTGGGGGCAGGTTGTGTTTAGCTTAAGAAGAGAAAGTTAAAAAAAAAAAAAAAAAAAAAGGAATTAATGCTTGTAAGACATAGGGTCAAAAATAGAATGGCAGAAAATTAAAAAGTCCTTTTATTCTGTTTAAAATTACCTAGTGGATTCCCATCTTATTCAGAGAAAGACGGAACCTCTAAAACAGTGGTCGTCAGTGATGTGGGAAGAGTGGATTTGAGCGTCGAAGGAGATTTCACAGAGTCAGGAGACATTTTTGATTGCCATCATGAGAGGGATGAGCGTGCTTCTGGAATCTGGTGGGTAGAGGTCAGGATGCTGCTGAACATCCTATGGAGTACAGGACAGTCCCTCACAACAAAGAATCATCCAGCCCAAAGTGTAGGTACTGAGGTTGAGAAAGACCTAAACGAGACCTCAAGACCCTTTTTAACAAGCTTGGGTCACTTCTTTCTTGTCTCCAATTATCCATGTATTTGCTGAGCCCCAACCATAATGGCTTCCTCACTCTTTCTAATATGTTTCTTCCTCAAAAGGCTTATACCATTCCCCCTCTTTAGAAGCCACTTTCCTCAAATAACAGCATGGTCTATGTCTTCATCTCTTTCCGTGTTTTGCTCTCAGTAAGCACTTTTTGAACTCTCTGCTTAAACTTTTCATCACAACCACCGTCCTCATGGCCTATGCTCCTTCCTTTTTCTACATTGCATTCATTTACTTTATTGCCTACCTCTCCCCACTATCATGTACACCTACAAGGGAAGGAATTGTAGCTATTTTGTTCCCTCCTGTATTCCTATTTCTGGGAATCGTATTTTTGAGGGAACGAATAAAAGGAAGAGCTGTACAAAATTTCTTATGTAAAACATTATATCAGTATGAACAAAGAAAAATTTGGAAGAAATTGATAGTACCTATAGGAAGATGAACTTCAGTGAGTACAATCTATTAAAGCGTCAAAAAAGAATTGATAGCTCTATGTTGCAGATTTCTTTATGCTAAAGCAAGGATAAAATAATCACTGAACAAGGAAGAAATGGATGAGATTCAAACATTGGCTCTTCAAGTTTCTGACAAGTTACGAGGTGGTAATAGGCACAAGCTTTGGACTTAGACTTATCCAGGATTGGCTTCAGTTCTACCACTCTGCGTATTTACTGTGAATCCTTAGGAAAATTACTGAATCTCTCTGAGCATTACATTACTTTTTATCTAAAATAAGGGTAGCAATAATATATTCTGCAAAAGATCAATTAGAGGAGTAAATAAGAATTCTGTGTGAAGTACCTCACACATAGTTAAATGCATATATTTGTTAATAATAATAATAAAAATAAATAATACTTACTAGTGTTAATATTTTTTCCAGAGTATATAACATTGTCTTTTTTATTTTGAGTATTTCAGATTTGTTATCTCTACCTTAACACCCACCATATTTTTCCTAGACTGCCCCTAAGGACAGAAGTTTAATCAGTCTTCAGTGCCAGTACAGAATTATTATGCTACTCTTCTGTCAACCCAGGCCCTCTCTCAAAATACTTAGGATAAGTTCTTAGTCTCAATGCTGACATGCCTATTACATTTTAAGTATTTAGAAATTGTATTTGCAGAATAAAAATAAGAATTTTATTTGTAGAAATTTTCCTGTAGCTCTTCTTAACCACTGTGCTGAGAGTCTACTACAGGGCACTACTAGATTCTGATCACTATGCAACATAAATTTTTGGTGTAAGTGGTAAAGATGATTATAGAGCAGGATATAGAAGGTCAAAATCTTGATACAAGTAAAAAGAGCTATTATCTGAAACTGAGGCCAAAGACAAGATTGTATAGGAGATGAAATGTTCAAACATTCACTTCCACGTATATAAGAAAATGGCATTATGGAAGAAAACAATTCTACTCATTTATAAAGTGACAAATAGTAGTGGATATATTTATTTATCCTATATATAGTTATATAATGATTTATCCTATATATGATTATGTGGTGATTCTTGGTGACATATTAATGTCATTTTGATAATTAATTTTGTATGTCAACTTGACTGGGGTAAGGTTCCTCAGATAACCGGTAAAACTTTATTTCTTGTTGTGTTTGTGAGGGTGTTTCCAAAAGAAATTAGTATTTAAATCAGTAGACTGGATAAAGAAGGTTGCCCTTGCCAGTGCAGGTGGGTGTCATCCAATCCTTTGGGAGGCCTGAATAAAACAAAAAGGTAAGGAAGAGTGAGTTTGCTCTCTGCCTGAGCTGGAACATCCATACTTTCCCGACCCTGGATATTGAGCTGGGACATCCATACTTTCCTGCCCTTGGACGTTAATCCTCCTGGTTTTGGGGCTTCTGACTCAGACCAGGACATATACCACCAGTTCCCCTGGTTCTCAGGCCTTTGGACTTGGACTGAATTACATCACTGGCTGTGTAGACAGCAGGTTGCAGGACTTATAGGCTTCCAAAATCACGTGAGCCAATTCCTGTAATAAATCTCCTCCTGTGTATATCCTATTGGTTCTGCCTTTCTGGTGAACCCTAACTAATACACAGGTGTCTGTCAGTTCAGGCTGCCATAACATAACACCACAGGCTGAGTGGCTTAATCAACCGAAATTTATATCCTTACAGTTCCACAGGCTAGAAGTCTCAGATCAATCAACAGGATTGGTTCCTGGTGAGAAATGTCTGACTGGCTTGTAGATGCCCATCTTCTCTCTATGACCTCACATAGCTTTTCCTAGGTCTGTGCATGCCCAAAGGGAGAGAGAGAGAGAATGAAAGAGGGAGAGAGAGATCTTTCTCATTTTATGATCATATTATAAGATCCATTGGGATTAGGACCCTATGCTTATCACTTCATTTAATCTTAATTACCTCCCAAAGGTCTACAATTTAGGGAGATACAATTCAGTTCATAGCAATCCCTTCAGGTATGTGCCCCCCAAATATGCCATTTAAAACATGCCATCCGGGAAGAGGAGTCAAGATGGCGGAGAAGTAGCAAGCTGAGACTGCTTCAGCTACCCGGAGATCAGCTAGATAGCTTATCTAAAGATTGCAAACACCTGAAAATCCATCGGCAGATCGAAGAGAAGAAGAACAGCAATTCTGGAAACAGAAAAACAACCACTTTCTGAAAGTTTATCTAATATATATATATTTTCTTTTTTACATTTTTCTTAGGTGTTTTCTTTTTTAAAAAATTCTTTTCTTTTCTTTTTTTTTTCTTTTTTTTTTCTTTCTTCCTTTTTGAACCTCTTTTTATCCCCTTTCTCCCCACTCACGATTTTGGATCTCTTCTAATTTGGTTAAAGCATATTTTCCTGGGGTTGTTGCCACCCTTTTAGTATTTTACTTGCCCCTTCATTTACTCTTATCTGGACAAAATGACAAGACGTAAAAATTCAACACAAAAAAAAGAACAAGAGGCAGTACCGAAGGCTAGGGACCTAATCAATACAGACATTGGTAATATGTCAGATCTAGAGTTCAGAATGACAATTCTCAAGGTTCTAGCCGGGCTTGAAAAAGGCATGGAAGATATTAGAGAAACCCTCTCGAGAGATATAAAAGCCCTTTCTGGAGAAATAAAAGAACTAAAATCTAACCAGGTTGAAATCAAAAAAGCTATTAATGAGGTGCAATCAAAAATGGAGGCTCTAACGGCTAGGATAAATGAGGCAGAAGAAAGAATTAGTGATATAGAAGACCAAATGACAGAAAATAAAGAAGCTGAGCAAAAGAGGGACAAACAGCTACTGGACCACGAGGGGAGAATTCGAGAGATAAGTGACACCATAAGACGAAACAACATTAGAATAATTGGGATTCCAGAAGAAGAAGAAAGAGAGAGGGGAGCAGAAGGTATACTGGAAAGAATTATTGGGGAGAATTTCCCCAATATGGCAAAGGGAATGAGCATCAAAATTCAGGAGGTTCAGAGAATGCCCCTCAAAATCAATAAGAATAGGCCGACACCCCGTCACCTAATAGTAAAATTTACAAGTCTCAGTGACAAAGAGAAAATTCTGAAAGCAGCCCGGGAAAAGAAGTCTGTAACATACAATGGTAAAAATATTAGATTGGCAGCTGACTTATCCACAGAGACCTGGCAGGCCAGAAAGAGCTGGCATGATATTTTCAGAGCACTAAACGAGAAAAACATGCAGCCAAGAATACTATATCCAGCTAGGCTATCATTGAAAATAGAAGGAGAGATTAAAAGCTTCCAGGACAAACAAAAACTGAAAGAATTTGCAAGTACCAAACCAGCTCTACAGGAAATATTGAAAGGGGTCCTCTAAGCAAAGAGAGAGCCTACAAGTGGTAGATCAGAAAGGAACAGAGACCATATACAGTAACAGTCACCTTACAGGCAATACAATGGCACTAAATTCATATCTCTCAATAGTTACCCTGAATGTGAATGGGCTAAATGCCCCTGTCAAAAGACACAGGGTATCAGAATGGATAAAAAAACAAAACCCATCTATATGTTGCCTCCAAGAAACACATTTTAAGCCCGAAGACACCTCCAGATTTAAAGTGAGGGGGTGGAAAAGAATTTACCATGCTAATGGACATCAGAAGAAAGCAGGAGTGGCAATCCTTATATCAGATCAATTAGATTTTAAGCCAAAGACTATAATAAGAGATGAGGAAGGACACTATATCATACTCAAAGGGTCTGTCCAACAAGAAGATCTAACAATTTTAAATATCTATGCCCCCAACGTGGGAGCAGCCAACTATATAAACCAATTAATAACAAAATCAAAGAAACACATCAACAATAATACAATAATAGTAGGGGACTTTAACACTCCGCTCACTGAAAAGGACAGGTCATCCAAGCAAAAGATCAGCAAGGAAATAAAGGCCTTAAACGACACACTGGACTAGATGGACATCACAGATATATTCAGAATATTTCATCCCAAAGCAACAGAATACACATTCTTCTCTAGTGCACATGGAACATTCTCCAGAATAGATCACATCCTCGGTCCTAAATCAGGACTCAACCGGTATCAAAAGATTGGGATCATTCCCTGCATATTTTCAGACCACAATGCTCTAAAGCTAGAACTCAACCACAAAAGGAAGTTTGGAAAGAACCCAAATACATGGAGACTAAACAGTATCCTTCTAAAGAATGAATGGGTCAACCGGGAAATTAAAGAAGAATTGAAAAAAATCATGGAAACAAATGATAATGAAAATACAACGGCTCAAAATCTGTGGGACACAACAAAGGCAGTCCTGAGAGGAAAATATATAGCGGTACAAGCCTTTCTCAAGAAACAAGAAAGGTCTCAGGTACACAACCTAACCCTACACCTAAAGGAGCTGGAGAAAGAACAAGAAAGAAATCCTAAGCCCAGCAGGAGAAGAGAAATCATAAAGATCAGAGCAGAAATCAATGAAATAGAAACCAAAAAAACAATAGAACTAATCAACGAAACTAGGAGCTGGTTCTTTGAAAGAATTAATAAAATTGATAAACCCCTGGCCCGACTTATCAAAAAGAAAAAAGAAAGGACCCAAATAAATAAAATCATGAATGAAAGAGGAGAGATCACAACTAACACCAAAGAAATACAAACTATTATAAGAACATACTATGAGCAACTCTACGGCAATAAATTTGACAATCTGGAAGAAATGGATGCATTCCTAGAAACATATAAACTGCCACAACTGAACCAGGAAGAAATAGAAAGCCTGAACAGACCCATAACCAGTAAGGAGATTGAAACAGTCATTAAAAATCTCCAAACAAACAAAAGCCCAGGGCCAGACGGCTTTCCGGGGGAATTCTACCAAACATTTAAAGAAGAACTAATTCCTATTCTCCTGAAACTGTTCCAAAAAATAGAAATGGAAGGAAAACTTCCAAACTCATTTTATGAAGCCAGCATCACCTTGATCCCAAAACCAGACAAGGATCCCACCAAAAAAGAGAGCTATAGACCGATATCCTTGATGAACACAGATGCGAAAATACTCAACAAAATACTAGCCAATAGGATTCAACAGTACATTAAAAAGATTATTCACCACGACCAAGTGGGATTTATTCCAGGGCTGCAAGGTTGGTTCAACATCCGCAAATCAGTCAATGTGATACAACACATCAATAAAAGAAAGAACAAGAACCATATGATTCTCTCAATAGATGCTGAAAAAGCATTTGACAAAGTACAGCATCCCTTCCTGATCAAAACTCTTCAAAGTGTAGGGATAGAAGGCACATACCTCAATATCCTCAAAGCTATCTATGAAAAACCCACCGCAAATATCATTCTCAATGGAGAAAAACTGAAAGCTTTTCCGCTAAGGTCAGGAACACGGCAGGGATGTCCATTATCACCACTGCTATTCAACATCATACTAGAGGTCCTAGCCTCAGCAATCAGACAACAAAAGGAAATTAAAGGCATCCAAATCGGCAAAGAAGAAGTCAAATTATCACTCTTCGCAGATGATATGATACTATATGTGGAAAACCAAAAAGATTCCACTCCAAAACTGCTAGAACTTATACAGGAATTCAGTAAAGTGTCAGGATATAAAATCAATGCACAGAAATCAGTTGCATTTCTCTACACCAACAGCAAGACAGAAGAAAGAGATATTAAGGAGTCAATCCCATTTACAATTGCATCCAAAACCATAAGATACCTAGGAATAAACTTAACCAAAGAGACACAGAATCTATACTCAGAAAACTATAAAGTACTCATGAAAGAAATTGAGGAAGACACAAAGAAATGGAAAAATGTTCCATGCTCCTGGATTGGAAGAATAAATATTGTGAAAATGTCTATGCTACCTAAAGCAATCTACACATTTAATGCAATTCCTATCAAAGTACCATCCATCTTTTTCAAAGAAATGGAACAAATAATTCTAAAATTTATATGGAACCAGAAAAGACCTCGAATAGCCAAAGGGATATTGAAAAAGAAAGCCAACGTTGGTGGCATCACAATTCCGGACTTCAAGCTCTATTACAAAGCTGTCATCATCAAGACAGCATGGTACTGGCACAAAAACAGACACATAGATCAATGGAACAGAATAGAGAGCCCAGAAATAGACCCTCAAATCTATGGTCAACTAATCTTCGACAAAGCAGGAAAGAATGTCCAATGGAAAAAAGACAGCCTCTTCAATAAATGGTGCTGGGAAAATTGGACAGCCACATGCAGAAAAATGAAATTGGACCATTTCCTTACACCACACACAAAAATAGATTCAAAATGGATGAAGGACCTCAATGTGCGAAAGGAATCCATCAAAATCCTTGAGGGGAACACGGGCAGCAACCTCTTCGACCTCTGCCGCAGCAACATCTTCCTAGGAACAACGCAAAAGGCAAGGGAAGCAAGGGAAAAAATGAACTATTGGGATTTCATCAAGATCAAAAGCTTTTGCACAGCAAAGGAAACAGTTAACAAAATCAAAAGACAACTGACAGAATGGGAGAAGATATTTGCAAATGACATATCAGATAAAGGACTAGTGTCCAGAATCTATAAAGAACTTAGCAAACTCAACACCCAAAGAACAAATAATCCAATCAAGAAATGGGCAGAGGACATGAACAGACATTTCTGCAAAGAAGACATCCAGATGGCCAACAGACACATGACAAAGTGCTCCATATCACTCGGCATCAGGGAAATACAAATCAAAACCACAATGAGATATCACCTCACACCAGTCAGAATGGCTAAAATCAACAAGTCAGAAAACGACAGATGCTGGCGAGGATGCGGAGAAAGGGGAACCCTCCTACACTGTTGGTGGGAATGCAAGCTGGTGCAGCCACTCTGGAAAACAGCATGGAGGTTCCTCAAAATGTTGAAAATAGAACTGCCCTATGACCCAGCAATTGCACTATTGGGTATTTACCCTAAAGATACAAACGTGGTGATCCAAAGGGGCACGTGCACCCGAATGTTTATAGCAGCAATGTCCACAATAGCCCAACTATGGAAAGAACCTAGATGTCCATCAACAGATGAATGGATCAAGAAGAAGTGGTATATATACACAATGGAATACTATGCAGCCATCAAAAGAAATGAAATCTTGCCATTTGCGACAACATGGATGGAACTAGAGCATATCATGCTTAGCGAAATAAGTCAAGCAGACAAAGACAACTATCATATGATCTCCCTGATATGAGGAAGTGGTGATGCAACATGGGGGCTTAAGTGGGTAGGAGAAGAATAAATGAAACAAGATGGGATTGGGAGGGAGACAAACCATAAGTGACTCTTAATCTCACAAAACAAACTGAGGATTGCTGGGGGGAGGGGGTTTGGGAGAACGGGGTGGGATTATGGACATTGGGGAGGGTATGTGCTTTGGTGAGTGCTGTGAAGTGTGTAAACCTGGTAATTCACAGACCTGTACCCCTGGGGATAAAAATATATGTTTATAAAAAATAAAAAATTAAAAAAAAAATAAAAATAAAACATGCCATCCACAGGCTCGAAATGTTTGAGAATTAGACACTAAGGATCTCAGGATCCTCAACATCTTAATAGTTACAATGCATCCTGTCACCCCCACCCCAATAATTAATTAGATTTAATGCCTCAGTTATGTGTTTCAACAAATTCTGCAATTTTGTCATTTCATCTAGTAACTGATGAAAGTTGAGGAATTAACCTAAAAATTACACTCCTGACTTTTATTACATAGGTCAAAAGAAATTAGTATTTAAATCAGTAGCATAATACTACAATGTATCCAGTAAAAACTTAATAAATTTTTAACTACATGTGGCTCATAGTATCCCTACTGATGATGTAAGCTAGAGTGGCTCTGCTGAAACTCTTACACTGTCTCAATTCCTATCACTATACTCTCTGGATTTTCTGATGACTGTATTTTAGTCACATGAATCCAACTTTTTTTCCCCTCAACTGATAGAGGAAAGGAAAATGAGAGACAGAAACAGGGAGAGAAGAGAAATAAGAAAGAGGGAAGAAGAAGAGGGAGGAAGAGAGGGAGAGAGAGAGGAAGGGAGAGGGAAATAGAGAACAATTTAAAAGAGGAGGTGATTTCATTGGCCACTTCTCACCATGGGTATATGGGCTGGAGTGATCTTGAAATGACAGAGTCAGTTTCCTGTTTTCTCATTCATTCTCAAATACTCAGATTCTCAGAGTATATCATGTGATAGGAGATTCTAGGAATAGATTTGTAATTTTTTATCACATCACCTTTTAGTATGAATAGTAGACATATTGTATATTTTATTTTGCATGGACATTTTAAAGAATTACAGCCTATTTCTGACAGCATATAATTCTTACCTTACCATTTGGCTTTGAAAGCAAAACCCATCTCCTATGTTTCCATTGCATAAATCCTAATTTCAGAAAAGTTAAATCTGTAATATTTTGTATCGCAGAGACAGGACGAATTTTTCAAACTGAAGTAGCTGCATAGAGACAACTGTATTATCATTAAGAATTAGTACTTCACATTTTCTCCAACACTTGTTGTTTATTATCTTGTTGATTTTGGCCATTCTGACTGGTGTAAGGCCACAGTCACCAAACTGTGGCAAGAGCCAAGATGCCCTTCAACAGACGAATGGATAAAGATGTGGACCATATATACAATGGAGTATCGTGCCTCCATCAGAAAGGATGGATACCCAACTTTTGCGTCAACATGGTTGGGACTGGAGGAGATTATGCTGAGTGAAATAAGTCAAGCAGAGAGAGTCAATTATATGGTTTCACTTACTTGTGGAGCATAAGGAATAATATGGAGGACATTGGGAGATGGGGAGGAGAAGTGAGTTGGGGGAAATCGGAGTGGGAGACAAACCATGAGAGATTGTGGACTCTGAGAAACAAACAGGGTTTTGAAGGGGGGGGGTGTGAGTGGGGAGTTGGGTGAGCCTGGTTGTGGGTGTTAAGAGGACATGTATTGCATGGAGTACTGGATGTGGTGAATAAACAATGAATTTTAGAACACAGAAAAAAATTAAATTTAATTAAAAAAAAAAAGAAGAATCGGTACTTCTCAAAAGAATTATAGCTAAATTATCTGTAGTCTCTTCTACAGCAATATAAATGTTGATTTTTAAAAATAACAGTCCTCCATAATTTAGTCCTCCACACATTATGATGCCTCACAAAAAAGCTTTTCAAATATGTTTGTCCTTCCTTTAGTGAAAGAGTCTTTGGAAAGGTACAATGTCTTACTAGAATTATAATAAAATGATAAGCAGTGGTTCCTGGGGTTGCAATAGTGAACTATATGACAAGTAAAATTAGTCAAATATTCTTTATTTAATTACATTATTAAAATAGAGTTATTAATGGAGTTTCACATCTTTTTAACTTCGGGCATTATATATGAAGGCCATATAAAAAACACATCTACAGGTATCATCAAATAGTATTTTCAAAGATGCCTGAACTATTGGAACAAAATCACTCTGAGTTCATGTGTTTTGTTTTTGTTTTTGTTTTCCACTTAAATTAATCCTCAGCTGAGAAAAGTGGTTCTTAATACTTATGACTATAGTTGTTAATTCAGATAATGAAAAATAAGGTTATCAGCAGGAAAGAACAGCTTTGTGTCCTGAATTGCAGTTTTCTTATACCTTACAGAGGAAATTAGATATTCACATTGTCTCCATGTAGAGAGATTTTGTGGTAGGAATAGACACTGTAATTTGTCTGCAGTACAAATATTCCTATATAGATCACACTCACTCAGGAAATGCCCAGAATCTAAATTACAATACAACTATTTCAGTCAAGATGGATTCAAAAATCAAACTGTAAAATCATCAGGGTCCTCAGAATATACAAATGTGTGTGTGTGTGTGTGTGTGTGTGTGTGTGTGTAGATGTAGAGATATATGTGTGTGTGTGTATATATATATACATATGTAAATCAGGGACTTAAAACATAGACCCTAATATACTTGGAGATAAATATATTGTATATACCACTCTTTACTTTGGTAATACAGATAAAAAGAAGAAAAAGAAGGCATGATGAGAAAAGAAGATTCATAAAGAAGATAAAATCACCATTTCAGATATAAATGAAATGTAGCTATCTCCATATTAACATCTTTGTGATTATAAAGCTTTCATTTTGATTTGTTTTCCAAGCTGTCAAGAAAAGCACACTCATGTGTTGTCCTTATTGAATGCCATTACCTGAATATTAACAATTAAGCTGCCTTTAAGAGATACAAAGTGATAGCAATTCTAAGTGTTCTTTCTTTTTTTTTTTTTTTAAGTTTTTATTTTTTATAAACGTATATTTTTATCCCCAGGGGTACAGGTCTGTGAATCACCAGGTTTACACACTTCACAGCACTCACCAAATCACATACCCTCCCCAATGTCCATAATCCCACCCCCTTCTCCCAAACCCCCTCCCCCCGGCAACCCTCAGTTTGTTTTGTGAGATTAAGAGTCACTTATGGTTTGTCTCCCTCCCAATCCCATCTTCTATAAAGAACTTAGCAAACTCAACACCCAAAGAACAAATAATCCAATCAAGAAATGGGCAGAGGACATGAACAGACATTTCTGCAAAGAAGACATCCAGATGGCCAACAGACACATGAAAAAGTGCTCCATAAGTGTTCTTTCTTCACTACCCTTTCATGTTTATTTGTAGATTTGGGTTGGTAGAATGTTTACTGAATTATGAAAGGTTACTTTCAAAATGAAATGCAATTTTTTCCCTGTTTTTCCTTTACCTCTTTTAAGAAAAATTCTAGACCATAGTGAAAAATTCACCCCAGTAATAGCCTAAAGAATAGTCATTATTTTGAAAGGAAGATAGCAATTGCTTAAGCAGTATTAGCAATACTGAATGATGAGACTAATTCCATCAAGCCCTTTAATATACAATCCATATCTACATAATACCTCCCAGGAAAAGAACATAAGTGTTTTGTATCTCTGCAGAATAAATAGTACAGGAAGACTGAAATAGTCTATCTATTAATAACCAAAGAAATTTTCCCCTCAATTCCCTGTTTTCAACTATCCTTTACTGCTTTAGCATTTCTTTCAGTATTTGCTTCAGTTTTAAGATTTTCTCCAACCTGGGACACCTGGGCTCAGTGGGTTAAACCTCTGCCTTCAGCTCATGTATGATCTCAGGGTACTGGGATAGAGCCCTGCATCAGGCTCTCTGCTCAGCAGGGAGCTTGCTCCCCTCTGCCTACAGGTGATCGCTCTGTCAAATAAATAAATAAAATCTTTTTAAAAATTTTTAAAAAAATCTAAAAAAGATTTTCTCCAACCTCACAGCATATAATCTTAATAATAAATAAATAAATAAATAACATCAACTATTTGAGAGAGGTTTCCCCCCTATGTAATTTTCTATAGTGGCTTAAGAAACATATCAACAAAAGCTTTGAACAACAGCTTTAAATCTGAATCACTTTGCTGTAAATGGATTTTGGTATAAAATTATTGCCTCTCTTAAGGTTTACAGAAGACATAGAGAAAGTATGTGTGTTATGAATTTAACTTTGAGGAAAAACTCCAAAAGAGTTTTAGAAATGCCAGGGCATCTGGGTAGCTCAGTTGTTGGTTAAGTGTCTGCCATTGGCTCAGGTCATAATCCCAGGGTCCTGGGATAGGTCCATGTCAGGCTCCCTGCTCAGCAGGGGATCTGCTTGTCCCTCTCCCTCTGTCCCTCCCCACCCCCGCCAGCTCCTGCTTATGCTTTCTGTCTCTCAAATAAATAAATCTTTTAAAAGAGTTTTAAAAATGCAAAAAAAAAAAAAAAAACACTAGGGAAAATAATGTGTTCCCTTGACTTCTTCAAAGAGTGAACAATTTTACAATATTTGTGAGCTAAGAAAAACACGTGTAAATGAAGTCTTTGCCTCTCCAGCATGCTTGTGTTATGGGCAGTGAAATGGAGATACGAGTAAAGATTTTCTGCCTATTCAGATACGAACAGTTTCCAGTACAGATTTTACATTTGACTTTAAAAAACAATACCCCCTCCCATGTACATCTAAAAGAAAGTGCTGTGAAATGCTGCCTTCAGCTATTATAGTTTGCCTGACATAGTATTATATTTTATGTATTTGACTTTTATGTGCATTTTGTCCAGATTTGGTTATCAATTATAATGTCAGTAGGTGGAATGCTATAAAATTAACTAAATGCTGAGACCCACAGAGTTCAATTCTATACAAAGCATGGCAACTGACTCACTACGGAAACCAAAAAAAATCACTTGACCACTTGTGCCTTCCGTTTTCTTATCCACAAAAAGAGAGTAATGGTACTCCCTCATGTGGATTTTACTGATATTCCCAAGAGACTCAGAAGGTAGATTTCAAAGGCTTTGAAATGTATAAAACACGAAGAGAGCAATAAAATATTCTCAATAAAATGATGAGAATAAGTGAAATTTTATAGCATGAATAGACTGACAAATAGAGATTTCTGTTATTTTGCTTCTGTGGTTAAATTTGGGAAAATTTGTCATTTTTTTATTATACTCTAACAAATGGTATGTACACATTGAAATTTATTTCAAAAGGAAGGCCTTTAAATTTGTTTGAAATATGTACATTTTAATATATTTTCCAACCCATGAACATGAATGTCTTTTCATATATTTACATCTTTAATTTGTATTTTCAATGTATTGTACTTTTAAGTATAGCTCTTTCAATCCCCTTGGTTAAGTATATTCTTAAGTATTTTATTCCTTTTGACACTATTATAAATGGAAGTGTTTTCTTAATTTCCTTTTCATATTTCATTGTTAGTGTATAGAAATGCAACTGATTTTTGTATGTTGATTTTGTATCTTGCAGATTTGCAACCTAAATATGAATCAGTACATGAATGGATAAAAAAAATATGGTATCTACACACACACACACACACACACACAATGTAATTCAGCTTTAAGAGAAGAAGGAAATCCTACTATTTGCAACAATGAGAATGGATTTGGAAGACATTGTCCTAATTAAATAAAGAAGTCAGTCACTGAAGGACTAACTGCATGATTCCGCTTTTATGTGCTTTCTGAAATAGTCAAACTTGCAGAAGCAGAACATAGAATAGTGGTTTCCAGGGTGCAGAAGGGGGGGACATAGGGAGTTGTTCAATGGGCATAAAGCTAGGGTTGTAAAAGATAAATCAGTTCCAGAGAGCTGTCCAGCATATAACCTATAGTTAGCAGTACAATATTGTGAACTTAGTAGTCCTTAGTATGAGTAGGCCTCATATTCATGTTCTTACAATGGTAATAAGAAGGAAGGAAGCAAGGAAGGAAGGAAGGAAGGAAGAAGGGAAGGAAGGAAGGAAAGAAGAAAGGAAAAAAGGGATACTTGGAAACATTTGGAGGCAACGGATACATATATAACCTTGACTGTGGTAATGGTATCCCTGTTGTATGTAATGTCCAAACTCATAAAACTGTATGTATTAAATGTATACAATTTTTTTGTATATAAATTATACCTCAACACAGTTGCAAAAAATTTTAGATATAGACACAAACACAGGCACAGGCACACAAACACCCTAATACACTAGAGGATATACTATACAAAATACATAAAAAACCCACTGTTGTAAATTATTGATGTTACATTCCAGAACCCCTTTTAAATAATCTGAGAATAGAAGCTGATTTTTAAAACAGAAAGAAGAGTAAAATAAATTGAAAATAAACTTTTAACAAAGCTTGCAAGAAGGTTGTTTTATTATTAATCCATATTGCTATAGAAGTAAATAAGTTGAATCAGGTAAATGGGAAGCTTATAGACCTGACTGTTTGAAAGAAATATTCTGCACAACATTATTTAGGTTTGTTTGTTCTGTTCACTAGTTTAAAATGTTAGTCTTTAAAATTAATTCATTTAAAATTATTTGAATTCACTAAGCTTATCTTCTGAGTAATTGACCTCATAGGTAAACACTTGGTTCATTTAAAAGGAAATAGGGTAGGCACCGCTGCAGTTTCATGAATCTGGAATTTATGCTAAAACAAAAAAGGAAACAATTTTGGCACTTAATAAATAGGGGAACATTTTCATCTATTGATTTATACTCCTAAAAGCAGTTCAAACATTTATTTCCTAGAGGTGGCATATAGTAAATATGAAATATGGACCTTGGTTTCTCATATCAGCTGGAGAAGAAATAATTGATATCACTGATTTGTTGAGCTCACAGCAGATGATTAGCTACATTAATTATAACCTGAGGGCTTTTATTTTTACCATAAATATATTCTCTGCTTTCCTACCAAAGCTCAGGATGGTTTTTACATTACTATGCATAGATTCATGGTTGACAGCTTCTTGTAATTCTCATTTTGGACATAATTCTGGTCAGGAGTGATTACTTGAACAATCTACATTCCATAAATAAGCACTTAGGTTGGCATATCTATCTCATGATTAATATAAATGGTGTTTGTTTTCAGATGTCAGAAAGATTGTTTCGGGAGCCATTGCTCCTCTGTATTGAAAGGTCAATATATCCTGATTCTTCTATAAGTGTCCAAACCCCAAACGCCCAGAGAGAACAACTGAACAATAGAATAGAAAGTGAAAGAGCTCAAGTCAAAGGGCATACCAAGCAGTAGAGTTATGTGGGTGAATCACTTTACTACTCTGGTTTTCATTTTTTTAACTAAAATAAATTTTGGATTAATTGTTGTCTATGATTCCCTCCTGTCTTGTTGTTCTATAATATGTGTCTGAAATTTTGCTGAATCCTTTGAGATGCAGCTGCCAAACAGTGAAAATTTGGTTTCTCAAGGGTTGTTCTGAGTAGAGTCACACCATGTATTCACTAAAATTTGCCTCTTTTAATCTTTTCTGTAGCTTTTGAAAAGAGTGCACCTCAAGCACTGAGTGGCTTTTTCTTTTCCTCAAAGAACCAATAAAATTAAAACTGAAGTCAAGAAAGAGTAAAATTGGAGATAATTGTGGTGAAATCATGCTAATAATTTTGAGTACTCAGCTTTTTTTTTTCATTAAATTACTCTCTCCTTCATGATCCAATTAATCATCATCATATCTCCTTAAGGGAGTTAAGTAGCTAATATTACTAGGTGAATTAAGATGCCCATTTTTATTTTAAGAGGTATCTTCCCCAGCTTTATTTTTAATACCAATTACCTCTTTATCTAGAATAGGCTGAAGTATACCAATAATACCACATACGTTCTTTTCCTGTGGTCAAATAAATAGGTTATTTTACTGATTTATTTCATGAATTTGATGATATTTCAAAAAAGTAATTTTGTGTCATAGCATAGTGAATTCTAAGATTTTCTGATTGTCCAAGTAAGGCTAAATTGAATCCATAGGTTTCATAAACTTACTAGCTCTTCTATTAATTTGTTGTGTGTTCTTGCCCAAATTCTTTAATATATTTGTGCCCCACTGTAAGAAGCTAGTAAACTAATTGCTCTGTTAATATTTACACTTCTTAGGTGTGTTGTACAAATTCAAAATAATATGATTGCCATTATTTCTGATACCAATATTTATCCTTTAAAATAAACACTGCCAGGGGAAATAATGACCAACTTTCTAAACCCCAATGCTCTAAAACTTTTCAACTTTGTACAAATGTGTGTAAAAAGTGACATTTGTGTGCATGCACAAGGTATGTACAAAGCATACATTTAACTAGCTCTTTCTTTTTATTTTTCATTGGACAAGTGAATCATGGTTAAGGTAGAAATAAAATTGGGAATTTTCTCAAAGCATTTCATATTTACAGAATTATAGAATTGGGCATGATCCTTGAAAGAATGTACTTCTGTTCCTTCATTTTCTATAATGTATTCATGCTGTGTAGGAGAGTGATTTAGAAGAAAGTATTTGGAGACAACACTGGATTTTGACTACTGACTATCACTAAGTAGCTTTGAAAACTTGGCCAAAACCTAGACCTTAATTTTTTGCAGTTTTGTAACTGAATGATTAATTTCTAATTCATTGAACTTTTGGTTAAGTAAGGTGATGTATTCAAGACACTTGATACGCTGAAAATAAAAGGAGGGACAGGGTGAGAAGAGATAAAACGTTTCTTTGTTGAAGGAGCTACTAGGTGAATTCTTTTTGGTCTTTTGGAATTCTCTTTGATTCAATCTTCTGATGCCCTCTGCTCTGGACAAGGCCACGGAAGAAGAATGCACAGGCATCAACCTCTGGATATTTCTATGTTGCCTTCATATCTCTTAGCTTCTATTGCAGCAGCTTCTACTGGGAAACAAAATGAACAAGTTTGGGGAGAGAGCCAATTTGGCAAAGATCACTCTTCTCTTCCTGTGTTACTTAATGCCCCTAGCAGAACATGGCACTCACTCATCCATGTCTTTTTCATTACTGCCATTTTGTGTTACAAATATCTCTATTAGCACTTCTTTCTCTAGATTCTAATTATCTGTCGATGTTTCTTTTCACTAGATTGAGTCCCTTGAAGGTATAGGGTATATATTACTTTTTTGTTTTAATTTCAGCACAGCTCTGACACATCAGTGCCATTCAGTCTGAATGAATGAAGTTTATGTGTTAGATTAATAATGGGAAATAAATTCAGAAAAAAGAGAAAAGACAGAAAACCCTATATAGGTTAGAAGTAGAAATCCATCTATGTGGAACAGAGAATTTGATATACATAATTTATGGTCACCATAGATACTAAACTTATGTGAATTCTGTATAGTCCTGCTTATGTGAGCCTCCTTTTAAAACTGATGGCCACACCTGATATGAATTAAATATGTACAGGATAAAAGAAGAATGAGCCACAGTTACTTTAACATTGATTTTTCTATGGATATTTTAGTTTTGAAATTACAACCTTTATCCTAATTGCTATTCACAGTTTGCTGTGGTTTATTGAGCTCCACATATGTACCAGGTGCTGTAGAGGGACCTCTGCATTAAAATTTTAAACTTCATGATTATAGTGAAGTAATTTTGGTTTTCTTATTTTATAAATGAGTACTTTGGAGCATGAAATGAAACCAACGATATTGAATTCATAGTTGATTATGTAAATATACTGGTGTTGCTCTCTTTCTCCAAGTGACTTTCAGAAGATCTGCTAATGAATGTTACAATGGTCTGATCAAAATATATTTTTTCTAATCACGGTGAGGAACGAGCCACCAGTTGGACAATTGCTAGGAAGATGAAAGGTTAGGAATAATGCACATACTGGATAATTGACCCACTTGGATGGTCTGTATGGGAATGGCAAGAGCACTCCACCCTCTTTTGTTCTATTCTAAATATTGCTTCTCAGTGTCTTAGGTAGCTCACAAACTGGGAAACAGAGTGCATGAGTCACTGAAGAGAACTAGTTAAGAGGCTACTGGCACAAACTTGCTAACATATGCAAATGTCTTATATAAGCGTATGCTTCTCAGTATTCTAAGACCTTTCTCATAAACTAGCTTATAATATGTAGGCTAGCAGAGAGAAGCAATAAAGTATCGTGGTTCAGACATAAAACAGACCTGAATGCAAATTCTGACTCTGCTTTTCTTTGCTGACTGTGAACAAGTTACAATACTTTCCTTGTCGGTAAAACATGGGGGTATAAAACAGATTTCACAAAGCAAACTGCTTAGTATATTATATGACCTGTAATAACCCTTTCCATGAGGCAAGACTAGCAGTTTAGGTCCCTTCAAGGGAAAAAAAACAAACCTTGGAGAAGTAAATGACATTCATTCAAAAATTTATAGAGCATCTGTAAGATATCAGATACTACAGTAGACTCTAGATTAATAAAGAGAAATAGATTTCAAACAGTCTTCAATTGTCTCAACCTATCAGAGGACCCCTAAGTCATAGTTCTGGAATCAGCTAATAGAAGCTAATATATTTTTTAACTTTTTTCAGTGACATTTTTTTTTAACACTTACATCAGATGCTATTTTACCCATTTAATCTTCACAACAACCTTGTAACCTAAGAACTATTATTATCGCCAATTTTTAGGTGATAAAACCAAAGTTGGGAAAATTTAAGTAGTTTTCCTAAGATGGCATATTTAAAGTGTTTAGCTGTACCAGATAGCCTTCACATTCATGTTCTCTGCTGTGAGACAGTGCCTCTTACTGTGCATTTTCTATTCTTATATATCTGTTTAGGGGAAAAAAAAAAGAACAATAATATGTGATCAAGATATCATAAGGAAATATTTGTGCATACTTGATCGCTTAAAATACACAGACATTGTAGATTTTTTAAAAATTGACAATTAGTCATATTCAAAAAAGAAAACTCTCCCTGTATTAGCAATCCCTTAGTGATAAGTTGGTATTCAAATCATATGGTGGCAGAGCAGTGGGGATCATTTTCAATCACTTGAATATTCTTGCAGAAACTGGGCCACGTAGTAAAACAGTGGAGTCTATGGCTGTGTATATATAGCAAGGGTCAGGGGCCATGCTCCTCATCAATGAGCAGTGGTAGGAATAGCACCATGTAAGCAACAGTTGCATGCCCAACTTTGCAAACCAGAAATGTGGTTGCCTATGGCTCAGGAATAAAGAACCACCCATGCAAGTATATGGAGCTTATCTGTACTACTTGAAGGGGTAGTGCAACGTCTTACAGAAGACAAAAATAGATTGTGGGTCTTGTCTCACCATGAGATATCATGCAATTAATATCACTTGTGTGAGTCTGTTTCCTCATTTGTAAAATATGCATAAATTGAATGTACTTCATTGGACTGTTATAAAGATTAAACCAAATAATATATTTAAATACTTACAAAAATGCTTGACTTGTACTAAATAACATGTATTTAGTAAGATTAAGACCAAACTATTTTTACTTTGACTGTTTTTGATAGAAAAACTTTAAAATATTTTTTTTAAAGATTTTATTTATTTATTTGACAGAGAGAAATCACAAGTAGATGGAGAGGCAGGCAGAGAGAGAGAGAGGGAAGCAGGCTCCCCGCTGAGCAGAGAGCCCGATGTGGGACTCGATCCCAGGACTCTGAGATCATGACCTGAGCCGAAGGCAGCAGCTTAACCCACTGAGCCACCCAGGCACCCAACTTTAAAATATTTTATCTCACTCTCATAACACTCTACACGGAGGTCATTGAAAATTCATTATACAATTGTTATAAAATTTAATTTGTTAAAGGGTTTTGGAAATCATCTCATCAAATCCCCTTCCCCATGATAGAGATGTAGAAATGGAGGTGCAGAGAAGTAAGTTAATTGCTCATGGTTCACCTAATCTTAGTGCAGGAATCTGTTCCCATGCACTGTTGACTTTAAGGCATTAAGACTTCAAGACTTTATTCTTATAAAGGAGAGCTGTGTGCCCCAAAACACAGTGAGCCCACAGTTGTGCAGCTAATTTTTATATTCCTCTGCCTCACTGCTTTCCATGTACTTTCAGTTCTATTTTGGGTGCCTGATTTTAAAGCCCCTCCTATTTATCCACATTTTACTCCTCTCATCCACTTTGGGGTAAGAAACTAATTAGAGTGAACTAGGTTTAAAATAGGAGTAAACAGGCTTTGAGTGACTCTGCTCTGAGTAAAACACTTGTCTTTCAGTACCTATATTTTTGTTTATTTACTTCATGGGTGGTAGTGGGAATTGAGGGGAATTCTGAACCAAGCATCGGGTTATCAATTTTTTTAAGATGTATTTATTTTAGGGACACCTGGGTGGCTCGGTTGGTTAAGCTGCTGCCTTCGGCTCAGGTCATGATCCTGGGGTACTGGGATTGAGTCCCATATCAGGCCCCTTGCTCAGTGGGAAGCCTGCTTCTTTCTCTGCCTCTGCTTGCCACTCTGCCTGCTTGTACTCTCTCTCTCATTCTGACAAATAAATAAATAAATAAAATCTTAAAAAAAAAAAAAGATGTATTTATTTTAGAGAGAGAGCACAGTGGGGAGGGGCCCAGGGAGAGAGAGAATTTCAAACAGACTTCCCACTGAGTGGGGAGGCCAGCCTGGTGCTTGACTTCACAACCCTGAGATCATGACCTGAGCCAGAACAAGGAGTTGGACATTTAACCAACTGAGCCACCCAGGAGCCCTGCATCACATTATCAGTTTCATGAAAAAATTAAAGTCTCCAGAAAAGTGAACTACAGATAAAAGTGAAACATTGTTTTATTAACATTTGGATAAATGTAAAACTCAGACACTGAAAGTGAATTAGTAAACCACCACCAACAAAAAATAATTCAAGAATAGTAACTAAATTATGAGATTTTAATGTGTTCAATTAGAACTAAAATGTAGAAATTAAACAGAGAAGGTTGTCAGTCAATTCATTTTGTAATAATTGAGAAACAAGCAAATTAATTTTAGAAATGTAGGAAAAGTCTATTTGCATATTATCTTTATGACTGTACATAAAGCATCTAGTCTGGAAGGGTTCCCATTCAAAGGGACATTAAATTAGCATAATGCTGGTCTACAGGTCTTCCCCAGTATTTACCCACAAGCTCATAAACAGACACAGTTAGAAAGATGAATGTAGCTCAGGTTCTGGAGGATTTAAGACAATAATTGCCTTCAGTGTTTCTATGGAAGAAAGCATTAGACTGCCAAAATCTGGGTTAAGTACATTTTTAAGCCATAACACATAATCAAATAACCAAAGTTTGTGGGAAGCTCTTAGAAAATGTACTGTTCATGTTACTAGCACTTCACATCACTTAAACTTCTCTACAGCAATTTGTGGTTTTCTTTTGTTTTTGGTGTGATAGTACACATTTTATTTTTGTATCAGCTAATATTTGTTAAAAGCAAGTTTATGATTACAGATTTCATAGACCTGATTTGGAATGTTTTTAACTTTTATTTTATCAATTGTATATCAATGCTTAATACTAGCATGGTGAGATGATAACAACAATGATGATACTATAAACATTCTCTTATTATGGTGCCTTATATATGCCGGACACTGTTCTTAACAATTTACATATAATTTCATTTGATGATAACATATTGGAATAGGTTTTTAACCAGTAAGTGCTTTCAGACAAGTCCCTCTGCTCCTCTACAGCTCCACCACCAGCTCATTATGGCTCCTGAAATCCAACTATTAGGAAGTATTTTAAAGAGTTTAAACTGGACGTAGTTTAGGTCCCAGTCTGCGTTCATATTTAAGCTATTATCTCTTGTTGCAAATCTACCCTTCTATACTTAGTAATCCTGGTGCTAAACTACACAGCTTTCACCCCTCTCTTTAAGATGCGTCTTACCAGTTCTGGGAATAGCAAGTACTCTAGGGAGATGAGAAGAAAGAAGAGAAAAGGAAGAAGGGACTTCTTCAGTCCATTCTAAATCTGTTCTCTAAAGACTGTCCTGATAATAGCCTCCAAGTGCAATAGCACTTGTTTCAACCTCTAAGTTATTATTGCATTCCCAGGACTAGCCCCATCATGCCCCAGGCACTGACCCCTTTAAAAGACTGGACCCCAGTTCCTTGGGGATTTTTCTCAAGATGATGTTCCCGGCCCCTTCTCTCTCTCTCTCTCTCTCTCTCTCTCTTTCTCCCTAGCTTTAAAGATAGTAGGTGCTTCTCTATCTGAACTGCGCTTGATACCAGGAGATTCTGAAGTTTATTTGATCATGTCCATGTCCTTTAATAAAGTGCTGCTCTCCTTTCCAATAGGAAGTGTCATACTAGTAATTCATAATATGATGTCACATCACAGTTAACTAAAAGTATCACTCTTATTGACTGTAATGAAATAATCCTGAGAATCAAGTGTCTTCATTTCACAATTTTTATAGTAGTTATGCGGGGTATAAGAACTGTGCGGGGGGTGGGATGCCTGGGTGGCTCAGTTGGTTAAGAGACTGCCTTCGGCTCAGGTCATGATCCTGGAGTCCGGGAATCGAGTCCCACATCGGGCTCCCTGCTCGGCAGGGAGTCTGTTTCTCCCTCTGCCCCTCCCACTTCTCATGCTCATCCTCTCTCTCACACTCTCTCTCACAAATAAATAAATAAAATCTTAAAAAAAAAAAAAAACTGTGCGGGGGTTCATCCTCTTCTGACTGCACTAGAGAATCAACAGGCAGAAAAGTATGAGCTCAGGCTTTTAATTCTCAGTTCAAGTAATAGAGAACAAAGGAACTTCTATGGAAGTCTCAAAAAAATCTCTTATTTCTTGTAGCTACAAGGCTGGCTTCTCTTAAATAGTAGATGCATATTTTAATTGTGCTGAATTTAGAATTACAATGTAAATCAAAATCGTACATTGGCCGTGTCTCTCATGAGAAAGCACATTAATTGGGAAGGAAAGTGAGGTTGAAACTTGTATGGTGACATATGAATGGACTTTAACAGTGCTTAGAATCTTAGAACTCTAAGGTTTTCTATGATTTTTTTTTTTAAAGATTTTTATTTGCAAGAAAATAAGCACGGGCCTGCATGCTTGACTAGGGGGAGGGTGGCAGAAGCAGAAGGACAAGCAGACTTCTTGCTGAGCATGGAGCCAGATGCAGGGCTCCATGTGAGGCAGGATTTCAAGATCCTGCAACAAAGACCTGAGCCAAAATCAAGAGTCAGATGCTGAACTTACTGAGCCACCCAAGCTCCCCTCTAAGACTTTCTTAGTGATGGAAGCAGTCCACCTTCCTGGATGTGAGAGGACTCTCCTGCTCTTGGCTTAAGACCCTTCAGTAATTCTGTCAGGTAAAAAAATTGCAAATCAACCAGTTGACAGGCTGAGAGAAAGGGTAGTGAAGAAGGAAGTTATTTATATCAACTACAATCATATAACTCATTACACGGATGGGGACTATAGAAGGTATGCATATCTTATTCCTTACTTGCTATTACTTTTTAGGCATATATAGAGTTCTATCTTTCTGTAAAGGTCACACGGTATTTAAATAAATCTCAACAAATTGATATTTGTATGTACCAAATATTTTCCTTTGATTTCACTTCCATTCCTTTACTCTTTTATGGAAAGGTATTTTCATCATAGACAGGCTTACAACTGAATCTTTGGGAAACAGATTATTCAAGTGGGACCATGATTATATTAGAAGATTAAATATCATCATTCAGAAATGGATGCTGTGATCCTTGCCTAGAAATGGATACGATGGCTGTTTGGATTTTGTATATCTCTTTCTTGGACAAAAGATGAGAGCATTTTGTTTGTACAAAGGATAATTGCATCTTGTTCTGAGATAGTATACATATGCACAGAAGTAAACATACAGTAACAAGTAACTGAGAGGGTGAAGTTTGTCTTTTATTAAACATTTATCTGTCATCTCCAAATCCAACCTTCCATACTCTATTTTGTGATACTCGGGCTGGGCTCATGTTTTCATTTCTTCTCTGCCACTGTCAGGTTATTCTTAGAGAAGGCACTGGAGGAAGACTAGGGAGCAGGTGGAAAGGGAAGGGAAAAGAACATTCTCTTTTTTGTTGACTTATTTTGCCTTTTAATGCTACCCTTCACCTTGTGAAAACAGTTAACTCCAGTCTCCAGTGTTTCGCATTATCAGAACCAGCCTCATTGTGCCTTCCAAGGTATCAGTTTCAGTCAAGCAACACCTCTTCCTTGCAAATGTGCAAGTGTTCTCCTGCACATGATTAAGACTCTAGCAGCACATGGACAGACCATAGAGGTCTGAGATGCAGCCCCAAGGTTCCCCTCTTCTGATTACCTGTGCTTCCACCATCAACCATGTGGTACTCTGCCCTTGGAAGCCTGATCCTCAGCTCTGGGGTTTCCTTCTCTGATCTACTGAGCTATCCTCTTCTCTTCTGAGGATGACTGAGTCCAGCTCTATAAGGCCTCTTGCCTAACGTTTCAGGCTCTGTAAACCTTATCAGCTTTCTTTTGGTGTTTACTCCTATAGGTACTATCTCTGTGTTGCTCATTTACCAGTTCCTTCTTTTTTTTTTTTTTTTCATGTTTCCTTCTTTATTCTTAGCATTATAAAAAATTAAATTTCTACAGCATACAAGTTAAAAAAAAACACAGACAAACAAAAAACTATCTAACCCTCCTCTGCTAATTGCAAGTTTGGTGGAAGATGTTACCTTTACCCTTCTGAATAAGGGACTAATAGTGGACAGAAATACTCAATGGATTTGTGTGGATTTTTAAAAGGTTTTAGAAATAGTAGATGAAAAACAGTTTCTTAGTTTAGAGTAATCCAAGTTTCCAAACAGATTATGTGTCTTTGTGTTAAAAACCACTAATCTAATAGATATGGTTGGGATATGACAGAATAATTTATTTGCCATACCAGTTCCTTCTATACTAAATTCTCTTGAAACACATAATCTAGTTTCTGTTTTACACAGTCCTAATTTGTATTAGCTGGGGTAAGTTATGTGGCCATTCAGATTCCATTTCTTACCTGTTTTATTGATGGGTGGTTATAGAAGGGATGGTTCAAATAATATTAAAGTGGTGTTTCACCACCTTTTCTGGTGAATACTAGTTCCAACATTTCCTCCCTTCAAAACAATACTTATGGCCATGTGTATTTGGAAAATGTTAAATACTATAGCAAACTGTGGGAGAATCATAATACACATAAGCATAACAAAGGCTTTGAGAAGTCCAGCAGAAAAAAAAAAAACTTATTTTACTCTGATTCAATATCTCTTCACAAATTATTTAGCTAGGAAAACTGTTTTATTTTCAGTTAATCTCTATCACCATGCCATGACATACATCGAATAATAGTATTCTCTAGAATCCTTAGCAATTTAGAAGTTTTGTAATTTAATGGATTTTTTTCAAAATGCTTTTTATTGAGGAGAAATCTAATGCCAAGAGATTGGTTTTGCTTATCTCTTTCAGCTCTAAGCATAAATGTTGACTGAAAGTAATGTCCTTTGCAGTGAAATGTAGAAAGAATGCTTAGGAAGGGGCAGAAAGGATGTCAGAAAACCAGGAAAATTATTACAGGAAATGAAGACAAGATAAGAGAATTCTGGAGAGCATTAAAAATAGAGTCACAATGGATCCTATGAAGATATGTATGGTTATGGTTAAGTGAACAAGCTATGAATTTACACTGCTTAAATATGACTTTAATCTATGTCACCTGAGTGCCACTTGCTTTTGAAGAAAATGAGTTATCTTCTCTGTACCTTGATTTCTCATCTTTAAATGGAAGATAATAGTAGTATATACTTCACTGGTTTATGATGAAGATTAAATGTAATGTATCATATAAGATGATAACACTTGCCTAGTACTTGATGTACTCCCTAAAACAGAAGCAGGCCATATAGAGTTAGACTCATTTAATTTACATAGAAAAGAATTGTAATGAAACAACCATAAATTATTCAAAATGGGAGGACTCTAAAGGGCATCTGATCAATCCCTCATATCGTATAGCTGAAAATACAATGAAGTTTCCCAGAGACTGAGATTTGGTCAGGAAGCTAATTCATAGAGACATTGGATGGAGCTTTTGGTCTCCTCACCTTTAGCAGAGAGCTATTTTAATTACCCTCTAACTTGTTGGGCTGTAGAATTTTCGCATTTTTCTGGATTAAGTCAAGAGCAATAATCTCAAAATATTTCTTTCTGGATTCATAGCTCAGGGTGAGCTATGAATAGCTCAATGACCTCAATTTAAAATGCACAACAGGTAATGAAGGGTTTATCAATAATGAGTTTTCCTATGCCTAGTTCCTGTTTCTCTAAGACTGTTATTCTGTGTGGGAGAAGCATGGATAAAGTCAGCATCAGGAAGAGTTGGGATAGCAGAGAGAAAAGTCTCATTCATTTTTATTCAGCTTTATTGAGGTAAAAGTTGACAAATAAAATTGTAAGGTATTTACAGTGTACTGTGTGATGATTTGATATAAGAATACATTAGGAAATGATTCCCCTTACTGAGTTAGTCAACATATCCATCACCTCACATATTTCCTTTTCAATTTTTTTTTTTGCTGATAACATTTTAATTCTCTCTTACTAAATTTCGATTATACAATACAGTGTTCTACTGTAGTCACCCTGTTATATATTAGATCCTCAGACTCTATTCATCTTATAACTGAAAGTGTGTGGAGGGAGCAGGAAGGAGATGAAAGATTGACTCTGAAAACAGACTCTTCAATGTTTAGGGTGAGGTGACTGAGCTGACCTGTCCTGTACTTTCTACTTGTTAGAATCATCAGGGACACTAACATTAAGTAGAGTGTCTTAATTTCTTCATACTTAAGAGAAATCTTCTCCCCAGCTTTATTAAATAGATCCAGAGAACAATGTTTATTGTTTTATTTAGTGGTATACATAGGTAGAAAATATAAGCTATAGCCACAGTCATAATATAACAAGGCTTTGTCATAGTTTCATTGTTTTCTACAATTTCATGGAATTATGATGAACATATTATTTTGAAAGAAGAGCTTACTAAGATAAAATAGCACTGTATTGCAGCCCAACTAAAGCTATGTACATATGCATACTTTGTTTTATTTATCTATTCATTGAGGTAAAATAGCACAGCAAGGTTAAAAAAAAATGGCTAAGCTCAATATGGGCTTGACACTGAAAACCATTTTACTAGCATAAAGGCCTCCAACATGCTGGTATTAATCTATTGATAAATATTTAGATTATTTATATTTTGCTGTCTTTGAGAACTAAGCCAAAATAAACATAGTTTAAGGCAACCTTTGGAAGTGTTGGCATTTCTTATTTTATATTCTTTGTGGTAAATGATCTTCACAGTGACAATTAAAATATTGAACAATGAAGGACAAAGATTGGCAAATTCCTCTTAAGTCCATCTTATTCTCTTACAAACTCTTTCTCCCACATACAGAAAAGTCATATTTTTCAACAACCTTCAACTTCTAGTGTTGAGGAGTAACATTAGTGCTTTTTGACCTACACATGCTACTCAGAGCTATATGTTACAGATTTTCAATGTTCAGAAAAGCATCTATACAAGTCTCAATGCTATCAGAAAATGAGAACTTACAACATCCAAGCTGTCCTGGCTGCAACTATTCAACACTGCTGCTCACTTCCATCGTGTCTTTGGAAAGGTAAACTATCCAGTATACAAGGTTAAATCCTGCAAATGCAACTGGGAAGAGAATCCGAGAATACTGGTCTATTTTACTGGTGCCTCCAAAGGCTGGAGAGAGTGGTGGGGGTGTGACAGGAGTTGACGGTAAGATAGGAGCTCTAGTGAGGACTTTGCTGGCCTCAGGGGATGGAACTATTGGCAAGGTCAGAGAGGTGATTCTTTTCTTCAGATGATACTTGGAATCAGGATGCTGTAGGCAAAAGACATAAATATTCAGCCTAGGTAAAAGACTAGTGATCACATAGTTATTTACTTTTTCACCGTGAACAGATATTATTGACTACATACTAGGTAAGATGAAATATTAGCAAATTTCTTTTTTTTTTTAAAGATTTTATTTATTTATTTGACAAAAAGAGATACCACAAGTAGGCAGAGAGGCAGGCAGAGAGAGAGAGAGGAGGAAGCAGGCTCCCTGCTGAGCAGTGAGCCCGATGCGGAGCTCAATCCCAGGACCCTGGGATCATGACCTGAGCCAAAGGCAGAAGCTTTAACCCACTGAGCCACCCAGACGCCCCGCAAATTTCTTTTTTAATATTAGCAAGTTTTTACTAGTATTTGATGGTCCTATCTTTCTAAGAAAGTGGTAAAATAAATTTTAAAAAAATGATTTGCTGCCATCCAAAACCCTATAATTTCATACATCAGCAATTGATGCCAGCATAGTCTACATCCCAGAAACTGTGTTGACCACTGGGCCATTAGGAAGAGATAAACTAGGTTGCAAAGTTTTATCCAACCCCTTCTCCCTGGTAATGCATAAACCTATAGGGCAATGAGTGTGGGCAACGAGAGGGATTTCAATTTGGAATATATGGACAATTAATTAATACAAAAAATATAGCAATTCAGTTAGTTGATATCATTCTTCTAGCCTACATCCTCATCTTCACACGTTCGTAAGTGTGACCCAGCTGAGATAATAGCCACAAAAATTCTAAGGTGCTCATGTATGTGAAAAGCCAGTGACAGAGTACCAATACCCCTAAACCGTATTTCATCCCTTGAAATACAGCTGTCTCTTAAGCTCAGAAGTTCAATATTGAGAGCTTTCTGCTTCCCATTCAGAACTTCTCCACTGGTCCCTTCTCCCTCCATCCTAAGTCACCAAAAAATGATTCATTTACTGACCTCAAAATTGTTACATGTTCTTTTTTGTCACTAGAAATCTTAAGACAGCCCTTTTAGTCCTGAAAGGAATACTTAGTACATTAATTGTTAGGTGAAAAGGCTAAGTCCAGAGAGTGGAGCTGGTAATACCTTGCCCATAGTCACACAGTTAGTAATAAACTACACTGGTCATTTGTGATCCTTGTTTCATCATCCCCACATTTTCTTGTCTTCACTTTAAAGTATTGGGTCTAGTGCAGGGACTCTAATTTTGTTTGCTTTAGACTCTTTTCATACTTGGAGACTAGAGGACCTTGCTCTGATTTGTATCTTTTCTTGTCTATATCCTGTACTAGTCACTCTCCTTGTGACCAGGTTGTCCTTGGTGGTTTCTGCCTTCAAACACTTGCTGTACATTATCTCTGCTCTTGTAAAACTACCTTGTTTTCTCCCTGGCAGCAAAATCACCACTTTGATGCCTGGCAGGGTATGTTACTCACGTGGGCAGACTCCTGTGGCTTTAGCCAGCAACCCTGCAGCAACAGGATGAGGCAGCCACCTCCCCTGTGCCGGTTGAGCCACAGGACCAGAATGACCTGCCGATGTGGTGACATTTGGAGTGCGAGAATCAACAATTCTAAGAACCTCTTTTCTCTATAGTCCCCTTTTGAATTTTGCTGTTTGATTTGTCATGGAATTTACTGAGTATCTAAATAATAATAGTCATCATTGAGAGTTCAAGCCCATTTAAAGGCTGTGGGAAAATCTCTTCACCAAAAGCAAAAATGAGTCTCTGTAGTTAAGTCTGATGGTGAGTTGCAAGGAAAGAATATCTTTTTTTGTTATATATTGGCCCAGTATTATCCTAGGGACTCTTGACATAATTAAATAAATCATAGGTCTTGGTGGTAAAGATAATTTAAAATAGTGAGGGCTCAGTCTGCCAATCTTGAGAAATAAGTGATACTTTCTACAAAAACATGTGACAGCTAAGGACTACTGTATCCAGGGTCACCGGTTAGCATGTGGATAGGACCAGAGTAGTGGTATGTTGGTCTCAATGTATGCTGCCTATAGAGAATAAACATAGAACCTACTTTCCAGAGTTTCTATTGTGTATCTCAGGCTCTAATTTGAATTTTTAGCCATTAACTATGTTACTGAAATATTCTCCACCTGAAAGAGCAAATGTGTTAGTATTTCATTTTCTAAAAAGAGTCAACCTCCTCCCAGATACATGGAATATTAAAATATTTTACTCTAGTAAAATTTCCAAGGATCATGATAGAGTAAAACAAGGGAAAGCCTTAGAGTAGATGGTCTTTCTAAACTCAGGATTTTTAATAGCATGCATTGCTTATGTTTATTTCTTTTTTTAAAATTTCTTTTTTTAAGGAGAAAGAGAGCAGACATGAAAAAGTTCATTGAGATGAAAAAGTTATTATAAAACATAATCTACCATAAAGATGTAAGGCATTGTTTTATCTCTCCCTCTGTAGAGCTGTGGGGGGGGGGGGCGTTAATTGTCAATCTTTTGACATTGTCACAATGTCACACATGACTTATTAAGAATTACCAAATGACCCTTGTCTGGAGTTAAGCAACATCACTAAAAATACCATGAATTTTTTAATGGCATTAAATTTTGGGCCTGGAATGAAAGATCCCCTACAACAGTATTCCCCTTTCCTCATCTGCTTCTCCAAACAATCTCAATGGAAGTTTCCTTGAGAGTTAAGTGGACAAAAGAGTCAGAAAGCCCTTGAGTGCAGTTCCATATACTACTTACCTGCCATCTTTAAAGCTAAGGACAATTATTGCTTTCTCTGTAAGTTTTTCTTATTTTTAAGAATTTGAGAAAGAAAATATTCATAGATAAGATAGATGATATTATATATATAATATATATATATAATAGATTTTCAAGAAAGAGAACCCTTTTCTGCTTACTTAAATGCTATAATTTGTTTAACTCTTATCACATTCTTCCTTGTGAATATTATTTCTGTTCTGCCTTATCTCTTTTCCTGACATGAAATCTCTTTATTGGTAGAGGGCATCTTATTGTCAAGTATAAGCACCCCACAGTGCCTAGTTAGTGCACAGAACATAGTATGTGCTTAATAAGCATATGCTGATGCAACAAATGAATGAAAATCTGAACATTTCCAGGATTTCTTAAGTAATCAGGCAAGGAGAAGAAAACAAAAAATTTTATGATTATTTAACATTGTATTTTAGTGTCTTGTTTCATATTACAAGTACCATATCTGAATGCTTAAAATTGACAAACACTACACAGACTTTACATGCATTATTTTGCTAATTCCTAGAAAAAGAAACTATGATGAAATATTATTATTTTCATTTTAGAGATAATCAAATGAAGGCTTAAGTGGGAAGCTCACACAGTAACTGGCAGTGCCTGAATGTGATCACTCTCAGATGCTAAAGATCACACTCTAAATAATTATTATGGCTTCTCCCCATCAGTTTTAAGTTTCAGCATATAGTTTCTCAAACACAGAACTATTGACATTTTGGGGTCACAACTTTTTTGTTGTGGATCATTGCCCTGTCCTTCATAGGATGTTGAAGAGCATCAGTTGTGGGTTCTACTTCTATGCAGAAGATGCCTGGAGCATCTCCCTCCCCAAAGTGGTGACCACCAAAAATATTTCCAGACATTGCAAAATATTCTCTGGGGAGAAAAGTCACCTACCACTGAGTATCACTGGCTTAGAGTTACAGCTGTCTCACTGTCCAGTGGCTACTGGGGGTGTTTCTAGCAAGCAGCAAATATGACATACTCAAGGAAATGGAAGAGGTCTGGCTAACCCACATGCTGGATAATCAGCTCCTGAATAATTGGGAATTGGCAGTACAGGAAACCGGACTCCAATTTAGAAGAATCACATTGAATTTCTGAAGTGAAAAGAAAGCCAATTTTGCAAGCCATTCAAGATACAGGTTTGCATCAGACCCCGCCTGTTCTATTGTAAGCTCAGCAGCTTCAGCTGATGGTAAAATAGGTTTTTGTCAGAGTCCAGATGAGGGCTCAGCTTGGGGCTGTCACTGTTTTGAGTGGAACACCTGTGGTTTTGAATTTTTCCAGGGCTCCCCTGCTGCTGAATGCCATCCTGCTTTGGGTATTTATAGAGCATTGCTTTGTTTTAAATAATGCCATATTGCAAAGGTAGTTTGAGTCAAACTGGACTTTATGACAATCAATTATTTGATGTAAAGATAAGATATTTGGAAAGTACTTATGGAAAGTACTTTGATACAATATTCAGTAACTCTAATACGTTAAAGAGGAGGGGGCAATGGGTTACCTCTCAAGAGAGATATTCTAACCACAGCTACATTATCCAAGGGACAAAAAAAAGCATCTGTTTTTAGAAGCAGCAAAGAGAGGCACCAAATATAAGAGAAATTTGAAAACATTTAGTACTTGATTTTTAAAAAAAAAACTATTATATTAATTATTGTGGAGGAAGTAAGAATTTCAAATCAAATTTTCTTGCATCTACGTAATAGCTGGTAGAATTGGGACAGAGACGATTCCAGAATTTCTACAAAGAAGCAGCTTTTTGGCAGCAGTCTGGTGGGTCAGTGGTGCTAGGTACATGTCCAGACCATATTGGAATGTTTAGATGGTAAAGAAGGGAATATTGGATGAGGATTTGATAGAAGGTATAGGGAAAGAACTAACCACCCACACCCCTCATCCAATCCAACCTACCCTCTCTTTAAATTATGAAATAGCACAACCATGGCGCAGGGACTGAGTCTCAGATGGGCTACAGAGTAAATGATAGTATTCAAAGAAATCTTGACAATATTTGGAACACGGGAGGTTAATCTTTCAGTATTCTATGCTTTCTATCTCTGTACATGGGTGGAAGGCAACCGTGATAATGACCCAGCAGATCATCCCAACCTTGAAAGGGAATATGGAAAGGATATGTCTTATTTCCCTCTCTATTCCCAAGTTTCTAGGAACCGATTTAGTGTTTCTAGAACAGGACCAAAATCATCCTTTGGTTCTCAACTCAGGCAAAACTTCCTCCAGAATGATGCTCTCTCCAGCCTGTGGTAGGTACCCTTGCATGACTCTTCATTAGCCCCTATACATCTCTAATACAGCCTTTGTCACAATGATTCATTATGGCTCATACGTTTGTCTTTCTTCCTGTTCAGCAAGAAGCTCATGAAAGTAGAGGCAGTACTGATGTCACTCACTAATATATTCTAGCATTCTACAAAGGATATAGAACATAAGATCGTTTAACAAGTACTTATAATATGAATAATTCATTGAATACATATATACTCAATAAATGGGTGCCAGATGAAAAGGGAAAAAATAGCGAATAAACAATATAAACAGTATAAATATAATCATTGTCCTGACTAATGAAATTCTGGCCAATTTTGTTGTAGATAATTTACCAAGAACATCACACTTTCTGTGAAAAAGGAAAGCGAGACTGGATGTGTTGATGGGTGGAGGGAGTTCATTCTTAAGAACGTAATAATGAGGGCTTAGACCTTTAAAATAACAAGGAATCTAGCAAAACATCCAAAAAGTGATTGAGGTCCAAACTTGGTCTCATATGCAGAATAAGTATACCCCAGATACATAACAATTTATAAAACATGAAGATAAGACTAACTCTTTAATGACAAGATAAGAAACCAGATAAAAGCAATAAGGAAAAGCACTGTAAAAGCAGGAAAGAAGCTGTTGATAATTTCTTCTCATAATCTAAAAACAAAACAAAACAAACAAACAAACAAACAAAAACCCCAAAAAACCCACAAAAAAGCAAGAAAACAACGACAAAAAAATCCAAAACCCAGTATCTAGTTCCAACTACCTTAAAACCAGAAAGCACTTCTGAGGTATTAGTTTTAAATATCTCTTCAGGTTTGTTTGGAGGTTCTAGCAGGGGAGCGCAGCTACTCGTATACCCTTGACCGAAGAACGGTCCTCTCCTCTATCGGGGATAAAAATATCAAACCATAAGTGACTCTTAATCTCACAAAACAAACTGAGGGTTGCCGGGGGGAGGGGGTTTGGGAGAAGGGGGTGGGATTATGGACATTGGGGAGGGTATGTGATTTGGTGAGTGCTGTGAAGTGTGTAAACCTGGTGATTCACAGACCTGTACCCCTGGGGATAAAAATATATGTTTATAAAAAATAAAAAATTAAAAAAAATATATATATGTTTATAAAAAATTAAAAAAAAATTAAAATATCTCTTCAGGTTTGAGTATTAGATTTAAAACTCCTGAATTTCCTTGTCATTATTATATTTAATTTCAAGGTCAAAATCAAAGTGATAAACTGTTTCCTATATTCATTCTAAGTAGCTTCCTGTGAGAAGCAATGAGGACATTAAAATATAACTTAGAATCACATGAAACATCTAAGCACTTAATTTTATTTCAACCTCCACATTGGTTTGCTATTTCAATGTCTAACTTACTCAAATAATGCTATTTTGATTACAAATGAATAGGCACTTTTAAATGTCATGGCATTTGAAAGAAAAAACGGCCTAGCCATCATAATATACCTTTGTGTTGTATAAATTACAAATGTGTAATTTATGTTTGTTCCTCTACATCATATAAGGCAAATTGCCAAGGTTTGACATGAATAAATAAAATGTAAATGCTCTATGTAATCATCTATATTTATTTTTGATACCTACAAAGTTTGTATGGCTAGGTTTGCTTATTTTGGTCTTTATTTTTACTCTTTGACCTGCCCTTTCAGAAACAAAATGGTACTTTTCATTACCTTAAAATGTTTTAAGTGAAGCCAGGTTTAGAAATAAAATTTTTTATAAAAAAAAAGGCAACTTGCAAGAAAAAAGTACTTCGAGATGATTTAAATGCATTTTTTAATCCAGCTTTCCAAAGTACCTGCTCATTATATGTTACTATTTTAGAATTGTGGAAGATAGCTTATATGAAGAACTGAGATCTTAAATTCTATCTTATTAATAAATTATATCTTTAAAATAATAGAAAATGCTAACTCCATTCTTTCTCCAAGGATTTGAAATCATATTCCTCTCAGTAATACATATTTCAAAAGAGCTAAAGTAAGGAAGTTGGTCTTTTCAACTCAATACCAGATCAATGAATATATTCAAAATCATTGGACTTATTTTTTTATCTTGTTTCTCATGACTCTCTCTTTGCATTTTTACTGAATTTCTAAAAGGAAACTGTTAAACTGAATTCTGATAAATATGAATTCTTCATTCATATATCATATAGATATATGTTAAGACAATATGTGATCATTGGGCAATACCTATATAGATACCGACAGCTTATAACATAATCACTTATTTTTACAAACATAAGCTGATTCTCAAAAATATTTTCTGAAAACCGTATTTTTGAGGGTTTTGGATTGAGTTTTCAGACTAGCATCCTTCTGCTATAAAATTTATTTACTTGTGGTCTTTCAAAATACACATATATAAAGAAAACATCATTAGGTCAAGAGAAGAATTTTGGGAATGACCTCACATTCTGAAAATGTTTTATTTTGTGTTATGCATTCTTTTATATATCAGACTTTGAGGAATTGTTGGAGAGGAGATAGCCTCTGCCTCTGTAAATCTGTGTATATTGGACTCCTGCAATCAATTCCTAGTTTTTCTACTGGCTAGCACCAAACATTTTCTCTCTCCAAGACACTGTTTTTGATTTGTAAGCAGAGGCAATTAGTCTGGATCACTGGATGGCAAACTTTTTTTTTTTTTTTCCTAATGAGAACCAATTAAAAAAAAAATCTTTAAATTATATATTTTCACTTATGGGATCTGCCTTGTTTTATTCCTTGGAGAATAAAAATATATGTTTATAAAAAATAAAAAATTTAAAAAAAAAAAAAGAAAATATAAATTCTCAAACAATTTTCTTCGTGTATCAAAAGAGAAGTTTCGATAAGACCTATCATTTTTTTATCCAATAAATACCCGAGTATTTGAGAACAAAACACATATAGCTTTGTGATTTTTATCATTATAGTTAACCCAGGATTAGTTGAACTACATGTGGTTCTGTGATTTGGAAATGTTCACCAGAATTGATTATAAAGATATTTTCAGTTCAAAGTGTCAGCAGTACTTGATTTTACAGAGTGAAATTTTCTTCTTTTCAACAACTACAATTTGGAATTTGCATTGACATAAAAGTTTATATTTGTCAATCATTTCTATAATCCATTAAAAAAGTGTGCGCAGCTGAACTGCTGAGAATATTTACTCACATGTGAAACTGAAGTTTGGGAGTGCATTTATGACTCTTGAATTATTAATGCCATCATTTGTTTCTTTTTCAAAATAACCTCTGAGGACCAAAGTTTAGCCACAGCAAATCTAAATTGAGTTTTATAGCTATTTGTCACTAATTATAAGTCTTTGAATAAAAACATGTTAAAAAACATGTATTTAATATTCAAATGTGGACATGAGAGTTTTCATGAAAATTAAAAACCTTGCTTATGACTTGGCATTCCCAGACCTAATACTCACATCTTGCCTTCATGGAGTGAAGTAGCAAGCAGATTTCTAACAAAAATTGTCCATTCTGTAGAGTCCCTCTTTATTTCCCTCAGACTCTGAAGCCTCATTAGGAACTTTTTTTTTCACTTTATTCTCCCTAATTAGTATAAGTAAACCTGTTAAAAGGAAACATCTAAAGGCTGAGAAAAATTGTTCTCATCCCCTCTGAGAGCTTGGAATCTGCTAGTACCAGTGAGGATGATAAAAGAAGAAAGCCAGAAGTTTAGAGCAAAGAAAAATGGAAGATTGTTGTGTTGTGTTGTGTTGTGTTGTTTGCTATGAAGTTGGAAAAGAAGTTGGCCTTGGATTCATAATTGTGTAACCTGTGCTCAGCTAATAGTACTTTTGCACTATTTAATTGTTTGTGATTACTGTTAGGCTGCCTTTTCCTATACTGATGAGTAACATGAGAAAAGTAAATAATTACCAAAACAATCTCAGCTTCCAAAGGTTCCCTCGCTTTTGATATTGTCACTGGGGGTGAAGCGGCAATCTGTGCCCTCCTTTTGGCCTTCTGTGTCTGAAGATTGGTAAAGTAGTTGACAGCCGCAAACTCAATAAGAGCTGAGAAGACGAAAGCAAAGCAAACAGCTATGAACCAATCCATGGCGGTTGCATACGACACTTTGGGCAAGGAGTGCCGAGCACTGATGCTTAATGTGGTCATGGTTAAAACAGTGGTGATCCCTAAAGTGAAAAAAAAAATGCAGTATTAGCATTTGGAATCCCAAACCAACATCAAATGAGTATTAGCATTAAATCATTAAATCATTTAGATCATTAAATCAGTATTTGCATTTGGAATCCCAAACCAACATCAAATGAGAATGTGTCAGTGGATTAAACACTCCAAATGTAATTTTTGATCTTGTTTTATAATTGTTCACAATTATTATATAGGTGTTACCATTTTTGTATTCTTCAATACCTAGTATAGTGCCATATACACTGTAGTTGCTCAAAAAAATATTTTCTGATTCAATTTAGTTTAACTATTGTAAAGTTTAACTTGTAATTCTAGTTGTTACTTCTTAAGCAAGTTTATAACAAATAATCACTTAAGTACTAAAAACTTGAATTCTTGGTCAATTTGAATAGCTGGTAATGTCTATCAACATATTTAAGAAGTCTATCTGGTATGAATAGTAAACATAAAATTAGGTTCCTCAGAATTTTTTGAAATTTCTAGCTTAGTTTTAAGGTAAAATATTTACTCATGAGAAAATAATTTCATCACTCCATTACCAGCAGTTTTATGTCTTATATAATAGTTGGGAAATACACGTAATTTAAAGATGATCAACATCATTATATAGATATTCTTTTATAATTTGCAGAAACAGATGTATTTTAATATAGTAAATTAAAAAGTAAAAATTCATCTGAGATTTTAATTCAACTCAGATCTTCCCTATAAACCTCTCTAAATGTATAATCATGAAAACCCAGAAAAAATTGGCTTTTGTTATTGATGATATTTTCTGTTACAGCTTTTTCTCAAAACTAATAGTCATTCCACATATCATAAATAGTGAACTCAAGAGGTTGAAACATGGGAAATTGATTATATTTAACTATTTTGAGATCTAGAAAAACAACAGTTTATTATGATTCAACCTATTAAGGCAAGATATACTTTATAATAGATATAATTTATGTATTAAGTTTCAATAGCCTTTCTTTTCAGGAATTTACATGTCACTTTTACTTTTCTGCTTTTCCTTAGTTATGAAAAAGCAAATTGAGATTAAAACAAAACAAAACAAAACACTCCTAAATAGGGCACAGGGAAGGCACAGGAATCCAGCCAGAATTCTTGCCAAGACAGTTTTTCGTGGATTCACCACGTAGCTTGGGATAACATAAAGGTCATTTAATATCATACATATGCCTGAATGAGACTGGAGTCTGTTTCTTTTGTGGATCGAAAAAGTACACTAGTGTGAATATTCCCCTAACCTACACAAGAAATAAGAGCCAGATGAGTGGAAGTATAGCCAAAGTGGAAAGCATACCAAATACGGTTCTGGCCGGGACAGACTCCTTATTAATCCAGAAAGACACTTGGGAAAGAATGACCGTCATAATGCAAGGAGTGTATATCTGTATCATGAAGTAGCCCATCTTCCTTTGCAAGTGGAAATAAACTGTCATTATTACGTATTCACCTGTTGGAAAACATGTATATCAGTATTATTGCTTTTGACAGGGTGCAGAAAGAATGCAGCTGGAAATAAATCTTGTAGATCTTTAACATGGGCTGGAAGAAAACAAGTAAAGTCATATTTCTCTGTATGACAAAGATACTTGATCAAGCAGATGATAGATACATCAGCTCATTGTTTTAGGTTGGGTTCTTTGTGTCATATGCATAGAAAACTACTTATTCCAAGGTTACATAAATCTTTTTATGCACATGGTTGCAAAATCAATTTTAAAGAAGGCTACTCATCACTTCAAAACCGCAAATGTAGCCCAGGATAGCTAATGCAGAGAAGAAAGAAATAGATATTTTGAAAATGTGTATGAGGGTCACCTTGCTGGGTTACATTCATGAATTGGTCTAATTCTTACCTGTGTTAGATTTAATTGTCTCACTAGATACTGTTTGTCCAATCAGATCATACTGGAGGAGGCTTGAAGATTCTTCTGGGACTTCGACAGAGTAAAGTGGTCCTTTTTTCCAAGTATATATGATTTCACTTTTGGGGTAAGCATCTGAATTTTTAAAACCAATTAAACATAACAGTGAATCTTACTAGTTTTTTTTTTTTTTTCAGGGCAAATTTTGTCCATATAAAAAGGAGCTACAAACATAAATTTTCCTTCTTTTTTTTTTAATCTGGGTAACTAAAACCTCTGACTATTTATAAGATTGACAGACATGATTAAGTAAGTATATTCCTGGAATAACAATGAGAATATCATAGTAACATTTCTCTTTTGCTTTTTGGTCTTTGGCTACAATCAAATAATCATCCACACCCACACCTACACACCCATCCACACCCACACACACACACGTATTTTTAAAAGACTACTGCCTTTATTTATTTATTTATTTATTTATTTAGATTTATTTATTTCAGAAAAAGGGGTATAGGAAAGAGGGAGACAAGTAGACTCTCCACTGAGTGTGGGAAGTTCTGAGGTAGGGCTTAATCCCAGGACCCTGAGATCATAACCTCAGCTGAAATCCAGAGTTAGACCCTTAACTGACTAAGCCACCCACGTGTCCCAATAATTATATTTTGAATGAATAACTTACAACTCCCAAACTTGAGTGGACAAGCATGCCCATCCATAGGAAAGTTCACCAGCCTCATGGGACAGTCAGCATTGATGGTAAGCCTAGGGACATTAAAATAAATGGTTCTATGTTAGTATGTGGACAAATCATTTGGATTAGAGGTAGCTGAATTGCGGAAACCTCACCTCATGGTATATAGAATGGTTCCATTCTGCATTATTCTGAAGAGTTTATTAGGGGTTGTCATATTGTGTGCAATTGATTTTTTGCCATTCCTGAAAAAAGTGTCAGGGGTCCAGATTTTACTGACCATCAAGTTATTCAAACTCAGAATCTCAGTTGGCCCCCCAAACTTCAACCTCTCATCAGTCCAAGTCTGGCGGAAGAAAACGTCCATCGTATACTCCTATGAGAAAATAAGATATTCATGCAAGCTGGGGAGATAATTTATTAAGAATAGTTTATTCACTAGCTTATATATCTAATTCTAAAATTTTGGAAATAAAACAACTTTTTGTGATAGTAACTTCAGATTATCAGAGAACCTGTGATTTCAGTAATTATTATTTTTCTCAAACTCAAAGTTTGTAATATCATTATAAAAGATAGCACTGTGTTGTGCCAAACTCCCTCTTCCACGTTGACCCTCCTCAACATTCTTCCTTTTTTCTATCAGTCATCCACCTCTCCATCTACTGACCTATCAAATTTCCCTCCATTAATTTAGAAGAAAAATATGAAAAGATTTTCAGTCTAGGTTTTGTGCTGGCCTTCCTACCATCAAAGTCTTCAGTGCCTTCTTCACTTTCAAAGGTGTCTCCAAATACCTTATTACCATTTACCAAACTTCCAAGGATGGGTAAACTTTGCTTGGTAAGTGTACTCTGGCTGCACATCCCAATAATTTTATATTGTTCTTGGAGAATATAAAAGCAAATGTTACCATGATTACTCAGAGCATCATTGAAGCATGCATAATTGAAATTTTGAGTTTTAATTTGTGGCTTTTATGAAATAACATTAGAAATATTAAGAATTATGGTAAGAGCCATTGCAAAAAAGTCAATGATAAATAACAGCTTATAAGTATATAAAAATATTGCCAATAATTGCTTTGTCTACTTTTTGTGTTCCTGTATGAGACCTATTACTATAAGTTGTGATTGGATTTTTAAAATATAATTTGACACACAGTATACCATATAATAATGATCCAGGCTTTAACAAGCTCTCTACTGAACAAATATACTTAAAAAATGAGACATATACATAAAATGAAGTGTCAAGTGTTCCCCAGACTTCAACAATATAGTATAGTATGGTTGTGGTTATTTATATTTGGGATGAGTCAGTACTCAATGAAAAATATGATAGTAAAATAATTGAGGATTCTGGATAATGCTGACTCTCCTTTCTTTCAAGTCTTAAGACATTTATCTCTTAAATAAAGTCCTTCTCCCTCTCCTTCACTTCCTCGTTTTCTTTCTTACTTTTTTTCCTCCCTTCTCCTTTTCTTTCCTCTGGTACTTCCTTTTTTCCCCCTCTTGCCTCTTTCTTTTCTTGTCAGCTCAAAGATCAGAAGATAAAAGTCTCTAATAACTATTTATCCAGAGCTACATTTCCCTAATAAACTTTAATGATTCAATTATTTTAAGAGTTGTGTGCATTTAGATTTTAGTACTTATATTTTACTTTTAGGGGGAAATGGTAACTGAAAACTGTGGAAAAAATATCATGATGCACTTTGTTCTAGAAGACTAGTTCAGATTTTCATTGCCACTTACTATAAATAATCTCTTACGAATCCTACAGCCATCTGTACCTGGAACAGAGTTCCCAGAACACCTACTGGTCCATTTGCAACACAAAAGGTACAAAGCACTAGCTTTTCCAAATGATGCCCTTCACTGTTTTAATAAAATATACTGAAAATGATGTGCTACAGAAAACAGCCATATTTTAAGTTTCATAGATATTCTGAATATACTTTTACATGATATATCATCTTTGTTGATTTTTCTTTTTTTCTATTCTAAAAATTTACCAGGATTATATAAAAATGGGGAAACCTTATCTTTGTAGAAAATAATGGGTGCATGATATATGGCCAGAAGAGAGAACAGAATCTTAGAAAGTCCCGCAGGTTAAAGTGTTCAAGTGGAGCCCATAGTGAAATGTCAAGGCAATTAAGCCAGTAATCTGTTCTAATGACCATGCGCTCCTGGCATGAACACACATATTGCATTAGGACTATGGAGCCAAACTTGGTAACAATGTCCAAGATCATTAGTTCTGGGACTCTGCCCTCCAGCCAATAAGTAAAGTTACCCTCCTCACTCAGAGCTTACTCACCATCTCCACATCGGACACGGGCCCAAAACTGGTCACATAAATGTCTGTTTTGACTTCAGTGACAGCACCTGAAATTAGCCCAGAAGCATGGGGGCAAATATCACCAGTGATTTTAAGGACTCTGAACTTAATGACCCTACCACAAAGTCCCTTCTCATGGTTAGAACCTGCAATCCCTCCTAAAGGAATTCATTAGCAGAAGCCCTTGGGTTTTTCAACTATGAAAACTCAAACCGGTTGCATTATTTTGAAAATTTTCTGGTCAATTTGAAAAATTTAAGGAATGGAAGAGAAGTTAAGTTAGAATTCTCATAATAATTGTAACAATAACTAACACACCTTGGTAATTTTTTTGGGGGGGGTGGGAACAAATGCTTAGAAAAGTGCTCTAAATGGAGAATCTCATTCTACCCTCACACAACTCTACGAGGCAAACACTTTTCGTATACCCATACTACAGCTGAGGAAGCTGTAGCTTAGAGGGTTCAAATAATATGTGTAGAAGGTCACAAACAGAGGAAGGGACAGAGACTGGATGGAACATGTGGCCTCTCCTAGTACCCCTTTCCTTACCAATCTGCAATCCTTATGAAGCCTCTGGGTCTTAGACAAAGGGAAGGGGGAAAGGAGAATATAGACATTTGGTTTAGTAAGGATGCTGCCTCTCACCTCCAAATCCTGGACGTAGCCGGTTGTCATAGCCCTCAAGCAAGTTGTCCAGGATCCGACTGATGTTTCTGGAGTAGAAGCTTTCTTCATCTTCAAGTGTCCCTAGGGTATTTTCTACCCTGTGAGCAAACAGTCCATGATCCTCACTCCCTACTCATGTACCCCACCACAAATACATGCCACACCACCCAGGCTTCTTCCATGATTTGGTATAGAAGTCACCCAGTGGGTGTGTGCTCTCGTTTTCCTCTGCACTAAAATGAAAAATCAGGAAAAAATCTTACTCACCATAGAAGAATGTAGAGCCAGAGCAGAGGTGATGCCATCCTGCAGTGCTCAGTAATGCCTAATTCACCCTCCTCCTGTGATCTCCTTCCTCTTAACAAATCTCCCCGCCCTGACTTTGCCAATCAACTAAAGTAACCGTCCAGACCCCTCATATCTCTTTTCCCTATTTGCCTTCAGCCAGCAATCCAGAGATGAAGAGGTTGCCCGCAAAACTTGTTCTCTCTTCTGCCTTTTCACGTGGAGCAAGGTGGCTTGTGGTCTTAGACTACATCCTGATGGACACTCAGCGTCTTCTGGTAGACTCACTTGGGAAAGGAGAGTCCGGAGGGACAGTGTATGGTTGGAGAGCAGTGACAATAATCGAATAAGGCATTAGGGGAGATTAGAAGGAAGAAATCCACTGCTAGTTTTGGCATGGAATTAGCAGGGCCCTGTGAGGAAATCTGGAAAGCAGTGGCATCTTGCTGATTGAGATTATGTTCCAATGGGCTCAGCATTTATTATTTCTGTGGTTCACGGAAGGATTCCTACACAGCTCTTACTGCTTAAAAAGTCCAACAATATTGAGATCCTTTTGGGTTCTCTTTCTGATTTCATCAGCTTTATTACATCAGACAACTTTCCTCTGCATTTAAAAATTGTCCCTCATTATTCTTTGAAAAGCATTTATAATATGCTAGAACAACACTTGACTGTCTTACTATTCGGTTAATATATTTTGTTTAAGTACTTTGTTGATCCTTCTTAAGATAGGACAGCTCAAGCTAAGCCATAAATGGGTCCTACCACTATCTTTAGAAAATTCATCAGTTTCATGGATGTCTGCAAATAGCTGATTAAAGTTCTTCCTGTAGAAATACTGTAAGAATAAAGCATCTCTGCTCATGCTTATTGATGATTTGCTGGCACTATTTCACTAGGCTTGTCACAGGTCAAAAGCAAAATGTTTGAACCTAGGAAATAACATTCTCTGTCCAGTCTGGTAGATGGAAGTTGAAGAAAAAGAAGTCACTTTAATCCTTAAAATTGTAATCTTTAAATAAATGATTTAAAATGAGAATAAAGAAAAGCATTGTGAATCTCTCTGTATATATATTTAATTATATAGAATTAAATTAATAATATATATTAAATATTATATATATATATAAATAACATATTTAGAACATCAGGAACATAAGAAAAAGAATCAAATATCTCACATGACCATCATTATGCCAGATCTACACAATATTTATCAAGTTCACAGTCTGTATCATCAGAATCTAAATTCTAAATTATTACTATTTCAGACATATAGCAGTCTTAAGAGTCATTTCTGAAGACATGACATAAATTATTTGAGGAACATCTCAATAAAGTAGCTCTGACTAAAAAGAAACAATAGAAAAGGGTAAGACTGAAAGATTTCTGTGAAGCAGTTGTTTTTTTTTTTTTAAGATTACAGAATCTCACTGTTACATGGAATTTTTTTGTTATTCATCAAATATCAATATCCCCCAGTATTCTTGATAAGTGTTATTCAGCATCTGTTTTCTTAGATAGTTTTACTTGTGCTAAGCTGAAACTTGTGCCCTGGTCCTAGCTCTCACCTTTGAAACCATACACAATAATTTGTCAGGGAAAGACCACATGGCAACCATCTAAACAAGTATAGCTATCATGTACACTCAAATTCAAGTTAACATTCCTAAAATCTTCTCTTGTTCATTATAGGACCTGGTTTCCATATCTCTTCTTATTCTTTTCACACTACACTGACTGTAATTGATGACCACATTTTCAACTCCTGTTGATTGTACAGTTATAACCTAAATCTTAACTGTGTGGTAGATATGATGCTATGAAATAATTCTCTGTTCATTTTTGCTACAACTTACTATTTTCATTTAAGCATGGGACTCTGTATCTCTGTATTGAGCTCTTGTAGACTTGCATGATTTTTTCTATCAATATGTTTATCATCCATCTCTGATTTCTATCATCAGAGAGAAAACTTAATAAGGTGTTAAGACTGGATTTTTTTCGTATGGCAAAAAAAAAAAAAAAATCATGGGTGAGTTGTACTAGTATACTTACTCTTAGAGAATGGATATGGTTTTCTCATTAAATTTATTTATTTAAAAGAGACAAATAATAGTTAAGCCACATTTGTCTCTAAAGAGAATATTAACTCCTTATACCATCACTAACAACAAGGTTTGTGTGTATAAAATACCTTATAAAGACTCAGGGATGATTAGAGAAAATTATTGCACAGAAAATGCAAACTTGGCACTAAACACTAAGTAGTACTTTCCATGATATAAGAGAGCCATTAGTTTTCCCATGTGTAGAAGGGGCTTGTACCAAAGGATTCTGGTATTTATGTAAGTGCTTCCTACCTGGTAAGAACTTGAAACATTTTTCCCTGTATGCCTTAGAAACTGTTATGGAGAGCAAGTCAGTCTAAAAATAATAAATGCAAGTTAAGACAGTATCAGTGAGAATTAACTTAATATTAATAATATTAATAATAACTACTAAATATTTAACATTTACCAGGGGCTTAGAATCCATAGACTCCCACTTATTCACTGCTAATACAAAAATCTATGAGTTGTCTAATTAAGTCCATTTTGTAAATCAGCAAGTATGTAACTTTCCTAATCTCAAAGCTAAAAAATGGCAGAATCAGAATTCAAAAGTGGGTATAAGATAAGGCCACTGGACTGAATGCAGTGAAAAATAAGTTTCCATTGTATAAAAGAAATAATTTCTACCTGTGGTATTTATCCAAAGATGGAATGAGTACCATAAAGGAAAATGAGTTACCTGTTAACAAAATATTCAAGTATAGCATAAAACACCGCATGTAGATTTAATGGATGTTTGTTTCAGGAGGAAATGACATAATCCCTAAGGCTATTTGGGGTCATTGTAAGGAGGAGTTGTTTGGTAGAGACCTTGAGTGAATATTTGGATTCAAAGATTCTATGAGGGAGTTTCTCTGAAGTGATGTGAGATGAGGGACTTAAAGTGTTTACTTGTGGTAAAATATACCTTGGAGGTACACTGGAGGAGAAAAATGGAGAGATACTACTAGTATCTCTAGTAGATACTAAAAGAAGAAGAAAAAGTCGTAGAATATATAATAATAATATTTGTTGAACACTTACTGTATGTCAATCATGTACATTGATATTATCTCTAATCTGTGAAACTGTATTATAAGGTAGCAATTTTCATCTTTGTTTTTTTTATCTTTGTTTTATAAAGGATAAACTAAGGCTCACAGAAGATAAATGTATCTATCCTAATATTCCAGAGCTAGTTATTATCTCGAATTCCTAATATACTTTCATACTTGATGCTTTATATATGATAACTCTGTTTTCTAACATTGGGACTGTTAAACCCTCTGGACCAACAATATTTTTTATATTGTTAAGGGATACCTGACCTCTCTGTGGACACTGTAGAAAATTCCCATGCAATACTGTTTGGGGATCCAATGCAATAAGAATAAAATTGCTCTGGGAGACAAAGGACAATAAAGAGAAAGTCCTCTGGTCACCAGCTTTAAATTGTTCTAGCTTGGTTACCAATAGAATGTTGAACACATTATATGGCATGGACGTATAGGCAGGCAATATCAATTTCAAATCTTAAAACACAAATATTGAGGGAACAATAGTCATGTCCAAAAGATCACAGGTCTATGAATTCATGATTTATGCCTGTTCAACCAGTATCACTTCAATTTAATGTTTGTTTATTAAGTGCTTGGTGACAAACACTTGATGCTGAGGATATAGAAATTTAAAAAAATAATGCTTATCCTCAGGAAGCTCATATTCTAGATATTAATATTAACATAATAGAACTGATAAGATATTGATTGCTAAATCCCTATGGTTAATTATTAGCCATGTGCAATGGGAACAGAGCTAAAAAGTATCTGTATGGGGGTGGAGGGTGGTCAGGGATTATTTCATGAAAAACACAACATTTGGACTGAGCTTGAGACCTTGAATAAACTTTGAGCAGATTAGAAAACCATTCCAGGCTGCATTATGAACTCAGACCATTCCAGGCTGCATTATGAACTCAGAGGTGTGGCAATTCATGGTATGTTTATAAACAGCAAATAAGTCTGAGAAACTAGAAAATAAGAAACCAAGAATATAATGGATAAAAAAGACTGGAAGATAAACATGGTCCAATAGAGAGAGATTTCATGCTTCTCACTGGAGGATTTGAAAAATGTCATGGCCGTATGTAGCAGACTATGATGGAGTTGTCTAAGGAATTCATAACAGCACTTTTTCTCTGAGAATTGCCTTACTATTTTATAAGGGTAGGGACTTAATTTGTTATGGTTGTGCTGCTTGATCCTGTGTCAAGCCTCTGTTGATTATACCACTTTGCTATCAGCTAACTTGGTTTCATCAGCAGGCAAGTAACTCAGGCAAATTATTTTTTACCTCTAGGTATCATCTTCATCACCTATAAAATGAAATTACAGGGTCTTGGTGAGGATTAAATTAAAAATTCACTAAAGCCTTTATCACAGGAAATTGCCTATAGTAAATAAGAAGCAAAACCACCCATCTACATCACTACAAATATCATCACCCATAATCAACATTGTTGTTATCATTTGGGGCCAAACCATTTTTTTCGCCCTCTACCATTTAGAAATGAAGTTAAAAAAAAAAAAATAGAGATTGGTCTATGTAATTTACTAAGGCTGACAGGGTTAGAGGAAGGCATATTTGGCCAAATTCATGCTATATCAGAGAAATAGCTATAGACAGAGAGGAACAAGAAATGCAGTGGTCCTGCAGAAAAAAAACAAAAACAATCACTGCAGAGACATTCACTGCAACCCAAAAATCTTGAGAGAGCAACTGCCTAGAATTCTGATGGCCTCCCTGATTCCATTGCTTCATAATCTAGGTGTCATTTCTATCTTGAGTTCCTTTTTATAACTTATTTTTATTTTTATTTATTTATTTTTGCTCCAGGTAAGGGGGTTACCGTTGCTAGCTCCTAAGGTGTCTTTTATAGCTCAGAAGACTATATATCCCAAACTTGAAAGCAAAATTTCAGATGGTGATATGACAGTATGACACCTGGATGGACCATGTGCATGACCCACTGGAGAGCAAACCTAGACAACGTGGAATTATGAGTGTGCTTCCTGGGCCTTCTGGAAGGGAAGGCGCTAACTGACAAATACATAATAATTTTGCTGCTTATTGAATCTCTCACACCTCCGTGGAGTAGAGTAAGCATTTTAGTAAACTGCATGAACTCTTTCAGGCCACTAGGGGACTACTGAACCTTGTCTTCTGGCAGTGCTACCCGTGCCCCAGAAATCTGTTTGCCTATTTATCAGGTGCTTGGAATATAGGAAAAGGAAGACAGAATTTTGGGTTCAAGCCCAGTGATGAGCTCTCGGGAAATGTTATAGAAGAACAAGCAAGAATGGAAGTCTATTAACATGGATTCTGTTGGACTTGGATAAAATGTAAATTCCAAACCTACCACCATGTAAAGGGGTATTCTCAAAGCAAGTGATAAAAATAAACATTTGAAAGTGCCATGGAAAGGTCAGAGGTCTTCATGGGAATAATTTTGTCCTTCATGTTGTTATATTAAATGACTTTATGCTTCTTCTTAGAATAAAATATAAGCGGATTGCTATTTATATATGAGTGTTTTAATCTGAGAGGAAAAATAAATGATGGGGTGGGGAGGTTCTTCTGAGAAGAGGCTAAAGGTTTTGATGCACAGTTTGGAGCTAATGACTCAGCAGTGACTGAATGATGTTGTACACACACACATGCACACACACAGTACTGGTAAATGCTCTTTTACAAACACTGACCATCAAAGAAACAAATTATTTTAAAAGAGACTTTTAGCAGGCTTTGAAGAAGGTGTGCTAGAAGTAAGAGTATCTAATATGTCAGAATTAAAAGAGCTATAGAGCTCTGTGAGCTTGCTGTGAGCATATTGTTATTGCTGCCTGTTTTGCTATTATGGCCCTATATTAGTAAGGAGTGTGTTAGATATAAAAACAGAAAACCCAACTTGCAGTAGTGTAAACAAAAGTAGAGAAAAGGTTGGAGGTAGGCAGCTCCTGGCTTTGGTAGCTAAGTAATGCCAGAGAGGACTAGGCTGCATTTCATATTACTTTCTTTCATGGCTGCAATATGGCTACCTCAGTTTCAGTCATCTGATCTGCATTTAACAGGAAAAATAAAGAATAAGGTCATGTGACCCTGTCTAGCTACAGAGGAAGTTGAGAAACTTACAAGACACTCTTTTCTTTCTGATTTAGGAAGTGAATACATACAGATAAATATTCAGATGAACCCTACAAAAAACTTTTGAGTGCTGTAGAAATTTGGAAAACTGAACTGATTACAATAGCAAGAAATATTCTTTTTTGGTTTTGTCATCCTTTATAACATAGATGGCCAATAGAGTTGAGGATTAAGACTGGAAGTTAAATGGTCCATCTGTCACAGGCAGGGATCTGCCTCTGGGTAGATTAATTACAGCAAGATACCCCTTACTCTGGTATGACGGCTTATGGAGCAGAGTGCAGAGTGCCCACTGGCACACTCAGCTTTTGGGCGAGGCACAATCTGCACAAATATGTGCAGAAACCTCATGAGAGGCTTGGGAGAATTTTGAAAAATCCTTTCCCAATATTTTTCTTAATATCTTTTCCAATAATTTCAATATATTCTGCTGAAATCCATTGTTATCTAATATCGATAATACAGTCACAGTCCAAAAGGCTAATAGAATGAGAGACCTAACATTCAATTAAAGCACTTAAACCATTAAAGGCCTAAATTGTTAAAGCCCATTAGTTTAGCTCCTACCAGAATAGGAACTGGGTTCCTCGGTTGCATTTCTATGTTATAAACTGATATATATTTTTAAGTTTCCTAAGGGAAAGAATCGAAAGATGTTATACCTGTTATATCAATTAGTATCCATTATATTAAGTCCCATCTGGAAGATTTCTTATAATGTTAAATAACAGGAAAATATTGGTCTTGATGAGAAACTAAAATAATTATTCTTCTTTCCAAAACTGTATAAACAAGCATGTTTCTTCTTTTGACCTTGCTGCCTGGATACTCAAAGTCAGAACTGAATGAGAGCTGAATTTTGGTTGTGTTAATTTTCTTTCATTCTTGGACCTGTTTTTCTATTTCTATTTTGTACTTTGCTTTTGTTGTTTTTTTATGAGAGGCTCCTCAGAACTTCTAGGGAAAAAGAATATAAATAAACACTAGTAAGTGAAACAGTTATTGGTGATTTTGGGGGGACTACTAATTCATCTGGATCCATTATATCACATTATCTATTTATTATCTGGTATAGTGTTTGAAATAAAATCCAGTATTAAATAAAATACTGAATAAAAAGACAGTAACCATGAGAGGACAATTGGAACCAGAAGATTCAGCAAAATCAGACACAGAACTGGATATAATATATTTTACAGCAAAGAGGTAGTTACTTTGAAGCTCCTACCAATTTATACTCTGAAACATTATCAAAATGTCATATATCTTCTTGCTTTTAGGTAAGAAGGAAATACTGTTTTATTTATGTGATTAAAGGGTAATTAAAGGGTAATTTTAAAAAATCACCTTTTTTTTTCTTTAGATCCTTTTTTCTTTAGATTCCCTGAAAAATAAGTAGGAAAATAACAATATTTCCCATATACCCTCTACTCCCACACATGCATAGTATGCCTCATTATCAACATGTCTTACATTTGTTTTCTATGGTACATTTGTTACAATTGGTGAACCTACACTGGCACATCATTATCACCCAAAGTCCATAGTTTACATTTTACTCACTCTTGGTGGTGTACATTCTGTGGGTTTGGACAAATGTAGAATGACATGTATCCATCATTATTGTATCTTACAGAGTATTTTCACAGCCCTGAAAATTCTCTGTGTTCAACGTAGTCAACCTTACCTCAGCCCAACCCGTGGAAACCACTGATCTTTTTACTGTCTACATAGTTTTGGCTTCTCAAGAATGTCCTATAGCTGGAATTATATAATATCTAGACTTTCAGACTGGCTTCTTTCACTTAGCAATATGCATGCAAGTGTCCACACCTTCTTGTGACTTGAAACCTTATTTCTTTGTAGCGTCAGTTAATAGTACGTCATTTGGATATATCACAGTGTATTTATTCATTTACCTACCGACGGACATCTTGTTGCTTCCAAATTTGGGGAAATGTGAATAAAGCTGCTATAAACGCCTGTGTGCAGGTTTTTGTGTCAACACAAAGTTTATAAGAAATCACCAAACTGTTTTCCAAAATGGCTGTGTTATTCTGAATTCTCACCAGCAGTAAATGAGTTTCTGTTGCTCCATATCCTCATTAGGTTTTGGTGTTCTCAGTGTTCTAGATTTGGGCCATTCTTCTAAGTGTAATGGTATCAAATGTTTTAATTTTATTTTCCTAATGACATATGATGTGGAGCATCCTTTCATACGCTTATTTTCCATCTGTGTAATATTTGTTATATCTGATGATGTGTCTGTTAAAATTTTTTGCCCACTTGTTAATCAAGTTATTTATTTATTTGACAGAGAGAGATAGCAAGAGAAGGAACACAAGCATGGGGGAACTGGAGAGGGAGAAGCAGGCTCCTCCATGAACAGGGAGCCTGATGCTGAGGCTTGATCCCAGGATGCTGGGATCATGACCTGGGCCAAAGGCAGCTACTTAATGACTGAGCCACCCAGACACCCCTATTGGAGTAGTAAACCTTCAGTAACATAGATACAAATATTTCTACCCCTCCCCAGAACTTGAGACACATGTATAGGACAATCTCAGCTTCAGAACTCCCATGGATTTGTCCAGGTCCATTGTTGAGATTGCAAATTTTCCAGTCAGAGCTCTTCCTTTCCACAGGTGATAATACCAAAGCGCTCCCTAAAAACTGCCCAAAGGCTATCCTTTGTTGCATAATTTGTTCAGGGAATGAAGCTTATGACTCAAAGCAAATTTCATTGGCAAACTGCCAGTTTCTAGCCTCTTGCACAAACTTCTCTCTATATATATGTTTTTATATCTTATATTTCTAGGTGGTAAACTACCTATTCTTTAGAAGATCTGTGGGTATGCCACAAGGAATTAGATCATATATGCAAATTTTAAAATGACCCTAAAGACTGTTTTGAGAGACTCTATTATGGAAATATATATACTATATAGTTTTTTTCAAAATTTCAACAAGCATTTAGATCTAGTGTGTACTAGACCTTACACGTGATTCCAGACATTCAAAGAACTGTCATCGTGAAGCTCATTACCCACCTTTTGGCTTCTCTTTTTAACCACTATGCCAATATTTCTTTTGATTTTCATGTATTTGAAATGCTGTGGTTAAAATATTCCTTCTTTTTATTTATTTATTTATTTATTTATTTATTTATTTAGTATTTCGTGGCAAAAGTCAGTGGCAGTTATATGCCAAATACTGAAATGGTTTTTAAGGAGGAAACAACAAGAAAAGTAAGACACTGAATTTTTTCAAGGAGGAACATAACAAGTATGCAATGTTGCAAACAGGCTATGAACAGGGATATGTGGAGGGGCAGGAGTCAGTGGATATTTAGATTAGAGAGACTTGAAAGCTCAATTTTATTCCACTTATCAAGGATATCTGTTTTTCAATTTAATCATCTATTATAGACCACTCTTATTCCATATTTGCTTGGAAAATATTTTGAAATCTTAATTTGTGATTTATTTCTTCCCTTTCAGTTTACCTATATCCCCTCCTTTAAGCAGTTGGCAAATTTTGTCCTTTTTCACTTTAGGAGATTGTGGCAGTGCAGAAAGCAATGAATATACTTTAGTTCCTAAATTTTGTATCCAGAAAACACTATAGTGGTAGACATGCACAAGCTATTTTGAAAAAGCATGAAAAAGGAAAGATTTCATTCAGATTATGAGTAGATTCCCCCAGGCTAGAGGAGTAGAGAAACATGGGCATATTCCTCTGGGAAAAATAGGATTGCTGGGCTATGCTTCCCAGCTACAACAAGGCAAGGAACCAGGGTGGAAATGGTGGCATTGTAGATTAGGCAAATGGGACTACAAGCAGATGTTTTTTTTCCCCCAGGAATAACTCAATAGCCATGGAGAACCACTAGATTTCTCAGGGCCATGCCAGTAGGGACAATGAAGTTTCACTGTCAATTCTGGAAACTGATGTTTGAGAGCAGGTACCCTGTCCTCAGTCCATGTCTTGGCACTGAATAAAATCTTATTGCTGTAGCATCAGGAGGGAAGAGGTTTCATTTTTTGCATACCAGAATTTGTCAACAGGGATTTATGTTATGTCTACAGCAAATGTATAATACTATGATCTCCTATTTATTATTTGCCTTTTGTTCAAATACTGCTTCTTTCACTGTGTTGTAATCCTTCTTTATGACTCTGTGGGGGGTCAAGATGAGAAAAGGATTTATGGAGAAAATAGGAGCTGGATCAGAGAAATAGAAGCAATAAACTAGTTTTCTTCTCAAAAATAATTTTTTTGCTTCAGTCTTTAACCACAAAATGATATTTCATATGCAGTGGTCGTGGGGGGATAACTAGTAATTCACAGACTTGATGCCTAGCTTTCATTCATTATCTAGTCTTTTCTGCTGAGGCATATCCTTCAGAGATTTCTGAATTTATAATCCAAGGATTGGATCTATTATAATGAATATTGTTTGCTAATCTTTTTACCTTACAACTTAAGGTAAGGTTGCAACTTAAATTTCAGGGCACCTGGGTGGCTAAGTGGGTTAAAGCCTCTGCCTTCAGCTCAGGTCATGATCCCAGGGTCCTGGGATAGAGTCCCGCATCGGGCTCTCTGCTCAGCAGGGAGCCTGCTTCTCCAACTCTCTCTGCCTGCCTCTCTGCCTACTTGTAATCTCTGTCAAATAAATAAATAAAATCTTTAAAAAAATGTAAATTTCACCACTAAGTCTACCTTTTCCCAATTTCCTCCCCCCCAAAAATGGTTTTGACTTTTCAGTTATATATTCTTGTAGTATGTAGCACTTCTATTGTGCACTTATCATAACAGTAGTTAAATTTATTTTATATAATTCTTTGGCAAAGGACCTCCCTTCTCCCACTTACAATGTAAACTGTTGTTTAAAGAGTTATTTCTAGGGGGAGGAGCAAGATGGCAGAAGAGTAGGAGACCTAAATATCATCCAGTCCAGGGAGTTCAGATAGATAGTTATCACATGATTCTGAACACCTACAAACACAATAAGAGATCAAAGAAAAGAAGAGCAGCAATTCTAGAAATAAAAAATTGACCACTTTCTGGAAGGTAAGACCTGTGGAGAAGTGAATCTGAGGTGATATAAGGGAAAAGAGACCTCAGGGGGAGGAGCCATCAACCAGCAAGCAGTAGAGCAGCAGAGCACAAAATCAGAACTTTCAGAAGGCTGCTCCACTGAGGGACATCACTCCAGAGGCTAAGCAGGGGTGGAGCCCTCACAAGGAGAGTGTGGCTCAGGACCCATGGGGTCATAAAAAGACCAGGGCTGTCTGAATCTGACAGAGCTCCCAGGTATTGGAGCAGGGAAGCCAGCTGCAAAGACAGAGCTGAGGAGTGGGTTTTTAGCTCGGGGTTACCTTAACCATGATCCAAGTCAGTCAGGACAGTATTCTTCAAGCAGGGACCCCACAAATGGCAGATCTGGGGAGACCTTCCTCCTCCAGGAGGGAGCAGCATGGGAGTGTGCTGCAGGAATTGGCTGGGTTTGGAGGTTCCAAATGGGGCCATGGGCCAGAGATAAAAACACTTGGTCACAGCCTGGGTGAGCTTGGAGCATGGCCAGAGACCAGGGAAACAGCAGTGATTGACTGCTTTTTTCTGAGGGTGCACTGAGAAGTGGGGACCCTCAGTTCTCAGCTCCTCCAGGGCTGGAGATTAGGAGGCTGCCATTATCATTCCTCTCCTCCAAAGCTCTATGGAAAGCTTCAGGGAACAAAAGCTACCAAGAGTGAGAGCTAATGGAGCAGATTACTTAGCCTGGCCCCTGGTAAGGACTGTGCAATTTCACCTCAGGCAAAGACATTTAAGAATCAATTTGGGGGCACCTGGGTGGCTCAGTGGGTTAAGCCACTGCCTTCGGCTCAGGTCATGATCTCAGGGTCCTGGGATCGAGTCCCACATCGGGCTCTCTGCTCAGCAGGGGCCTGCTTCCCTTCCTCTCTCTCTGCCTGCCTCTCTGCCTAGTTGTGACCTCTCTCTGTCAAATAAAAAAAAAAAAAAAGAATCAATTGGAAGGAGAGGTGAACCATGAGAGACTATGGACTCTGAAAAACAACCTGTGGGTCTTGAGGGGGTGGGGGCTGGGTTTGGGCAAACCAGGTGGTGGGTATTAGAGAGGGCACGGATTGCATGGAGCACTGGGTATGGTGCAAAAATAATGAATACTGTTACACTGAAAAGAAAAAAAAATCACTGCAACAGGCCCTCCTTCCCTCAGAAGATCAAGAAGAACATCCAGCCAAGACCAAGTTCACTGATCAATAAGAACTGCAAAACTTCAGAGCTACGGAAATACAGCACATAGAATTCATGGCATATTTCCCATGATTCTTTAGTCTTTCAAAGTTAAATTTTTTTAATTTTATTTTTTTCTTATTCTATTTTTTAAATTATTCCTCTTTCTGATTTTAACGTTTTTTTAACTATTTTATCTTATTGATACTTTTAAAAAATCTTTTAAAAATTTTCATTGTTATAGTCATATTCTATCCCTTCATTGTATTTAACCTTATTTTTTATATACATACAGGCTTTTCTATCTTTAAAATTTTGGGATACAGTTTCCTCTAATAGATCGAAATATACCCTAAATCTAGCACATGGCTTTGTTCTAGTCTGTAGCCTGATCACCTTATTTCATCTTTTTTTTTTTCTTTTTTCAACCAAATTCTTATCAATTCCTTTTTAGAATCTTTTTAAATTTTCATCTTTACAGTCATGTTCCATCCCTTCATCATGTTTATACTTATTTTTGAATATATATAACTTTTTCTATCTTTAAAATTTTGGGAGTCAATTTCTTCTAACAGACCAAAATACATCCAAAATCAAGTGTGTGACTTTGATCTATTTACCATATATGGACATATATATCTATATCTATACACGAGAAGGAAGGGGGAAAATATATATACATATACATATATAAAAAATATATATATATGCATACAGAAAAAAACATATGTATATATATATTTTTTTCTTCCTCCTCCTTTCTTCTCCCTCCCATTTTGGGTCTCTTCTGATTTGGCTAGTGTATATTTTTCTGGGGATATTGCTATCCTTTTAGTATTCTGTTCTCTCATTCATCTATTCTTATCTGGATAAAATGACAAGGCAGAAAAACTTACCAAAAAAAAAAAAAAAAAAAAAAAAGGAAGAAGAAGAAGAGGCAGTACCAATGGCTGGGGACCTAATCAGTGCAGACATTAGTAATATGACAGAACCAGAGTTTAGAATGATGATTATCAAGGTGCTAGCAGGGCTCAAAAAAAGCATGTAAGATACTAGAGACTCCCTTTATGGAGAAATAAAATCCCTTTCTGGAGAAATAAAAGAAAAATCTAACCAAGTTGAAATTTAAAAAAATGCTATTGATGAGATACAATCAAAGATGGAGGCTTTTACTGCTAGGATAAATAAGGCAGAGAAAGAATTAGTGATATAGAAGATCAAATGAAAGAGAATAAAGAAGCTGAGAAAAAGAGACAAACAGAGATAATTTGAGAGATAAGTGATACCATAAGACAAAACAATATTAGAATAGTTGGGATCCCAGAAGAAGAAACAGAGAGGGGTAGAAGGTATTTTAGAAGAAATCATAGCAGAGAATTTCCCTTATTTGGCAATGGAAACAAGAATCAAAATCCAGGAGGCACAGAGAACCCCCTCAAAATCAATAAAAATATGTCAACACCCCATTATCTAATAGTTAAACTTACAAGTCTCAGTGACAAAGAGAAAATCCTGAAAACAGCTTGGGACAAGAGATCTCTAATGTACAATAGTAGAAATATCAGATTGACAGCATACTTATCCACGGAGACCTGGCAGGGCAGAAAGGACAGCCCTGATATATTCAGAGCACTAAACAAGAGAAATATGCAGCCAAGAATATTATATCCAGCCAGGCTGTCACTGAAAATAGAAGAAGAGATAAAAAGCTTCCAGGACAAACAAAAACTAAAAGAATTTGTAAACACCAAATCAGCCCTACAGGAAATATTAAAAGGGGTCCTCTATGCAAAGAGGGCACCTAAAAGTAACAAACCAGAAAGGAACAGAGACAATATACAGTAAAAATCACCTCACAGGCAATACAATGACACTAAATTCATATCTTTCAATAGTTACCTTGAATGTAAATGAGCTAAATGCCCCAACCAAAAGGCACAGGGCATCAAAATGAATTAAAAAGAAAATCAATATGCTATCTGCAAGAAACTCATTTTAGACCCAAAGTCACCTCCAAATTTAAAGTGAGGGGGTGGAAAGCAATTTACCAACATTTACATCAAAAGAAAGCTGGGGTGGCAATCCTTATGTCAGATAAATTAGATTTTAAGCCAAAGCCTATAATAGGAGATGAGGAAGGACACTATAACATACTTAAAGGGTCTGTCCAAAAAGAAGATCTAAGAGTTTTAAACTTCTATGTCTCTAACATGGGAGCAGCCAATTACATAAACATATTAATAAAAAAATCAAAGAAATATATCAAGAATAATACAATAATAGTAGGGGACTTTAACAGTCCCCTCACTGAAATGGACAGATCATCCAAGCAAAAGATCAACAAGGAAATACAGGCTTTAAATGACACACTGGACCAGATGGACATCACGGATATATTCAGAACATTCTATCCCAAAGCAACAGAATACACATTCTTCCCTAGTGCACATGGAACATTGTCCAGAATAGATCACATCTTGGGTCACAAATCAGGTCTCAACTGGTACCAAAAGATTGGGATCATTCACAGCATATTTTCAGACCACAATGCTCTAAAGCAAGAACTCAATCACAAGAGAAAAGTTGGAAAGAACTCAAATACTTGGAGGCTAAAGAGCATCCTACTAAAGAATGAATGGGTCAACCAGGAAATTAAAGAAGACTTAAAAAAAATGTCATGGAAACAAATGAAAATGAAAACACAACTGTTCAAAGTCTTTGGAACACAGCAAACGCAGTCCTGAGAGGAAGTATATAGCGATACAAGCCTTTCTCAGGAAACAAGAAAGTTCTCAAGTACACAACCTAACCCTACACCTAAAGAAACTGAGCTGGAGAAAGAACAGCAAAGAAAGCCTAAACCTAGCAGAAGAGAAATCATAAAGATCTGAAGAGAAATCAATGAAATGGAAACCAAAGAACAGTAGATCAAATCAATGAAACTAGAAGCTAGTTCTTTGAAAGAGTTAATAAGATTAATAAACTCCTGGCCAGACTTATCAAAAAGAAAAGAGAGAGGACCCAAATTAATAATATCATGAATGAAAGAGGAGAGATAACAACCAATACCAAAGAAATACAATCAATTATAAGCATATTATGAGCAACTATATGCCAGCAAATTTGACAACTGGAAGAAATGGATGCATTCCTAGAGATATATAAACTACCGAAACTGAAATAGGAAGGAATAGAAAACCTGAACAAACCCATAACCAGTAATGAGATTGAAGCAGTCATCAAAAATCTGCCAACAAACAAGAGCCCAGGGCCAGATGGCTTCCCAGGGGAATTCTACCAAACATTTAAAGAAGAATTAATACCGCTTCTCCTGAAACTGTTCCAAAAATAGAAATGGAAGGAAAACTTCCAAATTTATTTTACACGCCCAGCATTACCTTGATCCCCAAATCTAAGACCCATCAAAAAGCAGAATTACCAACAAATATCTGATGAGAATGGATGCAAAAATTCTCAACAAAATACTAGCCAATAGGATCCAACAGTATATTAAAAGGATTATTCACCACAACCAAGTGGGATTTATTCCTGGGCTGTAAGGTTGGTTCAGTATCTGCAAATCAATCAATGTGCTACAATACATTAATAAAAGAAAGAATGAGAACCATATGATACTCTCAGTAGAGTACATAACAGGGCTGTCCACTATCACCACTGCTATTCAACATAGTACTAGAAGTCCTAGCCTCAGTATCAGACAACAAAAAGAAATAAATACCATCCAAATCAGCAAAGGAGAAGTCAAACTCTCACTCTTTGCAGATAATATGATACTTTATGTGGAAAACCCAAGACTCCACTGAAAAACTGCTAGAACTCATACAGGAATTAAGTAAAGTGTCAGGATACAAAATCAATGCATAGAAATCAGTTGCATTTCTGTACACCAACAAGACAGAAGAAAGAAAAATTAAGTCAATCTCATTTACTATTGTACCCCAAACCATAAGATACCTAGGAATAAACCTAACCAAAGGTTAGGCAAAGCTTCGGCATTCAGAAAACTATAAGTACTCATGAAAGAAATTGAGAAAGGCACAAAAAAATGGAAAAACGTTGCATGCTCATGGATTGGAAGAACACATATTGTAAAAATGTCTATACTACCTAAAGCAATCTACACATTTAATGCAATACCTCTCAAGATACCATCAATATTTTTCAAAGAAATGGAAAAAATAATCCTAAAGTTAATATGGAATCAGAAAGGACCCAGAAGAGCCAGAGGAATGTTGAAAAAGAAAGCCAAAGTTGGTGGAATCACAATTCCACACTTCAAGCTCTATTACAAAGCTGTCATCATCAAGACAGTATGGTACTGGCACAAAAACAGACACATAGATCAATGGAACAGAATAGAAAGCCCAGAAATAGACCCTCAACTCTATGGTCAACTCATATTTGCCAAAGCAGGAAAGAATGTCCAATAGAGGGGAAAAAATACAGTCTCTTCAACAAATTGGTGTTGGGAAAATTGGACAGCTATATGCAGAAGAGTGAAACTGGACCATTTCCTTACACCACACACGAAAATAGACTCAAAATGGGTGGAAGACATTCCTATCTCAATCTGAGACAAGAGTCCATCAAAATCCTTGAGAAGAACACAGGCAGCAACCTCTTTGACCTCACCCTCAGCAACTTCTTGCTAGAAACATCACCAATGACAAGGGGAGCAAGGGCAAAAATGAACTATTGGGACTTCATCAAGATCAAAAGTTTTTGCACAGCAAAGGAAACAGTCAACAAAATCAAAAGACAACTGACAGAATGGAGATAATATTTGTAAATGACATATAAAGGTGTAGTATTCAAAATCTATAAAGAACTTATCAAACTCAACACCCAGGGAACAAATAATCCAATCAAGAAGTAGGCAGAAGAGATGAACAGACATTTCTGCAAAAAAGACATCCAAATGGCCAACAGACACAGGTAAAAATGCTCAACATCACTCAGCATCAGGGAGAAACAAATCAAAATCACAGTAAGACCGCTTCACACGAGTCAGAATGGCTAAAATTAATTAGTTAGGTGTTGGCGAGGATTCGGAGAAAGGGGAACCCTCCTACATTCTTGGTGCGAGTGCAAGATGGTGCAGCCACTCTGGAAAACAGTATGGAGGTTTCACAAAAAGTTGAAAAGAGAGCTACCCTCCAACCCAGGAATCGCACTACTGGGTATTTACTCTAAAGATACAAAGGTAGTGATCTGAAGAGGCATATGCGCCTGAATGTTTATAGCAGCAATTTCTACAATAGCCAAACTATGGAAATAACCTAGATGTCCATCAGTAAGTGTATGGATAAAGATGATGTGGTATACACACACACACACACACACACACACACACACACACACAATGGAATACTATGCAGTCATCAAAGAAACCTGAAATCTTGCCATTTGCAATGACATGGATGGAATTAGAAGGCATTACACTCAGTGAAAAAAGCCCATCAGAGAAAGACAATTATCGTATGATCTCTTTGAAATGAGGAATCTAAGAGGCAGGGCATGAGGTCATGGTGTGGGTAGGGAGGGAAAGAAAGAAACAAGATGGGATTGGGAGGGAGAAAAACCACAAGAGTTTCTTAATGTCAGGAAACAAACTGAGGTTTGCTGGCGGGTGAAGGGTGAGGGATAGGGTGGCTGGGTTGTGGACCTTGGGAAGGGTATGCGCTATGGTGAGTGTTGTGAATTGTGTAAGACTGATGATTCATAGGCCTGTACCCCTGAAGCAAATAATACATTAAATGTTATTTTTTAAAAGTTATTTCTATAACACCTGGTATAGTGTTTGACACATAGTATTTAGTAAATATTGTTGACTGAACATCTGAATGAATAAACTTCAATTTATTGTTTCAATTTTCTCAATTATTTATATGTAAATATATATATATAATGTATGTGTGAATATGAATATACACATGCATATATTCCATAAAAGATGACATTTTAATGACTGTCATTTACAACGGATAGGAAAAAAAAAACTTACATAGTAACATTTCATGTAAGAATAGTGTAGATCGAAAATCTGCAAGTTGAATGAAGGTTTTTTTCTATCCCTTTGTACAGTCTGTGCTGTTGGATCAGGCTTGCTTAATATTCCAATAACACATGTGAAGGAGATCTACATCACAAGATAAGAACCATGGTGTGATGAGCAATTCCAGGTTGCTATTCAGTTATACTTCTCTTCTGGAGTGCTCATGTATTTGTATGTCTGAGGGAGGTTTGTGGGACTCTGTATGAGCTTTTTATAAAAAAAAAATTATTGAGAAAAATTTAATTATATACCTCCAACACTCACAGTGTGCTGGGTAGCAGAATCTGAATATCAGAAAGCATTGTCAAGAAGGATCATGAATATGGCAAAAGAAAAATGCAATCCCAAAGTATCCAAAACAACCCATTAAACCCTGCTTGTAATTGGTCATATCATTTCAAACCGTTACATTTGAAGGTGTTGGAAACACAAGTCCCTTAAGATTTGTAAATGATGGGGGCACCTGGGTGGCTCAGTGGGTTAAGCCGCTGCCTTTGGCTCAGGTCATGATCTCAGGGTCCTGGGATCAAGTCCCAGGTCAGGCTCTCTGCTCAGCAGGGAGCCTGCTTCTCTCTCTCTCTTTCTCTCTCTCTCTGCCTACCTCTCTGCCTGCTTGTGATCTCTCTCTGTCAAATAAATAAATAAAATCTTAAAAAAAAAAAAGTTTAAAAAAAAGATTTGTAAATGATAAATGTTGATCTCCCTTTAGACTATAGTACCTTATTGCTCAAGAGCAGTGCCTTCATTTTAGCTACTAATATGTCTATTCTAGAAGTGAAACCAGTAACAGGCAGTTCATTTCTATGTAATGTGCTCAGGATCAGAAACTCAATAAACATCTTACTAAATATGATGCCCTCATAAATATAAAATAAATATTAAGCTTATTTTGGTCATTTCTGTTTTATTTCTATTTCTGGTCCATAGAGATCAGACTCATCTTGCCCTTAAGCTTTGCTATATTTTAATTCTTACTTTTATTTATTGCTTACATCAGTGAAATAGCATAATAATAAGACATAATTTGAGTATTAAATTGAAAATATAAGTCATGGGCTGTACAAATGTTTACTTTTTTGCAAATCAGGTTATTCAAGCATTCTAGTAAATATCAATGTGTGAGTGATTAGAATATGAGAATATATGGAAAATATTAAGAAAACTAGATATTTTATTTTTTTTCTATAATGGAAAGGTAGATATAAATGTATACCTATTTCTAATGATCTTCACTTGGAATTATTTATAAGGACATCACAATGGGTGTTTCAATATTGCAGTGCCTGAAACGTGCTTATTTTATTTAGTGTGGACTCTTGTTTTTAAGTGAGTGTATAGATGAATTAGCCATATGACAACCCTGTGTACTCTGAAGACTTCCCAGAAATCTATAGGCAATGTTACATTAAAGCTGGAAAAGAATCACATCACAAGCATTCTTATTAAATTACAGTCTCATTTGGTTGGTGCCCACTGAGTATCCAATGATAGATCAGAAACTTAGTAGAAGAAACGGTGATCTTCCTATAATTTTAATGAAGGTGGAAAGAGGGGAGTAGGAGAATAGGAAAAGAGAGAGATGTATACTGGGGCAAAAAGACCTACCCACATTTCATTATTCATTTGTATTTAGAAATAGAACCAACAGCATACAAAAAGATTTTTTTTAAAGATTTTATTTATTTATTTGTCAGAGAGAGAGAGAGCAAGCACAGGCAGACAGAGTGGCTGGCAGAGTCAGAGGGAGAAGCAGGCTTGCTGCTGAGCAAGGAGCCCGATGTGGGACTCGATCCAGGATGCTGGGATCATGACGTGAGCCGAAGGCAGCTGCTTAACCAACTGAGCCACCCAGGCATCCCTACAAAAAGATTTTTAATAAGGGATTTGCTCCCATATTTCTGGAGGCTGAGTAGTCCAACAATCTGCAGTTTCAAGCTGGAGACTCAGGAGAGCTGGTGGTCTAAGTTCCAGTCTTCAAAGGCCTGAGAACCAGGAGAGCCAATGATGGAAGTTTCAGTCCAAGTGCAAGAAAAAATTAATTTCCAGGTCAAAGACAGACAGTATGCATTACTCTGTCTTTTTGTTCTATTCAGATCCTTAATAAATCAGATAGTGCCACCCATATTGGGGAGGGTGATATGCTTTACCCAATTTACTAATGCAAATGCTGATCTCATACAGAAACACTTTCACAGACATACGCAGAGGTAATGTTTAACCAAATATCTGAGCATGCCATGGCCTACTCAATTTGAAATATAAGTCAACTATCACACTCCTCTTTATTCCTAATATTTATATTAGAAATATACTATTTTTATTCCCAATATCCTTCATTATCAGAATGCCTGAGTTTGAAATTGCCCCACTACTTCCAAGTTATAAATATTCTGTGCCTTCATTTTCCCTCATCTGTGTCAGAGATAATAGCTAGGGTTGTTATAAGATTCAAGTGAAATAATACATTTAAATTGCCTGGCACAATGCAGGCCTCATCAGCAAGAACTCAATGAATAGTATCTGCTATTACCATTGTTAACATTACTAGAAATAATAGAAGCTGGAATGCATCTGAAATCTACTATCTTGGTTTTCAAGAGAGCCGGGATATATAATTCTATCATGGGCCTATGTGGAAGAGAGTCAGAAATATTAGACAAACAACATGACTGGCTGCCACAGAGAGGGAGTCATGTGGAGAAGGTCAAATATCAGTTGCATAGAAGAATGACAGGAAATATAAAGTCAGCCACTCTCCTTTGAATCACTTGGCCTTATTCATTTAGAAACAGGAACGGCTTCCACCTGGACCAAAACTTCTATCATAATGATGAGATATTTTGCTATTCATGTAACTGGCTCATTCTGGATCTATTTTATTTCAATAATATTCTCATTGAGTCTCCTTCAGCCATCTATTTTCAGGAACACATCTTGGAAACTTCATGACCTAGAAAAGCCCTACCTCAGAAATATATAACAATATTTACTCTCTAAACACCAAACTCATCAGTTCAAATTTCTAATCATCTCATTCTCATTTCTTTTGCTACTGTTTCTCATAGAGAGATTTCCAATCTTTTGATCTGTTGGATTCCCTCAACCTATACACCTCTTCCAGGTGTCGCTTCCCTACTGTAATGGAACCATAAGCTTAATTGTCTTCTTTTTTAAAATATTTTATTTATTTACTTTTCAGAGAAAGAAGAGAGATAGAGACAGCACAAGCACTGGGAGCAGCAGGCAGAGGGAGAAACTGACTCCCCATTGAGCAAGGAGCCTGGTGCGGGACTATATCTCAGGACCCTATGATCATGACCTGAACCAAAGGCAGATGCTTAACTGAATGAGCCACTCAGACGTCCCTAAGCTTGATTATCTTAACTGTTTCCCACCAGTAGTACCAGTTGGCAGGCAAGCCTATCTAACAACGTTTGTCTGGAAAACAACTCTGCTTTGAATACCAAACATCTCAGATTGCCGTTCAATGTTGGAAGACAATTTTAAACCATCATTATAAACATGCTAAATGCAGAGTGTCCAAAATTATCATGATTCTCTGTGCACATCATTCATTTAACTTATTCTTGGTCAGTCTGAGCCCCCATATTCTCTTATGCCTATTCTAAGCCTTCATTTTTTTAGTGAGCTAGGCCTGTCCTCTCTCTGTATTCAAATGATTCTACAGGAAGTATTTGGTTAGTAAAGATTTGGGAGATTTTATTGAACACGTGATACCATCCAAGACTGAAAAAAACAGCTATTCAAGGAGATTATATAAATTTCAATATCACAATCATTTTCCAATTCTTATACTTGCCTTCCAATATAATCTGCCCAAGGACATCCTTTGACTAAGTGAGTTAAGATCATGTTTCTGTTTATAGATTTTAAATTACATAACTCTAAATATAAGAATGAGGACCACCAATAAGAAATATTTTCGATTCATGACAGTTCTTGTTACTTAAAAAAAATGATTTCAATTTATTTTTATGATGGTGCTTCAGTTTTGCTGGATTTTTTTTTTTTTTTTTAGATTTTGTTTATTTATTTGACAGAGATAGACACAGCAAGAGAGAGAACACAAGCAGGGAGAGTGGGAGAGGGAAAAGCAGGCTTCTCACCATGCAAGGAGCCCAATACTGGGCTCGATCCCAGGACCCTGGGATCATGACCTAAGCCGAAGACAGACACTTAATGACTGAGCCACCCAGGTGTCCATGTTTTGCTGAATTTTATGCAGATGTTTAATTTACCTACTGGGTAATGCAGAACTTAACACCAGAAACACTTGCATGCAATAAGGGAAGGGAGTATAATGAAAAACATTAAGAGATTTCATAACTTTTATTCTTTGTACTGGGAAGTCTTTTCCCCTTTCTTAATATTGTAAATAACTCATGAATAGTTCTTTAGTTCCTCATGCTATGCCTCAAAAATCCAAATTTATATGGTTATTATCCGATAGAGAAGTGGGCAATGTGGACTTTTTATACCTTTCCCACTTTTCCTCATGTTCACATAGGCTGTAAATGTGTCCAAGAAATAAACCTTGTTTGTTTAATAGAGATATTTTAATTTAATTGGTTATAAAAGAATAAAAGAAAATGATTTTTTTAAGATAAGAGTCCATTGAAAGCTCCCTGCCCCATCAGCGAGTCATTAAAGACTGGGTCAATGGTAACATATCTAAATTTTTCTGATCAGTTCATTTTCAATTTTTTATTTTTTATAAACATATATTTTTATCCCCAGGGGTACAGGTCTGTGAATCACCAGGTTTACACACTTCACAGCACTCACCAAAGCACATACCCTCCCCAATGTCCATAATCCCACCCCCTTCTCCCAAACCCCCTCCCCCCAGCAACCCTCAGTTTGTTTTGTGAGATTAAGAGTCATGTAATGGTTTGTCTCCCTCCCAATTCCATCTTGTTTCATTGATTCTTCTTCTATCCACTTAAGCCCCCATGTTGCATCACCACTTCCTCATATCAAGGAGATCATATGATAGTTGTCTTTCTCTGCTTGACTTATTTCGCTAAGCATGATACACTCTAGTTCCATCCATGTTGTGGCAAATGGCAAGATTTCATTTCTTTTGATGGCTGCATAGTATTCCATTGTGTATATATACCACTTCTTCTTTATCCATTCATCTGTTGATGGACATCTAGGTTCCATTTTCAATTTTATTTTAATCTTAGACCTCCATATTTTTTCAATAACAGACTTAATGTTATATTATTCAACTTACATAGTATAAAATTCATCCTTAAAGTAATACAATTCAATAGTTTTAGTATATCATAAGGTTGTGTAATCACCACCACTATCTCATTCCAGAAGATTTTTCACACTGAAAAGAAACTCTATATTCATTAGCACTCAGTCTTACTTTACCCACTCCCAATCACCTGGTAATTACTAGTTTACATTTTATTTCTATGAATTTGCATACTCTGAACATACTGTAGGGAGGGAACCATACAAAATATGGTCAAATTGAATGGCCTCTTTCACTTAACATCTTTACAAGGTTCATCTGTCTTGTAACATGTATCAGTACTTAATTCTTCTTTATAAATGGCATAGTTTTAGACTTACAGAAAAACTGTGAAAGTAGATAGTAAAGCATGATACCTTATACTCTACATCTACCATCCCTTTTTATTAGCATCTTATATAAGCATGTTTGTTATAGGTATAATATTTATATACATATAAATATATAATATTTGCTACAATTAGTGAACCAATATTGATATATCATTATTAACTAAAATCTATACTTTCTATTTCCCTAGTTTGTATCTAATGATATTTTTATGCCTTGCAGTCCCATCCAGCATATCACATTACATTTAGTCACCATGATTTTTTTAGGCTCCTCTTGGCTGTGACTGTTGCTCAGAATTTTTTGTGCTCAATTACTTGCACCATTTCAAAGAGTACTTTCAAATATTTTGCAGAATGTCCATGTTTTTCTTATGTCTTATGTTTGTCTTATTACTAGATAGGGGATATGGGCTTGGGGGAGTAAGACCCTAAAAATAAAGTGCCATTTTCATCCTACAGCAAAGTTGCTTACTATCAACATGATTCATTATCGTTGATGTCAACTTTGAAAATGTGGCTGAAATAGTGTTTGTCAGATTCTTCTACCGTGAAGTTGTTTTTTTTCCCTGCCTTCTCCATGTTATACTCAGGTAGTCACTATGGTCAGACCACTTTTAAAATATAAGGAATTATGATCCATGTGCTTGAAGACAGAGTATCTACATAAATTATTTATAATTTTTCTGTATAGGCTAGCCTTTTCCTTTATTTATTTACTTACTCAAACTTTATTCATTTTATTTCTGAATAACATCCCATTTTATGAGTATACTACATTTTTAAAAAGATTTTACCTATTTATTTGACAGAGAGAGAGAGAGAGCTCAAGCTGGGGGAGTGGCAGGCAGAGGAAAATGCAGAAGCAGGTTCCCCACTGAGAAGGGAATCAGATATGGGGCTCAATTCCAAGACCCTGGGATCATGACCTGCGCTGAAGGCAGATGCTTAACCAATTGAGTCACATAGGTATTCCAGAATATAGTATATTTTTGACCTATTTCTCAATAAATGTACATTTAGATTATTTCTGGGGGGTGGTCTCTTAGAAGTAAAGTTGCTATAAATATTTTTATAGAGATTTTTGTGTGGATGCATGCATTTTCAATTCCCTTGGGAACATATCCAAAAGTGAAATTCCTGGGTTATAGAGCAAATCAGTGTTTAACATGCTGAGAAACTGTTAAACTCTTTTCTAAGTGTCTTTACCATTTTACAACTCCTGCCTCTAGAAATATATATGGGTTCCAATTTTCCCACATCCTTTTCAATACTTATTATTTTCTGTCTCTTTATATCAGCCATCCCAGTGGGTACAAAGTTTCAATTTACCTTGGTTTTGATCTTCATTGCAGTAATGATTAATGGTGTTGAGCATCCTGTCATATGTTTATTGGCCATTTATATATCTTCTTTGGAAAATATTTATTCAAATCTTTTAACTAATTTTTGCTTATTTGTCTCTTTATTATTAAGGTTAATAGTTCTTTATTTACTTTGAATACAAGTCCCTTATTTGAACATGATTTTGAAACATTTTTCCCATTCTGTGGGTTGCTTTTTCACTTTCTTTTTTTTTTTTTAAAGATTTTATTTATTTATTTGACAGAGAGAAACCACAAGTAGATGGAGAAGCAAGCAGAGAGAGAGAGAGAGAGGGAAGCAGGCTCCCTGCCGAGCAGAGAGCCCGATGCGGGACTCGATCCCAGGACGCCGAGATCATGACCTGAGCCGAAGGCAGCGGTTTAACCCACTGAGCCACCCAGGCGCCCATCTTTTTCACTTTCTTTTTTTTTTTTTTTTTTTTTTTTTTAATTTTTTATTTTTTATAAACATATATTTTTTATATACATATATTTTTATCCCCAGGTCTGTGAATCACCAGGTTTACACACTTCACAGCACTCACTTTTTCACTTTCTTAAAGATGTCTTTTGAGCCATAATTTTTTTTTAAATTTTGATGAAATACAATTTACTTATTTTTTGAATGTTACCTATACTCTTTGATGTAATATCTTAAAAAAATTACTTAATCCAAGAAAATAAAAAAATTTTTTGATTTTGTTTCTAAGACTTTCCTAGATTTCATTTTCATATTTAGGTCTATGGTAAAGTTTGAGTTACTTTTTGTAAATTGTGTGAAACAGATATCCTTTGCATGTGGCTATTCAGTTTTCCCAGGGCCATTTGTTGAAAAGACAATTTTTTTTCCCCATTAAATGATCTTGGAACTCTTTTCAAAATTAACAGTTCATAAATGCAATATCTTGCTGATAGACTCTTAATTTTATTCCACTGGTATATACGCTTAGCCTTAAACAAGTACCACACTGTCTTGATATGAAATTGGGAAGAATGAGTCTTATAATTTTGTTCTTTTTTAATAAAAAATTATTTCAGCTATTCTGTGTCCCTTGCATTTCCACATGAATCTTACAGTTACCTTATTAACCCATGCAAAATAGCCAACAGGGATTTTGATAGAGATTGCATAAAATTTGAAGATAAATTTAGTGATGTTTATCATCTTTGGGAGACTTGGTGTTGTACATGAAATGTCTTCATTTATTTAAAAACAATATTTTGCAGTTTTCAGTACACAAGTCTTCTACTCTTTGCTAAATTTTTTTTCAAAGTATTTTTTATTCTTTTGGTGTTATTTTAAGTGAAATTGTTTTCTCCACTACAATTACATGTTTCATTTTATTGTTAGTTTATTTTATTGTTAGTTTATAGAAATACAATAAACTTGTGAGTATTAATTTTATATTTTGATACCTTACTGAACTTGTTTATCAATCGAAAAGGCTTTTCGTGGAATTCACAGAATTTTCTACATACAAATCCTTAGCATCTTTAAATAGATATATAGTATAAATTATTCTTTCCCTAATATCAATATCTAACTTTGTACCTTCACAACTAGAACTATCTGTTAGAGGATGAAGTTCATCTTCTGTAGTGAACAGTGGATATCTTACCAGACATGGTCTCTGAAAGCAAAACTGATGTCTACTTAATGTAGAAGAAATCAGTTGAATAGGAAAAGTGTGAACTGAAGGGGAAAATGAAGACCATGAAGAGAATGATTAGGAGATTAGGAAGAGAATCATCAATCAAGGAAATAGATTATAGAGATTTTCTTAGCCAAACTGATAGATCTTGCTCCAGGGGAGAGTGTTGTAATAAGTGAAATTGGATTTTATTTTATTTTATTTTATTTTTTAAAGATTTTGTTTATTTATTTGACAGAGAGAAATCACAACTAGACGGAGAGGCAGGCAGAGAGAAAGAGAGGGAAGCAGGCTCCCTGCTGAGCAGAGAGCCCGATGCGGGACTCGATCCCAGGACCCTGAGATCATGACCTGAGCCGAAGGCAGCGGCTTAACCCACTGAGCCACCCAGGCGCCCTGAAATTGGATTTTAGATTGGCAATACAAATATAACATAGAGTAAAGGCGGTAACAATTTTTCCAGGTAAGAATAATAAGGAATATATCTCTTATGTAGATACCAGGTACACACAAATATAGAACCTGTGTGAAAGGTTCCCAGGAATGTTTGTGGATTGTGTAATGTTTGTGAATTCTTTTCATATATACATAGGTGTTAAATTCATCTACCATGGGATAGGTACAGTTGGGAGAAGGTAGTTGGAGTTCATCACAAGGGAAGTGTTATCTGTTAAGCTGATATTTTTGGTGAGGAATACATTCATTCTTTGCTTACAGCAAGAATTTCAAATATTGTAGCAGTATGGGTTTTCACATCCTTGTCCATGTTGTTCCTACTTTGGAAGAAAACTTACCCCTCAGATCCTCAATCTTCTCTATACAGTTTAAGAGGAGCAAGATCTAGGGGCACCTAGGTGGCTCAGTGGGTTAAGCCTCTGCCTTCAGCTCAGGTTATGATCTCAGGGTCCTGGGATTGAGCCCTGCATCGGGCTCTCTGCTCAGTGGGGAGCCTGCTTCCCCCTCTCTCTGCCTGCTTGTGATCTCTCTCTCTGTCAAATAAATAAATAAAATCTTTAAAAAAAGGGCGGGGAGCAAGATCTAGCTTTTCAGAACTTTTTAATACCTTTTAATATTTCACTAAGTTATAGTAATTAAACTAAAAAGATTCAGCACAAGGACCATTTTTTCCGGGATGCCATCTGGATCAGATAGCTCCTATCTATAGTCTAAGTAAAGTAGCTAGAAGTCTAAAAATTAAATAGAGATGTAGTCAGTTTTGCATTGCTGGGGAAATTGAATTTGGAATTCACGTTCCACAAAGGTAAACAGTATCTGGCAAAACCTCTAGGCTTTCAAATGAGGCTCTAATCTGCTACAGCCTAGATGTATGGAATATTCCCCTAGGATTAAAAACAAACCAGACAAAGAACATTTTTAACAAAAATCACAAAACCTAATTTTGGCTCTACCCTAGCTGCTTGGCCCAAAAAGAAAAAAAAAAAAAATTAACTTCGAAACAAGAGAACATCAGCTAGAACCATTTATTTTTCATAAATAATATGGACCATTCACTCTTAAATTATGAGATAGGCAAAAACCAAGCAAATAAACAAACTGCAAGAATAATAAATAATAGAAACAGACCTACAGTGGTTCAGATACTGTAGTTATCAGAGAGAAACATTATAACTATGATTAATATTTTCAATAAAATACAGAAAAAATTTGAAATTTTCAGCAGAGAACTCTTTAAAAAGGTGAGTCATTGCCAGGAATTGAAAATTATAATTGAAATTCAGAATTGAACATACAGTTTTAAGAGAAGATTTGATGTGGCAGAAGAAAGGATAAGTGAACTGGAAAATAAATTAATAGAAAAATACCCAGATATAAAAATAAAGAATTTTAAGTTATACAAGAGAATATAAAATATGTGTATGTGTCTATTTGTGTGTATATTGTGTGTATGTGTGTATTCAGTGAAAAAAATTTAAATTTAACATATGAATATTTAGAGGCCTAGAAAAGAGGATAGAAAAGAAGAGAATAGAAAAGAAGCAATATTGGAGGAAAGAAAGGCTGTGATTCTTCCGAAATGAACACAATGAACACATTGATCTATAGACTCATGAAAATTTATGAACCCCAAACAAATTAAATACAGAAACAAAACAAAACAAAATATATCCTGGCACATAATTGTAAAATTGTTAAAAGCCAAAGGTAAAAGAAAAATCATCAAAACTTTTCTGAGTCCTCTCATGCCTTTTTGAGTTTTCCTGGCTGTGATTTATATTATTCCTTCACATCCTTCATTGTTTCTAAGTATCTATTAGCTTATTTTAAAATGGTGGATTACTGACTTGATCTGGCTTCATGCACACAGCCTTCTACAATGAGGTTATTTTGCTCCTTAGGATTTTTTTTTCTTATAATAATTTTGTACTTGATCTTATCTTTTTTTTAAAGATTTTATTTATTTGAGGGAGAGAGAGAGACAGTGAGAGAGAGCATAAGAGCGGAGAGGGCCAGAGGGAGAAGCAGACGCCCAGCTGAGCAGGGAGCCCTGATGCGGGACTTGAACTTGGGACTTTGGAATCATGACCCAAGCCAAAGGCAGTCACTCAACCAACTGAGCTGCCTAGGCACCCTCTACTAGATTCTTACCTTGATACTCTTCTGTTCTTCTTCCTTATGTGAAATTAATCTTCCTAAACTTTTAGAATGATGTGTTCTTTAGAAAAGCAGCTCTAACTTCACAGAGTTTAGTCTTTTGTTATTATTCTGTAAAGTTAAAAAACAAGAAAGCTTGCTTTCTGGGATTTTTTTGGCTACTCTTTCACAAACTTTGGTTTGTATGTTTTGTTTCCTTTCTCTTTCATGTGCCTGTCCTGCTCAATTTTTATTCTACCATTAATAGTTTCTCATCATGGGCTGTATTCTAGAAGGGAACCCTGGTGGTCAATTTGAGAAATCATAAGAACAAAACTTTTAAAGGCAGCTCATTTAGTCCTTACTGGAACTCCTTGTACTCACTCACTAGTAAGCAGAACACAATCCCACCCATTTTAATGACTGTCTTCAGAACAATCCCCTTACTTTGCAGTGAATATCAGTTGGCAATTTGGGGATTATCCCTTCCCGAGGTCCTCAGATGACAACCTTGTTCCTTTACCCTTATTTCTTCAGCACTGATGCCAATATCATTCAGGTCTTGGGATTTGTGATGGTTTCTCTGTATCCACTTAGCCTTTTAGTGTCCATGGAGTTTGTCTCCAAGGTTTGTTATAAATATTGACTATGGGCTTTTGGTTTTGTTATACAATTGCTCTACCTGCTTTTATTTGTAGATGTAGAAGGCCACCACTACCTATTTCTGAAATCCTCAACTTCATTTGAGATAAATTCTGATATCATAATCTGACAAAGACTTTGTGTTAATAAAATCAGAAGACAAACTTCTCATGAGTCTAAGTGCAAAAATTTGAGATAAAATAGCAAATCAATTTCAGCAATTAGTAAGGATAATACATCATGAGAAGTTGGAATTTATTGCAACAATGCAAAGTTATCCAAAAATTTTTTAAAATGATGTCAATCACCACATTAACAAGTTAAAGTAAGAAAATCACAGTGTCATCTGAAAAAAGCATCTGATAATAATCATTACCCATTTAATAATTAAAAGAAAAGCCCTGTCAGCTGATTAGGAAAACAATAAAACTTTCTTAATCTATAAGGTTTTCAAAACATGATACCTTATTTAGTTGTAAAATACTGAAAATTTTCTCTTGAGATAAAATATAAAACAATGATGTTTACTAGCACCAACTTTATTCACTGATGCACTGGAAAATCAAACAAGTAGATAAGCCCCACTCCACCCCCAAAAAGTAAAGATGTAAGGATTGGAAAGTAAAAAAATTGTCATTATTAATATAACATGAATGTGTATATTGAAAAATATAAAAACATCACTAATAAACTATAATTAACAATTTAAAGGGGGTTGTTTAAATATATAAAATAAACTATATATCTTAATATTGCAGTGATCTGAATATAGTGAAGTTTTACAAAGCAACCTATCTATAAAAGTATCAAAATCAAATAGCTAGAAGTAAACCTAAAAATTATGTGGAAGTTCCCTACACAGAAATTTAACAAAACATTTATGTGACAATTTAAGGAGATCTAGACAATGAAGGATTATGTTAAGTTTCATGATTATAAACCTTAGTATGATAAAGACATCAAATCTCTAACTTGATCTATATATTTATGCAATGCTATTTAAAATGCAAGGGTTTTTCACAAGCTGACTTAAAAATTTATATGAAAATGCAAGCAGAAAAGCCAAAAGAATCTTGGAGAGTAAAGCTAGAGAACTTATATTATCATACATCTAACTTATTTCAAATCTACCATAACTTACAAGATGTGAAATGGCATAGGGATATACAAACATACCACTAAAACAGAATAGTAAATTCAGATTTAGACCTATCACATATGGATACCTGATTTATCTATCATGAAGGCACCATTGCAATGCTGAAAATATGATCTTTCTGATAAATGATGTTAAATAAATTGGAAATTAAAAAAGATAAACTTTGGTCTGCACCTCAATAAATTCCAGGTAGAACATATATCTACATGAAAAAGGTAAATCAGTAAATTTTCTTAAAAATAACGTAAGCGAACTGAGCCTATTTCCTGATAAGGACAAACTAGATCAGAGGAAAAGTATATGAGATCAGACACTAATCATCAATCCAACCATGTATTCCTCCATCCATGACCTATAAATCCTATAAATAAATTACTACACTGTATACCATTCCTGAAGAGTTCTTATACCTCCTCAGTCTGGTCATATTATAGAAACTATCCTAGAACTTATGGTAGTATTGTAAATACAGCTATAAGGTCAATAAACTGAAGTCAATTGCTTTCCTCTATGCCAGTGATGAATATTAGACACTGAAATTTAAAAGACAAATTTATGATAACATCAAACTAATTAAATATTTACATATAATCCAAGAAATATGTACAGGATCTATAAGTGGAAAACTAAAAAAAAAAAAAAAACTAATAAAAGAATTCAAAACAGATCCAAATAAATGGAGATATATTTTGTGCCCATGGTTTTGAAGACTCAGTATCATTTGTGTCAATTCTTCCAACTCTTATTTTCAGGTCTCCAATAAATATCTCTATTTTGTGTATATAACAAACTGATTCTAAAGCTTAAGTTAAAAGACCAAATTTAGAGTAAGCAGCACAATACCAAAAAAATAAAAATCAGACAAAGCAGGAGGACTCACACCAACCAACTTCAATACTTATTATAAACCTGTAAAATCAAGATATCATGCTATCAGTGGAGGAGTACACAGATTAAGGGAAGAGAATAGAATGTTTTGATACTGTGATTTATAAGAAACATGTATTTGTTCATCCATATATTTATATATAGATATACTTGATCTTCATCTACAGTTCCTAATGCACAGCTCCCAAAACACTTGGAATTTATAAGTGTTGAGAGTGGTAAATATGTCTTTTGTTACATTAGTGAGGTGATTTTTGGAAGGCAGTTAAAGATGAGGGCTAGTAGCCGATGGAGGCAACCATGTGACTAGAGGGTAGAAAATTTCAGGTCCACCCCCTAATCTCTAAGGAGAGGAGAGGAGCTGGAGGTCGAATCAATTGTCAATGGCTGATGGTTTAATTAGTCATGCTGATATACTGACACCTCCATTAAAAAAAACAAAACAAAACAAAAACACAACAAAAGAACAGGGTTCAGAGAGCTTCCATGTTGGTGGACATGTGAAGATGTGGGGACAACACTGTGCCCAGAGAGGGCATAGAAGTTCTGCACCCCTTCCCAAATACCTTGCCCTATGCATCTTTTCCCTTTGGCTGTTCCTGAGTTGTATCCTTTTATAATAAATCAGTAATTCAGTGGGTAAATGGGTTTTCTGAGTTCTGTGAGCTGCTCTAGCAAATTAAGGGAACCCAACGGGTGAATCTTGAGAATGTTGATTTATAGCCAGTTCATCAGAAGCTAAGGTTGGGCTTGTAACTGGCATCTGAGATGGGAGGCAGAGGGTAATCTTCTAGACTGAACACTTAACCTGTGGGATTTGATGCTATCTGTCAGTAGATAAATATCAGAATTAAGTTGAATTATAGGGCACCCAGCTGGTGTCCTGAGAAATGCTTGTTGATATGGAGAGCCATCACCACTTTACATTGGAATTGGGTCCAGAAACACACAACAGTGTGGTCATGAGAAAAAAATGGAAGATAAATTCCAATTGAGGGACATTCTACAGAATACCCTAATTACTACTCCTCAAAACTATTAAACTCATAGAAAAGGAAAAACCATAATCTCTCTATAAAAGGAATAAATTTAGTTTAGGCTAAATGATAACTCACTTGTGCCTTCACAACTTTTCTACAAATCTAAATCTATTCTAAATTTAAATTTTTAAAATAAAAAGCCATCTTTTGTGTAAGAAGTTTATATGTATTAAGTGCACAAGAGACTTTTTTAGGATGATGAAATTATTCTGTATGATACTGTAATGGTGGATGGATGACATGCATTTGTAAACCCACAGAAATTTAGAGCCAAATGAATAAGATTTAGATTTAAAAATTAAATTAAATTATTTAAGAATTTGATGGATCTCAGAATGGAATAAAGACTATGAAAAAAAATTAAACTGTATTATAAGTATATGAAACTTTGAAGGGCCTGGCCCAAATGTTGCTGGCCTAACATTGGAAAAGACTGGCATCTGTAAGGCTAAAGCAGAAGGAAAGATACATAAGCACAAAAAATCTTTTATTTCCCTATGCACAGGTATGATTTTATTTTCTTCTATAAGGGTATGATTAACAATTTAGAAACCATCTACATGTGTCCTATAATTGAATATTTAATTCACTAGAAGGTGAATTGTGGATGCCAGGTTTCTCACTCTTGGAATGGAAGATTACACACAAACAAGGAAAAAAGGCTACAATAATATAATCCACGATCACAGTTTAGAGCTGGAGAAACACATAGTATCTCATGTTTAGCTCAATGTAGATACAGATCGGTAAATATTACATATAATAAGCCCACCTAGTGTCCACATCTTTTTTGTAACTGTCATTCTTTAATAAAAGGGCCAGGACTCTCCAGAGAAAGGGCTGTTTCCAAGACAAGCAGGAAATATACAGGATGAGCCTGGAGCATTTTATAATTGAGAAAGTGAGGAAGTACTCTAAACAACAAACACAATGATGGAAATATTTCAAAGAGACACATAAGCCAACCGAAAGATTATTCAATGACCAAAGCTAGAACATTGTGAGCAAAAATTTAATCTAGTATTAGAATATATTTCTAAGAATAAAATAAATATCTATGAGTCCATGCTAATATGAACAAATACATAACTGAACACATTTCTCATGCAGAAAATTCCAAATAATTTTCGTAGGTACTCCACCCTCAGGAAAGAAGAGCATAACGCCCACTCCTTACACACACACACACACACACACACGGTATTTCTTATTTTGCACCATGAAAGAACAGCCAGAGTCCAACTGTGGATATTCTTCTGTGAACTGGGTCATAGGGGAAAAGGAATAGAGGTTGTGTTAATAATCTAAATATGCCGTAGGAGAACCAAGTAGAGATGATGAAATCATGGGACTCCCATGTCAGTATATTTGGAAAATGGCTTCCAAAAATTAAAATATTAATAAAGATTAATGTATATTTATTAATAGAGATATTAATAAATTATTAATTATATAATCTATACAATTCTAAAATAAAATAGGTTGATAATAAAATATTAAAATAAAACTCTTCATTTATCCTCTGTTGAAATAATCTGGATTCTTTCTAGTGATTTAAAAAAACCCAACTCGGGGCACCTGGGTGGCTCAGTGGATTAAGCCTCACCTTTGGCTCAGGTCATGATCTCAGGCTCCTGGGATCGAGTCCCACATGGGGCTCTCTGCTCAGCGGGGAGCCTGCCCCCCACCCCCACCTGCTGTTCTGCCAACTTGTGATCTCTCTCTGTCAAATAAAAAAATAAAATCTTAAAAAAAAAACAAAACCCAACTCAAACTGAATCAACAAATGAGAATTCATTTGCTCAGGGAACTGCAAAGCTCAGAAGTAGCTGCTAACATCAGGAATGGACAGAACTAAGAGTTCAAAAATGTTTCTAATGTCTGTATTTCTCTATAGTCAAGCCATGATTTACTCTGGTTGGTTTTATTCTCAGATTTCTACCTCACAGCAGCTCCAGACTCTCCCAGCTCAGTAACATCTCTGAAAAATATGATTACCCCTTCCAAATAAGTAAAAATCAATCAATCAATCAATCAACCAATTAATCCAACTTGATTCTTATTAGGCCAGCTGAGTTCTTCATTTACCACTCTTATAAAGTTCTGTGGGATGTTCCAGAACAGAATAATGCAGTTATCTCCACTTAATCTCATGGACAGACAGTGAAGTGGTAACTCAATGGAAATGGCCCTTGATGTTTGACTGAATAAGTACCATTTTCTTTTTTTAATGTGTAATTTCAAGTTCTGTATCTTGGATAACTGGGTATATGAAAAACAGTAAAAATAGATAAGTGTAAAAATAGAAACAGGAGTTAAGTTTAAGACAAGAGGAGGATAATATAACCAGTTTTGAACAATTTAAATTTCAAGTGTCATGGGGATAATTAATTGGGGTTGTTTTAAAAGAAATACACATTAAGAAGTTGACAACATGGATGGAACTAGAGGGTATCATGCTTAGCGAAATAAGTCAGGCGGAGAAAGACAACTATCATATGATCTCCCTGATATGAGGAAGTGGTGTTGCAACATGGGGGCTTAAGTGGGTACGAGAAGAATAAATGAAAGAAGATGGGATTGGGAGGGAGACAAACCATAAGTGACTCTTAATCTCACAAAACAAACTGAGGGTTGCTGGGGGGAGGGGGTTTGGGAGAAGGGGGTGGTATTATGGACATTGGGGAGGGTATGTGCTTTGGTGAGTGCTGTGAAGTGTGTAAACCTGGTGATTCACAGACCTGTACCACTGGGGATAAAAATACATGTTTATAAAAAATAAAAAATTATATTAAAAAAAAAAAAAGAAGTTGTTGAACAAAGGTTAGGAAATGAAGAACCTTCTATTTATATTTTATATTTTGATTTTATATACTATTTGGAGTTTTATGTACATATGTCTTTTAATGTTTTAATAAATATTTACATAAGTGGCTGAAATTACTCTTCATTTTGTTAGGGAAATAAGATTTTTAATAACCAAATAAAGTATGATATGTAAAACATGTACAAACTTGAAACTCTCATTTTAGTTTGGTGTAAGCTTAATCAAAGGTGGCTGCTATTTCTCCACTGTTCCCCAAATGACTTTCCCTTCACCTTGAACAAATAAAAATTCCCACAGTTGCTAGGAAAAAAAGAAATCTATGAATACAAAACTTCAGAAAAAATTGTTTATCCCTAAATAAAGGTAGCAAAAGTGTCCATATTCAGTTATGCCTCCTAAAGTTCCTTTCACACAACTAAATGACTATATATTTTTATATTCACTGCAAACAGAACATAAAATGGCATAATGGCTCAATTCAATGAGTTCTAAACCTGATATATATGTATGCACTCATACACATATATATGTATATGTGCATATATATAGAGACTATGGCTCATTATAGTTGTTTGAGTAATTTGACTGCAAGCAACAGAGACTGATTCAGAAAAAGCAAAACAAAACATGTATGTGTATTGGGAGATTACAGGTCAGTCTTAAAATCAAAGAGATTATTTATTACGGGTTTAATTGTGTCCTCCCCCAAAAAAATACACTTATGAAGTCCCAAACCCCGAGTACTTCAAATATGAACAGTTTTTGGAAATAGTACCCTTAAAGAGGCAATTAAATGAAGTGAGGTCTTACGGGTAGGCTCTAATCCAAAATGACTGATGTCTTGATAAGAAGAAGAGATTAGGCTACAGACATGCACAAAGGAAAGACCATGTGAAAACACAGAATAAAGGCTATTTACAAGCCACTGAGAGGTCTCAGAAGAATCCAACTCTGCTGATACCTTGACTTTGGACTTCCAGACTACAAATCTATGTCAAATAAATTTCTATTCTTTAAACCTCCCAATCTGTGGTACTTTGCTATGACAGCCCTGACAAACACATTACTGAGCCCTAAGTCTCAGAAAGAATGTAAATAAGGTTATTTCCAGGAATTTCTGTAAAGTCTAATGAATAGTTATTTCAGATTTTCAGCCCTTGTATTCAATAAGTATAAACTCTGTCCACCCCTACATAACTTCAAAGTACAAATTCCCAGGATAAAGAAACTGATTTGCTAGGATTGAGCAACATGCTTACCTTTTGAGCAGGCCAAAAAAAAAAAAAATATTGATTTACACCTGCACCAAAATTGAATTTTAAAAAAAGAAAGAAATGGAAACTGAATAATGAAATAAATAATTTCTACCGGCTATCAACATCTCCCAGAATGTCACCATCTTCACAGAGACAGGTCAAGTAGAGTCTTAAAGTTCACAGAACAGGGAAAAGACTAGAGTATTCTATGCCCAAACAGAAACTCTGCATGCCTGGAGAATGATGGTAGAAAAGAGTAGTAGGCCATAAGATCAGAGAGTAAACGAAAGAGACCATATTTTTTAGAAATGGTTTCATAAGTCACAGAAGAAGGTTCAGATTAAATTTTCAGTGCAGTGTGAAGCCTCTGTAGGTTTATTCAGGGAAGTTACATGAATTTTTTATAGTACTAAATGGTAAATCTAACTACTATGATAGGACTATACCAGGGAAAGTGTGTAGAGAGAAGCAAAGCAATATGTCAGGTTAAGAAGATTATTGCTTTATAAATGAGGGAGATACTTAGACTGAAGCAAAAGTAGAAGAGTTGATGTGATGTGGTCAGATTCAGAATATATTTTGAAGAAAAATCTAAGAGAACTTGCTTATTTTATTTGTTTATTTATTTGTTTGTTTGTTTATTTAAATTTATTTTTTATTTTCAGCATAACAGTATTCATTATTTTTGCACCACACCCAGTGCTCCATGCAATCCTTGCCCTCTATAATACCCACCACCTGGTACCCCCACCCCCCGCCCCTTCAAACCCCTCAGATTGTTTTTCAGAGTCCATAGTCTCTCATGGTTCACCTCCCCTTCCAATTATTAATTATCAAGAGGTAGAAAAAAGGGAACCATAATCCTTAGTTCTTTGACCTGTACAATTAAGTAAATATATATAATCAACTGAGAGAGGGAATTTAGGGAGGCACAGTTGGGAAGAAAGGGGTACTTGGTGGGAAATTAAAAGGTCAGTGTTGACTGTGTTAATTTCAAATGCTTATTCTCTAAAAGAGAAAAATCTTCACCTGGGTTAAATACTGAGGAAATAAGATAGGTTCAGAAATTAAATTTGGTAAGTCTGAAAGCCACTATTGATGTTGACAAAACTAATTTCTTTTTTTAATAGTACCTTTTGTTTTTATTTATTTTTTCTCAAGATACACTAAAATACAACTGACTTATAACATTGAAGAAGTTTTAGGAGTAGAAAATGTGAGTATATATACATAAAATTATTACCACCATAGCGTTAGCTAACACCCCTATCACATCACATAATTACCCTTTCTTCTCTGTGGTGAGAACACTTATGATCTACTCTCTTAACTGTTCTCAAGTCTGTAATACAATCATATTAACTACAGTAACATGGACCATGCGATACATTAATTAGCTCCTCAGGACTTCTACTTATAACTGAAAGTTTTTTACTCTTTGCCTGACATCTCCCACTTCTCCTACTCCTCCATAATGGGCAACGACCATTCTACTCTCTATATCTACAAGTTCAGCTTTTCTGGACCCCACAGTCATGTGATATCACAGAATATTTTTCTTCCTCTTCTGACTTGTTTCACTTAGAAGAATATACTCAAGGTTCATCCCTGTTGTCACAAATGGCAGGCTTTCTTTCCTTCTCGTGGCTAAATAATATTCCTTTACAAATTTATTCCACATTTTCTTTATCCACTTACCTCTTTGGAAACTTAGTTTGTTTCCATACCTTGGCTATTATGATTAATTCTGCAATGAATATGGGAGTGCATAAATCTCTTTGATATCTTGATTTCACTTACTTTGATATATACCTACAAGTAGGTTGCTAGATGGAAAAGTAGTTCCATTGTTAACTTTAGAGGGAATCTCCATACTATTGTCCATGGTGGCTGTATCAGTTTACATTCCCACCACAGGTGCACAAGGGTTCCCTCACTAACTCTCATTATCTTTTTTCTTTTTGATGACAGCCAGTCTAACACGTGTCAGGTAATAATCTGATTATGATTTTGGTTTACATTTTCCTGATGATTAGTGATGTGGAATACCTTTCATGAATCTCTTGGCCTTTTTCAGGTCTTCTTTGAAAATATATCCATTTAGCAATTCTGTCCTAGTAAAGATATGGAATTGTTTTTATCCAACTGAATTACATGAGTTTCTTATATATTTTGGATTTTAACCCCTTATCAGGTATAAGATGTGTATTTTCTCCCCATTCCATAGATTGACTTTTCATATTGTTGTTTGTTTCTTTTGCTATGCAGAATCTTTATAGATTATGTAATTTCACTTATTAATGTTTTGCTTTTGTTGTTAGTGCTTTTGGTATCATGTTCAGGTTCTGGGATGAAACTGGATCACAGAAGATTATAGGGGAAGGGAGGGAAAAATAAAACAAGATGAAATAAGAGAGGGAGACAAATCATAAGAGACTCTTAATCATAAGAAACAGACTGAGGGTTGCTGGAGGGGAGGGGAGGGGTAGTAGGGGTGAGAGAGGGGGGATAAGGTAACTGGGTGATGGACATTAAGGAGGCATGTGATGTAATGAGCACTGGGTGTTATATAAGGCTGATGAATCACTGACCTCTACCTCCAAAACTAATACACTATATATTAATTAGTTGAATTTAAATTTTAAAAATGGATTGAGGTATAAATGTAAGACCATAAATTGTAAAATTCCCAGAAGTCAACATAGAGGAAATATTTGTGACATTGGACATGTTGACAGTTACCAAATGTGGGTGGTGTAGCATTATCCTATCTACAGACCGAAGAAATTTCTGAGTAGTAGTAGAAACAAATCTGATGGGGGTTAGAACAAAATGGGAAGATCTAGAAAACGCAAATGTAAAGGGTTTTCCCAAAGTAGGTGCAATGATATGCCAAGAAAGCTGGATAGCAGTATGGGGAAAGGGTTATATATTTAAATTAGAGACATTATGACATATTTTATGTTGGTGAAGTAAAGAGTAGAATTAATAACGTAGTGAGGAGATGATTTCAGAAGCAAAATCCTTGATCAGATGAAATGGTGCTGGATTTCATGCCTGTATGTTGAGATTGGCCTTAGAGGAAGCAGAAGTAGTTTGATCAAAATTACAAAAGTAGAAGCAGCATATTTTGTTACAGCTTCAGTGGATTCATATATTAAATGGTGGGAAGATGAAGTAGTACTTGTATAATTGTTTCTTCTTTCTCAGTGAAAGAATTACCAAAATATACCAAGCAGCTGGGCGTGAGTCAGGAAAAGGAAGTTTAAGTATAAGGTGAAGATATGAAATAGTCATTGCATAAAAGGGACAACACATTTTCTAGGAAATTCAATGGAATTGTTAGGGAGTGTTAAGTTCCCACAGTGATCTGTGGTCATAAATTTAAAACACAACGGGTACTTTTTCTCCTGCCACATTTACCTCTTCAGAAGCAGGAGTTCAATATGTACAGGAGGCTTTAAAGAGGGGTGAGAATTTACCGGAGAGTTTGATGGAGAAAGAATGCCCAAGGAGTAAGGAGTCAATGTAAAAAAAAGTTTGAAATGTTGGCAGCAAGAGGCAGGTAGGGTAAACAAAGAAGCAAGATACCAATATTGCTTGTAAACAAAGCCAGTTCAAAGAACTACTATATCATGAGGAATACATCTATTAAATCCTAATGCTACATGTTTCTTCCACCAGAAATGTACAACTGGTTGATCAAGTGAGGTAACAGAAACAGGAGCATAGGTTTCTTCATACTAAAACCAAGTCCTATAGAGGGTAGCAGAAGTTCCCAAATTACCTGCTTACTCCCAAGACCATCAATAGCATCCTTGTGAATTTACTCTCTGTCCATAGAGCAATCATAATGTCTGCAAGAATGCAGAAAATTTACAAAATCTGTCTGCAAGAATGTAAACATTATTCAGCCTCTTTTTTTCATCTCTTTCCATAACCTCCCTAGATATTATCTTCTATTATCTTGTATTCACGAACTCAGCATGTTCTTCATAATAAATACATAATGCATTTTCATCTCCCAATATGGCAGATTCATGTTTTTATTAATAATTCTTAATGTTGCCACAGATTTAATAACTCTACTCATGTATTTTGTATTGTTATTTACTCATTCATGTGGTAGGCTCATACATACAGATATATCATAGTAAAAGGAATTTTAGGATTATAGAATTAGAAGGCAGCTTAGAGGGTATCAATCACTTCATACAGATGCTAGGTACCAGGTACCAGCTCTTTGCAGTACATGGAAAATATAATTATTCCCATTTTACTAATATAGCCACAGTTACAAACTGTGCAGAACTTGCCCCAAATCATACCTTTTCACATATCTGTAAGTTAGGTTTCACTCTCAGATCTACATGTCTGAAAGCTTGGGCTCATACCCTACAGCTATGCAATATTGTTTGTCCCTTCCTAAATAGTATGTACTCTAGTCCCAGATAAGTAAATTGAAACTCAAAAGTAAGAACAGACTTGCCTAGGCTCCCACAGTTAATTCGCAACAATGCTCAGGTTATCATCCAACATTTAAAATGTAGGGAAGTTTTATTGAGTAGGGGGCTATATTTTTGACATTTCATAAATTATTCCTTTTGTTTATTTCTTTTTTTAAAAAATTATTTTTATATTGAGTACTATTGTTTATTTTAAATATACTTTTTATGGTTAGGAACTGCACTTGAATGCAAAATAGTAGGGTTGAAGAGATCAAGAAACTCAGAACCATATGGCTTGAAGAGAAAAATAAGCAAATCTTTGTTTTCATTAGTTCCAATCAAACCAATTAGTTATTTCTTACTATAACAATATACACTAGGGTTATAAAAATACCCTTATTACTCAAAGCACTGAAAAAAATTGCTTTTGTGATTTTAATACTTCATATTCCATAAATTCTTTCTTTCACTGAAATAATTTAACACCAAGTTGCAAAGCAATATAATCATTGCAATGCACTGAGTACAACAGATAGGAATATCATGAATTAAGTGATAAAACTTATCAAGACAAATAACCAAACTCTTTCTTGTATTGTTTACAACCATTCTTAAGAAAACTTTTTATCATTTTACTTTATATTATGTTTTCAAAATGAGAGCTTTTAGTGGGTAACATTCTAATTTTGTAAGATTGCAACGGTAAAACTTTTAAAAATGAAGTGATGTTAATAGATATTAATTAGTCTTAGCTCTATTTGTAAAATTAAGAATTCATTTTAGCAAGGGATTTATAATTGGATTTTTCATAACAACAAAATATATGTTCATTTATAGTAACAGCATTAAGAGAGAGTAAAACATAAGTAAATTTATCTGTCCTATTAAAATAAGATTTTAAAAGAACCTCGACAAAGGAAAACATTAAACAATGGTTATATTTTATCAAGCTTCTAAATCAAGACTTTTCTTTTGCATTGATGCAAAATAAGGTAAGTAAAAATAATTATATAAATTACTTAAAATATTCTTGGCATAAAAATTTATAAAAAATGATAAAGTTTTGCTATATGATATACATATATTTGAATATCAAATTTAAAAGTTTGTGAAATTGTTTAAAACAAGAAGACTATTCATTGGTGATTGAGTGGTTTGATTTTTGACCACTAATTTCACCTTTTTCTAAAAGTTTATTTTGCTCTCTACTTAAGAAAACAGAGGATCTCAAGGGGGAAAATTATGATGACAATCCTTTTAAAAATTCATTGTCACAGGCTCTTTTAATTAGAAAAATTTTAATGGAATTCTTCCAGTTTATCATCAGATAATCACTTTGCATATATGATATTTGGTGTGAAAAAAATTAAGCAACTCCCTCAAACCATTTAGCTATATTATATTCCATGAACAGTACTCAGGCTGCTTGAAGTAAGATTCAGTTCTTTAACATAAATATTTTGAGCAGCTAAAGTTCCAGGTTTATTGTTTCTAAAATCTATAGTTGAACAATGAAATAGGAAAGAAATACGTTTCCGTCTGGGGTGTGAATTAGTGACCCATATGTTGGAAAAGTAATTTAATCTAGGCCAGATGAAAATTGCTGTTGCGTATTTAGAAAGGAAGCAGTTTATCTGATATATCACCTGATATATCATGTCCCATGCCCAACTGTAGTTGAGTCCTTATCTGTTCAAATCATGTTTTTATTAATATGTTTTCCTTCCCTATACCAGAAGTCCTTTTGCTCCCTTTTTAAATTAAAGGAGTCTGTTGCACCTTGGCTTACCTTCTCTGCACCTCACTCTCTCCCGATTGTGTATAGTACCTTGGTATGTTGGTGTTGCCAGTAGCATTGCAAGTGATTACCCAGTATTACAGATTGTCAGCTGCAGAGTGATCATTTTTCTGTTTCTTCTTTTTCTTCATCTTTCCTTTTCCCTTCTTCTCTTCCTCCTCCCTCTTCCTCTTCCTCTTCTTTTTTGCTGCTACATTTTTCCAAGATATGTCTCTTAAATTTTTGAAAGCCTAATAAAACTGTTCCTAAATTTATTACTTTGTACTCTATAGTGCCTAACTATCACGGGATTTTGCTCTGTTCAATTATACTCCATAATGTGAACAAGTATTAGCTCTTTCTCTGATAAAATAATGGTAAATGAATTCCCAGGCCAAAGGCTAACAAGAAAAACAAATATGTCTGGTATTTTAAGTTGATGACTTTCTAGAACTTAATTCCAGCCATATCATTGATGTTTGGATGGAAGAAAATAAGAAGAAAACATAGGCTGCAGAGAGTTCTTCCACTTGCTAGCAGGCTATATGTTATATGTTCTAGAAAACAGAGAGGGGAAAAAGATTATCTTCTGTTTCTATGCCTACCCTACTAGAAGCATGCACTTCCTTACATGATGAGCATCCCTAGTATCCATGTACTTTAAATTGCACTCAGATACATGCATTTCTCAAGCCCTTGTAACATTTTGTCAGGACTGTTCACTGTTCTTCTCATGGATTGTAATACAAGTACAACATCTTTATTTGGTAGCAATTAAATAGTTTGTACCTATAACACTGAAAAGGCTTTTAGAGACTGGTTACAATGAGGTAACTCAGGTATATCAGCCCGAAGTATTCTGGCATTATAGTTCTTCATTCTATTTGGATGGAAATCAAATTTGAAGAAAAGAAACACTTTTGGTCTGGCAGAGAGGTGAGTGATACTTTTGAAATAGCTACAAATCCCATTTTCCTTTCAAGTTCACAGTACTTTTGAGGAAGATTCTTGCCAATATCTCAAAGGAAGCTGCTTGCCTCAGAAGAGAGCCCCAGGAAAGGAAAGTGATGTGAGAGGGAGAGAGTGTAAAAGGATGGAAAGCAGGCATTTCTGCAATCTTTTACTTGGTTTATCCTCAATCTACTTTTGAATTTGTTTTGGCTAGGAAACTTCCTTCTTTTGCACTTCAGAGAAGATATGGGTTTTAAAAAGACAAATAAGATTTTTACATGAGAAAAATTAGATACTCTGTTAATTTCACCAACATAGTTCCATCAAAAGAAGTGTCTTAGTACAGTCTCTAAAATCACTCAAATATGTGCCAGTCTCACCAGGAAGTGATGACACTTGGGATATTTCAGCACCTTCTGTGTCCTTTCAGTATTGAGAGCATGAGAACAGAGATTCACATCTCAGATCCTCAAGTCTCAGTGCTCTTCCTGTTCCTGAAAATGTCATCTTAACAGGTCTGTTCAGCCTGAAACGTGTCACCCGACTTCAGTTTGATCCAATGGTGTTTTAGGGAATAGTCTTTGATGCTGGACATATGTTCTAAGGATGCACCACCAAAGTGTAAATGGAGGCTAGTAACACTACTGAGTTGACACCTACGTACATTTTTAAAAGTACTTTTCTTCACAGTCATCATTCCATTTTCACACCTCAGATCCCAACTCTGGCTTGTCAATGACTATTGTTTGACAGCAAAACGGCAAATTGTGGTTCCAAAAAAGAATTATTTCATTTATATCAATTCTTTGGAAGGCAAAACAAAGAAGGATTTTATGGCTAAGCAATTTCTTAAAGTGTAGCTCTCACCTCCCAGATTTATAGCTGTTGTGTTCATATTATTACAGGTATAGTGTTCCTGTTATTAATTTCTACCTAGTCTTTTGTAAAACACCACATTGAATTAATTAATTTATTTATATTGATTTTCTTTCTTTCCTTTTTTTGTACCTTTGAAGATACGAGCTGAAATATTCAGCAATCAATGACTATATTTTTCTTCTGTATTTTTGAACATAATGGCCTTTTGTCTGAGTTGATTATTACTAAATTAAAGAGAAAAATAAACTTTCCATTTTTCAGTTTTTCACTCACAAGTGTGTGATTTCTCTGGTAAATTTTTGGTGAAGATAGCTGGAAAACCAAAATGAAATGTTGTTATTGTTAATGATACTTTGATGAAGTCATTGAACCAAAATAAAAACTTACGTGAAATGGATGAATTAGTTAAAATGTTTAAGTTGTTTTTTTCTTTATATTGGAAATACTTGAATGACGGCTTGAATTTTTTTTTTTTAAGATTTTATTTATTTGACACAGAGAGAGAAAAAGAGAGAGCACAAGCAAGGGGAGTGGCAGGCAGAGAGAGGGGGAGAAGTAGGCTTCCCCACTGAGCAGGGAGCCCAATGCAGGGATCAAGCCCAGAATCCTGAGATCATGACCTAAATTGAAGGCAGACACTGAGCCATCCAGGTGCCCCAAATTTTAAAACATTCAAATATGTGTTGGTATATTTATAAAAAATGTAAGAAAAATTGATTTTTTTCATTAATATGTAAACAAACTTTAAGGCTTGGTTTATATGTCTACATTGTTTAATTTACCTAGATATCTAATCAAAAACATAAATGACAGTGAAAGTGAAAAACTAAATCCTACACTTGATTATCAGAATTATGAAAAAGTTTATGTATCAAAGCAAAAATGCAAAAAAAAAAGCCAATAGGCGAGCATAAAATTAGCACAAAAGTATTGCTCTTTATTTGATTTTAGACCTCACATTATTAAATTGCAGTTTCCACACGTGTGAACTGTGAAGTAAATTCAACAATTCTTTTATTAGTCTGTACCACCTAAACTGTGCTATAGTCATTTTTAACATCCATATAATCAAAAAATTAAAACATACCAGAAAATGATGAATGCACAGTCCAACATGTATCAACAAAAAATCCAATTTTCTTATAAGGACCAATTAGAAATTGCATGGTTTTCACTGAAACAGTAAACTGCGGCAAATGAATAGATACAATGAAATAACTTTGGGAAACCAAATCTACAAATGAGTCACTATGAGAGTTTTCTGAGTTTTATGTGCTTTATTAACACTGTCTCTCATCCTATCAGGCCTTAGGAATAGGGGAAACAAATGTTACAGTAAATAAGAATAAATGTTTGTCAACTATAACAAATAGCTAGAAGCATTATTTTATTTCAGCTGTTCTTAGAAAATACTTGCTACATAAAAAATGAAGAATTTGATCTCTTTTTTTCTTTTTTTTTTTTTCACAAAGGTCACTCAACAAGTAACCAAACACTAGTTTTAAGAAAGTAGGGTGCTATGGATCTTCTAAAAAATGAAAATAAAAGAGTACAGAACAAATATTTCAGTGAATATCAATCACGTATTTATTTCCTGTCACTTCCCAAACATTGCCCATTTTTCCATTTTCAAGTATCAGACTTGTCCTTAGAAATGTTAGAAATGACAGGGTAAGGAATCTTAGAAAATTTGCTAAAGAATTTGATAAAGAATCTGATAAAGAGTTCCTAATGCATGGAAGAATAAATATTATTAATATGCCTATACTACTCAAAGCAATCTATACATTCAGCACAATCCCTATTAAAATACCATTAACTTTTTTTTCACAGAGCTGAAATAAACAATCCTAAAACAAAACAAGACAAAACAAAACAAAAACAGAAAAGACATCAAATAGCCAGGGGAATGTTGAAAAGAAAATCAAAGCCAGTGGGATGACAATTCTGGACTTCAAGCTCTATTACAATGCTGATACAGACAGGCACAAGAGAAAACATATAGATCAATGAAACAGAATAGATAACCCAGAAGTGGGCCTTCAACTTTATTATCAATTAGTTTTCGACAAAGTAGGAAAGAATATCCAGTGGAAAAATGACAGTATCTTCAACAAGTGGTGTTGGAAAAATTGGGCAACCACATGCAGAAAAAGGAAACTGAACCATTTCCTTACACCATAAAAAAATAGACTCAAAATGGATGAAAGACCTAAATGTGAGACAGGAATCCATCAAAATCTTAGAGGAGAACACAGGCAGCAACCTTTCTGACCTTGGTTGCAGCAGCTTCTTGCAAGACATGTCTGCAAAGGCAAGAAAAACAAAAGCAAAAATGAACTATTGGGACTTCATCAAGATAAAAAGCTTTTGCACAGCAAAAGAAACAGTTGACAAACTTAAAGGAAACCTATGAAATAGGAGGTGATATCTGCAAATGTCTTGTCAGATAAAGGGCTTGTATTCAAAATCCATGAAGAACTTATCAAACTCAACACCCAAAGAACAAATAAAGAAATCAAGAAATGGGCAGAAGACATGAAAAGACTTTTCTCCAAAGAAGACATCCAAATGGCCAACAGGCATAAAAAGGTGTTCAACATCACTCAGCGTCAGGGAAATACAAAGGAAAAGCACAAGGAGATATCACCTCACACCAGTTCAAATGGCTAAAATTAACAAGTCCGGAAACAACAGATATTGGTGAGGATGGAATGAAAGGGGAGCCATCTGACACTATTGGTGAGAATGCAAATTGAAGCAACCACTCTGGAAAATAGTATGGAGGTTCTTCAAAAAGTTAAAAATAGAGTTACCCTATAGCCCAGGAATTGCACTGCTAGGTATTTATCCAAAAGATACAAACAGTGATTTGAAGGGGCACCTGCCACCCAATGTTTATAGCAGCAATGCCCACAGTAGCCAAAATATGGAAGGAGACCAGATGTCCATCAACAGATGAATGGATAAAGAAGATGTGATATATATATACATATATATATGTATATATATTTAATTATTACTCAGCCATCAAAGAAATGAAATCTTGCCATTTTCAATGATGTGGATGGAACTAGAAGGTATTATGCTAAGCAAAATAAGTGAATCAGAGAAAGACAAAAACCATGTGATCTCACTCATATCCACATATGAATTTAAGAAACAAAACAGATGAACATAGGGGAAGGTAAGGAAAAATAAAATAAGACAAAAACAGAAAGGGATGAAAGCCATAAGAGACTCTTAATATATGGAACAAACTGAAGGTAGTTGGAGGAGAGGTAGAAGAGGTATGGGCTAATTGGGTGACGGGCATTAAGGAGCAAACTGGAAGCAATGAGCACTGGGTGAGTCCCTGAATTCTACCTGTGGAAACTAATAATACTGTATATGTTCATTAAATTGAATTTTAATAGAATTTTTTTAAAAAGGAATTTCTAATGCAGAAACATTTCTGTTCATTGATTTCACTTTACTTTCTGATAGGATGTTGTAATATACGGTAGATAAGAAATGAAAATAAATCAGGGGAATTTTTTTCTGCATTTACATCAAATCAATGTTATCTATATCGCAATCAAATCCAACAATCATTAATGATAATGCACATGTCTGGTCTTTAAGAGTTTCTTTCTGTTTGTGAAGCCCTTAATAACAGGATTTTGACTAAGTTCAAAATCCTACTCAATAGTTAAGTGTATGTGGCAGAATAATGCTTCTCTGACCTTCCAATTATCAACTGCTTTCTTCATTAAAAATTGTCATTCATTTTTGTTTTACACTTACTATTTGTTAAATATTACCCCATCAAATTCATAAAAAAATTCTATCATGACTTACTTTTACAGATAAGGAAACACGCCTAGATGTATTAACTAGCTGCCTTCCCTTAACTCTGTTGGATGAATGGAATCTGGATTTAAACCCTGGTCTCACTGATTGCTGAGCCCAATACCAGAGAGTCAGACTGCAGGACAGAAGAAGTGAAACAGGAAGAAAGTAGATTTCAGTGCAAATGTGTTATATGGTTTGTCACCACTAATGTGTTATGGATTCTCCATCTTGAGGGATATTCTAAAAGGACTTATAAAATATCTCCTAAAACCATCCAACCAGGGATGAAAGAAAGAATGTTTTTTCCACAGATTCCTAACCCCCACTATCTAGGAGCGACCCCAAGGATATAAATTCAAGCAAATTTCCAGGTTACACATTTTCAAGTACCTAATAAAAATCCCTAGAGTTGGAAACAGATGTTAGGAAATTCTGTCTAGGTGAAATAAGTCAATTAAAACTTGTTCTGAATTGGTCACAGGGCAATACTGGAATGGGAAATGAAACCAAAAGACTTTAAGGTGGCATACAAGAGATATTTAATATACCCTACTTCTACTTCCTTCAGGGAAACCACTTAGAGAACCCCTTGTTTCCGAGTAACTTTATGATATTCAGAAAGACCAGAAACATAGTATTTATGCTTTATATTAAAGACAAAGCCTACCACAATGTCCTGTACATGGTAAGTACTCAATAAAAAACCTGTTTTATTTATGATTGTTCCATTTGGAAATGTTTTATTTATTACATTTAACTTGTTATTTCATTTGAAATCTACTTTGATGTATAATTTATTTTTTTCCTGAATTGGTTTTCTCATTACCAAAATAATATACTGAATAATCCATCTATTTCTCTTTCAATTTATAATTCTTTTATTTTCTATTAAAGACAATCTACTTTAATAATATGATAAAGTCATGAGTACCATAAGAAATATGGCATGAAAAGTGCTAAGCAAAATCTCTGGAACAAAGTATGCACTAAAGAATAGTCATTTTTTTCCCTTTGACCTACTATATGCCTCTATCCCTGCTACCATGTGCTAGGAATGACTTCAGTATGAAAGAGAGTCTACTACAAACTTCCTGATTAAACTGGTATCACAACCATTCTGGATAATATGCTTCAAGTCTATGTTTTAGTCCTCTTTCCATCATCCTTAATTTCTGCATGTCTTAAATAAACCACAAGAGACTAACCTAAAGGCTTTGGTTTAGAATATTTGGCCTTCACATTTCCCTTCTGTGTTAGGAGAATTTGGAGAATTTTAATATTTAACAATTATTGCAAAGAGTTTTTAACTTACTATTTTTCTACTGTCTCTATCAGCAACTTTCTGTAGTCAATAATTTTCTTATCACACAACTAAAACACACATCAGATTAAAGAAGATGTTATATTGTAATCATTGCTGTTTTCACATATTCTACATAAGGAAATAAAGAAAAAAGGATACATCTTTGCAAAGAGAATCATGGTACCAGTGACCAGAATGATGACACAGGGAGAGAGAGTAATTCCACTGATGTCTATTCCCAAAGCAATGGGCCAAACAATAGTCTTCCTTGTTGCATGTCCAGATCATTGCCCACATGTGCACAAAAGAACAATATGTCTATGATATGCAGGTAATAGTCCTAGATATATTTTGGACATTGTAAGAAACCAAAATCTGATATTCAGAACAATTCTGATTATGGTTATTTGAGCCATTAGAAACAACCAACTTAGCAAACTCAACACCCAAAGAACAAATAATCCAATCAAGAAATGGGCAGAAGACATGAACAGACATTTCTGCAAAGAAGACATCCAGATGGCCAACAGACACATGAAAAAGTGCTCCATATCACTTGGCATCAGGGAAATACAAATCAAAACCACAATGAGATATCACCTCACACCAGTCAGAATGGCTAAAATCAACAAGTCAGGAAATGACAGATGCTGGCGAGGATGCGGAGAAAGGGGAACCCTCCTACACTGTTGGTGGGAATGCAAGCTGGTGCAGCCACTCTGGAAAACAGCATGGAGGTTCCTCAAAATGTTGAAAATAGAACTGCCCTATGACCCAGCAATTGCACTATTGGGTATTTACCCTAAAGATACAAATGTAGTGATCCAAAGGGACACATGCACCCGAATGTTTATAGCAGCAATGTCCACAATAGCCAAACTATGGAAAGAACCTAGATGTCCATCAACAGATGAATGGATCAAGAAGATGTGGTATATATACACAATGGAATACTATGCAGCCATCAAAAGAAATGAAATCTTGCCATTTGCAACAACATGGATGGAACTAGAGCGTATCATGCTTAGCGAAATAAGTCAAGCAGAGAAAGACAACTATCATATGATCTCCCTGATATGAGGAAGTGGTGATGCAACATGGAGGCTTAAGTGGGTAGAAGAATAAATGAAACAAGATGGGATTGGGAGGGAGACAAACCATAAGTGACTCTTAATCTCACAAAACAAACTGAGGGTTGCCGGGGGGAGGGGGTTGGGGAGAAGGGGGTGGGATTATGGACATTGGGGAGGGTATGTGATTTGGTGAGTGCTGTGAAGTGTGTAAACCTGGTGATTCACAGACCTGGGGATAAAAATATATGTATATAAAAAATATATGTTTATAAAAAATAAAAAAAAATTAAAAAAAAAAAAAAAAAAAAAAAAAAAAAGAAACAACCAACCCAGATTAACCACAGAATCAATTCACTCAGCCGTGTATAGAGGTAAAAACTGTTACCTAAGCAATTACCTTAGTTACCACATTCACAACCTAGCTAAATGCATCAGAGAACCATACTTCATATGGTCAATCTGTCCAAAGTTTCCGATTTCTTATATTCCATAAAGTTAAATTACCATGGGTTTTCAATTTCGTCTGTGCATTTACAATAGCTGTGATGACATTTCTTTGATGTAAAGGAAACCATACAAGCTATATCATAAAAGCAATTTTATTTTACATGACAATAAGGGTATGCCAATTATTGCAAAGAGTTTTTAACATATTCATTATTTTTCTGCTCTATCAGTAACTTCCTATACTCACTAATTTTCTTAGCAAACAACTCAAACAGCCATCAAATTAAAGATATTGTGCTGTAAAGATTGTCTTATTTGCATATTCAGTGGATGCATTGTTTTATTTCATTTTTTCCAGTTTTATTGAGGAATAATTGATATACTATTTCATTTTTGTTAAAGTTTGTGTCATGTGTTCAGCTGCCTTTTCTATTTAGGAGTTGACAAAAGAAGAATATTTTGAAACAAATTGGGGAACATTTAAATAGATAATTAATTATGCAATGATGTTTTAGTTATATACTATCGATTGACATTTACTAAATTAGAAAAAGCCCTCTTGAATGTGTTATCCAATACAACAGACATTGATTTTGTCCAAAATAATTCAAACTTCCATAGTGAATAGCTAGTTTTAAGTTTTTGGATATATACCAACTCTGAATAGACATCATCATTGTGGAGGCAAATTACTGTGATGAAATCTTTTGTTTTGATGTAAAATATGTAGGGGAGGAAAAATAAATTCCCCTCTACTCTTCTAGATTCTTGGCTAGGACACCCCCTGTAATAAAAGAGATATTAACAGGAGAAAAGCATTTAATTTCAAATGTATAGTTACCACCCAGATATGAGACCCCACAAAAGCAGACCAAGGCAGATGGCTTTTATACCTTTTTGACAAGGAAACAGTAAATTTATGAAGAATTGGCAAGACAACGAAGTTTTGGCTTGGGGTAGGAAATGAATAAAGAAGGACTGAGGTTTGTTTATATACCCTTCTCAGCCCTGATTTTCATGTCTCTAGTGATAAGGATATCTCTTTACCTTTTGGTACAGGGAGGATACACTTTAAATAGGATTTATTTCCTGCTTTCAGGGGCTCAAAGAAGGGAAAGAGTGTGCTTTTTGGACTGGTTGCTTTTTAAGTAACTTTAATTCAAAATAATCAATATGCCAAAGAGGCATATTTGAGGGTCGGGTGCTCTGAAGCCCATCAAATACAAAAGCATTTTCTGAAATTAACTGAAAAATTCTCTCCTCTGGTTACTGTTTCTGAAGGAAATAGAATTAATTCTGAAATCTGTAAGCTAAGACTGAAAAAATGAGGAAAAATTAACAAAAAAATTGGAGAAACAGTGACAAAATCACAAGAATTTCATAAGTGCCGAAAGCAAAGAGGTGACTTTAGAGAATAAATACAAAGTGATAAAATGAATAAATGCATAAAAACTAAAATGAATGAATAAAAGTAAAATGAATAAAAATAAAATAAAAATAAAATGAAAACTAAAAATAAATGAATAAAAAATGAAAAAATGAATAAAATCACTTTATCAAAGTGATAAAATGAATAAATACAAAATGATAAAATGGTGAGAGTCACCATTCCATCAGTTAAAGAAGGAAGAATGAAAGAAATCCAAGATTCATATATACAATGGAATATTACTCAGCCATCAGCAGGATGAATACCCACATCAATATGGACAGTACCCACATCGACATGGATGGAACTGGAAGGGATTATGCTAAGCATTTTCCCTTTTTGGTTTCGTCTTGTTTTATTCTTCCCTCCTTTGCCCTATGATCCTCTATTTCGTTTGTTAAATTTCACATATGTGTGAGATCATATGATAATTGTCTTTCTCTGATTGACTTATTTTGCTTAGCAAAATACCCTCTAGTTCCAACCACATCATTGAAAATGGCATGATTTCATTTCTTTTGATGGCTGCATAGTATTCCATTATATGTACATACACACACATATATATATAGATATCTATATCTATATATATATCCCACATCTTCTTTATCCATTCAACTGTTGATGGACATCTGGGCTCTTTCCGTAGTTTGGCTATTGTGGGCATTGCTGCTATAAACATTGGGTGGCAGGTACCCCTTCAAATCACTGTTTGTATCTTTTGGATAAATACTTAGCAGTGTATTTGGATAAATACCTAGCAGTGGGCATTGCTGCTATAAACATCAGAGCGCAAGTGCCCCTTCAGATCAGTATGTTTGCATCCTTTGGGTAAATACCTAGTAGTGCAATTGCTGGGTTAAAGGGTACCTCCTTTTTTCATTCATCTCTTTGCTTGCTGGGCCCCTGCTTAAAGAGCAGTCACCTGACCATGCCACAATTTGTGGTATTCGGCCACCCTGAGCGGAGGACCCACTCAGGCTTTCTGACTGAAGCTGGCTTCCCTGGCTCCAATGCCTGGGAACTCTTCCACTCTTAGGCACCTCTGGTCTTCTTGTGACTCTGGGGATTCTGAAACCACAACTGTCCCACCTACGATTCCTCCCCACTTTGCCAACTGAGCACCTTTCAGGCAGGAATGTCTCAGTGAAGCAGACTTCTAAAAGTTCTGATTTTGTGTTTCTCTGCTGTATTACTTTCCAGTGCTGGCTTACAGAAGCTTCCTCCCCTGCAGTTTATCTTCTGATATATTGCCTTGGAGTCACTTCTCCACACCTCTTACCTTGCAGAAAGTGGCCACTTCTCTATTTGTAGAGTTGCAGCTATTCTTAGATTTCTGGTTGAGTTCACAGGTGTTCAGAATGATTTGATAGCTATCGAGCTGAATACCTGGGACCAGATAAAACTGAGGTCTCCTAATCCCCCACCATCTTGGACTCAACATCTTTATGGGTCAGCTTGACTGGGCTAGGCAATACTCAGGTAGCTGTTAAAACATGATTTCTGGGTGTGTTTTTGAAGGTGTTTCTGAAAGAAATTAGCATTAAATCAATTGACTGAGTAAAGATTACCCTCACCAAAGCAGGTTGGCATCATTGACTCCACTAAGAGCCTGAATAGAACAATAACAACAACAAAAAAATGGGTAAGAGAAAGGGTAAACTTTCTCACTGCTTGAACTAGGACATCTACCTTTTCCTGCCCTGGGACATCAGTGGTCCTGGTCCTCAGGTCTTTGGACTCAGACTGGGCCTTACGCCATTGACACCCCTGGTTCTTAGGCCTTTGCATTTGGACTGCAAATACACCACCAGTTTTCCTGGGTTTCCAGCTTGCAAATGGCAGATCATGAGATTCTCAGTGTCCCAGTTTTATCTATTTCTGGCTTGGCTTCTTCTGAGTTGACTTTTTATTATTTTTATTATTATTCATTTCTTCTTCTTCTCCTTCTCCTTCTCCTTCTCCTTCTCCTTCTCCTTCTCCTTCTCCTTCTCCTTCTCCTTCTCCTTCTCCTTCTCCTCCTCTTCCTCCTCCTCCTCCTCCTCCTCCTCCTCCTCCTCCTCCTTCTTCTTCTTCTTCTCAGGAGTAGAATTTAGTGATTCATCTGTTGCACATAGCACCCAGTGCTCATTACGTCGTGTGTTGACTTCATTATTAAGCAACTCGTTCCATCATGGTTGCAGGATGTACGTCAGGTAATCCTTAAATTATATGTTCTCCCCACAATCCATCAGAAAAGATAAAGAATCCCCAATAGCTATGAATTACATATACTTATTTTAATTGGTTGTCTGGATTGTATATCTGTCCCTAAGCCAATCATGAGGGCCAGAGGAACGTAGTGTGATTGACTTAGGACTGGACAAATGCACCACTCCTAGGGACAAGGATGTAATCATTTTCAATTAGGAACACAGGAGTAAAGAGTAGGGAAGGGATGGTGATCTAGGGGAAAATTAGATTATTGTTATTTGTATTAGTTTCCTGAAGTTGTTGTAACAAATTACCACAATTTTAATTGCTTAAAACAAAACAAAACGTAACATAACAAAATATTTGTTTACAGTTCTGGAGTCAGGTAGCCCAAAATCAGGCAGGGCTATACTCCGTGAAGGGAGTATGTGTCCATACTCCCTGAAGGGAGTATGTGTTCCATACTCCTATACTGGGAGTATGGAATCTTCCAGGCTTTGCCTAGCTCCTGGTGATTCCAACAGTTCTTTGGCTTCTGACTACATCACTCCAATGTCTGCCTCTGTGGCAACATTGCCTTTTTTTGTTTGTTTCTCTCCAAACTCCCTTTGCCTTTTTCTTATAAGGATACCTGTGTTGTTTACTTAAGTCCCACCTCAGTAATTTAGGTTATTCTCCTCATCTCAAAATTCTTAATTTAATACACCTGCAAAGATCCTTTCCCTATCTTTCCAAATATGATAATAGTTATGACTTCTAGAGATTAGGACTTAAAATCTTTGGGTGACTATTATTATAGCTACCAGAAATATGAAATCAGAGCTTGATAACCATAACAATAAATGTCCACCACATTCACCATATTTGGAAATGGAGACAATATGATAGGATGGTAGATGGGTAGGAGTTACCAGCATTAGTAACTGGGTTGGAATCTGAGTTGTGCCAAATTATAGTCTTTGTGTCCTGGGCCACTTACCTAACCTCTCTGAGCCTGTTTCTTATTAGTAAAATAAGAGATAATAGAAGTATCTATCTCATACTGTTGGGTGGGTTATAAATAAAATGCATGTAAAAAACAGCATATTAGGGGCACCTGGGTGGCTCAGTGGGTTAAGCCTCTGCCTTTGGCTCAGGTCATGATCTCTGGGTCCTGGGATTGAGCCCCACATGGGGCTCTTTGCTCAGCAGGGAACCTGCTTCCCCCCTCTCTCTGCTTGCCTCTCTGCCTATTTGTGATCTCTGTCTCTCTGTCAAATAAATAAAATTTTTAAAAAACAGCATATTACACAATACATAGTACTGAACAAATAGTGGGTAGTAATATTTGTCTGTTTAATATTTTTATATTTACATATCAGAAATAAAACTTTTTTAAAAAAGATTTATTTATTTGACAGAGAGAGAGAGGTCACAAGTAGGCAGAGCAGCAGACAGGAGTGGGGGTGGAGGTGGTGGTGAAGCAGGCTCCCTGCTAAGCTGACAGCCTGATGTGGGGCTCAATCCCAGGACCCTGAGACCATGAACTGAGCCGAAGGCAGAGGCTTAACCCACTGAGCCACCCAGGCACCCAGAAATAAAACTGTTTTTAATTTTCAGTGCCATTTGCTTCCCTAATTCTACCCCCCCCACACACAAATAGAAGTGATGGAACAGCATGCAAAAAGTGAACAATTGGGTGGTGATTCACAGACCTGTACCCCTGGGGATAAAAATATATGTTTATAAAAAATAAAAAAATTAAAAAAAAAAAAAGTGAACAATTGGGAAGTAGGACCCCTGACTTCCCACCATTGATGTGAAACCAGAGGCAAGTTATGTCCTCTCTGGATAGCACTCTATATATCTACAAATGGAGATAAATTTGGATCAGAAATCAGCAAATGATAGCTTATGGGCCAAATCCAGCCCATCCATTCATTATTTTTTCTCTAAAAACCATTGCCGATAAAAGCAGAGCTGAGCAGTCCCTCGGGTGACTAGTCTAGCCCACAAAGCCAAAAATATTTACTATCTGACCCTTTCCAGAAAAAAATTTCCAATCTTTAATGCTTACTTAGGACTTTTTGCCTTAAGTTTCTGTAAATCCAAAAATTCATTTTTAACATTCTTTTGGACCAAGTAAACCAGCAGATAATGCTAATTTGTCTAGATAATACACTGAATTATAGAGTCTTATAGAGATAATATATTTGTAAATCATACATTTCCAAACAAATCAATTGGCACTTGATATTTTGGAGGAAGATAGGATCGAAACAAAAAGGAAACAGTTTCTTCTGCATAAATGAAAAGGTTTTCTCAAATGAATAAATAACAAGAACATAGTCCTGTTTTATGTTATGATTTCAGCCCAATTAAGAACCATTTGAAAAAGAAGTGTTTTAAAATATAAAGTGTCATTTATTAGGAGTACACAAATAATGACAACATTCTACCCTTCTCTAGTTGTCTAGTAGAAGTCTGCTTTAAGGAATAGATAAGAATAATTAAAATTGTCATATCAAAATACCAATTAAGAAAGACTGGCCTCTACTGATATTGATGGTATAATACTAGATCGCTATGACTATCTTGGAGTTCATGCATTGATAATATCTTTCCCTTAAGATTACCACTCTTTAGCAACTATGTTAAAAATGCAATAAAATAAATAAAAAACAAAATTAAATTAAATGAAACAAAAACACCTCATATCAAGTTTAATAAGCACTCAGTAAGGGATTGTCTTGCACCTGAGAGGAAGGGGTCTGAGTCTAGGGCAGCCACATCCCTCTTCTCACTATTGCCAGACAGCCTCTTCTGTTTATCCTAGTGTGCCAAAAAAATACAATTGTTTATCTGTGCTATGATATGATGAACACTGGGAAGCACTATAGAATCTGAATTGGGGAGGGTGATATATATATATATATATATATATATATATATATATATATATATATATTTTAAAGATTTTATTTATTTATTGGACAGACAGAGATCACAAGTAGGCAGAGAGGCAGGCAGAGAGAGAGAGAGAGAGGAGGAGAAGCAGGCTCCCTGCTGAGCAGAGAGCCTGATATGGAACTGGATCCCAGGACCCTGAGATCATGACCGGAGCTGAAGGAAGAGGCTTAACCCACTGAGCCACCCAGGCACCCCTGGGAGGGAGATTTATTAATGGGTGAAATAATTTCAACTTTTAGAGATGTGGTGCCACTTGATCGTCTACCCCTCCACTCCTAAAATTTCCAACAAATTGATAAGTACACTTCATTCCTCAAATGAAGCAGAGTTCTCAATATTACTGTAAAGCAGAACTGGATAATGTAGCAGAAAGGTATGTAGATTCTATTATGCTTTTGAGAAGCCCATTGCTAAACTTACCTTCTTAGATTGATAGACCCTGATTAAAAAAAAAAAAAAAAAAAAAAAAAAAGGAGGAAATGAGATGAAGGGAGGAAACGTACATTCAAAATTCTTTCCTAAGAATTGGACGTCTCCTTCCTCTAGATGCACAAACAAAAGGGAACAAGCACATTTCCTAACAAATATACATAGAAAAATAACAAAACATTGACCTAAAACCAGGAATTTGGGATTCTAGCATGTACCTTAACTGCTCTGAGCCTCAAGTTTATTATGTATAAACTAACATATCTTTAGAAGTTATTGTAACATATTATCATGTACATCTCCATTTCTTCTAAAATCAGTGATAAGTAATAAGTGACTAATACTCACTTCTTGGAAGGACCATGAACTTTGACTTAATTGAAGAAATTAACTTATCTCATACGTCTTATTCTAAGAAACTATGGTGGGCAGTGGGATGCCCTATTATTTTCTCATGACTCCCTGTTTATAGATGGCACAATCATTACTACCTATGGGATAAAACTTGCTTAAAATCTTGCATAGGAAATCTGATTTTTCTATTGATGAGGAAGTTTATTAGTGGGAAAAGCAGTATTTTTAATAGAAAAGACATCCTGGGAGCCAATTAAAAATAAACAAACAATAATCTTGGGTCATAAATTAAGAGATATAGTCCCTCTCTAAGTCTGTTAGTAATCTTGAGAGAATATGCTATTATTAAAAATTTTATCCCAGGAAAATTGGTCCAATAAAAAATAATTTTGATTTTACAGAAGCTTATTTTATTATGGGGATAATATAATCTCCACAGCACGGAATAACTTCACAATATATTTATGAACATTTTGAAATGATACAATCTATTTTCCATAATTATTTTTCATCTATTTTATAGCCATTTAGGTTAGTAAATATAGTTAAATTATAAAATGGTATGAAAAATTATTTGTATAATGAACATTGAAAGCATTGTACTTTTGACATAGATTTATGTATAAAATTATTTGTCCTGGGAGTAAATTATAATATCAATCAGTGTTAATAATTCATTTTAGCTCTATTCCTCCCAAATAATTATATTTGTATCATAATAGCAACTATCTTAAATTTAATGATGCTAAAAAAGAATCATAACTGGCAGGAGACTAAAATAAATTTGTAATTTTTTAGAAATACTCACTAGAAGCATACCTATCATCTGCATTAATAGAGTCCTTTCTATTTGTACTATGCTTCTGTTTAATTGGCTGTGCGCAACTGTCATTTATGGCATCCCAGCATTCATCTTATGATCCACAAATCTCAAGAAGATGTTTTAAAAGACATTATTTTCTGATGTACTTTCTTTTGACAGGAGTAGTAGAGAGTCACGCATATATAAATGAAAGAAACTTTGATCCAGTAAGATTAAGATGAGGAGCAAATAATATATAATAATGTGTCTACTGGAATTCTTGGAACAACACATCTATTCAAATCCTACAGATTTGCTATTGTGATTAGACAAAAAGGGATTCATGTTAAATTAGTAGCAAAGGCTTCAAGGTAGAGATGGGTGTTTGAATTCATTCCATCTTTTGTTTAACTAGTGAAATTTTATCAGTCACCTCCTATTTGCCAGACATTGTATTGTATAGTAGAGATACAATGGTGAAAAAAAAAATCCCTGCCTATAGTTTAAAAATAAGGAAACTAATAAACTAGTAATTAGGAAAAAACTTTATTCAGTTTGCTAAGTTCTTTATAGATTCTGGACACTAGTCCTTTATCTGATATGTCGTTTGCAAATATCTTCTCCCATTCTGTCAGTTGTCTTTTGATTTTGTTAACTGTTTCCTTTGCTGTGCAAAAGCTTTTGATCTTGATGAAATCCCAATAGTTCATTTTTGCCCTTGCTTCCCTTGCCTTTGGCGTTGTTCCTAGGAAGATGTTGCTACGGCTGAGGTCGAAGAGGTTGCTGCCTGTGTTCTCCTAAAGGATTTTGATGGATTCCTTTTGCACATTGAGGTCCTTCATCCATTTCGAGTCTATTTTTGTGTGTGGTGTAAGGAATTGGTCCAATTTCATTTTTCTGCATGTGGCTGTCCAATTTTCCCAGCACCATTTATTGAAGAGGCTGTCTTTTTTCCATTGGACATTCTTTCCTGCTTTGTCGAAGATTAGTTGACTGTAGAGTTGAGGGTCTATTTCTGGGCTCTCTATTCTGTTCCATTGATCTATGGGTCTGTTTTTGTGCCAGTACCATGCTGTCTTGATGATGACAGCTTTGTAATAGAGCTTGAAGTCCGGAATTGTGATGCCACCAACGTTGGCTTTCTTTTTCAATATCCCTTTGGCTATTCGAGGTCTTTTCTAGTTCCATATAAATTTTAGAATTATTTGTTCCATTTCTTTGAAAAAGATGGATGGGACTTTGATAGGAATTGCATTAAATGTGTAGATTGCTTTAGGTAGCATAGACATTTTCACAATATTTATTCTTCCAACCCAGGAGCATGGAACATTTTTCCATTTCTTTGTGTCTTCCTCAATTTCTTTCATGAGTACTTTATAGTTTTCTGAGTATAGATTCTGTGCCTCTATGGTTAGGTTTATTCCTAGGTATCTTACGGTTTTGGGTGCAATTGTAAATGGGATGGACTCCTTAATTTCTCTTTCTTCTGTCTTGCTGTTGGTGTAGAGAAATGCAACTGATTTCTGTGCATTGATTTTATATCCTGACACTTTACTGAATTCCTGTATAAGTTCTAGCAGTTTTGGAGTGGAGTCTTTTGGGCTTTCCACATATAGTATCATATCATCTGCGAAGAGTGATAATTTGACTTCTTCTTTGCTGATTTGGATTCCTTTAATTTCCTTTTGTTGTCTGATTGCTGAGGCTAGGACCTCTAGTACTATGTTGAGTAGCAGTGGTGATAATGGACATCCCTGCCGTGTTCCTGACCTTAGCGGAAAAGCTTTCAGTTTTTCTCCATTGTGAATGATATTTGCGGTGGGTTTTTCATAGATAGCTTTGAGGATATTGAGGTATGTGCCCTCTATCCCTACACTTTGAAGAGTTTTGATCAGGAAGGGATGCTATACTTTGTCAAATGCTTTTTCAGCATCTATTGAGAGTATCATATGGTTCTTGTTCTTTCTTTTGTTGATGTATTGTATCACATTGATTTGTGGATGATGAACCAACCTTGCAGCCCTGGAATAAATCCCACTTGGTCGTGGTGAATAATCCTTTTAATGTACTGTTGAATCCTATTGGCTAGTATTTTGTTGAGTATTTTCGCATCTGTGTTCATCAAGGATATTGGTCTATAGCTCTCTTTTTTGGTGGGATCCTTGTCTGGTTTTGGGATCAAGGTGATGCTGGCCTCATAAAATGAGTTTGGAAGTTTTACTCCATTTCTATTTTTTGGAACAGTTTCAGGAGAATAGGAATTAGTTCTTCTTTAAATGTTTGGTAGAATTCCCCCGGGAAGCCGTCTGGCCCTGGGCTTTTGTTTGTTTGGAGATTTTTAATGACTGTTTCAATCTCCTTACTGGTTATGGGTTTGTTCAGGCTTTCTACTTCTTCCTGGTTCAGTTGAGGTAGTTTATATGTTTCTAGGAATGCATCCATTTCTTCCAGATTGTCAAATTTATTGGCGTAGAGTTGCTAGTAGTATGTTCTTATAATAGTTTGTATTTCTTTGGTGTTGTGATCTTTCCTCTTTCATTCATGATTTTATTTATTTGGGTCCTTTCTCTTTTCTTTTTGATAAGTCGGGTCAGGGGTAAGAACTTAGCAAACTCAACACCCAAATTACAAATAATCCAATCAAGAAATGGGCAGAGGACATGAACAGACATTTCTGCAAAGAAGACATCCAGATGGCCAACAGACACATGAAAAAGTGCTCCATATCACTCGGCATCAGGGAAATACAAATCAAAACCACAATGAGATATCACCTCACACCAGTCAGAATGGCTAAAATAAACAAGTCAGAAAATGACAGATGCTGGCGAGGATGTGGAGAAAGGGGAACCCTCCTATACTGTTGGTGGGAATGCAAGCTGGTGCAGCCACTCTGGAAAACAGCATGGAGGTTCCTCAAAATGTTGAAAATAGAACTGCCCTATGACCCAGCAATTGCACTATTGGGTATTTACCCTAAAGATACAAATGTAGTGATCCAAAGGGGCACGTGCACCCGAATGTTTATAGCAGCAATGTCCACAATAGCCAAACTATGGAAAGAACCTAGATGTCCATCAACAGATGAATGGATCAAGAAGATGTGGTATATATACACAATGGAATACTATGCAGCCATCAAAAGAAATGAAATCTTGCCATTTGCGACAACATGGATGGAACTAGAGCGTATCATGCTTAGCAAAATAAGTCAAGCAGAGAAAGACAACTATCATATGATCTCCCTGATATGAGGAAGTGGTGATGCAACATGGGGGCTTAAGTGGGTAGGAGAAGAATCAATGAAACAAGATGGGATTGGGAGGGAGACAAATCATAAGTGACTCTTAATCTCACAAAACAAACTGAGGGTTGCTGGGGGTAGGGTGTTTTGGAGAAGGGGGTGGGATTATGGACAATGGGGAGGGTATGTGCTTTGGTGAGTGCTGTGAAGTGTGTAAACCTGGTGATTCACAGACCTGTACCTCTGGGGATAAAAATATATGTTTATAAAAAAAATAAAAAATTTAAAAAAAAGAAAAAAAATATGTTTATAAAAAATAAAAAAAACTTTATTCAGTATTATATACTACATTTGTATTCTATAAATCCCTTCTTAAATTAAATGGGATTGATTATGTGAAATCACCTAATTTGCTAGTTAGCATAGTCTAGGCAATATGAAAGTAAAATCACAGTTACAACTGTGCTATGATGCAAACGTGTTTATGTAATTTTTTTTTTTTTAAAGATTTCAGCTATCTATTTGACAGAGAGTGATCACAAGTAGGCAGAGAGGCAGGTAGAGAGAGAGAGAGGAGGAAGTAGACTCCCTCTTGAGCAGAAAGGCCTACATGGGACTCAATCCCAGGACCCTGAGATCACGACCTGAGCCGAAGGCAGAGGCTCAACCCTCTGAGCCACCCAGGTGTCCCCCCACCCCAAACATGTTTATGTAACTTAAAAGAAAGAGATGTCAGGACCATACATAAGAAGTCTTTACTGCTCTTTTTCATTTTGCACAGAGATGAATATTTTTCTGACAACTGTAATATTATTTTGAAAACCTTGTAAGTTTCTTACTAGGTATACACCTAGTATTTCTATAGCATGGAGAGAGCATTTAAAAAGAAATCAAGAATTCAAAAGGAATCAAGAATCTTTCCAGGGGTGCCTAGGTGACTCAGTCAGTTAAATGTCTGCTTTTGGCTCAGGTCATTTTCCCAGGATCCTGGGATGTGGCTCTGAGTCTGGCTCCTTGCTCAGCTGGAAGCTGGATTATGCCTCTCTCTGCCTGCTGCACCCCCTGTTTGTGCGCGCTCTCTCTCTCTCTCTCTCTCTCTCTGTTAAATAAATAAATAAAATCTTAAAAAAAAATCTTTCCAACAAAATTTAAAATACACAGTTGGACAAGTTCAGTGTCTCACAGCAGTCCAAAGTGATTGAAATTATTTTTTAAATCAATCTTTCTTTCTTTCTTTCTTTCTTTCTTTCTTTCTTTCTTTATCTTTCTTTTTTTCAGAGTGTGAGAATGAGAGCCAGGGGATGAACAGATGAAGAGGGACAGCAGACTCAGTGTTGATCCCAAAGCCCAAGGGCTGGAGAGCGGGGGGGCTTGATCTCAGGACTCTGATATCTTGACTTGACCTGAAATCAAGAGCTGGAAGCTTAACTGACTGAGCCACCCAAGTGCCCCTAAAGTGATTGATGTTGTTATTATTATTATTAATTTTTAAGCCTACATTAAAATTCTGAAGATCTTAACCATTCTGGAAAAGATATGAAGAGTTCTACATTCTAATTCTTATGTTGGCATTAATTAACTCAGTGAGATGCTATTGTCTCTTTTTTATTTTTAATTTTATACTTAATTTTACATTTTATATTTAGTAAAAAGAATGAATCCCAAGTGCGTAGTTCCTTAAGTTTTGACAAATGTATCTACCAGTGTAGTTATCGCACAAACCCAAATACAGAATATTCCAACTGCCCCTAAATGTTTTCCCCTGCCCTCTTCCAGTCAATAAATTTCAGACAATGGTTGATGTACTTTCTGTGATTATTGATCACTAATATAGATGACCAATTTTAATCAATTATATCTCTTTAATTTCTAGCTTGCTGTAACTTTTCATTATAAATGTTTACTGAATTTTATCAAAGGTGGGGTTTTTTTGCATTTAAGATAATCATATGATTTTTTTTTCTTTATTCTTTTTATGTTATGAGTGACATCAACTGATTTTAAAAGTTATACCAAGGTTGTACTCTTTTGATAAACTCAAGAATTTAGTCCTAGTGTATTATCATTTTTTTTTCTTTTTTTTTTCTTTTTTTTTTTAATTTTTTATTTTTTATAAACATATATTTTTTATAAACATATATTTTTATCCCCAGGTCTGTGAATCACCAGGTTTACACACTTCAAGGGGAACCCTCCTACACTGTTGGTGGGAATGCAAGCTGGTGCAGCCACTCTGGAAAACAGCATGGAGGTTCCTCAAAATGTTGAAAATAGAACTGCCCTATGACCCAGCAATTGCACTATTGGGTATTTACCCTAAAGATACAAATGTAGTGATCCAAAGGGACACATGCACCCGAATGTGTATTATCATTTTTGATTTGTTATTGGATTTTGTTAATATTTCACCAAAGTGCTTGCATTTATGTTAATAAGGATCACTATCTTAAAATTTTATTTTCTTGCTTTGTTTATTGTCAGTTTTGGTATCATATACAGTGGCTAAATAAACATAATAATAAAAAATTAAATTAAAATTTAAAAATAATATAGTGGCCTCATAAAACAAGTTAGTAATATGCCCTTCTCTGTTATTTTTGAAAGATTTCTTATAAATGGGTGTTATTTGATCCTTAAGTGTTGATAGGATTTACCAGTAAAGCCATCTGGCCTTGGAGTTTTGGTGAAAAGCTTTTTAGTAATTAGTTCACTGCTTTACTAGTCATGAGGTATTAAAATTTCATTTCTTGTTGTGTTAGTTTTAGTGAATGAGGGTTTTCAAGGAGACTGTCTATTTTATCTAAGCAGTTGAATTTATTAGGCTAAAGTTTTTATACTACCCCCTTAATATCCTTTTAATGTCTGTATGCTTTGTAGTGATGCTCCCTACTTCTTTCCTGATATTAATTTGTGTTTCTTCTTTTTTTCTCTGCAAATATTTTCTATTGGTTGTATCAGTATTGCTAATTTTATTATTTTTTTTCAACCAACTTTTAGCTTTGTTAATTTTCTGTATTATTTGTTCTCTATTTAAATCTCTAACATTCTTATTTTTATTTCCTTTACTTTCCTCCCTTTGAGTTTAGTTGCTCAATTATTTTTTAATCTTTGTTATTAGCTCATTTAAAATATTTAATCTTTTTAAAAATATAAATATAAATGTATGAATTTCCCACTCAGCAGGATTTTTTAATTTATTCATTGTCTTTGAGTCAAACATTTTCTAATTTTCCTTATGATCTCTTCTTTGCTTCATGGGCTACGGAGAAATGTGTCACTTAGGCTCAGAAATTTGGATATTTTGTGTTTTCTTGTTATTTTCAATTTCATTGCATCAGGTGAGAAGACAGGCTCTATATTTCAACCTTGAATCAAGTGATGCCTCATCTGTAGTGCAGTGTATGGTCTATTTTGGTAAATGGTTTATACATTCCTGAAAAGGCTATGTACTCTGAAGTTGTTTCAGGTGCTGTTCTGCAATGCCAATTTGCTCACCTTGGTTGCTAGTGTTGCCCAAATTTTCTACACCCTTACATGATTTTTATATCTCTGCTCTATTAAATTTTGAGGAAAATAATCTAACATTATAAAACATTTCTCTTTTGCATCTCTGGTAATACTTTCTTAAAGTCTTCTTTGCTATTAATATGGCTTTATTGTGATTAATGTTTGCTTTTTCTCTCTTTTCCCATCCTTCCATGTTCAACCTATATATTTACATATAATTTTAGTGTGACTCATCACTAAAACCAGTCTGACAATCTTTTTTTTAATTGGAGTATGTAATCCGCATGCATTGAATGCTATTATTGATAGACTATTTAAGTCTATCTTCTGGCTCTTTATTTTCTCTATGTCCTGTATTATACTTTGTTTCTTTCTTCCTCCTTTACTACTGAGTGCTTCATATTATTTCATTTAATCTCTTTAATCTACTACCTTCATTTCTTTGTTTAGTTTCTCAATGGTTAATTTAAATCATTAAATTCTGATTGTCTAACTTAAAATGATACTTCAACATGTATAACTTAATCTACCCACTCCACTACTCTGATCATATATTTTACGTCTATGAATTCTATTATTACTTTAAACAGTCAATAGACATTTAAAGAAGTAAAGAAAAATGCAATTCTTCTTATACACCCATATATTTACCACTTGTTTTCATTTTTTATGTGTAGGTTTCCTTGGTGGATTATTTTTCTTCAGGCTGAATACATTTTATTAGCATTTTTAGGGCAAAGTATTTCCCCCAAAAAAGTCAACTCATCTTCCACTTGTGAAAGATATTTAAGAAGAAGATCTAGAATTCACAATTTTCTTACCACCTTCACATCCACCAGTACTCAGGAGATATCTTTCTGTTATTTTCTGGCTTTGATTTTTTTTTTCTTTCAACAAGAAGTGAGTCTAAATTGTTTAGTGGAACACAGTGGATTTTTATTCTTTAATATTTTTTTCCTCATATTTGGTTTTCAACAGGCTGATTATAATGCACATAGATGTGTTTTTCTTTGTTTTTGTTTTTTTTTTCTTGCTTGACCCCAAGAGATTTTTGTTTCTGTGACTTGATATCTTTTTATCAATTTTGACATTTTGACTATAATTTTTGCTATTATCTCAGGTATGTAAATATTTGTTTCCATCACTATTCCCTTTCTCTCCTCTGCTTAAGCGACCATAATTAGATATTACCATTCGTATTTCTACTTCTATTATTTTATTTTATTTTTGTGTCTTATTTTTCCTTTCTCATATCTTCCATTTTTGAACTATATACTGGACCTTGTGGATATGCTGTAGAAAAAGATTATGCTATCTTCTCTGAAAGAATGTTGTGTTTCATTGCAGTAGAGAATTAGAAAACAGGTAGATTGACTTGATCTGATTTAAGCTTTGGGGGCCCCTTAAGAACTTTGGTATTCCTCTTAGAGCTAAGATGTAGTCCTGGACTTTCCTCTGAAGGCATGGTTCTTCTCACCGGATTCTGCTCAAGTCTTTATTCTGCCAACTGCAACTGTTTTCTGGGTTCTTTTCTATCACTTTGCACATGAGGAGTTTAGGCATCAGCTAATATATGACAAGTTGTACATAATTTTGGTGCTTCCCTTTTTGTGGTGTCTGCCTTTGAAGAATGTTTCCCCTCAATTTCCAGTCATTCTGGCAGCTCCAAACTCCAGCCTCTGTGTCTTCATCACAGTAAAACTAATGATTTCCACTTCTTTGCCATTGGACACTAAGAGTACCCTTGGGGAAAACCTATTTTATTGCAAAACTTCCCTTCATTTAAAGATTTTTTTCTTTTATTTTCTACCTCTTTTGGTTCCTTTCCAGAGCTTTACAATTGTTTTGTGAGAAATTGTTTTCATATTTGACCAAAGTTTGTCATTGTTATTAGCAGATTAACTAATGTGAATCAAGCTATGCTACCCTTAGTTGAAACCAGACTTTTGAGTATTAATTTTAAAAATTGATAACATTAGTTGAACACTTTTTTAAAATTTTTATTCAAATTCCAGTTATTTAACATAGAGTGTAATATTACTTTCAGGTGTACAATTTAGTGATTCAACACACACAGTTGAGTACTTTTTGTAAGTTAGGTACTGTATTTTGCATGCATTTTAAAATTTAGTTATCAGAAAAGTTTTTAAGGTATTTGCTAATTTCATTCCAATTTGTCAGATAAGAAAACTATAACAAAGAGAATGAAGGTAACTTCCACAAAGCACATAACTAGTAGGAGGCAACACTGGGTTTTAAAGCTAGGATATCTGGCTTTGATTTTAATGACTATTATATATTGCATCTCCAAACTGGTCCTTTCTTTTAATACTAGAAAGTGATTGAAACTTTATCTAACTTATTATTTCCACAGCTCAAACATATTTTTTTGGTAAGATTTTCTACGAGATATTTCCTTTGGCTCTGATAAAGTATCCCGTAACTAAATTTGGTATAACTGGAGCCAAGATGTCTCTTTTGTGACTTGTTCATATCCAGTGACTTATCAGACTATTGCAATCTCTCAAATATACATTTAAGGCCTTTGAATTGTGCATTTCCCCAAGGCATGTTGGCCTAAAATGGCTATTAACTGAGCCTACCCATGAATTGGTATTCTCAAATAACATCATACTACTAAAAGCACATTTTCAACTGGTTCAAGTAGAATACATGGTGTGCTAAATTGACTTACCTTCATGTTGATCATATTTCTGACATCTCTATATTGTTTCATAGAATAAGAGATTTTTGGACTCCAAAAAGCATTGAGATTTTACTATGTATGTAAAAAATGCAGGGTCACACCAAGTAAAGGGGGTATTGTCTAATGTCACACAGCTATTTAGCTACAGATATAGGATCCAAGTAACAATTTCATTTCTCTTTGTAATTAAAAATAAAAAAACAAAACAACCATTCTTATATTCAAAAAGAGAAAGAAAGTATAATGAGAGCATTTATTCTAAAAGTCCTTTGTCCTTGTCCATTTAATCTCTGTAATTAATTGATTGGGTTTCCACAAAATAGCTCTCATGGATCAAATCTATCTATATTAAATATCATCATATTGTTCAATTTTCCCTTGGTATACTGTATCCTAAAATCTATAACTGAATTCCCTTATTATGAAATTCCATATTATTTCAATTGCCCAAGTCAATCATTTTTGGTCAAGTATTTTAGAGACATGCATAATCAAAATCAGTGCTGTATTAAGAAAAATGGGAGAAATCACTAAAATTCTCTCAAAATCCCTTTGGGAGTGCCATAGCTCTTTCACTGAGTTGCACCAACTGGATGTTAACCATATTCAATATGTTCTTTCCATGTCCTATATTCATAACTTCTTAGGTAAATTATAGTTCATGTTTAATCTGAATAGTATTATAAGCACACATCCTTATTCTCAAAATTGGCAAGGATAACATCAAGAAATCATAATGCCTACTCCTTTAGAGTATAAACCCATTGTTATTTCACTTTTGTGAAATGGAAATAATTGGACCCAGAAAGGTCAAGTGACTTCCTCAGTTAAACAGATTCTGAAATTTAAATTGAAATCCTGATTACCTTCCAAACAAGATGCCATTCTCCTATGAGACATTGTATCTCCATCAATATGCATATGTCTGCATGGACAAGACTTTATAAGCTATACTGGGACAATGCTAAGTCTGATAAGGTTTATTTTCCATAGGGTTATCTATTGATAACTGGTACATTTGGATGAGGGAGGACATAAAATTTTTTTCAGTAAATAAGTGTGGGATAAGATGGATTAAATAAAGTGAAGCATGTTTCTTTAGTGTTGGACTTATCTGAAGTTTTCATAAGCTAATATGCATGTATTTTTCTAAAAGGAGAATAGAAACATTTCTCAACACAATTGACCAAAATATTCTTCTTATTTTTCCAAAGACCATCTATTCTAATAAATGCTAGTAGAATAATTTATTTTTTAAAGATTTTATTTATTTATTTGAGAGAGAGAGAGAATAAGCGGGGGATGCCACAGAGGGAGAGGGAGAAACAGACTCCTGGTAGGGCAGGGAGTCTGACAGGGGGCTCGATCCCAGGACCCTGAGATCCTGACCTGAGCCAAAGGCAGCCGTTTAACTGACTGAGTCACTGGGCCCCCCTCTGGTTGAATAATTTAGAAAAATTCTTCTCTAGAGGTTTCTGTGACACAATCCTCAGAACATTGTGGCCACTTAATAAAATTTTATTGAAAGGAGGAATAGACATTAAAATTGTATGTACATTCATAATAATTTATATCTAAGTCCATCCATTATCAAATCCTACTTCAGATAATGTCACTAAGGGCCATCTTGTGGGAAAAGAAGGTAGTTTATCTTCATGATGGTGACCTCAGTGGATGGAGATATATTCCAAAGACTTCTAACTTCACTGTATATACTGATGGGGAACCATCATTCTTAATCTCATTTAACTGCTATGTCGTTTAAAGTGACTGTCTTTTAAAAAGATTAATAGAATCTATTATTGCATGTGAAAATTTAACTGAGTTTAAACAGCTACAGAAATACCATCACCTGGGAAAATTGCCATGTTGTTTTCAAAAGAGAAGTTTGTGAACTGACAGCCCTTTTTCAGTTTCCTCCAGCTAGAGAGTGACTCAAAAAAGAAGTAGGTTAGCCAATTTTAATTTTCCTGGAAACATTGACTTTATTTTCCAATGGAATAAGGCATTAAATTAAAATATGTTAGAAAAAAAAGCTCAGTTGGTAGCAAGTTTCTTCTAAGTTTATTTTAAAAAGGAAAAAATTCATCCCGATCACTGAACTGATGATAGATTTTAGTATATTTTTGTACTACGTATCACCTTACTTATTTATAATATTTACTCATTTAATTATAGTATTTTATGTTTTTATTTTAGTTATAGTCTTGTAAATAAGAATCAAAACAAGCATTAGTTTACCTGTTGGAATTTTCCAATTCAATAAATGCTGAATGAATATGCTGCACAGGGCGCCTGGGTGGCTCAGTGGATTAAGCCGCTGCCTTCGGCTCAGGTCATGATCTCAGGGTCCTGGGATTGAGTCCCGCATCAGGCTCTCTGCTCGGCAGGGAGCCTGCTTCCCTCTCTCTCTCTCTCTGGCTGCCTCTCTGTCTACTTGTGATTTCTCTCTGTCAAATAAATAAATCTTAAAAAAAAAAATGCTGCACAAAATCAAAAATAAAATCCCTTCTCTCAAGGAGATTGAAATATGATAAACCAATTTTATTTTATTTTATTATTCTATTTTTTAAAAATTTTATTTATTTATTTGTCAGAGAGAGAGAGAGAGAGCACACAAGCAGGGGGAGGGGCAGGCAGAGAGAAGCAGGATCCCCACTGAGCAAGAAGCCCAATGTGTGACTCAATCCGAGGATGATAAGATCATGGCCTGAGTCAAAGGCAGACGTTTAACCAACTGAACCACCCAAGCATCACAGTAAGACAACTTTAGACAAGACGAAGCACATCAGAGTTTCCAAAATAGAGGGAAACTACATTCTACTGTATGAACATCTGAAAAGTATCACAGAGTTGGGTATATTTGGGTTCTCAATCTAGTGTTAAAATAAGTGTTATGAAGGATCAGTGCAGGGAGCGCAGTTGCCACTTAACAAGTACTACTCCTTCTATGTCTGTTCTGAGTCTCCATAACTGAATAATCTCTGTGCATTAAAGCAAAGCATAAATTGCTTGCATGGAGATATGGAAGAGATGATATAATGGGCCCAGATCATAAAGCCTTGTGTCTGGTGATTTTATTAAGCAGCAAAATAATATTGAATTTTTTAAAATTAAAAAAATAGCATAATCAAGTTGATTGGAACCATTGTTTGTGAAAGGAAAATGGAGAGAAGATAAACTGGAAGCAGGGAAATAAGTGCAAGGATTCAAGCAAACAGTCCTCAGCTTGTATACTGTAAGTAGTAACAGAACAAAAGAGTTGTACAAGAGGTATTACAAAGAGGAAATGACACGATAGAGGAAATAATGAGCAATGGAGAGACCTGGAAAACTTAAAATAATAATAATAATAATAATAACTTTTGTTTTCAAACCTGAGTGAAAAGAAAATCATTATGCCATAAACCAAAATAAGCCAATTGGAAGAAAGCCAATTTGTACAGAGCAGACAAAGAATTCAGGTTTAGTGATTATGGTTGACAGGTTGGTGAGAATTTCAGGTGCAATTATTTGTTTATTTATTTATTTATTTATTTATTTGACAGAGAAAGACACAGTAAGGGTGGGAACATAAACAGGGGGAGAGGGAGAAGGAGAATCATGCTTCCCACTGAATAGGGAGTCCAACACCTGGGTGGCTCCATGTGTTAAAGCCTCTGCCTTCAGCTCAGATCATGGTCCCAGGATCCTGAGATCGAGCCCTGCATCTGGCTCTCTGCTCAGCAGGGACCCTGCTTCCCCCTCTCTCTCTGCCTGCCTCTCTGCCTACTTGTGATCTCTGTCTGTCAAATAAATAAGTAAAAATCTTTAAAAAAAGAAAGTGAACAGGGAGCCCAGTGAGGGGTTGGATCCCAGGACCTGGGATCATGACCTGAGCCAAAGGCAGACGTTTAATGAGTGAGCCACCCAGGGGCCCTTCCAAGTGCAATTTTTGAAAAAAGAAGTTAGAAATGTGGAACAAGAATTATACAAGGCAAAGGTAAGAGTTAATGGTATGGGCAATGAGCAATATAGTGTGTGTGTACTGGGCAGTCGGAACACTTGTTGGCTGTAGCTAGTGGGTATCAGTGAAAACCACGGGAAGAGCCACTCTGCATGGATGGAATATAATGGAATCCATCCAGTGAGAAAGGATGGAGTAAAGTAATTTGGGAGGAAGCTTTCGGGAATATTTACATAAAGAGGCTGCTAGAAGTGGAGCCAAACAAATGTCCAGAGAGAAAACTGTTGGAAGAGGAGGAAATAAAATTCAACAGACATAGTCAATGCTTTGAGCTGCCATGTATACACATTCTAGCAGACTGCTTATTCATTGTATCACATTTTTTACTTGATTCATATATGGAACTTTGGTCTTCAAGCTACACTAAGAAAGATAACTTATACTCCATCTAGGTATTCTTCATAGTGTTTTAGGTCTTCCTGGATATAAGTTTAAATTTTGAATTAACAAAGTTTGCAAATCATGTTAACACAGTATATCATTTGAGTTACACAATAATGTGGGGTAAGCTAGACAAATGCAACAGATTCCATTTTACAGATAAAGCTCAAAGAGGTTAAGTGATTTGGCCAATATTTTTGATTTAATTAGTGGAGGATTTGGGACTTCATCATGAGTCTACTGGTTCATTGTTAAACGTTCTTTTCTGAATGTCTTATTGGTTTACATTCTACACTTATTCCTCTGAATTCCTCAGGTAATCAGAATTTTCCTTGTACCTACGCCATGGCCATATTTATAGTCCTTCACCAAATATGGCAGAAAACACCCCACCTGCATGCAGTACAGTAGACAATTTTTCCAGGAAGTTAATCCTCTCCTTTCTTACCTCTAAAATATATTAAGTTTGAATAACCTAGGATAATAGGTTTTTCCTTACATTTGTTTTTATTTTACTATATTTATTTTCGATCATAGTGTGCATAAGATATCCAATACCTTTGCCCAATTGTGGATAACAGAAAATATATATGTCAACATCAAAACCAAATAAGCACCTCTGCCAGGATACCTGAGTAATTGCTTGAGCTGGAGTATCCAAAAGGCCACTGATGATTAAAATTTCCCTCAAACAACCTTTTAATGAATTTAAGCTAGAAGGCCTTTCTGAATTCTCAGCTCTTCACTTTGATTATTGTGCTTGCCTCTCGTTTTCTGAAAACTATCAGATGCATCTGGATTGATTTTGTATTGTAGGAAGCATATCTCATTCAGCTTAGGTAGCACCATCAAATCATACCTGAAAATAGACTTCACTTTAACTTCAAGAAGCCTGAAATAATAACTATACTCTCATTGAACCACTGCATCTTTGGGAGTCTACTGTTCCCTAAGCCAACATTTCACAAATTTAGTTTAGGTCAGCATTTCTCTGGTAGGCTCAAAGAACTTGAAAGCTAAACATTTTGGAGCCAGACTTAGAAAATAAATATTTAAATGTATTTTGCTTTCTTTGTATACCCACAGGCTTATTTATAGGTTTATAAACGTCATGTATACATATATTTACACCTAAATGGGCATGTTCATGCTGTGGTTGATGTTTAATGCACATACCTCCATAAAATGCACCACCATAAAGTGGAAGTCTAACACATTTGCTGAATCACCATTTTCATATTCTGATTTACTGTCTGAATATCCTATATATAACAAAACATTTTTTGATGTAACCCTAGACTGGTAAGCAAGAAGGATTATTATAGATGCTCTATATAATTTTAAGATTATAGAATTTTTATTTGGAAGGCAACAGATGTCATTAATGTCATTTTATTGATGAGAAAACTGAAGTATTGAGAGTAATCTTGATTTCCTGTGGCAGAACTAAGATCGTGACCTCATTTCATCCAATCCTGAGACCAATGCTCTATCAATAAAATAAAAATTGGTTTTAAAAGATGGAGTCATATGGTTGAGCCATCTTTAAATTAGATACTGGAGATTTGTTTTCCAGGAAAAATGGGTCTATGATAATCTTTGAAACAAGAATTTGGTTATTAAAATATCAAATCACTTTTACTGTCATTCTAGCAGTTACATTCATTGCACATTTATTTTGTGCCAAAAATTTCTCTAAGGACTTTGCATAGATTGCCTCCTTTCATTGTCATAAAAATTCTAAGGGGTTATACTATTATGATAGAATAAAAGTCCAGAGAATTCAAGTTCATAGGATCACATTGCTGTTGTTCAGAGTTCAGGATTTAAATAAGCCCATCTGTTTTAAAGGCACTCCTTTCAAATACTACATTATAAAAACACTAAATGGGTATCCCCATTTAAAGTGTGAAGATTCCAGTTAATCTGAATGTTTACAAAGAGATGTTCTCACAGAAAACATGCATAAATAATATAGATCACAAAATAGCACCGGAATAAAATTCATTATTCTTTATATATTTTTTGAGACAGTGTTGTTGTAAGAGCTAAATGAGATAATTCCCTATTATTTAAGCAGATTAGGTCTGTCAGGCTCTAGTCTTGACCTCCCACCTATAATTTTTTAAAAAAGAAAGAACAGAAAGCCATAAAACCAAGGATTGGACAGGAGCATAAACATCCAAAAAAATGAGGTTTAAAGACTGGTCACTTTTGTTAAATTTTAGTGTTTGGCACGCTTGCCTCATTAAAGTTACATCTCCTGTCTATGCCTGGAGGAAAGTATTTTTGTTCCCTTGCTTGAATGTTTCTTTTTTTTTGTCTGTCTCTTTCACCTTTATTTATGTTTCAAGGCATGTTCAGACAACTTCTATGGAGCCTTCCCTAACCTCTCCACCCACCCCCAGACCTGCTCTGTTCCAGACAGAAAAAATAATAAAATTTACCTCCTCCATTTTCATATAGAACTTCACTTACACTTCTACTACAGAACATATAACAGCAAATTTTTACTAGCTTACACATTTTTCTTTGCAGTAGACTCTAAACCTCCCAAATGTTTTATTTCACTCTGATTATTCAGTCCCTGGCATAGTACTTTCCACACAATAGTTGCTCATGTTCAACTTTTTTGGATAAATTAATTAAGTAGGATTTTATGTTTAATAGAACAGAATTATTTCTGCATTGTTCTAACTACAATTACTAAATGTCTTTGGTACAACATCTGTTCCTGGCTTTAATCCATGCTGATCAGAACTCCAGACACATGTGTGTAACCTAAATCCAAGCCAATATGAAGAATTTGCAGGGATTGATTCATACATGGGCACATGACCCAGGTTGGTCATTCAGACAGCATGTCAGGACTTCCTAAGGAGCTATGAGGAGGGCGAGGAATTTTTCAATATGGATCCCCATAGCTTTACATTTCCTACCCAAGAGAGAAGAAAGAAAAGTTGAGAAATAGAAAGAAATGATTCTTTATCAATGTCATTTAAGTTCCTAGACTCAGTCATTTCTGAATCCATCACCACAATCCTGAACTTTCTCAATTTTAAATAAAATTTCATCTAACTTTAAGTTGGATTTTCTATCACTTTTAAAAGAACAAATACACTCATAAAATTCTAAATAACACTTTATTCAGAATATCTCAGTGTCAGGCCTGTGAAGGAAAAGGATAAGAAAAACAGAAGACATAAAGCCTTAATTCTTATATAACTTGATACCACTCGATAAGTAAGTCTATCATTGTTCTGTGTATCAGTTTCTTAGGGTTGTCATAAAAAGGACCACAAACTGGGTGTTTCAAAGCAGTAGATATACATTGTTTCACAGTTATGGAAGCTAGAAGTATAAAACTAAGGTGTCAGCAGGGTAGAGTCCATCTGAGGGCTATAGGGGAAAAGCTGTTCCATACCCTTCTCTTTTCTTCTGATGGTTTGTTGGCAATACTCAGCCTCCCCTGGCTAATATCTCCCTTCACTTCACATGGTTTATCCCCCTGTCTGTGTGGCTGTGTCCAAACTGCCCTTTATGAGAATACCATTCCTACTGGATTAGGAGCCCACTCTCTTCTAAAATGACCTCATCCTAACTACATCTGCAACAACTCTATACCCAAATAAGGTCTCATTCTGAGGTACTTGGGGTTACGACTTCAACATATCAGTTCATAGGGAGTGGGAACAATACTTCCTGTAACACTCTGGCATTCAGAAATGTTATTTTCAAGAAAATATTAGAAAGCTATGGACCGGGGCGTCTGGGTGGCTCAGTGAGTTAAGCTGCTACCTTCGGCTCAGGTCATGGAGCCCAGTATCTGACTCTCTGCTCAGCAGGGGGTCGGCTTCCTCCTCTCTCTGCCTGCCTCTCTGCCTGCTTGTGATCTCTCTCTGTCAAATAAATAAATAAAATATTTTTAATAAAACGCTATGGACCATTATGTTCAATGTAATAATGCTAAAGAATAAGAATTTTATTAGAACGAGTTCAGGAATCTAAATCTGTTAATATGGTTTTAACAAAATTTTTATAAAGAAGAAGTTAAGTGGATCCAATGACAAATGAAGTATTATGAAGGTTACAGCTGACTCATCCTGATTACAACAGTATACACACACATACAGCATTTCAGAAACCTTAAAATTAGAACTTACTGGCTCAGCTAACAATGCCTGAATTTGTTTCACCTGTGGAAATTTTCTAAACCTGATTTTATTTTAATTTACAATTTGAAAGTGCTAAGTCTGAAGTATGAAGAACGCTTTATTTCCCTATTTCTAAGTAAAAGTGAAACAAGTGACTTCTAGAGATGATTTCTGAGAACAGGAGTAGAAACAAAACTAAATGCATAAAGTGCCGATCTAGCCAGAAAGGTCATATACACAAAAAGACTGTTTACATTTAATAGATGAAGAACATGGAGTATGGCAACAAATTAGATTCTACAGTCAGAGTTATTGTTTTTTTGAATGAAAGAAGAAAATTCATAGTTGGAATGAAGGTCTGCAACTTCTTTTTTATACATGTTCGCTTCATTTTCTAAAATGAGTATTTGACTAAAGCAAGGAAAATTGTGATGCAACCCAGACACCTTTCCTGATGAGGACCTGGAATGACTTATCTTTCTTGGACAATTTCCCAAAGAAGGAAATGTCAGGGGAATTTAAAACAAGGAGCTGGGTTCAGCTGATTTTTCCTTCCTTCTGTGGGTTTCTTATGATTAGGATTTTTAATAAATGTTTCTACCTGTAATTCACTGAGTATAAGAAAATTCTTCAAGGAATAAACAAATTCAAATTCCTTCATGAAACTACTACTAGTGTTTATATAGACACTGAAAATGGTGATTTGCTGAAGACCAGACTGAAATGGTTTTCATTAACAGGTGAAAATCATATCAATGATATTCTCCATCATGTGCTTTGGCATCTCAATTCTTCATCTGAACAGGCTGAGAGTGTCAGAAATCGGTCTCACCTTCTTTAAGCTATGTATTTGTGACTCTGTGCCGTATGAATCACACACATATCGTGAAAATTAAACTTAACACATGCCTATTAAAATACCTGACAATGGTGTCAGTAAGTTCATTGATACTGTCATTTGTAAAAATGTGAAGAAAGAATGAAACAGGACGCCTGGGTGGTTCAGTGGGTTAAGCTGCAGTTTTCGGCTCAGGTCATGATCTCGGGGTCCTGGGATCGAGTCCCGCATCGGGCTCTCTGCTCAGCAGGGAGCCTGCTTCCCTCCCTCTCTCTCTCTCTGCCTGCCTTTTTGCCTAATTGTGATCTCTCTGTGTCAAATAAATAAATAAATAAAATCTTTTTAAAAAAGTATAAAAGAACGAAACAGGAAGAGAGGGTCACAGAATATATGAATTTAACCAACATTTAGTAAGCAGAATATATCTGAGAGTACTCTACCAGCAATGATGCAAAATCAAAGACGAATGAAACCAAATCTCTGAACATTATAGCAGAAAAGACAAAAAGTTGGATTCCCTCGTCCCCTTTGGTTATAGTCTAATATTTCTAATACAGTCTAATAGTTCCCTCTTGAAATATTCTAGTCTTCAGTGAATCATTCAATAAGATTTAGAAAACAAATAGGCACAAAGAATCTAAATCCCAACAAAATATATGGCATTTCCATCACCTCAGGGAAGTTTCTTATGCTCCTTAGTAGTCCGTTCCATCTCTGTCAATCTCAGAGACAACCCATGTTCTGATTATTGTTCACCAAGATTAATTTTACCTGCTTTAGAATTTCAGATCAATGAAATCTTACAGCATGTAATCTTTTGGATTAGTCTTTTACTCAGCATGTTCTCTTTGAGATTCATCCAGGTTTTTTCATGTATCAGTTCCTTACTAGCATACAAGTATACCTATACCAGTTTTGCACAAACATGTGGGGTGTGTGTGTGTGTGTGTCAGATTTAATCGTTCTCCTCTTGATGGATACTTAGATTGTTTTCTGGCTTTGGCTATTATGAATAAAGATGTCTGAATATTCTTGTACACATTTTTTCATAGACTATATGATCATTTCTCTTGGGTAGATATCCAGAAACAGAATTGATGTATAAAGTAGACCTTCGTTTAGTTTTAGTTTTTGTTTTTATTTTTTAAGAATTTTTTAAAAATTTATTTATTTGAGGGAGATCACAAGTAGGCAGAAAGGGAGGCAGAGAGAGAGAAGGAAGCAGGCTTCCTGCTGAGCAGAGAGCCCGATACGGGGCTTGATCCCAGGACACTGGGATCATGACCTGAGCAAAAGAAGAGGCTTTAACCCACTGAGCCACCCAGGCGCTCCTACCTTTGTTTAATTTTATATAAAGTTGCCATATATTTCTCCAAGGTGGCGGTAGCATTTTACTCTTATATTATAATCTATGAGAGTTCTCATTGCTCCAAATTTTCATCAACACTTGGAGTGTTCCATCTTTCTTAACTCTAGCCATTCTTATGGATATGTAGCAGGATCTCAGATATTTAATGTAAATTTCTCTGATAACTAATAATGTTAAACACTTTGTGTGCTTACTGGCAATTCATAGTTCATATCTTTTGTCTATTTTTAATCCAGTTTTCTTTTTATTACTCAGTTTAAGGGGTTCTTTCTATATTTAATATAAGTGTTCTTTCAGATATATATTTTGTCAATACTTCCTTCCAATCTGTAGCTTGCTTTTTTATTTTCTTAACTGTGCCTGGTTTTGCTGAATTTTTAAGAATTTAGAGATTTCCTGGATTATTTATTGTTATCAATGTTTAATTCAATTCCATGATTGTTAGATATTATAGTCATTCAGATTTTGGTGAATGTGGCATGTGCACTTGAAAAGAATGTGTATCCTGAAGTTCTTGGTTGTTGAGCTCTTTACATGATAGTTAAGTCGAAGTGTTCCTTAGTGTTGTTCAGATCTTCTTGTCTTCTTACTGATTCTTTGGACTCATTTTTTTTTTTTTTTAAATTACCAAGAGGAAGTGTTAAATCTCCAAATGTATTTGTCTATTTATCTTTTAATTCTGTCAAATTTTGCTTCAGATATTTTGATGCTTTGTTATCACGTGCACACATATTAGGGTTATTATGTCTTGCCAATAAATTGGCCCTTACATCATTGAAAATGTCTTGCTTCATTGGTGGCACGGCAATGAAATGAGATCTACTTTACCTGATATTAATACAGTCCAGTCTTCCCATTCTTTTACTATCAACTGGCCCATGTTTTCATATCTAAAATGTGATTCTTGTAAGAAACATAAAGTGTTGCCTATTTTTAAAATTCAGCCCAATAACCTATGTCTTTAATGGGTATGTTTGGTCCATCTACACTTATGTTTTCCATCTATTTTTATTTTTGTTAATCTCATAGTTGTAAATCGGAATCTTGGACTGGTCTTAATTTCCATTTCTCTGATTAATAATGAGGATAAGTATCTGTACCAGTTCCCTAAGACATCTATAACAAAGTATCACAGACTGGTTGGCTTAAACAACAGAAATGTATTTCTTCACAGTTCTGGAGATTAGAAGTCCAAGATTAAGTTTTTGTAGGTTTGGTTTCTTCTGAAAGCCTCTCTCCTTGACTTGTAGATGGCCATCTTTTTCTGGTCTCTTCACATGGTGTTCCCTCTGTTCCTGTTTGTGTCCGAATTTCCTCTTATAAGGAGACCAGTCACATTGGATTAGAGTTCACCCATATGACTTGGTTTTACCTTGATAACCTCTAAAAGGTCCTACTCCAAATGAAGTAACATTCTGAGGTAATAGAGATTAGGACTTCAACATATGAATTTTAGGAGGACACAGTTTGGCCTATAATAGTATCTTTTTATATGGTATAGCTATTTATATATTTTATTATCTGGGCCATCCATTTACATTTAATATAACTATTGATATGGTTGAGTTTTGCTGCTTGTTTTCTGCTCATCCCATCCTTTGTTTTTATCCCTCTGTCCTTCCTTTCATTCCTTTTTTGGTTTTAATACTTGCTAAAATTCTATCTCAATTTCTCTATTGGCTTTTTAGCTATTCCTCTTTTTATTATTATTTTTTAGTGTTTCTTCTAGGTATTACAATTTATATTTTTATGATTTCACAATCTAATTGAGTTAATACTGTACTAGATTATGTAAAATGAAAGATCCATGCATCATATAACTTTATTTCCCACTTTTATGAAACAGCTGTCCTATACTTTATGTCTACAGCCCACAATACAGTGCTGTTCTTCCAGTTTATCTATCATCAATCCATCTATCTATCAATCATCTATCTACTAAGATTTTACTTATTTATTTGATAGAGAAAGACATAGTAAGAGCAGGAACACAAGCAGGGAGAGTAGAGAGGGAGAAGCAGGCTTCCCACTGAGCAGAGAGCCGGAGGCGGGGCTCAATTCTAGGACCCTGGGATCATGACCTGAGTCGAAGGCAAACAAAGACAGAGCCACCGAGGTGCCTCTATACTTCCCATTTAAACAATATCTAAATTTTAAGCAGTTAGGAGAAATATAAAATATAGTGTTGTGAACTTACTTATTTAACATTTAGAATGATTTTTAATCTTTTCTGAACAGTCAAGTTTCATCTAGGATTATTTATCTTCAGCGAGAACTACTTCTCTTTGGCATTTTTTCTCATGCAGATCTGCAGCTAACTAATACATAAAACCTATTTATTTCAATATGCAGTTATTTGTCCTTCATTCTGGAGTGATTTTTTTTTATATTAATTTCTAGGTGACAAGTTTTTCTTTCTCTCAGCACTTTAAATACACTGTTTCTCTTTCTTCTTAATAGCTTTCCTGCTCTGATGAGATTTCAGCAATAATTTTTAACATTCTTATTCTTGTATATAGTGTTATTTTTTCTGTACCTTAAAGATTTTCTTTTCCTTTTTGTTTTTCAGCAATTTGACAATAAAGTGGGAAGTGTGGTTTTTTGTTATTGTCATCCTTGAAATTTAGTAAGCTTTTTGAAACATGTAATTTCTGTCTTCCAGTAAATTTAGGAGATATTTCTTCTGTCCTGTTCTCTCTCTTCTCTGCCTCTAAGGGTACAATACACATGTTAGACTTTTAGGCATTACTCCACAAACCTCTGAGTCCTTAATCATAATTTTTCAACCTTTTTTCCCTTCTGTTTTTCAGCTTGAATAATGTCTATTGACCTGTCTTCACTGATCCTGTCTCCTGTCATCTTAAATATGCTGTTAAATGTATCCAGTGAATTTTTTTCTTCAGACATTATGGTTTTAAGTCTTCAAATTTCCATTTGATTCTTTTAATAATTTTTATCTTCCTGATGAAATTTGCTGTCTTGTTAATCTTTACGTTCTTATTTCCCCTTATATCCATAGTTGTAATACCTACTTTAAAATGTTTGCTAATTCCAAATTCTGTGTCATCTTGTGTCTTGAATATCTTTTCTGTTAAGTATGGGGCATGTTTTCCAGTTTCTTCATATATTATACATTGGATTTTATCCTAAACATTGTCAATGACTTGTTGTAAAGACCCTGTATTCTATTATGCTCTTCTCAAGAGTGTTTGATTTGTTTTTATTAGGCTGCTAAATTTCTGAACCCAAACTCCACACACTGCATGTATCTCTGAACTCTCTATTCAGTTATTTCAGCCTCGCTAATAAGCTTGGAGTTTATCCCACACATGCATAGTTCAGGGAGTTGGCTGAAGTTTATATGCAGTATAACATATAGCAAAGCTCAATAGATCTTTGGAAATTAAATGAAACTAAATCTGGAATCAAGCAGACCTTAATCCAAATTTCTCCTCTGTATGTTTTCTGTTATTTGATCTTGAGGAAGTCTCTCAGTGTCTCTAACTTAGGTTTTCTCCACCCTAAAATAAAGAGAATAATAGCTACTTCTTAAGTTTAAGTTTGCGAGTTAATTAGGTAGTGTTTGGCACATCAGCATGTGAGGGCTCACGTTATTATTTGAAGTTTGGGAAAAGTTTCATGAGAAGAGTGTATCATTTCTGGGTTCAAAGTAGGCAGCAATCATTTTCATTTAGAAGAGAAACTCTCTGCAGGAATTTAGTATTTGAGAACATGAGTGAGGAGAAGGTCAGAGAGAGAAGCGGACTCCCCGTGGAGCTGGGAGCCCTATGCAGGACTCCATCCCGGGACTCCGGGATCATGACCTGAGCCGAAGGCAGCCGTCCAACCAACTGAACCACCCAGGCGTCCCGGAATTTAGTATTTGAGATAGAGCTTGAGAGATAAATGCTATTTAATTCAAAGTATTTACTCTAATGTTTCAAATTTATATATTGTGTCCTTATGCATCTCTGTAAGTATATATATGTATGTTTTATAAGATGTATCTATAAATCTCTATATATGTCTGTACATATCTGTATACATTTCTATAAATATAGATAGCGTACATACAGGTGTATATGTATATGCATATGTTGATATGCAGAAAGATTTATAGATATCAGTACAGATATGAATATAGATTAGTTATAACTATGGATATATAGATAATTGTTTCAATATATAGAAAAATAAATATATACATACAAATAGACATTTAAGAATATAAACAAATATTCAAAATGTTCTTTAAAAATAGGTCAAAATAGGGACGCCTTGGTGGCTCAGTTGGTTAAGTGGCTGCCTTCGGCTCAGGTCATGATCCCACTGTCCTGGGATCGAGTCCTGCATCGGGCACCTTGCTTGTCAGGGAGCCTGCTTCTCCCTCTGCCTCTCTGCCTGCCATTCTGTCTGCCTGTGCTTGCTCTCGCTTCTCTCTCTATGACAAATAAACAAATAAAATCTTAAAAAAAAAATAAAAAAATTAAAAAAAAACAAAAATAGGTCAAAATGAAGTAAAAAAAAGTCCTTGAATCCTAAGACTTTCGCAAAGCTAAGATGATGAGTAAATTCATGAAATGTATGAGTTCAAAGCACTTACCAGAATTATTATACTCTCTCTGTCAGAGATGTGCTAAAATCAGAATTAGCATCATGTCTGACACTTGAAATTTGGATACAAACTTCCTTATTCAAGAGAATTACAAAATGTGTGCCTTTGAGTTTTTGTTATCTTTGTAGCTAATCTTGTTGTGGTTTCAGATGATATTTGAAATTCTACTTAGTGTTGCAAAAGAAATGGGTTACATAAAATATTCAGGACTTCCTCCAGAAATTACTTGTAACCACATAATTTTAAAATACTTATAAAAAGAAATGTTAAATAAATATGTGTGATTATAAAAAGAAATGTTAAATAAATATGTTCTCAATTAATGATCAATAAGTTTATTAAAATTGAACATTAAAATTATAATCAATAATGAGGAGTAAACTGTGGTTTGGAAGAAATCTAAACTTGTTCACATAGTAGCAATTGTATACTTTCAAAAATACAATTTTAAAAATATATAATGCATTTACTTTTATACATCTGTCCAATTTTTTTTTGACAATTTAAATTTGTTTCTTTTTGATAATCTCTCATTTTGAGAAATTTCAAAAAGATACTTAAGGATCATAAATAAACTCGAAGTATTTTCACTTGGTTTGAGTTGCTTTCTTTTTTTTAAATTAACATATAGTGTATTATTTGTTCCAGGGGTACGGGTCTGTGATCATCAGTCCTATGTAATTCACAGCATTGAGTTACCTTTTTAACTGTGATCATCTTATAATCTAAGCCTGAATTGTTCTACTAATTTTATGACAATATTAATAGAACTGATTATAATACAGAGTGATTAAAAATGTTATCAATGATACTGATTGCAAAATAAAATTGCAGATTGTTTGCAGAGCTGAGTTTAACAACAGGCTCCTCTCTACTGTGTTAGAAATGATCACTACCTTTACAGACCTCCTGCTTACTGCTGTCATTGGAGAATAATTAATGACTCTGGGATTCTTATCCCAAAATTTGTCATTGCCTCGCTATTTGACCTTGAGCATGGCAACTATTAACTTTCCTGTACCTTGATTTTCTTTGCTTGTCTTCCCTAAAACACAGGTTCATTGTGAAAATATAATTTTACTATTTATGAAAATGATTTGTAAATCATGAAGATTATAGAAAGTATTTTTATTTTCTGTTTGGCTTTTAAAAGATATTCCAAAGAAACAGTGTAACAAACAAGTCTTCTCTAGGACCACTACATCTAAGGAAGTTCAGACAAAAGTAAACATTGCAAGCACTAATTCAAGTCTATGAAATTTGAGAGTTGGACTCTCAAGTCAGAAAGAATTGTTCAAATCACAGTTCTTTTACTGAGTCCCTGACCTTGAACAAATTAGAAAATTTACTTGAGCCTTCAACTTATCAATAAAATGCAGGTAATATCTACTCAATAACCTATTAATTAGGACAGGCTAGGACAGGTTATGCTGTGATTAAAAAAAAATTTCAAAGTTTTAGTGACATATACAACAAAGGTTGGTTTGTTTTCCCTCTCGCTGGTCCTATATGCCCTTTTTGGGTCAACTGAGGTGCTATACTTCATTTCTTCTCACTCTGGAACCTTTGCTGTTAGAGTAGCTGCCACATAAAACTGTGAGGGAAAGTGAGAGCAGTAAGTGTATATTGACTTGTTTTTTTTTTTTTTTTAATTTATTGTTTGTTTTTGACTTGGTTTTAATTGCTTGTATTTCATCACCCAAGGAAAGTCATATGGCCTCACCCAACTTCAAGGGGGAAGAAAACTGCAATCCTATTACAGGTTTGGAGAATTGGAAATATTTGAAAGACAGCTTTAATCATTGTTACAAACAGGTTGTTCTAAAACTACATAGATATGAAATACTTATCGCAGTGCATGGCAAACATATTAGGGTTTCAATAATGTCTTATTATGGTGTACTTAATATTATCTCAGTTAACTTATGTTTACACACAGAAATAATTTTGAGATTTCCATAATCTACACTTACAATGCCTTGACTTATGAAGTAAAAACTGGAGAACCTATCAGAAATTTGAGTGTCATAAGGGATAATAATTTTTCCCCCTTAAATACTTATTTTCCTCTCTAAAAAATAGTTGCAAAGAGAAATATTGTGACCACATAGAAATATTATATGTTATTGAAAAGTAGTTTGAGCTTCTAAAAAGTACTTGTGTGACACACATTGTATCTGTTTTTTACTGAGAGATACCCCAGAGCTATCATTCCTGATGCTTCAAAGAAGGGATAAAGCTTACAAATGAAAGGATAAATACCCAACTTTTGTAGCAACATGGACAGGACTGGAGGAGATTATGCTGAGTGAAATAAGTCAAGCAGAGAGAGTCAATTATCATATGGTTTCACTTATTTGTGGAGCATAACAAATAGCATGGAGGAAAAGGGGAGTTAGAGAGGAGAAGGGAGTTGAGGGAAATTGGAAGGGGAGGTGAACCATGAGAGACTATGGACTCTGAAAAACAAATGAATCTTGTTTTTAAAATGACTTTGTGGCTCTTTCCCTGGAAGCCCCGTGACTATACTTCCATTCTTCATGGAAACTGTGATTCAGGTTGACTCTCTGTGATCCCCAAAATATCCTAGCTCCTAGTCCAGATGACAATTACAAATAAGCAAATGAGAGGGAGAAAAAAATGGAAAAACAAAAGCGCTCACAGACTGACTAACATAGTGCCTTGGTACGTAGTATACACACTGACAATTCTTGTTAGATGGTTTGTATATTACCTCTTATTTAGTCCTATAGTTGCCCATTATTCCAAAACCTGATGCCAATTATTCAGGCTTCTTTCAATGATGTGAGAATAAATACTCAGGCTCTGTATTTTTTACATCTAATGTAAAAGTATCCTGTGCAAAATCACTGATATATATATCGGTAATATTGTATAAAAATAATGAATGTATGGACCCATAAGGTTCATGAGAGAAGAAATGGTTCATACTTCTACCTGTTACTTCCCCTGCCCTGTCCTCACAGCTCCAGTACAGGCTCAAAACTGTTCATTAAAAAATGAATGATGATATTTATACCAACTCAAGTATCTAGGTTGTTATGTATCAAATTCTACACAAGCTTCTTGAAGATGGTACTCCACATTGAGGTAGCATCAAGTAGGCAGTATTCTTAACCAGTTTAGAATTTAGAGTTCTAAAAGAGTGGTGTCAGAGGGGATTGTGGGGCGGGGGATGTGTTAAGTCAGTGATGTGATTGAGGCGTACACTAGTGATAGGCACCGGTGTTTGGGAGTGTTGAATCACTATATTGTACACCCGAAGCTAATATCACACTGTATGTTAACTAACTGGAGTTTGAATAAAAACTTTAAAAAATGGTTTTTATTCAGTTTCAGCAAGCATTTTCATATTTTCTAGCCTATCAGTTCCATGACCAGAAGTGTTTAACTATGGGACCATTTAGACACATACACAGGATTGAGACAGCAACACTCAGTTGTTTTGAAAAGTACTATTTTAGGATTATGGGCACAATTAGATATTCAATTTCATGCAGGTATTGTATCTCTGACAGGCTTTTATTTTCTACCCCCTTTCTTTCTTTTCTTTTCTTTTTATTTTTGTAAATCCACTTGTTAAAGTAGAATTCTGGCCTGGAGATCCATAACATTTGTCAGTGGAAGAAAATGTGGGTGGAGATAAATGTATTTTTCAAATCCCTGTCTCATTCTGCACTCAGAGCACTGCTCTTTCTGCTGGGTGGACACCTATGGCTGTTCTTCCCTCAGGGGCAAGCTTCAAGACTTAATTTATGGATGTGCTCAGCCTGATTTTAGAAAATACCTGATGATGTAAGACTAAGAATTAAGAAAAAAGATCAAGTTCTCACAGTTGCTGCTTGCTAATTAATCCTGGTGATTAACCACCTGAGAGAATCATCTAAGAATAGCTATATTGGGCAGTATTTCTATTTTTTCCCCTCTATCTTTGGCTGTCCACAAACAGGATAAAATAGAGGGTATTTGGAAGTGAATATTTTGACAGTTTTAAATCAATAATCAAGGCTGTAATTATATTAGTCATTTTTGCTTCAGTAAGGTCTCTTGAAGACAAGCAGGTCTGTTTTTGTTTCATTTGCAGCCTTGTTTTCCTTGTCAAATAATTCAGTTTGGGATATCTTCAGATGTATGCACAAAACTGTTTGATAGATTTAGGATTTTCATAAAACCCAAATTCGAGGCAGCATGATCAATTCTAGATAGCATAATCCATTTCACTATAAGGTATGTTGCCCTATCAGGACTGAAAATTTTACAATTAAATAGACAAAGTCTTAATTAATTAATATTAGATTATCTAAAGTATGTAATAATGTATTAAATAGTCAAAAGGGTTCTACTGCATTATGTTTCTACATATGCATAAATTACATATAAACTGTTCAGAAATTTATTGAACACCTCCCAGATGCCAAGTACTATTTTATATTTACACACAAAATTAGATGTATAATGTTGTACAAAATTAGATGTATAATGTTGCATACTCATATATTTATCTTAAACCATAAATAATAAAAGTGTTGGTTAAAATGGTCTTAGAATCAACTTTAATGTTCAATAACTATGAGAAGACATAAAATTCTACCACTCAGACATCTCTGATGGCATTTCATTGTAGATCTTTCTAAAAGTTTCTCTCTACAGATACATATATAGAAAGTTTTTTTTTTTTTTTTAATTTGGATCCATAGAACATTTGGAAACATAGTATGACCTAAAAATCATAAAAATGAAAATATTTAAATTATATTACTTTTTAAAGTTATCTTTATTTTTTTAAAAAATATTTATTTATTTATTCATTTGACAGATAGAGATCACAAGTAGGCAGAGAGGCAGGCAGAGAGAGAGGAGGAAGCAGGCTCCCCGCTGAGCAGAGAGCCCGATGTGGGACTCGATCCCAGAACCCTGAGATCATGACCTGAGCTGAAGGCAGCGGCCTAACCCACTGAGCCACCCAGGTGCCCCTTAAAGTTATCTTTATTATGCAGAAGTTTACTCTTAGGGTCCAATTCTGCCCTCTAAGAGATCATGCATATTTCCTTGAAAAGGAATCACACTGAATTTCATCATCCAATTTTCAGTCCATTAATTCCTTCCTATCACAGCGTGGTAGAGTAGGAAGGTGGAACAAGCTCAGAAATTCTCGAACTGGACATCTGACTTTCAGCAAACATCACCTTCCCTGGAATTCATTATTTCTATCCATTCGTGAGGGAAATAGAATAAATGACGCCTCAATCTCAGTGACTTCATCTATACTCTCCAGGGAGGGGAAGGCTTTCTCTCAGACCCTTACTCATCAATCCTGGTCTACTGAGATGTGTCCCAGGGGAAAGAGGTACAAAAGAGCCCACGTTCATTCAGCAAAACTGGACTAAGCTTAACTTCTATTCTAAATACTGAAGATGTAGGGGTAAATAAGAAGATATGATTCTCCATATAACAAATTTTATATTCTGGATACTTAAATTTCCTCTAGTCTAGATTTTAAAATAATCCAGCCAGATTTTAGAAATTCTGGATACTCATTTGAGGACTACCAGGGGAAGAGATCGAATGAGTAGGATTTGGAGTTATAGCTTAGCTAGTAATAAAGAAAATGCATTTGTCTGGCTTGTTTTCTATGTGTCATTTAGTTTCTAATCTATTGCGGTGGCTGCTGATGAATGGCATTCAAAGATTTAGAGATCCTAAGTCTAGCCACATACAAACATAGCCCTTTGCAGCTCTAAAAGTCTGTAATATTTGACTGGGCCTGATATACAAAAATTCAGTAGTTTTTGGATGTTAAGTATTTGTTCAAAATCAGTTATGATGCCAATCAGCATTTGAAGACCATGAGGAATTAATTAAATACATTTTGTTAGATTAATTAATTACTCAAGTTCATCTCTTCTAAAAAGGGCTAGAAAGGTGAGTCAGGAATTCACTCCATCTACTTAGACCTTAGGTAGAACATGCTGACTGCATTCTAGATCAGCAGAAAGTGAAGGGAAATTTTAAAAAGGAAAAATGGCCAAAGACTACTGTTCTTTTGCCGCCTTAATCTGGTGCTTGTTCATCATTCATTGAACTAATCATGCTTGTTCCTTGAGTTGAGAATAGAACAGGGATATTAATGAATTCATAAAATTTAGTGCTATTTCTTTATTGATGTAATAATTTTTTTTGAGAGTCTACTATGTCTTTATATGTCTTGGGTATGTTCTACATTCTTTAAGAAGCAAATATATGTCTTCCAATACCCACACAATTAGATTTTTACAAAAAATAACCAAGCAACCAAATATTAGTTTAAAATGAGGATAGAACAAGAATGCTATCCTAGGACGCCTGGGTGGCTCAGTGGGTTAAGCCTCTGCCTTAGGCTCAGGTCATGATCTCAGGGTCTTGGGATCGAGTCCTCCATCAGGCTCTGTGCTCGCAGGGAGCCTGCTTTTCCCTCTCCCTCTCCGCCTATCTCTGCCTACTTGTGATCTCTGTCAAATAAATAAATAAATAAAATCTTTAAAAAAATGCTATCCTAAATTATCTTCTCTAGGAAGTTAAAACATTTCTCAAATCACATCACTATTTTCTATTTTTATTATCTGCAACTATATTCCAAAAGACAATTGTATTCCTATATTTAGACAACAGGGGTGTTCTGGCCCTTTGTTTCATTGCTATGTTGGTTTTTAGTGCTCTGTTTATCCAAAACTTATCCTTGTTATGTATATACATATATTCTTTTTAGGAAGAAAAAATATCAGTAAGGTGAAATTGTTGCAGTATTTTTCTTCTCAACTGTGTGTAATTCGTTTCTTTAGCTGTGTGTCTGTTTCCTAGGAAACCTTAGTGGAGTAATGTTTGATTGGCTGTCATGCTGGACTTATCGTGAGAGTTCTGAGCACAGAGTTAGAATGGCATAGCTCCAGATAAGTTGTTCTAAGGATGTAACAATGCTTCTCTGTGCTTATTTGCAAGCAGATGCATACTATGCTGAGTCCGAGGTGTAATCATGTTGCAGGAAGATCTGTGCATGGAATTCTGAAGACTCTCCTAATAGACATGATATAGCACAATTTCTCAGTACTGCAACCTTGATTTCTCACCAGGTATTCAAAATTTGTTTTCCAACCTAGATTCAAAATTGAGATTCTTAGTTATAATATTCCTCAAGAGAAATAGAGCTATTTATTATCCTAGGGCATTTTACCTGTTCATAGCTGATGATTAAAATATCCATGATATATTTTCCAGTGCTGTCATGCTACTTACATGATGTATTATTATTTAATAATAATTTTTAAATCCATAATACATTACAACTTATTAACTTTCTACATATATTACCTCATTCAATTCTTTCTGGAATTTCTGAGTTAAGTACACAAAAAGTCTAGTTACCTCACTTTAAAAGATGAGATGAACCCTCAAACAGATGAAGCTATTCGTGTGTGATCACACTTTGGAAAAGTAGCAGACCTGAAACTGGTATCTGGGTCTGTTGGCAAACCTCAGAGTTCTCTTCTTAAAGATTTTTAATTATCTATGTCTAATAAAACAACATGTGCTAGTTGTCTCCAGCTTCAAAATATATCCTCAATCTATCTATTCTCTCATTTTCTGTTTTATCACTTATTTTTCCTGAGTTTCACAATAACCTCCTCAATAGTCTCCTTGATACTAATTCTCCTAAAATTCATTCTCTCCTCAGTAGCCAAGTACTTTAAAACTTGTAAGGTGAGTGTTTCTGAAGTAAAATTTATATGCCCATGAAAGGCACAGATTGTAAAAATACAATTTAGTGAGTTTTAGTACATATATATTTCATGCAACCATACCAAAATTGAAGTATAGGACATTTTCAAAACTCCAGAAATTTCTCTCATGCCATCTTCCAATGCCCATCCCTCAGCAGCAACCACTATTTTGATTTTTTTTCACATGGAAATATATAGATAGATAGATAGATAGATAGATAGATATGAAATCATGTAGTATGTACTCTTTATCTCTTTATTCTGGCTTCTTTCCTCAACAAAATATTTTTGAAATGCTTCCAGATTGTTTTATGAATAAGTTTATTATTTTTAGCACAGTGTAGTATTCCACCAAAAGCTTGGACCTAAATTTGTTTACTTATTTTACTACTGATGTTTTTTTGAGTCATTTCCTATTTTTTGCTATCATGTCACAGTAATTTTTTAAAGATTTTATTTATTTATTTGACAGACAGAAATCACAAGTAGGCAGAGAAGCAGGCAGAAAGGGGGGGGGAGGCAGGCTTCCTGCCGAGCAGAGAGCCCGATGCGGGGCTCAATCTCAGGATCCTGACATGACCTGAGTCAAAAGCAGAGGCCTAACCCACTGAGCCACCCAGGCACCCCATCACAGTGATTTTTTAAATAGAATTCTTATTTTAGGGATGCCTAGGTGGCTCAGTCAATTGGGCGTCTGCCTCAGCTCAGGTCATAATCCCAGGGTCCTGGGATTGAGTTCTGCCTGGGGCTTCTTGCTCAGCAGGGAGACTGCTTCTCCTTTTGCCTGCTCTGCTTTGCTCTGCCTGCTGCTCCCCTTACTTGTGCACTCTGTCTCTTCCTCTCTCTCTCTCTGACAAATAAACTCTTTTTTTTTTTAAAGTCTTCATTTAGAATAGTTTCAGATTTACAGAAAAGTTATAAGATAGTAAAAATAGTTTCAATGTTGCTCACTTCCAGTTCAACCTATTGTTAACATTTTATATTAGTCTCGTATATTTGTTGCAACTAATAAAACCAATGTTGAAGCATTATTATTACCTAAAGTTTGTAATTCATTCTGATTTTCTTAGATTTTTGTTTTAAACTTGGGCACTTTATTTTTTCTATTTTTATTGAGAAACAATTGATGTACCTCATGAATAAGTCAAAGGCTTAGAGCATGGTTATTTCATTTATATAAACTCTGAAATGATTATATAACAGGTTCAATGAACATCCATCTTCTCATATAAATAAATTTTTTTAAAAAAGAAAGAAAAAAAGGGAAAAAATTCCCCGTGATGAGAACTCTTAGAATTTACTCTCTTAATAACTTTCCTGTATATCAAGCAGTGTTGGCTTTGGTCATCATGTTGTACATTATGTCCCTAGTAATTATTTATCTTGTAACTGGAAATTTAAACCTTTTGTCCACCTTTCTCAAAATCCCCCTGTCTCACCCCCACCTCCAATGACAATAACTCTCTTTTTCTTTGCATTTTTTGTTTTTGTGTTTTGTTTTTAGAGTCCAGATATAAGTGAGAACATGCAGTATTTGCCTTTCTCTAACTTATTTCACTTAGCATAGTGGCTTCAAGGTCCCTTTATATTCTTATAAATGGCAAGATTTCCTTGTTTGCTTGTTTGTTTGTTGGTTTTAATGGTTGAATGATGTGTGTGTGTGTGTGTGTGTGTGTGTGTATAAAATAACTTCTTTATCCATTCAACCATTGATGGATACTTAATTATTTCCATGTCTAGACTACTGTAAATACTACTGCTGTGAACATGGGGATGCAGATATTTTTTTGAATTAGTGTTTTTATTTCCTTTGGATATATTCCCAGAAATAGAACTGCTAGGTCAAATAGTAGTTCAATCATCCATACTGTTTTCCATAGTGTCTATACAAATTTACAATCCTCTTGACAAGGTGTAAGTGTTCCCTTTTCTCCACATCCACACCAACATTTGTCATGTCTTGTTTTTTTTGACAATGACCATTCTAACATTTGTGAGGTGACATCACTTTGTGGTTTTAATTTGTATTTCCTTAATCATCTTTTAAGTACCTGTTGGCCTTTCATATATCTTTTTTAAAGAAATATGTATTTAGGCCCTTTGCCCATTTTTAAATTTTGTTTTGTTTTGTTTTTCTTTTCTATTTGTTTTTGTTTGTTTGTTACTAGTGGGTTCTTTGAGTTCTTTATATATTTTTGATATTAACTCTTTATCAGATATATGATTTGGAAATATTTTTTTCCATTACTTAGATTTTCTTTGCACTTTATTGATGGCTTCTTTTGCTGAGCAAAAGAAGTTGCTATGTCCTCCTTGTTAATTTTTTTATTTTGTGGCTGTACTTTAGATGTCATATCCAAAATATCATTATGAAGACCCGTGTCAAGGAGCTTTATTCTTATGTTTTCCTCTAAGATTTTAATGTTTCCACATCTTACATTAAAGTTTTTAATTCATTTTAATTAGTTTTTGTGGGTGGTATAAGATATATGCCCAGTTTCATTTATTTACATATGAATAAACAATTACTCTAATACGATTTACTGAAAAGACTTTTTTCTCCATTGAATATTCTTAGATCCCCGGTCAAATATTTGTTGACCATATATGGTTGGGTTTATTTATAGGGTCTCAATTCTTTCCATTGGTCTATGTGTTTGTTTTTATGCCAAGACTATACTTTTTTGATGACTATATCTTTATAGTTTAGCTTGAAATCAAAAGAGGTGATGATGCTTGTCATCTTCTTTTTCAAGATTTGTTTGGCTCTTTGAGGTCTTTTCTGGTACTACATAAATTTTATGAGTGTTTTTTCTGCTTCTGTAAAGAATGGCATTGGAATCTTGATAGGGATTATATTGTATCAATAAATGGCTTAGTAGTATTAATATTTAAACAATGTTAATTCTTCTAATCCATGAACACAGGGTACATTTATATTTCTTTGTATTTTCTTCCATTTTTTTGACCATCTTGTAGTTTTCAGAGTGGATATCTTTCACCTTAAATTTATTCCTGTGTTTTTTATTGGTTTCTATGATATTGTAAATAAAATCAATTTATTTTTCAGAAAATTGTTCATGTGTAGAAACATTGTTGATTTTTGTATGTTACATAATTTTGTATCCTGCAATTTTACTGAATTTATTGATTAGAGTTAATTTTTTTGATTGTGGATTTAGGATTTTCTATATATAAAATTATGTCATTTCCATATAGAGAAAATTTTATTTCTTTTCCAATTCTAATACTTTTTATTTATATTTTTCCTGCCTGGTTGTTCTAGCTAGGACTTCTAGTATTAAGTTGAGTAAAAGTGGTGAAAGTAGGCACCCCTGTCTTGTTTCTGATTTTAGATGAGCATCTTTCAACCTTTTACCATTAAGTATGATGTTAATTGTGGGCTTGTTATATATGGCCATTAATGTATTGAGATATATTTCTTTTATGCCTCATTTGTTGAGTTTATATCATAATTGAATGTTGAATTTTGTCAAATGCCTTTTCTGCACCTATTGAGATGGTCATGTGACCCTTTTCTTTCGTTCTATTAATGTGATTTACCACATCAATTGATTTGCTTATATTAAATCATCCTTGCAACCCAGAGAAATCTCACTTGATTATGGTGAATGATCCTTTTAATGTACTGCTGAAATTGGGTTTTCTAACATTTTATTGAGAATTTTTGCATTTATAATTGAACATATTGGTGTGAAGATTTGTTTTCTAGTAGCATCCCTTTTTTTTTTTTTTTTTGCTTTGATATCAGGATAATGCTGGCTTCATACAAAGAATTTGGGAGTCTTCCCTCCTCTCCAATTTTTGAAAGAGATTAAGAATCACTGTTGTTAATTTTTCTTTAAAAGTTTGGTAAAATTCATCAGTGAAACCATCTAATTCTTTTTTTTTTTTAATTTCTTTTCAGCATAACAGTATTCATTGTTTTTGCACCACACCCAGTGCCCCATGCAATACGTGTCCTCCTCAATACTCACCATCTGGTGGCCCCAACGTCCCACCCCCCACCCCTTCAAAAGCCTCAGGTTGTTTTTCAGTGTCCATAGTCTCTCATGGTTCACCTCCCCTTCCAATTTCCCTCAACTCCCTTCTCCTCTCCATCTCCCCATGTCCTCCATGTTATTTGTTATGCTCCACAAATAAATGAAACCATATGACAATTGACTTTTTCTGATTGACTTATTTCACTCAGTATAATCTCTTCCAGTCCTGTCCATGTTGATACAAAAGTTGGGTATTCATCCTTTCTGATGGAGGCATAATACTCTATAGTGTATATGAACCACATCTTCCTTATCCATTCGTCCATTGAAGGGCATCTTGGTTCTTGCCACAGTTCGGTGACCGTGGCCATTGCTGCTATAAACATTGGGGTACAAATGGCCCTTCTTTTCACTACATCTGTATCTTTGAGGTAAATACCCAGTAGTGCAATTGCAGGGTCATAGGGAAGCTCTATTTTTAATTTCTTGAGGAATCTCCACACTGTTTTCCAAAGTGGCTGCACCAACTTGCATTCTCACCAACAGTGTAAGAGGGTTCCCCTTTCTCCACATCCTCTCCAACACACATTGTTTCCTGTCTTGCTAATTTTGGCCATTCTAACCGGTGTAAGGTGGTATCTCAATGCGGTTTTAATTTGAATCTTCCTAATGGCTACTGTTGATGAACATTTTTTCATGTGTCTGATAGACATTTGTATGTCTTCATTGGAGAAGTGTCTGCCCATTTTTTGATATGATTATCAGTTTTGTGTGTGTTGAGTTTGAGAAGTTCTTTATAGATCCTGGATATCAACCTTTTGTCTGTACTGTCATTTGCAAATATCTTCTCCCATTCCGTGGGTTGCCTCTGTTTTGTTGACTGTTTCCTTTGCTGTGCAGAAGCTTTTGATATTGAGGAAGTCCCAAAAGTTCATTTTCGCTTCTGTTTCCTTTGCCTTTGGAGACATATCCTGAAAGAAGTTGCTGTGGCTAATATTGAAGAGGTTACTGCTTATGTTCTCCTCTAGGATTCTGATGGATTCCTGTCTCACGTTGAGGTCTTTTATCAATTTTGAGTTTATCTTTGTGTGCGGTGTAAGAGAATGGTCGAGTTTCATTCTTCTACATATAGCTGTCCAATTTTCCCAGCACCATTTATTGAAGAGACTGTCTTTTTTCCACTGTATATTTTTTCCTGCTTTGTCAAAGATTATTTGACCATAGAGTTGAGGGTCCATGTATGGACTCTCTAATCTGCTCCACTGGTCTATGTGTCTGTTTTTATGCCAGTACCATGCTGTCTTGGTGATCACAGCTTTGTAGTAAAGCTTGAAATCAGGTAACATGATGCCCCCCAGTTTTATTTTTGTTTTTCAACATTTCTTTAGTGATTCAGGGTCTCTTCTGATTCCATACAAATTTTAGGATTATTTGCTCTAGCTCTTTGAAAAATACCGGTGGAATTTTGATCAGAATGGCATTAAAAGTATAGATTGCTCTAGGTAGTATAAACATTTTAACAATGTTTATTCTTCCGATCCATGAGCATGGAATGGTCTTCCATCTTTTTTGTCTTCTTCAATTTCTTTTGTGAGTGTTCTGTAGTTCCTCGAGTACAGATCCTTTACCTCTTTGGTTAGTTTTATTCCCCGGTATCTTACCATTCTTGGTGCTATAGTAAATGGAATCGATTCTCTAATTTCCCTTTCTGTATTTTCATTGTTAGTGTATAAGAGAACCACTGGTTTCTGTATATTGACTTTGTATCCTGTCACGTTACTGAGTTGCTGTATGAGTTCTAGTAGTTTGGGGGTGGAGTCTTTTGGGTTTTCCATATAAAAAATCATGTCTTCTGTGAAGAGAGAGAGAGTTTGACTTCTTCATTGTCAATTTGGATACCTTTTATTTCTCTTTGTTGTCTGATTGCTGTTGCTAGGACTTCTAATATTATGTTGAACAAGAGTGGTGAGAGTGGGCATCCTTGTTGTGTTCCTGATCTCAGCGGGAGTGCTGCAAGCTTTTTCCCATTGAGGATGATATTTGCTGTGGGTCTTTCATAGAAAGATTTGATGAAGTTCAGAAATGTTCCCTCTATCCCTATTCTTTGAAGTGTTTTAATCAGGAACGGATGCTGGATTTTGTCAAATGCTTTTTCTGCATCAATTGAGAGGACCATGTGGTTCTTCTCTCTTCTCTTATTGATTTGTGAAGCCATCTAATTCTTAACTTTTCTTCATAGGGAGTTTTTGATTACTGATTCAGTCTCTTTAGTAATAATTGGTTTATTCAGATTTTTCTTTTTTTTTTTTTCTTCTAATTTAATCCTGGTAAGTTGTATTTTTCTAAGAATTTTTTCCTTTTCTTCTCGGTTGTTTAGTCTGTTGGCATATAGTTCTTTTTACTAGCCTCTTATGGATTTTTTGAATTCTGTGATATCTGTTTTGGCATCTCGTTTTTCATTTATAATTTTGATTTGAGTCCTTTCTCTTTTGTCCTTGGTTAGTTTAGATAAGAGTCTGTCACTTATCTTTTCAAAGAAATATTGTTGTTTAATATTTTCTACTGTATTCTGTTATTTCATTTATTTCAACTCTAACTTGTATGATTTCCTTTTTCATGTGAAATTTGGGCTCAGTTTGTCCTTCTTTTATTAGTTTCTTAAAGTGTAGAGTTAGGTGTTTATTTGGGATCTTCTTTTTTCCTAATGTAGGTGTTTATTGTTAAGAACTTCCCCCTTAGGACTGCTTTTGCTACATCTCATATGTCCTGATATGCTGTATTTCCATTTTAATTTGTCTCAAGAAACTTTATTTATCCTTTAATTTAGATTTGGTTCATTGGTCATTCAGGAGAATGTTGCTTAATTTCCATGTGTTCATGAATTTTCCAGCTTTCCTCTTGCTATTCATTTCTAGTTTCATGCCATTATGGTCAGAGAAGATACTTGGTATAATTTTAATATTGAATTTGCTAAGATTTGTTCAATGGCTTACATGTGGTCTGTCCTAAAAACGTGTTCCATGTATACTTGAGAAGAATGTGTATTCTGCTGTTTGATAGAATGTTCTGTGTATGTCTCATAGGTTCATTTGGTTTATAGTGTTGTTGAAATCCACAGTTTTATTATTTTTTAAAAGATTTTATTTATTTATTTATTTGAGAGAGAGAGAGACAGAGATACTGAGGGAGAGAACATGAGTGGGGAGGAGAGGGAGAAGGAGGCTCCCCATTTTAAGTGAATTATGCATCACTATATCGCTAGTCTTATTGCTATTACCATATTGTGGAATCCACTTTTGACTATATGTTTACAATTACCAGTTATTACCAGTGTGACTTATACTACTTTTTTATGTTTTTGTGATGTTAATTCACATTCTTTTATTTTCACTCAAAGAACTCCCTTCAACATTTCTTATAGAGCAAGTATGGTGATAATGGTGTCCCTCAGCTTTTGTCTATTCAGAAAAGTCGTTATTCTTCAATTGTTTCTGAAGAACAGGTTGGCCAGGTATAGAATTCTTGACTGACTGCTACTTTCTTCCATATTTTGAATATATCTTCTTATTGTCTCCTTGTTTCTGTTGAGAAATCTGCCAATAATCTTATGGGAGTTTGTTCCCTTATACATAACTTCTTGCTTTTCTTTTGTCACTCAAATTTGTCTCTTCATCGTTGACTTTTGTCAGTTTAGTTATAATGTATTTTGGTGTAGTCTTAGTAGAATTCAATTATTTGAGTCCCTTGGGACTCATGAATCTGGATGTCCATGTGTCTTCCTAGGTTTGAGAATTTTTCAGTCATTATTGTTTTACATGTACTTATTCTCCCTTTCTCTCTTTTTCTGGAATTCCATAAAGCAAATATTTTTTTTTTCTTTGTGTCTTATAATTCCTAAAGGGAATTTCTTTACTCTCTTTCATTACTTTTCTTTTATCTCCTCTGTCAGAGTAATTTCCAATGTCCTATCCTCCAGATAGTTGATTCTTTCTTCTGTATGGTTGAGTCTATTTTTGAAACTTTCTATTGAATTCTTCAATTTAGTTCTTGCATTTTCCAACTCTAAGATTTCTCTCTGTGTCTGTGTGTTTTGATGATTGTTATTTCTCTGTCAAACTTCTTGTTTTGTTCATGCATTTCTTTCTTAATTTTGTTTAGTCATCTGTGTTTTCTTATATTTCACTAAATTTTGTTAAAAAGATTATTCTGAATTTTTTATCTGACAATTCATAGATCTCTATTTCTTTAGGGCCAGTATATATTGGAGATTTATTAGTTTCCTCTGGTAGTGTCATATTTACCTAACACCTTTTTGCAATTCTTGACTACTTACATTAACATCTGTGTATTTGATTAATTGGGCTCCTCTTCCAGACTTAACATGTTTTCTTTGGCAGAAACAGTTTTTCATCAGTCAGCTTAGTTTAGGTTTCTGGGTTCTTTTGCTGGTAATATTCTTGGGCAGGTGGAGCCTGCTATTATGGTCTATTTTGGGGTGAGGCAACTGTTCAAGCTCTGAAGACAGGGATGGGAAGTGTGACATTGGCTGTGAACAGTTGGATAAGACTGCTGGCTTGGTTTCCTACACAAATAAGGCTATAGGATAGGTTCTGTATTTTCCTGGATTCTCTGGTCAGGTTTACTAAGTGGTCAGGATAGGCACTCTATTCTACAGTAGATCGAAGATGAATTAGTTTCCATTCTTTGGCAAGGGAGAAGGATGGGATCCAGGGCCTGTATAGATCATTGGTTGGGACCCAAATCAGACCAGAGTGTACAATGAATTCCCTGATCAGCTGAGGCCACCAGTTATGCTCTGCAGGTGGGAGAAGCCGTGGGTTGTGCTCTCTGTTCAAGTACTACTGTGCATAGGACTTTGAGTGGGCTATGCAGCTTCCTGTGATCTAGAATGTTTCATAGTTGGACAAGATTATTCAGCAGTGAGCAGGGTTACAAATTAGGTTTCCACCCTGTCACACTGGGAGAAACAGCTCTAAGTCTGGTAAAGTTGTCTTAACTTAAGAGGACCCACACCCTAACTTTCCTGATCAAACAGGGCCACTGGCTTTGTTCTTCAAATGGTTGCTTCTGCCTGTTCCCCTTTCAGCTTCAGGGCTGCTGGGCTACACTCCTTCCAGGAATTGTTGCCAACACTTCTGGTCATATGGGGTTGGAAAAACATTCTCCACAGTTGATGGGGCTACATCTCAGTTTCCTTGCCTGAGCAGGAGGAGGGGCCTGTCCAGACTACTTTCAAATTCCAAACAGGATCTCCAGTTGAATGGAGCCAGAAACTACCCACAGCCTTAGCTATGAATTGATAACCCTGCCTATGCATAGCACCAGAACAGTGGCTTTGCTCTGGGGATGATCAGCTCTGCCTGGCTGCCTCTCAGCTCAAGCAACACTGAACTTCTAGGAGTTCTCACCAGCCGGTCTGGTCAGATGGTACTGGTGGGTGGGCCTACAATTCAACTCCTTGCTTGTGCATTGGCAAATTAGGCTTTATGGCCCCAAATTCCTCATTTGAGGATGCAAACTAGACAGATGTGTAAAATACCAAGTTCCCTGGTCAGAGTGTGCCCCAAACATGATTCTGCTGATGAGCAAACCTGCTGGTTGGGATTATTCTGCTGATGAGCAAACCTGCTGGTTGGGATTACTACCTAGATACTAAAGTTATGAAATCAGTCTCCCAAGAGATGTATGTTGGTTGTTAGAAGCCCATCCTCCCTTCTCTGCCAGAGTCAGATTCCCAGTGCTTGGGCCCTGTAGATTCCCCTACAAACTCATGGTTTCAAGATCAGAGTAAGGGCTCCTGCAAAGTAACCTACAATGCTGGGGATTGGTTGTACCCAAAGTTTCTCTTTCTCCATTAGAGGAACCAGAGGCTCAAGGGAGACCTCTCTGCATGGTGCTATGCTGGGGCAATACAGTCAACACACAGCCATTTCTCTCACCCTTATAATACAGTCTGTCTTGGTCTCTGTGGTACCGGAGGCTTCAGCCTCACTGTTAGGTTTTAGTATTCTTTCAGTGTTTGTGGTGTACTTAAATAGTTGTTAGTTGTTTTTGTGAGGGGGAGTGAAGTCAGGAACAAACTATGTTACCAACTTGGTGACATCACTCTCTCAAATTTCCTTGGGATTTTACCTAATGTTATTTCTCTGTTCCTGAATTCCATCCAGGATACCACATTACATTTAGCTGGCATGTTTTCTTTAGGCTTCTCCAGACTGTGGCAGTTCGTAAACTTTCCCTATTTCTGATGACTTTGAGAATTTTGGAGGTACTAAAGAGGTGTTCTGTAGAGGCATTTTGTATCCCTGAATTAGGGTTTCTTTTTTTTCTTATGATTAGACTGGAGTTATGGGTTTGGGGGGAAAAGGCCACAAAGGTAAGGTGTTATTTTTGTCATATCATAGCAAGAGATCATGTTGTCAACATGACATTGCTGTGAAAGAAACCATGATCACCTGGCTGAGATAATGTTTGTCAGGTTTCTCCACTATGAGCTTCCTTTTATTCTCCTTTCCACAGAGTACTCTTGGGATGGAAGTTACTGTGCACACACTTAAGGAATTATGTCCACTCCACACATCTTGCTGGAGGAGTATTTACATAAATTATTCAAAATTCTTCAGAGGAAACTCTATTCTTCTTCCCATATTTATTTACTAAGTTACTTATTTGTATAAGTAGGAAGTCATGGATATTTATTTTATACTTTATATTATAATCTAATGCTATGTTACTTATTTTGCCTCTCAAGTAATTCTGTCTTTGGCCATTGGGCATTTTGCAGTTTCTGTGCCTTTTGCCATACTCCCACAGTTGTGTGTGGCATTTTGTTTTGTTTTCTGTTCTTCCTTTCTTCCTAGCATTAAAATATGCTCCAGGTTCATCATGCATATACTTGCCCCAGTCCCAGAATAAGGCTTTTCTTCAAAGACACTTGGCCCCTTTCATTTGGAGAACAATATTAGAAACCAAGAGCTTCTATAAGCCTGTTTGTATCTTTCACAGCATGAAAGATTTTAATTTTAATAAAGTCAAATTTATCATCTTTTTTTTAATTTCATGAATTTTGTTTTTGGTGTTGTATACAAAATATTAACAACAAACCCAGGGTCACATAGATTTTCTCCTGCACTTTCTTCTAGAATGTTTATAGTTTTTCATTTTATATTTAGGTACATAATCAATTTTAAAATAATTTTTGTGTGAGGTATAATATCTGATTAAGTTCATATTTTTATATAGATTTACGATTACTTTTTTAACACCAGTATATAAAAAGACTATCCTTTATAGCATCATTGATTTAAAAGACTATCCTTTCTATATAACATTGCCTTGTGCCTTTGTTAAAAATAAGTTAACTAAATGTGTGTGGGTCTATTTCTGTTATCTATATTGTTATATTCATCTATGTGTCTATTCTATTACCAAAAGCAAGTGCTGTGATCTCTAGAACTTTAGAGTAAATCTTGAAGTAGATTCGACGAATTTTATTTTGCTTCTTTAGGACTGGATTGGATATTCTATGTCCTTCCATCTGCATATAAATGTTAAAACCATTGTGTTGATATCTATAAAACAGCTTGCTGAAATTTTGATTGGGATAGAGTTGAATCTCTAGATCAAGTTGGAAGGAACTGACTTCTTACTGACACTGAATTTTTCATTCTATAAACACATAATGTCTATGCACTTATTTAGATCTTCTTTCAACAGTTTTCTTTTAGATTTTCTCCTGCTGATCTTGTGCATATTATCTTAGATTTATACCTAACTATTTACTCTTTGGAGGGTGGCTGATATATGAATAGTATTTTATTTTTAAATCTCACATTCTAACGTTTACAGCTAGTACACATAGTAAATTTTGAAACATAAGCAATGTCATGTTTAATCATTGCACTTGTGGTGTATAAACAATGAATCTTTGAAGACTGAAAAAATAAAATAAAATTTTAAAAAAACCTTTAAAAAATAGTGCAAATTCCTTCATTCTGGCCTACAACACCCTGCAGATCTTTCTAAGCCAGGATAAGCTTTAATTCCTAAAGTTTCAAACTCACTCTCTTTTTAATTTCTTGACTTATTCCAAGGTTTCTTCATATCCCAGGGCTCTTGCACTCACCCTTTATTTTGCCTCTATTTCTCTTCTCCTAAGTGTTTCCCTCCTTGCTTCTAACACTTTTCATCCTTTGGGTCTCAATCAAATGTGAAAGCGATCCTCTCTAATCACTACATCTAAAGTAACCAACTTTTCTTCCTTCACTTCTTTTCATTTAACCTTATAGCCTGAATAATACTTAGCATTATTTGGCATTATATTGTTTGTTTGTTATTCTTCTTTATTAATATTGGTCTTTACCCAAATAGAATATAAAGTAAGCAAGAGTAGGGACTTGGCCTTTTTCATTCACTACCTATTCCCAGTGCATATCACCATGTCTAAAACATAATAGATTCTCATTTAAATATCTTTGAATGAATGAATGTATGTTCTTTTAATACACCAAGGTCAAATATCTCAACTTCAACAAAATCTTCCTTCAGTCCCATTATTTATGGTCCTCCTTGTTCATATGCATCTTTTGTCTCCTATAATCACTATGAATAGGGACAGTAATTTATTCATCTTTGTATTCTCCATAACTTCAAAGAGAGTATCTTTCATTTGAATTTTTAAAAATGAATAGATAGCAAATGAACTAGTTATGAGAAGACCTTAGATCTGATCCAAACACATTTCACCAGTTGACTGTATAACTATTTGAGAATCACCTCATCTTAGTAGGTCTTATTTTAAAATAAGAAAATTAAACTAAATTGGTAATTCTTATACTTTTTGTTTCTTTTCAGGAAAGTATAGTAGACCCTGTCAGTGCTCTATGCTTATCCTCTGGGATCTCTTAACATTTTCATGAACATTAGATTCCCGTATGCTTTTATTTTCAATAGCTAGAACCTGTCTCCCTTTATTGGAAGACCACCTTCAAGCTTCCTGAGAAAGCTTTATCTGAAAACTGAGAGTCAGAATTACAACCCCTGTCCCCATCCTTACCCCTGGGAAACCATGAACCAGTGACTAAACATGTAGGTTATAAATATCCCAACTTCTTAGCCCTTGATATCCATTACTCTGAGTGAGGCATACTCAGTTTCCAGAGCCCCTCTTGGCAAAACAAACTCAATGGTACCCTCAGCAGAATTTAGTTTGCTATCTCACCCTTGCTTGGCTTGTTTCCATTCCTAGTCTCACTTCCTCACTTGGCAATGTGCCTTTTATGGAAACACTTCCTAATATATCACTTTCACATGAACCCTCATCTTAGAGCTGTTTCTGGGGGTATCCAACTTGATATATGAGGCAGTGGTTCAGAGACCTTTTTGATAGTCTGCTGAAAACCATGACTTACCTCAGGAAAACACACACACACACACACACACACACACACACAACACACACTATCTATACAAAGGTATTTATATGATCTATGAATTTCAATTTAAGAATCACTTGAGTAAAAATCTCTAAGGTAATGTCTTCTCAAATTCATTCACTCCCTCAAAAAGGTTTATTGAGTGTTTACTTATACCTGTCATTGTTATAATTCCCAAGAATATTGGAGTGGACAAACCAGTCAGAAACTTGCTTCTGTGGAATTTATCTTCAAGTGGAGGAAAATGATAATAAAATGCTTAAGAAATTGAGGAAGGTAATGTGAAGTGTCACTCAGATAGTTAAAATAAAAAGCTAGTGAGTAACTACCTTATGCATGATGATCAAAGGAGATCTCTGGGACGACAGGGCACTTAAGCTGAAATTGTAATGATAAGCAGAAGACAGTCATACGAAGATCAAGGGGTGGTGACACAGGCAGAAGGAACAGCCAGTGCAAAATTTCTAATTAGGAATAAGCTTGATAAGTCTGGGAATCAAAAATGTCTGAATGTCTCAAGCATGGTATGGAAAGTAGGGAATGGTATGAGATGAAATAAGAAAAGTTGTCAGGCATTGATGACAGGGAAAGTCAGAAGGAAAGTCAGCATAGGAAAATGGGGATAATGATAATCAGTGCCAGTCTTCTACTGTTAACATTCCACAACTAAGTGTTAATAATACAGGATTTGGACCTTTAAATGTGCTTTAATCAGTTCCATTTACACCAATCCTTCACTCTTCTCTCCTCACCTATCCCTTCCTCATCACCTGACTATAATTTCCTTCTCATTAAAGCTCCGTCAGAGGAGAAAATGAGGGGAAAAAAAAATGATGAGTAATCATATGAACTAGAAGTCATTTCTGAGTGACCCTAATTCCATGAATGATGAGAATCTCCTTGAATACCTGCACTGAAAAAAATGGACCATTCGTGACCTTCAGCTAGATTTAGAGTGAGGCTTCTATTCAGATGAAGTCACATGGAGGTGATGAAATCTTAGAGCATATGTGATATACGTTACTGATATACGTTATGTGATATACGTTATCTTCACTTGATGTTAGGTGGGTGGTGATTTGCACCGATGGCCACTGTCAGTATTGATTCCATGTGAATTTAATTTCAGAGAAAAAAATTATAGCTTCTAATTTTCTGAAGTCCCTAAAATCCAGTGAAACTTTGTCTAAAAGCACAGTAGATATTATTAAAGTCTCAAATTCTAGCATAACAAACAAACAAAATAAAAACAAAAACAAAACCTACAATATGGCTTCCGAAACATATTTTTTTCCAACTCTTTCACTAGCACTATTGTGGTTCTTCTACAACTCATGCCCCCTAAAGGAAAGGAGTCTTTTTGACAAAGAAAGCTTGATAAGACAGCTGGAGTTTCTTGGAAAATGTTGACCAAAGTAATTACTGTTTTTCTGATAGCAGCTGTAAAGTTTCTGTTGCTAGGGTAGAGTTTAACCCCAAACTAACTGAATTCTAAAGAAGTTATTGTTATAACTCCTGACACACGCATCAGGATATTACTTTTAAAAATATGAGCTATTTAATTAGATTAACAGCAATGATTTCTTTCTTAATACCTTAGGTTCAAAAGCTTTGCAAAAATATTTATAAAACAGATGAAAATGAGATTCTCCTTACTGGTCAGCTTATCCCTGCTGTGGTTTCCATAGTTGCATGTAGACTAACATTTAGCCCACTTGGTAAACAACAAAATGTAAGCTACTTTTTAAAAAAATATTTTATTTATTTGTTTGACAGAGATCACAAGTAGGCAGAGAGGCAGGCAGAGAGACGGAGGGAGAAGCAGGCTCCCCGCCAAGTGAGAGCCCGTCACAGGGCCTCGATTCCAGGACCCTGGGATGACGACCCGAGCCGAAGGCAGAGGCTCAACCCATTGAGCAACCCAGGTGACCCTGTAAGCTACTTTTGGATATAATTAAGCTTGAAGCAATATAGAGATAATATAGAGTAAAATTTAATATTTGTCTAATCCCAGATTACCAAATTATGTCTAAAATTTCTGTCTCCTTCTCTTCTCCTAAATTATCAAAACTCATTGTTTTATAACAACCAGTTACCAAGTATTTGCTAAGTGTCTACTATTTATAAAACAGGAATCACTTATAGATTACAAGGAAGTATAAAACATAATTTCTGTCTTTAGAGTTTATGCTACAGGTATGGCACTAAGATATATGGAAAAATAACTATGAAATTAGGCAATAAATTCATAGGTGTCATCATAATCAAAAGTTTATTATTTAGTGCCTGGTTGCTATGCAGGAGGATTCTGAGTAATACTCAAATAAATTATTTCACAAAATTGCTCTAGGAAATTTGAGGATGTCAAACCGTGAGAATAAAATGCTACCTTAATTATAACAAACTTGTTTATGGCAGTCATAATAGTAGTGATAAAGTTAGTAGGTATAAGACCCTACTAAGAACAGCAAATATTTACTAATCGGACACTGTATAAGACATGCTTTGCATTTATTATTTCTAGACCTCTCAACAATTCTGAAGTAAGTGCTATGTGCCACATTTTTACAGAGGAGAACTCAGGCTCACCTATACCCAAATTAGGAATTCAATCAGAATTCCTGTCAGGATTTATTGTCTCAGTCATGATGTCCTTAAACACATCAAATCAGGCTTTGAGGAAGAGACTAGATCAGAAATAACTTTAGCACATATGAAACTTGTTACAAACATTCAGTCCTAAAGGAAGTATCCATTTATTTTCTATAAATCTACCTAAAACCTTTTTTTAATTCCCCAACATGTAGAACATCACCTTAGGGTTTGTTTGTTTGTTTTTTTAACTCCACCTCCAACCATTTGTACAGAGGTTCTGAGTTTAAGTATGCAGAGGAAGGAGCTTCCTTCTACCAGTGATCAAAACTCTCTTTTTTATGTGCTGAACTTACCTTGATGTGTTTGCCTCTCTGGCAAGGTTGGGAGCTCTATTACTAGGGATCCTGCACCATAGATACAGCAGGCAAACATCCCCTTAGGCATTTTGGCCTCTTCAGACCTCCATCCCCTTCCCTAGCATGGGATTCTCCTCACTGATGTCACTTCTCAAAGAGCCAGACTCTCTTCTCCTCCAAAAGAAAGCCAACACAATTCCTCTCAATCATTTAGACTTTAGGAAAACAAAAACCAGAGTAGGATGTATCTTGTAAGTCACCTTTCTTCTGGCCCAGAAACAGGTATCTCTCCTGGCATAAGGAAATACACAAGATCATGATACTTTTGTGGAATGGATGAAGAATGAGAATGGGACATAAGGGGAAAAAAGCAAATTAATATCTCAGTTAATCACTCTGTCACAAAACATTGAAGACAACTAGAAATGAAATGAGCGAAGAAGACAAGATAGAACATTCTGGTTCACCTGATGTTTTATTAGTCTATGTGTAAACCCTTGCTACTCAAATGTGATTCTAGCACCAACAGCAATTGTATCACATGGGAATTTGTTAGAAATGTAGAGCCTCATTGTACACCCTATAATGAACACTGTTAAATGTGTTCAATAACATATACTAGTAAACATGTACCTTAACAAGATTCCCAAGTGGTTTATATGCATATTAGAGTGGGTTGAGAACCACTGGTATAGAGGGCAAAAAGCAGAAAGTATATTCAGGGTACAGTAAATAGTTCATTTGGCTAAAGCACAGAGTTTCTACAAAAGAAAGAGTTTAACATGTCTAGAAATGATGGTTGGTCCAGACAGTCAAGAGATTTGAAAGCCATGTTCAAGAAATTAAAAGTTTTCTATAGTCATGGGAAGACACCAAATTTTTTGCCCTAAGAAATGACATAATCAAAGACATGACTTACAAAGACTGGAGGAAGGGGACTAATTGTGAAAGAACATGATGATCAGTAGTCTCAAATCTTTTCTGTAAGATACTACTTCAAGTCCATCAGACACTTTCAGAAATACATAAGCTCCTTCAGGCTGCTGGGAGACTATTAAATGTATGAACATTTTATGTTGCAAAGATGTTCTTACTAATAACTTGAAAGAGTAATTTTTAACTCTTTGTGTCACTGAGTTCTACAAAGAAGCAGTGGGAGCTAGGGCTCCAGAGAAAGGAAACTGAATGTTCACAGCGAGTTAGAAACTAATGCTACACAGAAAATGTAGGGCGAACAGGGCCCTGGGAACATAGTAAATAGATCTTTCAGGTTCCTTAACGCTGAAGTATATACCTGCCCTTTGGCAATTCCACCACTTATTAGAATTCTTACCTGAGGGAGGTCAGAATACAGCATGAAGTTGGCTGTTGTCTTCCTACTGAAACAACCTTAAAGTCAGTGGTTTGCAACCACTGCTGCACATTACAATCACCTGGGGAGCTTTAAACACTACAGCTGCCCAGCCATGTCCACAGACCAATCAACTGATTATTTCTGGTTGTTCTAACAATCAGCCAGGTATGACTAGAGTCAAATAATGCCCTCAAATGGAAAATTACAATAAAAAGAAAATATTCTTCTGGTTCAGTGTGTGAAGTAAAATATAATGGCTATCATTTATTAAGTCTGTTATACCTTACAAACACTGAGATCTGTATTTCACATGCATTATCTGTTTAGGCTCTCCCTTGGTAATTTGTGTGTCAAGTAAGATTTTTACCACAATCTCCAGTTTACAGGACAGTAAACTGAGGCTCAAAGAAAAGAACACACTTGCCTACATTCAGGAAGTGGTCGAGCTAGGATTCAACCTAAAGGAGTAATATTTGGAGCCTGATCTTTGCTCAAAATCAACAATTCTGAGAATTATTTGTGAATTCATTCACCCTTTTTTACCCTAACCCAAGGCTACTGAATACAAAATATATATATTTCTAATATTATGAAAATAATGTATTTTGTGATTCAGTTTGTATACTCTCAGATTTGTTTTAGCATGCTGGGTCATTTTTAAATGCCATCAGTGCATAGGGTGGTCCCCTGCATTTTGCAGATATTTGATAGCTGCTTTTTAAATGAAGAAATGCATGAATTTGTAGGGACTTTGTAAGAGAAAACAAAGGTATCTGATTGACTCAATATACCACCAAAACAAAAACAAAAACACAAACATGACAATGCGTTTGTTTTTTTTTTTTTTTTAAGATTTTATTTTATTCATTTGACAGAGAGAGATCACAAGTAGGCAGAGAGGCAGAGAGAGAGGAGGAAGCAGGCTCCCTGCTGAGCAGAGAGCCTGATGCAGGACCCTGAGATCATGACTTGAGCCGAAGGCAGCGGTCCCACTGAGCCACCCAGGCGCCCCTGACAATGCGTTTTTAACAGTCCTTGTTAGTTGTTCCATCTTACTTGGTTTACTTACCAAAGATGGTCTATTCTCAGTATTTGGGGGCTCCGTTGGTCACTTTACTCCAGTCACACTGGAGTTCCTCAATCCAGTCAGTCTTTTTCCTATCTCAGAATGGGGAGAACCTCACACCCACTGTTCTCTCCGCTAGATTCGTCCCCTCTATACCTCTTCTCTTGTTCATCCCAACACCACCACTACCAGTCTGTGCCTGGGTAATGCTTTCAGATTATAATCTAAATGTAATTTTGTCACATAGCATAAAGTGACTTCGCAACACCCCCTCCTCCCATAATTTTCCCTATTTCCCCATTCTTTTCTTAAAATTACATTATCACAATTAGTTATTATGTATCTACTCTTAGGTTTATTTAATCAATAACAGATTTCCTACTAAAATGTGCCTTCCTGGAGCAAAGGAATACTGTCTTGTTTACCACGGTGTTTCTAGTGCCTAGAAAGTACCTACCACACAGTAGATGTTCAATAAAAGTACTTAATGTTAGGTGTTTTCTAAGTATTAGCTGGTTTAATCCCTAAAAATAACATTGGTTTCTCTTAATTCCCAGTCTTACTAGGTGATCTACATTCATATGGTTGTTTTTCTTCACTTCAGCAATTTCAATTGATGCTTAAAAAATAAATAACCAGCTCAATATATAATATTTCCATTTAGTAACCCACTTGTTTTTTGGAAAGATCTTTGTCTGTAGGAAATCAGAGAATCAATGTAAATTCAAGAAAATTCCTCAGAGACAGAAAGTAACTAGAAGATGAGTCTAATTCAAGAGGAGTTTCGTGATATGACCTGCTAATCCCAGACTGTGGGGGTAGAGGGGAGGCAGAATATTTTACTTCAAATCAATATCCTAGAATTTCTCAATGAATTTGAAAGGACTGGTTAATTTTCACATATAACTATGCCATTTTCTTATACTAATTCACCTTAAGGGACATACAGTGATGACTCTGAATCTATATTTGTTCGAACAGTAAATTTCATTCAGGGCAGAACCAATGTATACTCTAAAAACCTTCTAGGAGATTTTCCATACTTTTATCATCTATCTATCCATCTGGTAAATTTACTTCAACAAGCATTGATGACATGTCTACAATGTGCCTCACCCCATGCTCCTTGCTGTTAGAAAGCTAAAGGAAGCTAAAACAAGGTATTCAAAGAACTATCAACGAAATTGAGGTTACAAGATAAAATCCATGACTTGGGGGTAGGGGGAAGGTTGGAATTGAAAAGCATAGAGACAGAATTTACTAAATCGAGATATTGAGCACAACCAAGGACCTCACTTCAATATTGCCATATATGAGAAGCCCATATCATATTTAGTGGTGAATGATTGAAAGCTTTTTCTCTAAGATCAGAAACAAAACAGGGGTGCCCACTCTTATCACTCCTGTACAACATAGTACTAGAAGTCCTAGCCACAGCAATTGAGGGGCGGGGAAAGGATCCACATGAGATAGCAAATACTTGCACAGTTTAATAAGACTATCACTTTGAAGTCATCTGACCTCCTCTCCCCTCCACTTGTGTTCTCTTTTGCACGCGTGCTCTCTCTCTCTCAAATAAATAAATAAATAATTCTTTTAGAAAGTGAAATCATCTGACCTTTGTTTGAATTCTGGTTCGGATATTTATTAGCTTTGTCAATTTCCAGGAGCATATTTATGGTTACCTTACTAAGTTGTTACAAGGATTAAAATATGCAAAGTGTCTCACATAATATTCTTGAAAATATGCAACTCATACCTGATGAGAGGAAGAAAACAGCAATATTAAGTCAAAGAGGAAAAATCCGTGAAGAAGGAAAGATTCAAAATTCAGTCATTTATTCAATGCAAATTTTATTTTAGACCTAATATATGTCAGATCTTTTGGTTACTGTTTAAAGAAGATAGACATAATTTCTTGAAGTCTATGTTTAATGGGAGAAGTCACACAATGAACACGTTTTTAAAAAATTACAGTTCACAAAAGAAGATAGTGAAGAGTTGTAATATGACAGAGAAAGGCTTGACTGGAGTTATAGAAGCAGAGGAGTGGCCAGTCCAAGCCGATTACATGTGACATGATGATGATACCTGAACATGGAACTAGATGTGAAAATCTGGGGAAAGAGTATCCTAGGCAAAGGGCCACAAGGGGAAAGCTCAGAGGCAGGAGCCTGCTTGGTATGGATGGGGAGTGCATATGGAGTATAGTGAAGGAGGGGTGAGTGAGGTGAGGGTCCAGAAGTAATCTGGGCTCTAACACAGAGTGCCTGGAAGACTATGGAGCAAAAGGATCTGTTGGACCTGCTGCACTCCTTCAAGTTGTGCAGAAAACCAGTGCAAGTAAACCACTCAGGAAAGAAAGGGAAGCCTAAGGAATGAGGCAAGGAAAAAGGAGCCTAACTGGAATATAAAATCATGCTTTGTGTGAGTTCTTAGAAGCGTACTTCAGATTTAAGTAAAGGAAATTTGATGTCATAGTTACTTCATTTTCTTAAAAGGTATATATGGATTGCAAAACAAAATTCACCAAGAATTCTAATGCCTTCTAGGGCTTGGTTCTTCACTTTGGATTCCACTTCCTTTGGGTCAAATCTTAGTGAGAAATTTGGACAAAAGAAGTTGTTAAATGCTAAGTGCATTATAGTCTTCATAGAAAATTCTGCTAATAATTAAAAGTATTAGGGAAGCACAACTTGTATTTTTAAACAGTCTGTCTGTTTGAACTTCTCAAGAGAACTTATTGCTTCTTCTCTTGTTCTCCTATACTTTTTCAGACTCAGAGGCAGATTCAGCAGTTTACATGTCTGAATTCAACATGCATAGAATTAAAATATAGGTGAAAAATGATGTGTATTTCTTTCAAAGCAAGTAGATATTATTTATATAATGGATATTTTCAAAACCATAAAACTCTGTACCTTTGCTTTCTTTAAATCAATTTTCAAGAAAAAACAAAACTTTACATTCCCACTGGGCAGCACAAGAGTTTCCTTTTCTATACCTCCTGTTTCCTGTGTTGCTGATTTTAGCCATTGTAGTTTTGATTTGTATTTCCCTCAAGATCAGCGACTTTGAGCACCTTTTCATGTGTCTTTAGAGAATGTTTTCTTTAGAGAAATGTCTGTTCATTTCTTCAGCCCATTGTTTAGTCAGATTATCCATTTTAGAAGTGTTGAGTTTTAAAAGCTCTTGATACATTTTGGATACTAACCCTTTATCAGATATGCCATTTGCAAATGTCTTCTTCCATTCCATAATTGCCTTTTAGTTTTGTTGAATGTTTCCTTTACTGTGCAGAAGCTTTTTATTTTGATGTAGTCTCAATAGCTTATTTTTGCTTTTGTTTCCCATTAAAAAAAAAAAAAAGAGTGAAATCTTGGCACTTGCAACAACATTGATGGAGCTAGAAAATATTTTGTAAATGGAATAAGTCAGAGAAAGACAAATGCCATATGACTTCACTCATATAGGGAATTTAACAAAACAAATGAGTAAAAGGGAAAAAAGAGAGAGATTGGCAAACCGAGAAACAGACTCTTAACTATAGAGAAGAAACAGCTGGCTATCAGAAGGAAGTGGGTGGGGAGACAGATTAAATAAGTGATGGGATTAAGAAGTGCACTTTTGATGAACACTTCTTGTGATAAGTTGTATGGAAATACTGAAACACTATAGTGTACACTATAGTGTGTAATTAATATTACATCATATGTTAACTGGAATAATACTGGAATATTACATCATATGTAGTTAACTGGAATATTATATCATATGTATGTATATATAATATAATATAATAATATTAAATATTATTATATGTAATATTACTGGAAATTACATACGTTAACTGGAATTTGAATAAAAACTTAAAAAAAAAAAAAACCTCAGCAAAAAGAAGAAGAAAACAAAACTTTGGAACATCCCTAAATTATTAGGACTTTTTCTTCTATAAGCTTATAGTAGCACCACTTTATAATTTTTTTAGTTTACAGGTGAAATGCCAACATTCTTTGCAATGGTACCCCACATCCATATTCTGCCTTGTTACCTGTGTAGTTTTAGTAAAGATAATTAACTTCTCTAGTCTCTCCTGTATTTTTATGAAGAATAAATAAGCTAACAGATACAGTCTGTGTAACATATTCAACACAAAGTAGGTGTCCCATAAATGCGGATTCATTTCCTTAGTTTGAAAAATTACTGCTGAAGAATCAGGTCCCTTTACATCTTTTATGTTAATGAAAGATTCTCTTGTTAGTAGGTCTTTCTGTGCTGGTTCTGAGTCCAGGTGCTGTTCTGAACATCAGTCACCAACCTGTCCCCCAAGCCCTAATCTCTATCAAGTTTCAGTCCAGGATAAATGTTTCTTTCTCTAACTACCTTGGTGAATGATATCATGGATCTGTTCTTGACCTTGGTAATACAATTTCTTAACATTTGCCCTGTCAATCTTCATTACCATCTGATCCCCATTTGGCAACCTGTATCTTTCTTGATTCACACTACGATTTGAGAATTTTTATACTTTACCTGTTTAGGTTCTCGTACAGGATTTAAGGTAACTACCTAGAGCCAGATTGACCTGAGTTAGAATCTAGAGTGCCTTATTTACCAGTGTTGTGAGCTTGGGCCAGTCCCTTCACTTAAACAATCTTAGTTTCCTCATCTGAAAATTATAGACAGCAAACCCAGCCTCACAGATTAACGTGAAAACTGAGTGAAGTAAAGCATGGTAAGCACAGTACAATTATAGTACAGTAGCTAGTACAATTATATACTCAGGCAATCATTTAATAATGTCAAAGTTAAACACATACACAAACCCACACATATACACAAGAAGAGAAGGAAGTTCATTTAATTTTATTGCAGACTTAGACACTACTAAAAATTATCATGCAAGGAAATTCTGAGCTGTGTAGAATAAGGAATGTATCACCCACTTTTCCTACTTGAAGAATGGTATTAAGTTATAGCCACAATGTCCAAAACCAGATTATTTTAGCCAAGTTCACATGATGTGATTGTCAAATTGTGAGTGACAAAATATTTACCAGGAAAAATAATTTTCTTTAAAAAAAACAAACAAACAGAAATTCATATTGGCTATCCCTATTCCTCTATGATTCAAATCCTATTTATTATTCACTTAAGGAAAATAAATTGAAAAATCCCTCTCTATCCTCCCCTCTTTGGGATATTTCCTTCTTCACCAACTTAAATCAGTATATGAACTTGTTCTATCCAAATGAATCTTTAACTCAGTGGAAAAGTATACACAAATGTATGTTGAGGGAATTTATGTCAATGGGCTTTAAAACAAACAAAAAATATAAAACAGACTGTGCTGACGCAATATAACACTGTGGATTGTCAGAAGTAAAATTGTCTATCTTCACATTGTCATCCATCATGTTGCCTAAGCAAAATTGCAATCTCAGAGGAAGTGGGAAGGGGATGAGAAGTGAGAAGTGACTTAAAATGATTAGTTCCGCTCCACAGGCGCAGGAGCTGCCGAGTTAAGGACCAAGTCAAGCAGCTGAGTTGTGAATTTGTTTGTGAACTTGTCTGTGATTTGCACTATGAGAGAAAGTGAAGAGAACATGAAACCACATTTTAGAACGGCATGTAATGGTGAAAGGAATAAGTAGACTTTATTTTATTCTTGTTATTTCCTAACAACTTTGTTGAACCTGCAGACACCCACCCCCTCTTCTTCTCTTCCATTCATGCTTCCACATGTGATCCTGTTACTGTTAACCTTGCTACTAAAAACAAACAAACAAACAAACAAAAAAACGATGTAGTTACTATGAGTCAGGGATGTAACATTCATTTTCATTATGTCCGTCCTAAATTAGGGAAGTTCACCACTGTGGTTAAAAACACCAACTCTGGAGGTAGATTGGGCTGAATGTGGATTTTAGCTCTGCCATTACTTGCCCTGTGAACTTGGGCAAGTTGTTTAACCTTACTTTTTCTTAATTTCCTCACTTAAAAAAATGTTGAAGATGATGATAGACCTCCCTCATAGGCTACTCAATTCTGTAATTGTGGCATAAAAGCAACCCTGGATAGTATCGAAAACAATGAGCATGACCACATTCCGATAAAACAGGGGGCAAGGCTATATTTGGTTAGTGGTCCACAGTTTGCCAACCTCCTGGTTTAGTTCACAGAATTTTTCATACGGAAGGCACATGAAAGATCACTTAGTCTGACAGCCTTATATTACGTATGAGACAACTAAAAGACAGGAAGAGGCTGTACCTTGTCCACCTCCTCCCCTATCCCCCCCAAAAAATCACACAGCTAGTGTGAAAACAACAAAACTGATTGTTTTTCTTACATAACTCATGATATAATTTTCATCTGCAGCATTCTGAAAATGATGTCGTATTTTTCAGAAACAAAGGTTTTCCCTAGAACGGATTTCATACTTCCCAGTGGTCTTAGGTCCACTCCCCAGAAGCAGACCAAGAAGAAAAAAAGAAACTTTTTGGCAAGTGATAAGCACATAGAGGAAATAAGAAAGGGAAGCAGGGCAAACCGAATAAGGGTGAGATTTCAAGGAAAAGCCAAGGAGGATAAGTTGTCTGATTCTATGAGGAAATGCTAGAGTGTAAGTTGCTTAAGGATTTCTCTATTCTCCACCACATAATCATCAGTTAATGGGCACCGGCAAGGCTGCAAACTCTCCAGCGATCTCAGTGGTACAGAGCTGCTCCAGTCGCCCCAAGGGTCATATACTGAAGAGGATGAATGCAGGTACTGGCAGTAGACATCACTCAAAATAGTGTGTGTGGGGGCAGGAGGGATGTGGGGTCGGGAGGATAAAAATTTAGGTAGAGCTCTAGCATTCTGTTCTGCATAACCTTAATAATAGAGGAAAATAAATAAATAAGCTCGTCTGAAGGTATAGACCAGAAATGTCTCCTGCAAGCTAGATATCTGTTTGAAGTTCTTTTCTTGTTTTTTCTAGAAAAATTCATATGAACTTTGTATTTCACCTTAACTTCTTGATGATTACTTGAGGGTCTTTCCAAATGTATGAGTTTGGTTTGCTCTCTTCAAAAGTTATTTTATGGGGCGCTTGGATGGCTCAGTGGGTTAAGCCTCTGCCTTCACTCAGCTCATGGTCTCAGGGTCCAGGGATCAATCCCTGCAGCAGGCTTTCTACTCAGCAGGGAGCCTGTTTCTCACCCCCAACCCTTGCCTACTTATCATCTCTCTCTCTCTGTCAAATAAATACAATCTTTTTTAAAAAAGGGATTGGGAGGGAGACAAACCATAAGTGACTCTTAATCTCACAAAACAAACTGAGGGTTGCTGGGGGGAGGGGGGTGGGGTTATGGACACTGGGGAGGGTATGTGCTTTGGTGAGTGCTGTGAAGTGTGTAAACCTGGCAATTCACAGACCTGTACCCCTGGGGATAAAAATATATGTTTATAAAAATAAAAATTGAAAAAAAAAAAAGTTGTTTTATCTGGTGCTCGCTTCGGCAGCACATATACTAAAAAAGTTGTTTTATCTGGTACCAAACTTTTTTAACTTTAAATTTTAGTGTTTGTTTGTTTGTTTTTTAACCATCATTTCCCACTCTGCTTTCTTTCTTTCCTGGTAAAACATCAGTTTTAGTCAAAATAACAACTTAACGGCTTTCTTTTTGCATATCCATTTATACTTCCCTCTCCATATAGAAGGATGGAAGGGGGTAGCTATCTCCTTAGATACCACATGAAAAAAAAATGATGAAAAAAAATTAGTAAGCATTCATTTTATTAGTCAGGTCTCTTGCAGTAAATTCTTAAGTGCTTTTTAAATATAATTTTAAAAGAATCTGAGAAAGAAGTTTTCTTCCCTAACTCAATTCCACTTTGCACTAAGATTAAATTGATCTATGATGCCATGTCATTTCTTTCAAATACTTTCCTGTCCCTTTGTACATGGAAATGGCATAAAAGATCCTCTCAAATCACTTGTGCCATTTATATAATATGAGAAGTGTTTTGTTTGTTTTGTTTGTTTTGTTTGCTTTCTTTCTTGGTTAAATCTTACCACATTGTCCCAGAAGTGTTTCGGTTTTTTTCCTTCTCTAATCCTCCTTAATCCATGACTGATCAGTATTGTTTAAGTTTGTCTATGACTGCTGTCATACCACTAGCCCATAGTTAAGTAGCTTGCAAAACCTAAAATGTTTAATACTGGAAAAAGTTTTGCTCATCTTTGATCAAAATGATGTGGCAACTATAACATAGCTAATAAATGAGCAAAGGGTGACTGGAATCCAGGCTATCCTACATCTATGTCCAGAATTTGAAATCCCTGCACTGATATTAACATTCTCTGCATCAAGGCTGACTTTGCCAGCCATTTATCTCTCTAGTCAGACGCTGATTTGCCAGTAAAGAAACTTACCTCGAACGTTCCCATTCCCCATCCTTGCAGGGCCATTTTAAATAGCATCTTTTCTGTAAAGGCTTTTCTATTTGATTCCAACCAGTTGTGTTCTCTTTTTCCTTCCGTCTTCTTGGATTAGGTCCTTCTTGGTCTATGCCTGTCTTGTGACATTAATATTCTACCACTTAAAGTAATCATTTTTGCTATCCTCCTCAGGCTGCTACAATTTAGTTCCTTGCGGGGAGGAGCACTGTCTAATTCATCTTTTTGTTCACCCCAGAACCAAGCACATTTCCACATGCATAGATATGCTCAGTATATTCACTGAATTGGTGAATTAAATTTTGATACCCTACGAATAGAGAAGACCTCGTCTGATGATGTTCAGGTACACCTCACATCTCCTGAATGATCATTCACATTGGTGACTTCTGGTAATTACAGGTACTGAAGAGTTAGAAGGCCCTTGCTGTAGCCTGAACTACGAGAGTTTCTCTTATGGAACTTTGGCAGATTGTTACTGCCCAAATAGTTTAGTCAGAGTTTCCCAAATGTTTGCATATCAGAATCTTTTCATACCACCAACACTATTTTTGCCAAATACATGTACCACCTAATCTGTTATTTTTATTGGTATTTCCTTGAATTTAATCACCTTTAACTTACATAAATGTATTTTAAAGAAAGGTGATATCACTACCTTTTGTGGAATTTCAGTACTTTTGGCCATAAATGGAATGTAAGCATAACGAAATAGATCAATAATTTGCATCTGAAGACTGACCTTTTATTTAAAATGGTAAGGGAAGTTTAATGGCATGCTGGTGTCAACTGAGACTTTTCTGGCAGCTTTATCAGGATGGAAAGGGAATTGAGCCATGTTGTGATACAATCCCATTTAAATCTCTGTCCATATACTATGCAAAACCATCTCCTGAACCATCCAGTGTCTACATGCAAACTTCTGGATAAAGTGCTTGTTCGAAGCGTACCCACTCCCAAAGTATTCATTGCTTCCTGTTGAATCATCATTGGCTCTGACAGCTAAATCACTCAATCCTAAACTCTCATTAAGATAGTTTGTTTAATAAAAAATAAAATAATCTGATTTAAAAATAGACAAAGGACCTGAAAGAAACATTTTTCAAAGGAAGATACACGAATGGCCAAGAGGTACAGGAAAAAGTCCTTGACACCCCTCATCATTAGCAAAGTGCAAATCAAGACCACAATGAGGCAATAACTTATACCTGTTAGAAGGGCATCAACAAAACCAAACACATTTAACACATCAACAAAAACACACAAAAAAGACAAATGCTGGTAAGGATGTAAAGGAAAGGGTATCCTTTTGCACTGTTGATGGGATTGTAAACTGGTACAGCCACTTTGTAAAACAGTAAGCATTTTCCTCAAAAAACAAAAAGTAGGATTATCATGTCATACAGCAACTCTACTTTTAGGAATAAATGCAAAGGAAACATGAACCCCTCTATCAAAGAGATCTCTCCACCCCCATGCTCATAACGGCATTACTTACAATAGCCAAGACATGGAAACAAACTGAGTGTACACTAATGGATGAATGGATGAAGAAAGTGTGGTGCATATACCCAGTGGAATAAAAAAAAAAAAAAGGCAATCCTGCCTTTTGTGAACACATGATGGAAACTGAGAGACTTCAGTGCTGAGTGAAATAAATCAGACAAAGACGAATACTGCATGACCTCACTTACATGTGAAATCTAAAAAATAAATAAACAAACAAACTCAGAGAGAAAATATATCAGAGTTGTGGGTACCAGAGGTGGAAGGTGGATGGAGGGAGAATTTGAGGGAGGTGGTCCAAAGGTGCAATCATCCAGCTGCAAGATGAAGTGTTAGAGAGGTACAACAGTATGACTGTAGTTAATACTGCTGTATGGCATATCTGAAGATTGTTACAAAGTAAATTCTGGGGCACCTGAGTAGCTTGGTCCATTAAGCCTCTGCCTTCAGCTCAGTTCATGATCCCTAGGTCCTGAAAATGAGCCCTGATTTGGGCTTCCTGCTCAGTTTGGGGATGGCTTCTCCCTCTCCCTCTGCCCTTTCACTCTGTTCGTGCTTGCTCTCTCATGCTCTCTCAAATAAATAAATAAAATCTTAAAAAAAAAAAAGTAGATGCTGAGTTGTCATCACTAGAAAAATGCTTCCCCCCCCCCTTTTTTTTGTTTTTGTTTTTTATCTGTATGAGATAATTGATGTAACTAAACTTATTGTGGTAATCATTTCATAATACCTGTAAGTCAAATCATTAAGCTATAAACCTTAAACATATACAGTCTTATATCAATTACATCTCAAGAAAACTGGATATTTTTTTTAAAAAGATAAATTACAGTGAAAAGAATGACATTGGTAAAAATTGTCCGTTGGGCTTTCTAGCCTGAAAAGAATTGTCTTTATTTTTTAGAGCAATTTTTTGTGCTCTAGGCCACCACATAACACATCCCTCAGTAGAAACACTTCTTTCACAGCTCTTAATAATTTATTTGAAACCAAAAGCAAATTCATTTTCTCAGGAACTAGGAACAAAACGTGTCTTCATGGCAGTTGTAATATGGGAGAATTATGTTAAAACATGGAAGAAAACAGTGGTTGTTATCACCTGCTCTTAAGGTTTCCAATTAAAGAAAATCTTCACTCCAACAGACTTTGACTAGTTCTGCATTCTTCCTTTTCTGCAGGAAAGATTTCTTAATCACAAAACCTTTGACACTTCCATAATATTGTGAAGTGGAGATAATATTAGAACTTACTTCATAGTATTTTGTGAAAATTAGTGAGGTGTAGAGAGGTGAGAATATAAGTATCAGGAAAGGTCATTTGGTATCCACAATGACTTATGTGTCATAGTTAAATACCAAACAAAGGTATATTTTATTATTAAGAAATATTGCATATTAACCATAATTAAACTATTCTATGAGTATTAATATGAGCTCTTTTAAAAAAGATTTTATTTATTTATTCAAATGAGAAAGAGAGAAAGTGAGTGAGGGGAGGGATATAGGGAGAAGCAGACTCCCTGCTCAGCACGGAGCTTGATATGGGGACCCTGGGATCATGACCTCAGCCAAAGGCAGAGGCTTCATGGAGGGAGCCACCCAGGTGCCCCAGGAGGTCTTCTATTTTTTTTTAAAGATAGTAAATATTTTATGACTTTTTAGGTGATACAGTTTCTTTTTTTTTTTTTTTAAGACTTTATTTATTTATTTGAGAGAGAGACAGTGAAAGAGAGCAAGAGAGGGGAGAAGGTCAGAGGGAGAAGCAGACTCCCTGTGGAGCTGGGAGCTCTATGTAGGATTCCATCCCAGGACTCCAGGATCATGACCTGAGCCGAAGGCAGTTGCTTAACCAACTAAGCCACCCAGGTTCCCAGTCTAACTAAATGGTTAGACAGCAAAACTGTTGTGGAATTCATTCAACATATATTGATAAGGTCTTACCATGTATAAGTGGAGCTAATTCAATTGTTTGACATTAATACTACAATATTTGTAACAATAGGTCCCAGTTACTCAAATATAAACTTATTGAGGACCTTTATTCCTAGTCATTCTTGTTCATAATTTATTAAATTTTTATGTCAGTTCCTGTATGTATTTACTTATGTTTATTCAGTCACAGCATGATTTTTTTTTTTTAAGATTTTATTTATTTGACAGAGAGAGAGAGCGAGAGAGATCACAAGTAAGCAGAGAGACAGGCAGAGAGAGAGAGGGAAGCAGGCTCCCTGCTGAGCAGAAAGCCCGATGTGGGGCTCGATCCCAGGACTCTGAGATCATGACCTGAGCCAATGGCAGAGGTTTAACCCACTGAGCCACACAGGCGCCCCCAGCATGATTGTTTTTAAACAGTTTTCAAGGTGATTGTTTCACACATGACTATGGGAGCTGCTAAAATGTAATCCTTCACCCTTAACATGAATCTGAGAGATCAGATGTCCTAGACTGACTCATTCATCCTTATTGGCCAGTTGCAGGGACATTCATGTAACATAGATATGGTAAATTTAGGTTCTTCTTCTAGTCATATTCAAGTTCCCATGTTATAATTTCTATATCAAAACATATGGTTAGTCATAACACCTATTCCACCTATAGTCGACATTTGTGACTTTATCTGTTCAGCATCCATTCTTCCTCTTTCTGGTAATAGCACTTCAATAACCTGACTTTGGGTCATTGTTTCTCAACCATTCATAGTCCACATAGTTTGGATTTGGGTCATCCCAACTTCAGGACCAGGAGTGATTGCAGGCTCAGCAATTAGCGTAAGTGATAGGTTGAAAATAGGAGTGGGATCCAAGCACCCCCCAGTGTCCTATCATGTAGTTTGGTGGAGTAATAAAATTGCTAATCCTCTCAATGTTGTTGAACTGGAGTAACTGATGGTTATCTTTGGGAGACAGCCCCAGATTGAAGCCAACTTTCAACAAACAGATGAAATGAGAAACTTTAAGCATTTTGAATCTACCTGTACTGAGTTGAACACCCTTGACTTAATCAGTTACATAACCTATTATTAACTTACATTTACTAGTCTGAGTTTGGTTTCTGTCCCTTTCAAGCCCAAGAGCATTGGATAATTACTTCACAGAATTAAATGAGTAATTGTTGATGTTCGTCACAGAATAAGCAAGCTAGTAAACAAGTAATACTAATAGGTATTCACTATGAATAATAATTGGAATTTTAATTTATCAATTACTGAATGTCTCATACAAGGTAAGTAAATGCAGTGAGCGTGGAGAATAATAAAATAAGAATACAAGTCCCTCATGGAATTAACAAATGGAGATGTTTTCAGAGTGAATTTAAAGAAAAACAAAACAAAAAAGCAAGGCTCTACAATTGGCTTTAGATGCACAGAAGGAGGAAGAGACTAACCTTTTAAGACTTTCATATGCCCAAGTCCTCTAATTTTTGGAGGCCCCTTGATATAGTATATAAAACATATTAAAATGCACATTTCCCATACGAAATTTAAATTTTATAATTACAGACACAATATTACCTTTTCTAGATATTTAATTAAACATTAATTAATTTCAGCATTGTAGTTTTCTAATTTGGAACCAATATGTACTTCTTTTTTCAAGATTTCTACATTCTTTATAGGCCCTCAAAAAGCTTGTAAACCGTAGGTTCTCTCAGGCATCTACTGGATAGATAATCCTTGCAGAGGAGCATCAGGAGAAACCTTGGAGTATGTGACCCACATTCTGGAAAGCTTCATTTCACAAGTCAGATTACCTCTCACTGGCCATCTCTCAAAGTTATTCCTAAGTAACCAACTTGAGAGCAATTTTGAAAAGTTACTCTTTGGGACCTGCGGTGTCACTGCTTACATCAGTTTTGCTCCTTTACTTATATTGATGAAACTCAGCTTTCCTCCTCCTTCAGGTTTTGAGCCGTAGTTGGTAAAAAGGTAAGGGATGTGGTGTTTTGTTACTACTGAGCCTGTGAGTGTAATTTGTCTCCTTGTGTGGCATTAGAGCTAACATAATTTCCTCATCTCACAATTTTACCTCCATTTGGAGCATCAGTAACTTCATTTTGTACTTTAAGGCACACCTTTTCTGTATTCTTGAAGATCGATTAATTTGAGGTGTTGCTAAAAGGTATAAAGGACTAAAGAATATTAAAGGGAAAAGAACTTTCAAAAAGCTTCTAGTACTCAAACTCTTAAAATTTCCTGTTGGTCATTTGATTGTTAAATCAAATCTCCATTAGAGGCAGAGATCCTTTCTTTTGGCTAAGATTTTATTTCTGTTGTATTAATTCACTAGATGAGACAAGCTGAGAACTAACTGCAAAGTAAACAAATCCACAGAAGTTTTATTTATAAAGTCGCATAGTTATTAAGAAGGTCTGAGTCCTTCAAATTTTTCTTATAATTTGTATAATCTTATAGCACTTAATTTTTGCTTCTATTTCCTCATATAAGGAAAGATTATAATAATAACATTTCATAGAAACATTATAAGGATTTAATGTTATTACATGTAAAACATATGAAACAGTATCTGACACATTAGTATTTCATTATTATTATTATATGCTAATTTTTAGTTAAATAATTTAAATTGACTTTTATGTCATCAAACTTACTATGACCAAGAATTACATAAAAATGCAGGTTTAATGTTAGTGTTAAACTGCTGGAGGAGAAACAGGCAGGACTCAGTGAACATAGAATTTACATAGAATAAGATAACAGTGAGCCATAAGCCCATGGTTTGGAATTTGTAGTAATTTAGGAGAAATTTTATTTCTCAGACACTGTGAAAGCAAAGGTTTGCCAGACAAATAAATAAAGGGTATTTTTGACTAGCATAAGAGAAAAATATTTGATAAAATTTAAACTACTCTATGATCTTTTTGCATAGAAAAATAAGTTAAGGTGCATTAATGTGTAAGATGCATAGAGAGGTTATTTAAAAATGGTTCTTATTTGTATATTATACTAGGTCCAGGAAGCCATATGCTTGAAAACATGTTATTAGTAATTGGATAAATTTATGCTGTTGTAGGTCCTGAAAGTAATAAATGTATATTTTCTTCCCACATAATATTTCTGACTTTTTCCCTACTCTTCAGTATTACTGAAATTTCTAAACATTAATTTAAAAGAACTCAATCAATATTTAAAGCTAAGAGATCCTTTATTCATTAAAAAAAAAGGTACAAATATTTAAATGACTTTGCAAAACACATAACCCACGTTCCATAAGACTTTCCTCAAAATCATCATTGCTGATGATTTGCCACCAGCAGCAGGTTAGTGAAAATGACTTAGCATCTGTGGTTATATTCTATACTTGTTCATCATGAGATAAAAGGCTATGATATAGAATGTCACATTACCCCCAACCAACCGAATCATGTTAGTTTGTGGGGAAGGAATGAGGGTAGCAGAAGGACAGAGTGAATTACCTTTTGAATTTTATACCATAGGCATATAAGGTCTATTCCAAAATTAATGAGGAAATTAATTTAGTTGAGAAGTTTTTATCAGGATATTCTCTTTCCTTAGCTTCCATAATCACAGTAGTTTTCCTCTTACCTTTTGGACCAGTCCTAATTTGGTTCTTCGGATGGCTGTAATTGTCCTTTACCAGAAAATTTTCTTCTAGATCCTCTAGTTTTCTCATTCTGTTCATCCTTCTGAGAAAAGTCTCATATGCTCTTATGACTTAAGTTATTTACATCATCAGGATCTTCACGAATACACTCATTCATTAAAACATAGGTATTAAGTGTCCACTATGGACACTAGGTACTGCAATACAGTGGTGAGTAAAGCAGACAAAAATCTCTATTTTTAACTTTTATTCAATGCAGTAAGATAGAAATAAAATGGGTAAAATATAAGATGATTGTAATATGTTCTAAAGAGACAAATCAAAGCAGAAAAGAGATATAAAATTGTTAGAATGGAACACAGAAATTTTGTGTTGGTCCCGCCTCCCTCCTCACTTCTGAGCTGAAGCGGAGGTTCAGAAGCACATGGATCAAAACATGTGGTGCACCTTGGATGGCTAGCAGTTTCATGACCGAAACTGAGTGTATTATCACCAGGAGCTTCTACCAGCACTACTGAATTGCTCAAAGAAGAAGTGTATGAATTATCTTTGGATACTTCTCTCTCATTCCCCATATTCTACCCATCACAAAGTTCAGTCAGGTATCACATGATTCTGGTCACTTCTCTCCATCTTCATTGTCACTATGCAGGTCAGCATCAACTCTCATCTGGATTCCTGCAATAATAAATCCCCCTATAGCTACTACCATCTTACTTCCAATGTCATTAAAACTCATCTTATCAGTCCTCTATCTCCACAGATCAATGGTCCCAAATTGCTACTAAGAAGCTCTCCAAGGGCATTAATCTGAGGGCCACTCTTACTCTTCTCCTCTAGTATTATTTTTTTTAAATATTTTATTTATTTACTCGAGAGAGAGAGTGAAAGATAGAGAGTATGAGAGGGGGAGGATCAGAGGGAGAAGCAGACTTTCCACTGAGGGGGGAGCCCAACTCTCAGGTCTTGATCCCAGGACTCTGAGATCATGACTTGAGCTGAAGGCAGAAGTTTAACCAACTGAGCTACCCAGATGTCCTTCTTTTCCTCTAGTCTTATAGTTCTTCCTTCATTCTTCATTTATGCCATCTTCTCTTGGTCCAGAATATTTGCATATGCTATTCCTTCTTCCTGGAACGCTCTTCCCCCAACTCTTCATTAGGCTAACCCATCTTTCAAATCTCAATTGATGCATTAATTTAACCAGCAAATTTTATCTAATACCTCAAACTGATTTATTTGTACCAATTATGAATTCCATAATATCCTATCTTTCCCGCTTTATGATACACACTATACATTATTACTTCTATAATGGCTCTACCCATACTACAGTGTAAGCTCCAAAAAGATAAGGAGTATGTTTGCCTTTTCAACACATCATCCCCAATGTTTGTCAAATAATGTTTAACATAGAGTAGGTGCCTAATACATATTTACTGAATAAATGAATAAATATTATAGTAAAGACTAAGGAAGGACAGATGGTGACTGGTTTTATCTGGAATTTGTGTGCTTCATACTCAGAGATGATTTTGAATCATGATCTCTTAATAGTACTTAAATTTTGCCTTCTTGCTATGCTTCTGGGATCATGGAGGATGCTCTCCAGCAACTAATACATCTCGATTCCAGCAGTGTCCTCCTTGCACATTATTTTTCCAACTTTCACATTATTAGGCTGTGTTATCAGTTCCAGAGAGAAGTTCTCGTGTTGATTCTGCTGTACAATAAGACTCACTTTAGATATAAGTTGATCTCAGATGTTATAAGTAGTGGGAATATCTTTTTGGTTATATTAGTAGTATCTATTGGTAAGAGATATCCCTGAGATGTTACCACATAAAGAAAATATTCTTTTATTGTTTCTCTTTAGATTGCCTTTAATACATTGACTTCTTAACCCTATCTTAGTTCCCTTGAAATGTCAGCTCCTCTCTTCTTAAGCCAGTCTATCATCATCACCTTAAATTTACGTCCACTCAGTCTTTATACATTAATGTTATTAAAACTTGTTTGTTGTCCTGTCCACTCATTATGCTTTATTCATTAAAATTTGTTAATATTTGTTAACTTCATGCTAAATGCTACAAATATATTTACATCATTCTATAATCAAATGAAGAAGGTACAATTATCATTCCCATTTTTACAGAAGAATGAAATGTGGCTTAGACAGGTATACTGACCTATGGAAGTTACAAAGATACTAAGTATTCAAACTGGGATTTGAACCCAAATGAAGTTCTGCCTCCAGTTCCTTTGAAACTCACAGTTTGCATTGTGCTATTGTTTTACTTGCTGAGATGCAGTTACTTTGATTTTAACTCTTTGACCTCGCCTCCCTTATTTTTCTGTATAAGACTAGTCTTCCACAAGTACTTGTTTAATTGTTCACTGGGCTATTTTTATTACCAGTGGATGACAATATTTTTGGTATTGTTCTGTTAACTAAATATTCTTCTTTCAACCTAAACTGAAGGGAGGCTGGATGTGCAGAAAGTGAAACATGGATAACTAATGGTCAGAAGGAAAAATCCTGTTTTGGAGTGCTTTCCAGAAAAAGACAAGTTTCCTAGGTTTTCACCAGTTAATTACCTGGGGTTCAAACTGATTTAGGACTCCTCTGGATATAATGCTGGTAGACTAAACTTTGTTTTCTCTTGAATATGTTAGCTTGTGTAAAAGATTCCCACTGTATAGAAGTGTAAAAAGAGGAAAACTGGCAATTTTTCTCTGCCATGGATCTATATTTTGTCCTTGAAACTCTCAACCGGAATAATTACAGATGGGAGAGTTAAGGATTTCATCTCTCTTCTCTCTCCTTCAGTCTCCCAGTCTGCCCCTCAGCGGACTCCTTGAGCCTGGAGCCCCGCAGAACGCCAGGCTGTAGAACCGCAAGGTTTATGGCGTTGCTTTACCTGTCTCACATTCAGAAACTCCCTTAGTGAAGGCACAGAGCTCTCTCTGCTCGCGTTCCCTCACAGGGGAGCTGTCGGATTCCCTCCTCGAAGCCCTCCCGCCTCCACCCTCGCCTAGGAATCATTCCCCAGAGCCGCCCCAGGAAGACCCTCTGACCTAGGCGGGGTGCGGGCCAGGGAGGGAGGCGATCAAGAGGTAAATGGGTCAGGAGCTTGGCTGGGACCAGGACCCCGAGGAGTCCCGGGTGCTGCGGGGACTGTCAGCCTTCGGAGCGCCGCGGGCCCACTACGGCGGGTACTGGCGGCGGGAGCCTCCCCTCGGTTCAGACTTGGGCCAGACAAGCCTGGAACCTGGCGCTCCGGCTCCTCCCGGAGCCGCCGACGGCTCGGCGGGCCCCGGGAGCTCTGCGGCAGCTGAGAGCCGGCAGCCGGCATGGTCTCGGACTTAGGGGCCAAGAAGGCTGTTTAGTCTTGGTTAGGGACACTGGCTTTGGAGTTCAATTCGGGTTCCGCCTCTAGCCTACTAGGTGACCTTGGCCAAGTCGCTTCGCTTCAGCGCACCAGCTTCTAAATCCCTATGAGGGAACTGAGGTGATGGCTAAATCCTGGGACAGTTGTAAGAATTAATCAAGCACTCCTGGCAAGTAGTAGGCGCTCAGTTAATGGGTAGCAATGATCAGCAATAGGAGTTAGAAGCGAAAACTGCTCCGGGTCCCGAACGTAGGTTTGGGCTCTGGCTTTTCCCGTTCCTCACCGAGGAGTGGGGGAAGGGGCAGCGGCATCACCTGCCCTACATCCCCTCCTCCCTCCTCCCTCGTTCCGAGATAACTCGGGAGTACCGGGAGAGGAAGGCGTCCTGGCCTCGGGCTCCCTCGCACACCCAGAACCCCCAGCCTTGTAGCCGCTGCTGGCCCCCGCGGCACGTCTCTCTCCCTCGAGCTGAGGAAACATTTCGGCCGTGAATTGAGTATCTCGCTCCCTCTCCAACCGCCGAGCTCACTCGCTGCCTCCTCCGGGTTCCGGTGGCATTGGGGAGCCGGGCAAAGGCTCGGGCGGCAGGGAAGAGGCAGCATCGGGGTCTCAGAGTGTCTCCCGGCACTGGCGAGGCGAGCGAGAGCGAGGTGAGCGGAGAGAGAGGGAGAACGCCGGGCCCCCAGGCGTCCCTAGGCCCCTTCCTCATTTTGCTGCCTTCTAGGGACCGCTCTGGCTTTTGCCACCCGGAGCCACACTCAGCCCCAGAACAGCCAGGTGTCCCTTAGCCGCCACTCGCCCTCTCCGGCTGGGACAGAGCTCCGGGGGGCACCGGCTCCGCCCGCGGCAGGAGTGGGCGGCCAGCGCAGGCCCGGGAGGTAAGTAGGCGCGGGAGGCGGGTTGGGAGAGTGCCTGCACGTGCGCGCGCCTGTGCGCGTGCTAGGAGGGGGCGTGGGGGGGGGGGGTCCGCCAGGGGTGCCCCCCCAGGGCCACCTGCCCTTGCAGCACCGTTTCGCCGCTCCAGCCCTCTCGCCCCCGGCACCCAGGGTCTGGCTCTAGCCATCCGCGTTCCCCACGCTCACAAGTCCCATCACCCCTCATCCAAACCCCACCCTCCCCACTAATAATTTCCCAATGCAGAATCAGACCGAAACCTGGAGAGACAGCTTTGCCTTTCTGCTCCCCTCGCCTCCCCCCCCCCCACCTCCTTCTATAAATAATCCGGACTAGCGGGTCAGGCACGTCACACGGCAAGAAACCGGGACCCCGAGGTTTTCTTCTCTGGGAATAGGGGGCAAAGGGTGAGGAGGAGGAGAAAGAAACCGCTCGTGAGTAGTGAAGAAAAGCTTGCTCCTTGACTCCTAGAAGAGACCAGGCATCATTTTATTCTTCCTTTCTTTTTCTTTTTCTATTTTTCCGTTTCTTTCTTATTCTCTACTCCCCTACCCGCCCCCCCCGCCCCAAATCCGACGGATTGCTCAGCACTTCTCCCATTGGTTTCTTTCTTCCCTCCCCCTTGGACTGCTGCACCCACCGTCCCCCCCCCCCCCATCCTCACCGCACAACCCCCATCTCCAGCACAAATCTCGCCCCACGCAGGGGATGCTATTCGCCAGGAAATAAAGTTCAAACTACTCTCCTCTTAGGCTTGCTGATACCAGAAGTGGGCTCCCAGGCAACCCATTTCCACTAGCAGTCCACACCTGCTGTCTTTTAAATTCCCTGTCTGGTTTTGCATATTTAAGAGGAAACACACAAACACGCCCCAAAAACCCGTGAGGTACAAAACTGCCTCCAGGAACTACCAAAACTTACCAGAGGCTCTAGTTGTTTTGTCTTAACGAAGGAAAACAAAGATTTTACTCTGGGTCCTCCTTGGGGTGACTTTCTTATATTATTCAAATATGTATATGTTATATATATATATATATATATATATATATATATATATATATATATATATATATATATGTTTTTCCTTTTTCCCCTTTAATTTTTTTTTTTTTTTTTTTTTTTTCCCCTTAGCAAGAAAATCTGCTCGGTCCCAGGCAGCCGCTGCTGCCCCTTTGATGTTTTGGTACACCGTGCGCATGCGCCTCACATTAGAATTACTGCACTGGGCAGACTAAGTTGGATCTCCTCTCTTCAGTGAAACCCTCAATCCCATCAAAAACTAAAGGGATGTGGAGAGTCCGGAAAAAGGGCTACTTTGGGATTTGGTCATTCCCCTTAATAATCGCCGCTGTCTGTGCGCAGAGGTAAGTGTGCCCAGCATTTCTCCTTTTCATTTCACTTTGAAGGGCTCTGTCTGCATACCTCTGTGAGCAGGGATCTGTAGTGAGGATCAGATAAATGCTGAAGACGATGTGCCTGCTGCCTTATTGATGCCTGTTTATTGTCTTTTCTTTCCTTAGTGTCAATGACCCTAGTAATATGTCGCTGGTTAAAGAGACAGTGGATAGACTCCTGAAAGGCTATGACATTCGTCTGAGACCAGATTTTGGAGGTAATGGGGTTGCCTTGGAAATAAGAAACAGCCCAGCTATAGCCTAAGCTGTCTTGTGAGCTTTGTGCGCGCTGTGTCTTCCCTCTCCCTCATTGTTGGCCGCATGTGGAATAGCGAAATGTGTCTCTCCGTTACCATATCGAGAAAGTGATCCAAACTTAAGCCGATTTGTTGCTATCCAGCACTCTGATGGTCTTTCAGTGAGACCCTCTTAGAGTGTATAGGTGACTGCTGTTCTTAAGCTTCACTGCTGAAATCTTTTGCTTCACTGTCTTTGCTTCATTAAGATACAACCCTTTTAAGTTTAGCTAATTGTGTGCCCAGAGAACCTGGCTTACTGGAGGCCATCGTGAACATTTTTGAGAACAAAATGTGCAGGCAATTGGTTGAAAAGTGACATTAATCCCCTGTGCCCGCCTACTTTGGAAGAGTTCTGGCAATGGTTTAAAGTGGCTGGTATCTGGATATTATCCAGACCTGGAAGCACCACTGTGTGGGGCGGGGGTGGGGGGGGGTGGGGAGGGAAGGGGTTTGGGAGGGCTAAAAGGCAGGGAGGGTAAGTGGAGAAGGGCTAGGTACCTCTTGCTGCAGCCTTAGATACACTGATATGCCCATTTAATTTTGCTTTAGATTCTTCCAAAACTCAAAGAGTTAAAACCTGCGCACGGAAGGGGGGCGGGAAAGAATGAGGAGGAGGGGGTTTTAGTGCAATATATAAAAATTCCCTCAGGCTAGACTGGTTCCTCTGACTTCTGTGAGTTGTGTTTTCTCATACTGAGACATCTACATATGTAGATAGAATTGGAATCCCTCTTACAGGAGGGCACGTGTGTACACGTTCCATAGAGCATTTCCTAGAGGAGTGCCTGGCACTCCTTTTAAAAAGGAGCAGAGAAGTGAAGAATATAAGGGTGAGCAGTGGGGGAGGCATTTGGGGCAGAATACCCCATGCCCAGGGAAAGCTCTTGCTGAGAATGAATGAAGTTCTCAGAAATCACGTGGCTGGCTATCTTGGTTCACAGGTCCCCCTGTGGCTGTGGGAATGAACATTGACATCGCCAGCATTGATATGGTTTCCGAAGTTAATATGGTGAGTACTGAGGTTCATGGTTTTATCTCCGCAGACCTTTATTTGGGGACAGGAAGTGGAAAGGAGCCGGTTGGTGGGGATGGTGTATGCATGAGTATATGTATGAAGTGGGGCTGAGGGCTGGGGATTTTGCTTTGAAGCCCACTGTGTTTGAGGTTTCAAAGCCATCGTTTTTTGGTCCCTAAGGATTTTTCCTACCTGGTTTGGATACCTGGGAATTGTTACAGAGCAAGTAAAATGCATCATAATTCACGTACAAAACACAGCCACATGCAGAAGATCCCTTGCAGAAGCCACATTTCTTAAGGTTTAGTGGGAAACGAGATTCATCAAGGATTTTCTGAGTTTGGGGTGGGGTCAGGAAAAGAGGGAAGGGTTTTGATTTGATATTGCACAGGGAATATAACTATAAACTAAACGGTCACAAAGAGGCTGACTAAATGACCCTGGGATACTGATGTCCACTTGTTGCTTTCAGAGATGGTTTCTTTACAGCTGATGGCAATCTCCTCCTCCTACAATTGTTCACCAGCTCTTTTAAAGTCTGCTGCCCACCAAAATAAATTACAAAAATTGGTCACCCTGTTTTCTAAAAGCAAGCTCAGACCCATGTGCCCTAGCTAGTCACTTCTGCAAGGTTTTTCACTGTATATCCTAAGGTCGTACATTTTATGGGCAACTGCACTTTTTATTGGCTACCTTGTTGGACTTGGGGCAAATGCTAAGATAAAAAGCCTCCGTGTTCCCAAACAGGGACACTTGTGGGGGGTTTGCTTCATGCAGGAGCGCCCCCTGCTGCCTACCTTGGGTCACTACAGACGTACCAAACAATGACAAGTGTCCCAGATACCCCAGATTGCTTGGGCTGCTACTTGTCTTTCCAGTGACTTTTCTACTCTGTGTCTTTGAAGTTTTCTCCTTTGGAAAAGTCTCTCTAGAAAGGCCACACCTGAATGTAAGATGCGAATGTTACTTTCAATCCTGAACGTACACAGAACATTTCAGAAGATCGTGTTGTGGCATGGTTCTTCCTAGAAATGAAATGAACTATTTAAATCAGAGGATGTCGTGTGTAAAGTTTTCTGCAAAAACAATTCTAAGCCAGCCATCAGGACTTGAAAGTTAAGACACTTACTAATTAACTCAAGAGAGCCAAAGTGCTAGGTAGTGGATAGGCTCTCAACATTATGCAAATTTTCATATCTCAGAATTCAAATAGAGAGCAAGTCAAATCACCAGCCTTATCCCTATACACTCTCCAAAGACAGTTGATAATCCTGAGGTATCACAAGGTTATAAAACATCTCACGACTACTCCAAGGAATATTCAACAGTTTCAGCCATGTTTTAATGACATGTTTGTCTTCTTCTATTCTACTTATTGGTAAGGTTTTTGATATATAAGATACAAACACAGACTGAGACAGTATTGGGTCATTCAGAACTACAGATTTCCCACACGTTATGAAAATCCCCTGTTGTCTAGAGAATATGTCATCCTTGGGAAACTAATCTCTCAGATATACAAATATTCACTTTTGTGGGATTATGGAGGTCTTTCATTGGTTTAAATTTGGAGTTTTACCATAACCATTACCATTTGCCAACAAGAGTGAAGCAAAAAAAAAAAAAAAAAAAAAAAAAAAGAGTAAAGTAAAAAAATGTCCTAAAATGAGTACCTCCCAAGTCCCAAACATTTTAATCTAAATTGTGTTGCTAGAAACAGAGTGATTAGAAATCAGGTATTGTTCTGTGTCCTACATATAGTCAAATTAGACTCCTTTTGATTTATTATTATTTTTTTTTTTACATAACAACATCACAAAATGGTATTCTATGGAAAAATTAGGAAACAGAGTCCAAACAGAGTCCAAATGATGAGAAGATTAGAAGTTGCTGTGATAGGTCAACTAGGAACTTAGATGTGTTATATCACCCAAATGTTTAGAGTAGCGTTTTTTTTTTTTTTTTTTTTTTCTTAAGTTTTGTTCACCTTTTACCTGCATGTAGCATTTTGGAAAGGCATCTGAACTGGACACAATGCCAAGACCTGCTAGTCAAAATATAGACACCAGCTAAGGCAAGGTGTCATCTCTTAAAGCTATTTACTGTTGCTGAAAAATCATGGGATGTTGAAAGTGCAAAAACAAATGTCAGGTTGTAAATAGACCAGTACTGCAGCATTAATGATTAGAACCAAGTGTCAAAAATCCCATACCAGATTCCTTTCTTAGCCTACTGCTAACACATGTAGACTTGTCCAGACGTATTTTTACTTGTTGAAAAATTAACACATTTCAGCTAACAGTCAGAGTGACTTTAAATTAATCCTTCAAAGAAAAATTTTGCAGGATATTTTATTTTTAGATATGCTTATTTGATTTGAAGCAACAGATGGGAAATTTCATCACTGGTGTGTAAAAAAAAAAAAGAAGAAGAAGATGTTCATGGCATATTGTCCTCTGTATACAGGTTTAAAAGTATTAGTATCTTTTTGATCATTTTTAGTTCTGAAAGAATGACTGATTATTTAAATAAAACCTCAAAATTAATTAACATGCATGTTATGTTTTGTGACATGCAACCTCTAGTAATTGTAACTTCCTTTTACTATAGCAAATAGTATATTTGAGGGATGGTAGACACTGTGTCATATAGATTGTCAAAGACTCATTTGTACTGAAGGAAAAGACCCATGTCAATTTGATGCTCCTAGTAAATCACAATAATAATAATATCTGAACCAAGTCAGGAGTTTTGAATTCTCGTTCTGCTTCTGCTGCTCAGTCATCCTGAGGGAATTCAAAGACAGATGAAGCTCAATTTCCTCACCTGTTGGAGGGGAGGAATAATCCCATTTTACTTAGTGACAATTAGAATTAATAAAACAACATATGTGAAGGTATTGATGTTCTATGAACATAACTTATGTGGAAGACGGAATAACAGGCTATCACTCAAGAAACTGTCTACTCTAACTGTGCGTTTAATGTACTTGGGTCAATAATTTATATTACCAGGTCTCAATTTTCTTTATGTTTGAAATTAGGGGGGACATGTTAAATTGACTTCCAACCCACAGTTATATGTGTTGCTGGTTTGGTTTAGTGTAATAGCTCTGTTGAGTACAAAGAAGTTCCTGGAAAACTTGGAAATCCAGCATAAATATAAGGAAAATGCAGAATTCCTAAATATCATGCAGTTGTGAGTTCCTACTCATGAAGGTGAGGATGATAGCTTACTCAGGTGACTATTGGCCCAATGCTAGATCTTTGGAAGAATGTGATTTCAATTAGAATGCTCCTGAGCAGAAAGCTTGGCTTTAGAATGAAATATTTTTAGATGTCTTAGTTACATTGGCAGGAATCTTTTTGTTAAGACTCTTTGATGAAAAGTGCATTTTAAGATCCAAAATTGGCTCTGAGAATTAAGGACCAAAATAGCTTTCTCTTCATTTAAAGCAGATACTTCTCCATCTTGAAACAACACATTTGCCAACCAAAGAGTGAAGCAATATTTCACTTTTGAGGAAATAGTTCTAGTAAACACACACACAAATTACCTTTTTATGGAATGGCGAAAGAGAAAAAGTGCTGCTTTTTTTTTTTTTTTAAACAGATGTTTTCTTGCATCAACAGATGCACAGTTTAAAATTCAATTCAACACAAATGCTTAGTTAGCAGCTACTATGATCCAACCATGTTAGGCCTTAGAAACAGATCAGTGAACAAGATCGATTTGTCCTCTGACCTCATGAGACTTAGCATCTAGGTGTTCACTATTCTTAATTCTTCTGCAGACTCTTACTGTACTTATATCTATCTTTTTTCTAAAACTTTTTTTTTTATGAGTAGTCAACTGAGTACCTAGTGGTCTGTATCTCTCATGTGTTCCTTTGTCACTTGTTGGTTTCACCATTTGTTTGATATTTGCCATTTCAAATTGCTATATATGCTACATATTCATTCTAGCTTCCTGATTCATGTTTATAAACTGCATATAGACAGAATTACAGTGTATCTCCCCTGTGTATCTATACACAGAATTACAGTGTATAGATCTTGCTCTGTACACAATGGTTGGCTGGATGTTTGACTCCTGGTGAATGCCACAGATATTGGGTGAACTATTTGTTTTCATAACAGCAATTTTTTATTATTCACTAGAACACCATACCATATATGTGGAGAAACAGAACATAGACTCATAGGCCTCAAACTCAAGGCATTCACTGTTTAAACAATGTAGAAAGAACCACAGTGCAGGATTATAAATGCTTTGAAGGACGAAATACACAGGGTATATTGGAATGCAGAATCAGATATTACATAGAAATTACTAGGTGAGGATGGGATTAGAGGGCTGTGGATAGATGTCCCAAGCAAAAATAATGGCACATAGATAAAGAAAGAAAGAAAAAAAAAAAAAAAAGCACAGGAGAGATAAATGGGGTTAGGGATTTGCAAGTAGCTTTAAATGGCTGGAGTTGGGAGTGAAAGTGAGGAGGTGATAAGAGCTGGTATGGAGATCATAGGCAGTGATCAGCCTATAAAGCCATTTATGCAGCTTGCTGAAGAGTTTAAATTTTGCTGTGAGGACTGCAGGGACCCATGAAAGGATGTGAATAGGAGAATTGCATGAACAGATTCACACTTCAGGAAAATTCTTCTGAAATACAGTTAAGCAAAATGTAAAGTTGGGAGAGAAGATGAAAGCTCATTGCAAAAATCCGGGAAGAATTGATGAATTGAGGCAGGGATATAAAAGAAAAGATTAAAAAACAGGGGCATTTACAAGGTAGAAGAAAAGGACTTGGTCAATCCCAATTTCTGATGGCACTATTTATTGATACAGAGGACACGAAAAGAGCAGCCAAGTTGGAGATGGGGTGGGGAATTAGGCATATGGACAGACAGCGAGCTCAGCTTGGGATGTGTTGAGTTTTCTACAGATGCGAAATCTCCCATGGGAGATTGGAAAATACAGAGTCTAGAGCCACGTAAGAAGTCATGACTAGAGAAATGAACTTGGACATAGTCAGTTTATAAGTAGTATTTATAATAGTATGAATGGGTACAATTAAATAGGGAAAGTGACAAGACAGTGACAAATGGAGATCTGGCGAGAGCTGTAATTTAAATAGAGGAATACTGAAAAGGAGTCCACAAAGATTAATAAGTATCTAAGCCGTAATCAGAGAGTTAGGAAGAGAACCTGCAGGTAAGAGTGTTTTGGAAACTCAGGTGCAAGAGAGGTTCAAAAAGAAGAAAGTGGGACACCTGGGTGGCTCCGTTGGTTAAGCCTCTGACTCTTGGTTTTGCCTCAGGTCATGATCTCAGGGTTGTGGGATAAGGCTGCCTCAGACTCCTTGTTTGCTTATTTGGCAGGGACTTTGCTTGAGATTCTCTCTCTTCTCCTTCTGCCCCTCCCCCACCCATGTTCTCAGCCTGTCTTTGTCTCTCTCAGATAAATAAATCAATCTTAACAAAAGAAGAAGAAAGTGGTTAGCAGTGTCACATGCCACAATGATTAATTGAAATAAGTTCTGTACCCCTGGGGATAAAAATATATGTTTATAAAAAATAAAAAAATAAAAAAAATAAAAAATAAAAAAGAATGTAAATGAAATAAGTTCTGAGACTTAGCTCCCAACTAGAGTAGTAACAAGAGGTCTCTGGTAAACATCAAGGAGCTTTAGTGGTTGGAAAAAATACTTTTGAAAAATTTGGATCTGAACTGAAGTAGGGAAAGAGCTAAAAAGAATGATATATAATTTGGAGAAGTTTCCTTTAGAAGGGAGTAGGTTGCAGATACAATGCAAGGGATAGGTAGAGTGGCAGGACAGGATGCTAGAGGCTTGCTTGATGGAAGACCTCTCTCTTCTCTCTGACATGGGAGACAGTCTCTGTTGAGAATAGAGGAGGTTAAAACGACTCTGGAGAAGGGGTGAGTAGGTGAGGTTAGCTGGGACACACAGAAGGATGGCTATGAAGCATGAAGCATGGCGAAGGTTATGGCATACTTAATTCTAAACACATTATGCTTAGAAACCCTCTTACCCAACTTTTGGCAAGCATGTTACATTCTCTCCTTTTTCTTCTTCTCCTTCCCACTCTCCCGCCACTCTTCCTCTTCTGTACAGTAGCCAACATTTTCCATTATCATCCTAACACTAATATAATAAAATATAGTTAATGTTTATTGAGTTCTTAACTCACGTAGCTATCCTGTTGATTTACATTATCTCATGCAATCTTCCTATAAAAACAGTGAGATGGCTACTATCAACCTATTTGCAAAGGAGGACCCTGAGGCCCAGAGAGGTTAAGTGACTTGTTCAAGGTCATACAGATAGCAAATGACTGATTTCACATTCCTTAATCTTAGCCATATGATTCTATTGCAGTTTTAAGTGTAACAAGGCCTCGTTAAAAATAAATAAATAAATAAATAAATCATTTTCATCCTTTGAGGACACTGTTTTGTTTCAGGATTTGTTTTCTTTTCTTTCTTTCTTTCTTTTTTTTTTTTTTTTTGAAACAGTGGATAGGCCAGATAAACTAATCCTTCATAAGATGACATTCCTCACTCTATCCACCTTAAAAAAAAATCTTAATTTTTATTTAAGTGATTCCAAATAGGTGCTTTATTCAGGGTATATAAAATAAAAGAAATGATCCCCATCCTTGAGAAACTAATACATTAAATTACATCTATTGTACATAATTTAAACCATGCAATAAAAGAAGATTTACATAAGATCTTGAAAAACCTAGAATATTTCTTGATTCATAATTTCTTTCATTATGAATGGGTACTGTTTTTAACTTATCTAATAATTTTCTTGTTGCTCCAAAAGAATCTGTCAGATAACCATGAAGGCCAATAAATGCCAGAAAATACTGACTGGTATGTTTAAGAAACATAAACTCGGGCGCCTGGGTGGCTCTGCCTTCAGCTCAGGTTGTGATCTCAGGGTCCTGGAATCAAGCCCCACATCGGGCTCTCTGCTCGGCAGGGAGCCTGCTTCCCCCATCTCTCTGTCTGCTGCTCTGCCTGCTTGTGATCTCTCCCTCTCTCTGTCAAATAAATGGACAGAATCTTAAAAAGAAAAAAAAAAAGAAAAAAAAAGAAACATAAACTCAGTGGTTATGCCTGTGGGTGGACACTATGTGAAAAGACCACACCCTTTCCCGTATTTTTTTATTATAAAGACCTCATCTTCAATTGAACTTTTTTTTCCATTGAGAACACATTTTTCTGATATCTGATTTCTGAAAAGTTGCTCCAGCAAATAATTCTCTTAAAGGCGGTTTTCTTTTTTTCCCAGATCTTTCCTTCCTCCATCCCACATAGTATCAATGAGACTCATTATAAAGATTATATCTCTAGAAGACTTGCCTATTTTTAAACATCTATGCCACTTTATACTACAGCTGATAAATCCATTTTTTTCTTGGTTGACTTTTAGGACAATTTTTTTTTTTTTTTTTGCTGTTACTTTATGGATACCCTGAATAATGCTCTTGCTTAACTATGACATGAAATAAAGATAGGATTATAGGCTTACTCTACAAGAGACAGCAGGCAAAAGGAAGATTCTCAGGTTTCATATTATAGTGCATCATGGGTACTTCTATGTACTCCTCTCAACCCCCACTCAAATAATTAAATGGTTGTGGGAATTCCTTCAAGAATGGAAGTCAGACAAAGTGTTTTTCCTAGCTATAAAGGAGGGGCATGTGTGTGTATTAATTTTGGGGAACGGCACTGATTTCTTTGGTGATCATTCTATAACAAGATTTCTTACCCTCAGCATTATTGTCACTTTGGACCAGAAACTTCTTTATTGTTAGGGGGCTGTCATGTGCCTTGTAAGATGTTGAACAGCATCCTCGCCTCTACCTACTAGCTGCCAGAAGTACTTCTGCTGTTGTGAAAACCAAAAATGTCTCCAGAAATTGTTAAATGTGTCATGTAGGGTGAGGGTATTGTCCCCAGTTGAGAACCACTGGTGTAAAGAATGGTATTGTGGTTTTATCTCCAACCAAAGAGAAAAGAGAAGATTTGTGGTTGAGGTTTTTCTCAATAATCTTTTGCTTAATCACTATGTACATTTATGTTTGGAGGTACATTGTCACAAAACCAATTTTAAAATGCTAGCAAACATTGAAAGCAAAAATTATCCACATCCCCATTACTTCATTAAAACTGTATTCTAATTGGTCTATATTACCTTCTAGTTCTCATCTCTTTGTTTATTCATATTTGACACATTCCAGTTATTTTGTAGAGAAAATTTTATAATTTATACTTTCACTTAATACGTAATGAATATTTTTTACAGACTTATGCTTCATAAAAAAAATACAGATCTCTACTACCACCTAAGTGAACTGATGTGTATTTTTCCATGATCTTACAAACATACATATAAATATACTGACATTTTATTTTTTGTTCATCCTGTATTTTTTCAAAAAGCAATTTAAAAATATATTTAATAGATTATTAGTCATAATTCTAGCTATTGATTATTTGAAAATAAACATATTTTCTTTTACTTATGCACCATTAACAATAATATACAAATCAGATATAAAATAAAGAACTGGATTTAAATAGCATATAAATGGAAAATTTAAAAAATTTTTAAATCAACTTGACTCATGTTTACACAGCTATTCTTTACTCTGTTTCTATTTTGATATTACTTAGTTTTTCCAAAATCAACTTATATTTTTCAGATGACAAAAACACTTAAAGCAGTTAAAAGAAGAATAAGAGGAAGGATGGTTATGAGTTTTTAAAAGACACAAACATAATATATTTTTTTAAGTATTTACTTATTTATTTATTTTTGTGTGTGTGTGAGAGAGAGAGACAAAGAAAGAGAGAGAAGGAGCATGAGCAGGGGTCAGCAGCAGAGGGAGAGGGAGAAGCAGTCTCCCTGATGAGCAGAGAGCCTGGCGTGGGATGGAATCCCAAAACCCCAGGATCGTGACCTGAGCTGAAGGCAAACACTTAACTGGCTGAGCAACCCAGGTGCCCACAAACACTAGATTTATATGTTGCTTCTAGTTGTGCATTTTATTTACAAAATACACATTTTATTAAACAAGGAGAGAAATTGGTTTATATTATCCTGTTCCTATTTATACGGAAAAATATAGGAATGTCTTCAGCCCATTGCTCTTGCTGGTGCTCATTTTAACATTCTATCGGCATTTTTATTGCCAAGTCTCATTTTTCCTTGCTCTATAATTTGGCACTTACCACCCACTTACTTGCCAAGAGGTCTTAACTTAGAAGTAATTGGCAATTGAAGATAAAATAACTTCTCTCCTAACACAATAGCAACAATTAATGAGTTTTAAAGGTGAACCTACAAATATTTTAGAAAAGTGATACACAAAAGTAAGTCATAGAAGATCAGAGATGCATTGACAGTACCTACAACAATGCCTGACAATAGGTGCTCAACAGATATGGATTGGATGAATTTGTTGAAGCAGTAATTAAAGGACTACAGGACATCAAGCTACCAGGAAATATTATTGAGTGCTAACTTAAGTAGCACTCTGTTAATTCAACTGGATTGTGAAAGGACGTGAAATGGTTCTTACACAGGGTCTAAGTAAGTCTAGAGTCAAGAAACCTTAATCTTACTGCCTGAAGAAGAAGGTGATGATAGATAGAAAAAAGAATATTTCAGATGGTGGGAGAAGAGAGTGGTGTGTCTTCCAGGGAGAAGAATCAAAATAAAAATTTGAGAACCAAATTTTTACAGTGATTCTTGGACTTCCCTATGCAGTAGAATCATCTGAATCTAGTATTCATATTCTATTTTTAGGTCCATATCCAGAGTCTGACTCAGTAGGACTGGGATGAGGTTCAGGAATCGGCATGCTTAAAAGCTTTCTATGTGACTGACACAGGTACTATCTGAAGGGCACTGTTTGAGGAACACTAATTTTATAGTGAAGTTGGAAGCTAATATAATCACTAATTAAAGGAATTTTACAACAACTGACTGGCCTCTAGTTATAATGTGGAATTGCAACAATAAAGAGCTAAATGGTCAGAGTGGGTGGGATTTGTAGAAGAAGACGTCATGAAGGAGACAGTTGAACTAAACAAACGATCAGTGTGATTTGAATAGATGGAAAATAAGAACAGTTCTGTGGGAAAGGGTAATAGGGTACAGACAACATGAAGAAAGTTATTGTATGTTAGCAACAATAATATTACAAAAATATAAATTCAGGGTGTAAATGGCTATCTCATTTAATGTTCACAAAAATGCTATGAGCTAGATAATTGTATTATCCCTTTCTTTTACAAATGCAGAAACCAAGAACTAGTCAGATTTTACAGTTAATGTGAGTGGATTGGAGTAGTAGGGTGCAGTGTAGGGTATGAATATGCAGGGTATGAACACATAAGGTGGGGCTTAATTGCACAGGACCTTGGCTGCTATGCAGAAGAGACTGGAAATTCTTGAGTCAGTGCTCTGACTTGATGAGAGAATCTGAAGCATTTTCACAAAGAGAGGAGTAGAAGACAGGTGATGCTAAAGGAAGTATGAAGATGTTGAAAAACATTTTCTAACTCTGGCTTTTATTTTTATGAAATGTCCTTTGGAGCTACCATACCAGTTTTATTGAACCAGATGATGAAAATACTTAGAAAGAACAAAAGTTGAAACAAAGGTTTTGAAATGGGGGAGGGATAAACACCTATCACAATATTTGATACTATGAGTAAATTAATAATAGTTCCATCAAGTATTTAGTTTTAAGATGTCTGAAAAAAATCAGAAATACTTATGTTTTAATATACATTTCAGGGTAATATGATTTAGCTATTCTTTGGTTAGAAAGGTAGCTATTTAATTGGAGACTAGTAATACTAGTATTGCACATTTTCAAATAGAGACAATCCCACTGAATAGCTTCCTGTAAATTATTTATGGATGCCTCATTATTAATCTGGAAGTATGCTTAATCCTAAGGCCTCAGTGATTAAGCATCTTGAGATTGCTCCTCTAAAGATCAATAATTCAGTGCCTAATTGGTACAAGACCATCGAATCAAAAACATTTTTAAAATGTTTATCTGTAGACTTTTCCATGAAGTTTTTAAAATTAAATAGGTAGTTTTTAAAAGCCATGATTCACTCAGTTATTTTATTTTTTTATTTTGAATAGAAATGATGATTCCTCATGAGAATTTAATCCATCTACTTGGCTTTATTTATCCACTAATATATAATGTATACTACCAAACATACTAGAAGTAGGCATTTATTTTTAAGATTTCAATTAATTAATAATTTACGAGAGAGAGCACAAAGAGGAAGGAAGAGGGAAGAGGAAAGACTCTCAGGCAGACTCCATGCTGAGCACAGAAAGCCTGAAGCTGAGCTTTACCCCACCACCTGAGAGGTCATGGCCTGAGCCAAAACCAAGAGTTGGACGCTTAACCCACTGGGCCACCCAAATGTCCCTCAAAATAGAGATTTAAAGAGGATTTAATAAAATACATACGAAGTTATATTTTTGTCTCATGCTCTCTGGGTTAGGTTTTTCATTTTCCATGAAAATAGAAATAGTCAATCATAATGGAAATTAAAGGCTGTTTTATTCTGCATTATTATTCTGCTAAGAGGAAGTATTGGATAGTATGGTTTGTAATATACGTAATCCAAAGGTGACCTTATTGTGGAAACAGACCCATTTATTCCTACCTTCTAATTTCTAAAGCATCAACATCAGGCAAGTAGTGTTTTAGAGAGTGTGCTGTTTATCTCTCCCAGAATGAAGCCTTTGTTTTATTTTATTTTATTTTTTTAAAATTGTTGTACCAGAGTTTTCCCATCTGAGAGACCACCAAGGAGCCAACACAGATGCAGTCACTCAAGGGTTTATTCGACAAGCTTAAGCTTGGGCCCAAGTATACCCGACACAGTGGAGTAGGGACTTGGGCCCCGAGCTTAGTTAGGGCAGGAGTATTTATGGGTTCCTGTTATTAAAGCAGGGTGGGGGTTTCTGGAACCAAAGCAGGGTGGGGCTTCCTGTTACTAAAGCAGGGTGGGGGGTCTCTGGAACCAAAGCAGGGTGGGGGAATGTTCAGCCCTGGGGCACAGGGGTCTGAGATGGCTGCGGGAGCTAAGATGGCTGTACTTATGCTAAGGCTAAACCTGAGGTGGGATGGCCTTGATTTTTCTCGGCCTCCACAAAAATATTTTATTTATTTATTTGTCAGACAGAGATCACAAGTAGGCAGAGAGAGAGAGAGAGGAGGAAGCAGGCTCCTTACTGAGCAGAGAGCCCAATGTGGGCCTCCATCCCAGGACCCTGAGATCATGGCCTAAACTGAAGGCAGAGGCTTAATCCACTGAGGCACCCACGTGCCCCAAAGCCTTTGTTTTAAAATAATTATTGAATCTTTCTGCTACTTAGGACTATAAGTTAACTGGATTTCACAAAAGACAGTATAGTCACACAGTTAACTTTTAAACAATTCTGCATAGATAATCTTTAAAAATTGTCCATTTTTTAAGGGTGTTAATATTCTTCAACTGTAGATTTCTCAAGAAACATTTTTTAACATTAATCTTTAAAGAAATAACTTATAGGCCATTTTAAGGAATATCGTAAAACAAGCAAAGATATAAAGCGTTTTAAATACAAGTGAGTAGGTGCCAATTATTGGGTTGTAAAAATCTAATCACCATTCTGTAAATTTAACCACTGTTGAATATATTGTGCTCCAAAAAAAATGAAATTTAAGTACTTTATCTGTTTGCTTTCTTTGACCTACAGAGAAACTTCAAGACTTATTTTGTAAATACATATTTCTATTTCTTTTTCCAAGTCAGTGCTTGAGTTAATAGACTGAAGATCTCTTGAAGCATTCTCCCATCAATCAGTTGTGTAAACCATTCCTCTTTCAAGCACTGTTAAACCAACACTCTCTTTTGACTCTGGTGGGGTGATCTGTTAGGCTGTGTAAATTTGCATCTGGCTTTTGTGTTGGAAGAATGCGTTTAAGTGTTTACTTGAATCACATTGACTGTATGGCAAACCATTTTTCTAACTGAATTCATCAGGGAATGATACCGTTGTTACTCTGAAAGTCATAATATTTTAAGTACTTGCCAAATTTACAGGTGAAAGATCTGTAGAATTACAGAGCATATGAAAAACACAACTTATCTCATTTCCTTCAGATTTTTTGGATGCTTTATTTTAAACTTTAGGTGTTGGAGGCCAAGTTCTCTTTCATAAGAAATTTGAATAAGAGCATTTTGCCAATTGCTTTTTTTTTAAACACTACGAGGTAATATTTTCTGACAAATGTATTATTTTCTGGTTACACAGAAAGATCTACTCTCATTTTCATATCTTAATTGCACATTTTCTAATAGACGAGAGAATTCCTCCTCTCTGTTTAATGAATCAGCTTTGAGAGACACATTTTAAAATGGCTTTATTTATTAGTTTACCAAACCGACTCTGATCATCATCACCACCACTTAGGTGGAAATTTGTTTTTAATGGAACGTTCTTAGGTTACTTGAGTCCCCAAGTGGCAATGCTATAGATGTGTTCTAGTTTTAAAATTGCAGATTTGGACAAAATGTCTCTTAATTAAAAATAGCAACAATCCTGGAGCTCTGGGTTTTCTATTTTGTTGTTCCTGTTGTTGTGCCTAGTGTAATCATGGCAGGAATAAAATCTGATTAAATCAAATGCTACTTAAGTCTTTGAGCTTTAAAGAGAGAGAGAGAGAGAAAGATAGAGAGATCCAGAGGAGGAGATGAAAAGAGGGCTAGACATATGTGCTCCTCTTCTTGAAGAGTGTGTAGTGTGTTTTCAGTAGTTGAGAAATAGCGCCTGGGGTGGTTCAGTCCTTAAGTGGCTGCTGGCTCAGGTCAGGTCATTATCCCAAGGTCCCAGGATCCAGCCCTGCATTGTGCTCCCTGCTCAGTGGGAAGTATGCTTCTCCCTCTCCCACTCCCCCTGCTTGTGTTCCCTCTCTCGCTGTATCTCTCTCTCTGTCAAATAAATAAAATCTTTAAAAAATATATAGTTGAGAAATAGCAGAAGGCCTTTCTTACATAGTTGCTGTGTCCTGTTTAGTATAAATGAATATTTACATATGTAAAGTATGCAACAAAGATGTAGCATGTAAGAATGTATATATAATTAAGGACTGTCTTTTTGAATTTTCATGATATGAAATCAGTGATATCAAAGTGCATGTGGATTCTCTGTTCTTTTAAGCATTTGGTAGTTAATAAATATTTTAATTTAAAAAGGTCAGTAAAAAACAGGAGTTGAAAAATTGCAGTATGTCTTCGACATGTAATTGGGATATATTTATTTTGATTAATGACCCTACTAAAAGTCACTACCATTTCTTGAGAAACCTTAATTTTTAAATGTTTTCACATTTAATTCTCAAAAATTCTATAAAATAAGAAATATTATCATATTTTACAGATGGATAAACTGTGTTTTAGTAGATTTTTGTGAGTTAGAGCCCAATAGGACCAAGACAATACAGCCCTCCTTATGTTATAGCTGGAAATGTGCTGTAACTGGAATTTGAGCCTGATTTGTTCCCTATCCCATTTATTTATTTATTTATTTATTTATTTATTTATTTATTTATTTTTGTTTGTTTGTTTTCTGAAGTTAAAGGAAAAAGAAGTTGAAAAATTGAATGGGCCTGCTTCTATCATAATCTCCCTGGATGATCATTAATAGTCCGTATTCCAGATTCCCAGATGACTTTTGGGAAACCTACAAAAATGAAGTAAATAGAACATAAGGAATAAAATCCGTAATACACAAAAGTAGGCAGTCTAATTCATTGAGAGATCAATTAAATTAGTAATTTTCACTATGTCAGCATCATTAGAGTTTGTGGGTAAATTGAAGATTATTATTTACCTTCTTCTTGGATATTATAAATCATCATTCATCACTGGAGAATGAATTCAATTCTTGCTTGAAACAAAAATCTACTTGAAAAAAGGATATGGTAATCTTGAGAATTAAGAACAAAATTAGATTTTGATTAAATTTTATGACTTTTAGAACCAAGAAAATATCAGTCTTTGATATCTTAACTTATTATTTTAATGATTTAGTACCTATCTCAGGATCTGAGCATCTCAGAATATTTAGTAAAATGATGATTAGCATTTGTATGAAATAATAATTGTGTTGTATTTCAAAGTCAATCTAAAAGACTTCAGTTTGAATACATTTGTGTTCTTCAAGGTTGAGAAAAACAGGTGGCTTAAAATGTTTCTTTTTTTTTTTTTTAAGATTTTATTTATTTATTTGACAGAGAGAAATTACAAGTAGATGGAGAGGCAGGCAGAGAGAGAGAGGGAAGCAGGCTCCCTGCCGAGCAGGGAGCCCGATGCGGGACTCGATCCCAGGACCCCGAGATCATGACCCGAGCCGAAGGCAGCAGCTCAACCCACTGAGCCACCCAGGCGCCCGGCTTAAAATGTTTCTAATTTCTTTTTTTCTACTTTATCAAATATACAACGGGGTTGATAAAAATTAAGAATAAAATTAAGTTGCATATATTTTATATATCTAATTTTATACACATACATATATGTGTGTGTATATGTGTGTGTGTGTGTGTGTGTGTGTGTGTGTGTATATATATATATATAATTATTAAGTTCTAGATTTCTTTTGAAAGTAAGCAATCCTTGGGCTAAAATATGCTATTGCATTTTTAAGAGATTATTTCTATAGTTATTATGAAAAACTCAGCACTTATATCAAAAGCAGTGACTAGGAAGTTCTGGATTTGTTCTGAATTTGTCACTGATGATAAAACCTCCTATAGAATTCTTGTTCAGTTTCTGTATTTGCAAATCAAGGAAATCAAGGAAACCAAATAAAAGGTATAAAGTAACTTCCAGCTGTTTGTTATGTTCATTTTGCAAAGTGGACAAATTTGTTATACAATTTTCTTAATATTCTCCCATTTAAAAAAAATATTTTCCCTTTTTAACTTGAATTGTTTTATTACTTGTTTCTGTCCATTATAGAAAAATTAGTAAATTATAATTAAAAGTGAAGATGCCTATTAGTGTCATCACCTAGCTATAAATACTGCCAGCAAAATGGTCACTGAAACTCCAGACTTCTTGAGATGTACATAAAATAGAATCAGATAGTATCAGACATCATGTTATATTGTTTCTGCCCCTAATAGTTTGTGATCATCTTTTGATGACATCTAAAGTTTTTGTACAACATAGTACGCATGGGTTGCTGAATTTCATTGATTTTATTAAATCAATCCTATTGATAGACATTATGATTATTTGGGGGATTTTTAACTATTGTATATGAAACTATATTAAACTATCACATGTGGTCATATTTGATGCCATTGTAAAAGTATCTCCTCTGGTAAATTCTTAGAAATGAGATTACTTGAAGCCAGAGCTTGTAGATTTTAGGTACTGCTACGTATAACAAAACTGAGCTTCCTTTAGGTGCTAATTTTGGTTCACAACACCAGTGTATGAGAGTTCCATGTGCACATACTTAGACCATTCCTGGGTATCTCCCTCTGTGTGTTCATTCTTTCTACCTTTGCCAACCTAATAAGTGACACTGGTACCTTGACTAATTAATTTTTTTTTCAAAATAACTATCTCTACTGTTTTTTTAATAGGTTGTATTTCTTCTCTGAGTTGATTTTTCCTGTCATTTATTGATATCTTTTTTTCCTATTAGAGAACTCATTTTTTCTTATTGACTTATTGGAACTTCTTATATATTAAGGGTATTAACATTTTCTTACACATTATAAACATACCTCCTTATGGAATCACTTTGTGAATAATATATTTTAGTATCCAGAAGATTTATATTCATATTTACTAAGATACATTGTGGTTTTTGGTTTTCATTTTCAGACTTTGAAAAGTCTTGTTTACCCCAAGATTTGAAAGGAATGTTCAAATGATCTTTCAGTATCTTATGTGATTTTTCATTCCAATATTTTATGTAAATATTGACTCCATTTAAAATGTGTTTTCAGATAAGTTCTGAAATGGGACTATCCATAGGATGGATAGATGGATAGAGAGCTGGATACATAGTTGTGACAGTAAAATTTAATGAAATAATCTGTTCTTGCCCTAGAATTCAAAATGTTGTTTTTATCATATAGGAAATCTCATATGTCCTTAGGTCTGTGTTTTTACTTGGTAATTTGCATTATTAATTTTTTTTCTCTTTTTGTGATGGCATCATGTGGTTTTAATTATTCTTAAATAATTAAATATTTAAGATTATTTAAAATTAAATAAATTAAATAAACCTTAAATATCAAGGCAAATCTCCCCTCATTATGTTTCTATTTATACTTAAGCACTGAAGTGGGGTTTTTTTTGACACTGAGATACTTATACTTTCATACAATCTTTATATTTTGGCAAGTTAAAAAAATGCAACCAATATTTTGGTTGTACTTGCTTTGAAATTTGGAAGAAAATTTACTTCTCAACAATACTGATTTCTTTCTAATGAAAAACCTACTGTGTCTCACCATTTGTATATATTCTATTATGTCCATTAGTAAAGTTTTATAGTTTTTTACATGTCTTACACATTTCTTGTTAAATTTATTCTCATAGGCCTTCTATAATTCTTATTAAATTTATTCTTCAATACTTTACAGTTTTTATGGTTATTGTGAATAGGATTTTTATATCCAATGATTATTTTTGATCCTTGGCCAAAAGAATAAATGCCATATAGCCATCTGAGAAAGGTGTTTTTACCTTTACAACTCAGAGTACCATTTTTATTTCAGTTTATGATGAGGTGTCTTAAGTGTCACTAACCTGTTTGAAATGTGTGTGTGTGTGTGTGTGTGTGTAGAGTGGGGGGGAAATATATGTATATGTATATATTTTGGTTGTATATATATATATGTGGGGAGAGAGAGGAGAGAGAAACATTATGTACTTTTTTTTGCAGTTTATTATTCACAGCCAACATAAACATTTAAAATGATTGTTTTATTTCAATTTCAATCTCCAACATAGGATTCACTTACTTGTCCCCATAAAACCAAGACGAATTACCACTGAAAGCATAGTCTTAAAGATTCCTTCTCTTCCTTTAAATTGAGGCTAAATCTAAAATTTAGATTTAAAGCAGAATTCTCTGCTTCATATATCGCATTTTTATCTTGCACGTTATGAACCATATGAAAATAAGAAAGCTTTTTTGATGTAGTAGGCCAAATCATCATCACATGCTACATTTAAGCTCTGGTATCCATTACTTGAAGTATGGATGATTTAATTACAGATAGTTGAAAAGGGTATATTTTATATCTAGAGTAGTTACAAACAGAGGAAAAAAAACAATGTAATTGACAGAATATGTGAATACTGCTACAAATACCTGTTTCAGAGTATAGACTTTTCTGGATTTAATAATAAACCTATTCATGACCTTTATCCACAGACTTGATCACCAAAGATTGAGGATGATAAAGGCTCCCCCATTATGGTAGTCTAAATTCATAAATAATTTGATCATTTTAAATACATTGACTGAAGAGTTTTCATCCTTCAGCTAAGAATGGTTTAATTGTGCATGAAGTTTGAGATCTCTAGAAAATATCCCAATAGATGTTATAGAAGTTTAGGGAAAGTGTTAGAATATCATATACATTTTAGGGGATTTTAGTGACTCCTTAGTTGAATTGTAACTTTTGTATTGGTTAAATTAGAAGCTCCTTTAAGGAAAAGCAAAAGCTCAGATGGAGGAGAAAAGGCTTTCTATGAACTAGGCCAGTATCGTCAGTATAATATAGTATTTGGCCCTCATATACATACACACACACATACATACATATATAAAATTGAGTATAAGTTTTTTTCTGTTTAATAAAAAATTACCAGTTTCTGGGTGAGTTATTTATAAAGTTTTTTTTTTTTTTAAGATTTTATTTATTTATTTGACAGAGAGAGAGAGATCACAAGTAGGCAGAGAGGCAGGCAGAGAGAGAGGGGGAAGCAGGCTCCCTGCTGAGCAGAGAGCCTGATGCGGGGCTCGATCCAGGACCTGAGATCATGACCTGAGCCGAAGGCAGAGGCTTAACCACTGAGCCACCCAGGTGCCCCTCTGGGTGAGTTATTTAACATTGGAAAACTTAAATTAGATGCATGAGTAGATGGGGATATAATATTAAATAATAATGCCACATGCATAAGTTGGAAAAGATGGTATATCTTTGTACAGGAAAATGTGTTACTTGTAATTAAATAGCAAACTGAGAGAGAAATTCCATGCTATTTTCCATGAATTCAAATGTATGTTTTTCCTTGCACAATGTCTATACTGGATGAATGTTTTTTAATATTAAAGTATTGGTGTGTACACATTAATGACTTTAGACTTCTGACTGATGTATCAAGGAAAGCTTGATCTTTTGACAACTGTTTTTTTGGTTCTGTTTATTTTCATAAAAAATATAGTTACAGTACTATCATAAATAGAATGTTTGCACAATTGAAAGGGAATTTCAAAAAAAATCTATAGATTTATTTTCCCTTCTAAAAGATAATTATAAAATTTATCTTCAAAGATAGATTATAGAATATTTTATTTTTCAACCTGGATTTTAGTGAGATTTGCTTTTGATAATCATGCCCATCTTTATTCAGCTAGTGTTGGCCAAAAGATTGTTGATATTTTTGAGCAAGGGTCAACCAAATATGGCCAAAATTTGCCTATTTTTATAAGTAAACTTATATTGGAATGCACTCAAGCCCATTAGGTTACAATATATCCATATCAGCTTTTGCACTTTAAAGGTAGAATTGAGTAGTTCCAACAGAGACCATAGGGCCTACAAAGTCTTCAAAATATTTACTCTGTGGTCATTATAGAAGAAAAGTTTCTGACTTGTGTTATAGAGCAATTAGTATAGAATGAATATAAAATACTCTGGACATATAAACCAGAAGAGGAAGCACATATAAGAACATCATTGTTCTTGCTTATATATCTGCTTGGACTTTACTTGAATGAGAGAAGGTTCAAAATAAGAATGTATTGAAAAATGTGATTTCACACAAAAGTACACTCTTGTTAACTGAGATACAGAAAGCACAAAAAGGAAAAACTCTTTAGTATTAAAATTAGGAAAATTATAGAAAATAATGTGAAGCTCTTTGTCTCATACTACTTATTTTTAGATTTGCTCCTTAAAATCATAGATAGATTTTAAAAAATGAATGATAGTAACTTACATTGAGGTTTGCTCTATAGCAATTGTGAATTTGTGTGACCTAAAAAATGTATGGATGTTTCTTAGAAGATTAACATATTAATATAAGAATTAAAATCAAGAGGATCTTTTCTACTCATAGTTCTTAACAGTTTCTCTCTATTGAGAGATAATCCCATAGCCCATTAAATCATGCTTCATGAAGTCAGGACCATTTCTGTTTTTTTGACTATTTTAACTACTGCCAGATCTAGCTCAAAATGGTCTGACTCATGGAAATTACCTAAGAAGTGATTTAAATTAGTGATAGAATAATCTATAATCCCTTTTATTAGTGCTTTTTGTTCCTAAGAGGTTATAGCACAGCAAAATCATAGTTTCGTTCAGAAATTTTTTATCATAGCTCACTTTTTTTTTTTAGTCTTTATTAATTTTTTATTTTTTATAAACATATATTTTTATCCCCAGGGATACAGGTCTGTGAATCACCAGGTTTACACACTTCACAGCACTCACCAAAGCACATACCCTCCCCAATGTCCATAATCCCACCCCCTTCTCCCAAACCCCCTCCCCCCAGCAACCCTCAGTTTGTTTTGTGAGATTAAGAGTCACTTATGGTTTGTCTCCCTCCCAATCCCATCTTGTTTCATTGATTCTTCTCCTACCCACTTAAGCCCCCATGTTGCATCACCACTTCCTCATATCAGGGAGATCATATGATAGTTGTCTTTCTCTGCTTGACTTATTTCGCTAAGCATGATACACTCATGTTGTCGCAAATGGCAAGATTTCATTTCTTTTGATGGCTGCATAGTATTCCATTGTTAATCTGCAGTTTTTATTCAAGAATGTTTTGTTTGATTTTCAGAATTTGTTCAGGAAGTCATTGTACAGAGCTGTCACAATAGTCCTACAGTTATGTAAGGATCTGCATATCAATGGTGGTGACAATTGAATCCACAGAACTCAAAGGGTTCCCAACCTGACATCTTTAGACAGTTCTCCTTCCTTTCTGAAGTTTGTGTGCTGGAATTATGGATGGAATTAAAACTAAACCCAAGAGCAGAGCTAAATAGGAGTACCAGATTGTACCTAAAAAGAGGTATAATTGTTGTGACTTAACAGCTAATAAATATGCCATCATATTTCAGATGTAAGAAAAGCAGGGATTTCAGCAATGAACTAAGTTAGCCTACCAGACAAAGAAAGCTTTAAGCTCAGTCCTTGAAACTGTTTATTAATGTTGAAAGTCTTTGAAATTGGTTAAAATGTATTTAAAGAACAGAATTAAACAATCTGCTTTTTTTGCTTGATTAGAACTAAATATATTTGTTAGTTATGTCTCCAACTACAGGAAGAAATCATTTTCTTAAGACTGATAAAGGCAGTTTTGCTTATGAAAATTTCTGAGTTGTATGTTTTTTCTTTGATGGTTTTATAAACATTGGTAGAATTTCATAGCAGTTGAAGATCTGGTTTGTGGAATCTTGGGTCTTCTTACTAGCTGTGTAATATGATCCAAGTAACCTAATATCATAAAGCATCATTTTTCTCATCTATAGAATAGGAATAATGATATCCAGCCTCAGAAGATAATTCCAAAAATTAAGTGATTTAGGGGCACATGGGTGGCTCTGTCATTTAGTGTCTGCATTCGGCTCAGGTCATGATCCCAGGGCCCTGGGATTGAGCCCTGCATTGGGCTCCCTCCTAGGTGTGAAGCCCACTTCTCTCTCTCCCACTACCCCCTGCTTGTGTTTGCTCTCTGTGTCTCTGTCAAATGGATAAAATATTTAAAATAAATAAATAAATAAGTAAAATGAAAATTAAATGATTTAATATACATAAAGAGCTTAGTAAAGTTCTTTGCACATCATAAAGCTCAGTAAATTATATCTATTAATTACATTACACACATACAAAATTAACTTGTATGGTGTTATAAGACCTCTGACACACTCGTGATTTCGGTTTATGCAGAATGGACACCAGATCAAGGGTAATGATAACTTGAAAAGAACATGATCATGTGATGGTCAAAAAAGTTTTGTACTAGGAAGAAATTCTAGGACATTAGGCTAGTATTGAGGAGACCTAAGTTCTAACTCCAATTTACCTACACACTAGTGTGTGATCTCAAATATGTTATTTTTTCCCCCTCTCTGGACCATAGTTTCATTTCTGTGTGTGATATGGTGGTGGTATGGGGGCAGGGTGGGGATGAGGGTAATGACTGGATTGATACAATCTTCTAGTTTTGAAGTACTGAAAAATCTTTGAGTTAAAAAAAAAAAGGAGCAGTTTTTGAAAAATTTATTCCTAAATTGTTAAATTTGCAATCAAAGTTGGAAAGAACTGGGGTGGGGGGGAGACAACATTGCTTATTAGGCCAGAAAAAAAGCTGACAAATGGTTAGTTGTGTTGTTTATCAGAAAGTGTGCTTCTTTGCAATGGAATATTTTGCAGTTGTTTTGCAGAATAAGCACTTTGCTAATTCTTTAGAGCTTTAGGGGTATAATCCTCTCAAGGTGTTCTGTCTGCAGCAGTCTGCTGTGAAGTCAGATGCTAATATTTCTGGATGCTAATATCTGTTCATATTTCTGAAAATAATTTTATTGAGAAGCCAAAATGCAAGTAAGACACAACTCTACTCTCTCTCCCAAGGTAGTTTTCTTTCTGAATCACGTGTGTCTAATCTTAAATGTGTGAAAACAACTAGGGGGCTATTAATTGCTTGAATGTAACGAGAGCTTTATGTTCAATGGATAAAGATCCAAGGTTCATAGATACCCTTCTTATTGAAGCTAGCATGGGATTTCACCTTGGGAAATGCAGGTCCCCTACAAAATGGCTTTATAGCTACTATTTGCCTTCTGTGATGGAAGAAAAGAAAAGAACTGATTGTACAGCTTAGTAATGCTAGAAAGAGAACTCTGTCTTCTCTGATTCATTTGGAAGTCATTGCCAAAGTCATTCCCAGAGAGTGAAGACTCTTAAAATAAAATGCAAATGTTCAGAATATAAGTCCCTTCCTATCTTCAAAGTTTGGTTTACCTGCTTTGCTGAGACAAGACTGAAAACTGTGATTTGTCATCACACCGTTGCTCAGATTGCTACCTCCATAGCTTGGTTTAGATACAGCCCCTCAACAACACATCATGGCCCATTATTTTTTTGAATTTTATTATGTGTTACCAAGGCTATTAGTTGAGTTACAACTAATGATAATACCATTACACATTACAACAATGATAATACCAATACTGGAATTTTTATACACGTTAGGATTTTAAAAGTGCTTTAGTATCATCTACTTCATTTGATCTTCCCACCATTCCTGGGAGATAAATATAAGTTGTTTTTATTTTTTTCCTCCCTTCCTCCCTTTTGTCTTCCTCTCTTCTTCCCTGCTTCCTCTTCTCCCTGTCTTTTTCAAAAATAAAATCCAGCAACATTAAGTGACTTATTAATACTTGGTCATATTACTAACTAACTACATAGTAGAATTTGAGCTAGAATCCTGATTTTACAAACTCATATCTGGTTCTGTTTACTAATTCAGGAAGCAAGATATTAGAAGTATGATTGAGGAAAAGATTTTTAAAAATCTTAAAGTGTGATAGAGGTTTTAGTGACCATAGATAAAGTACTTGGAGCAAACATCAAATACATTCCTTTAAAGAGTCAATAAACATAATACTTAATCCAAAAGGAGCAGCTTGGATTTGCTAAGCATCATTTCATTTTAATGCCTCGGGTAATCTCAGGAAACCACTAAAACCAATGTTCCTTCAGCTTGCCTGTCCCCATGAGATTTGTCTACATTTGAAGGATTGGCACACTTAATCAAGCATCATAAATTATACACGTTCCAAGTCACAGCCAACAAAGTAGACCTCTTGCAGAAAACCTCCCCAAATCCATAAATATGATCTGCAATACCTGTTTCCTGAGGCAGAGTATTATAGCAGCAATTGATTATTTGGAAAGTTTTACTGATCATTGAGATCTAACGTGGCAAGCTGTGATGAAAAATTTACCCGTGCTGCTTTTTTGTTCATTTCAGAAAGGCAAATATTCTTTTCTGAGGGCATACGGCCCATACCAAAACAACAGAGCTTCTCCTCTGGGATGGCCAGGAGCCAACTGTCATAAGACAGATTTCTTGTGAATGGTTTCATAGTACACAGTCTGGACACAGATAGACTTCATTAATGTCTCACGCACGTGTGAATTAGGTGGGTTACTTAATTTCGGAGTCTCAATTTCTTCACCTGTCCAATGAAGTAAATCACTTGGAGTTTATTGGAGATTAAATATGATAATTTATTTAATGTTTTTAGGATACTTCTGGTACAAAGAAAGCATTCATTAGAAATTAGCTTTGAGGGGTGCCTGGGTGGTATAGCTGGTTAAGTGTCCAACTCTTGATTTTTTGGCTTAGGTCCTGATCTCAGTATCATAAGATCAAGCCCCACATCAGGCTCCAAGCTCAGCATGGAGTACACTTGAGATTCTCTCTCCCTACATTCTGCCCCTTCCACTAATGCTCACTCTCAAATAAATAAATCTTTTTAAAAAAATTATCTTTGTTACATATGGATGTTGGCTATCACATTATGTCTAAAGGGATACTATTCCCAAAGAAACTATGTAAGAGAGAAAGAGAGATGAAATACTGTACAGCTGGGAACTGAATATTAAGAATTTGAATAGGTTAAAATAATAAAAGATTTTTTTAAATTTTGTAACCATATAGATTCATGAAGATTTGTTCTTCGATAAATTAAAATCTAAAAGTAAAAATTAGCAAAGCAGAAAGGCATTTTGCAATTCAAATCTCTATTTTCAAATCCAATCTTTCAAATTCAAATCTCTTTATTTTATGACAAAAAAGCTGAGTATCTGGTAAGTGTTCAAGGTTGTAAGTGACTTAAAATAACTCCTCTTGACATCTTGCTTTTATTTTTATTTTATTTATTTTTTTTAAGGATTTTATTTATTTATTTGAAAGAGGGAGAAAGAGCGAGAGAGAGCATGAGGGGGCAGGGTCAGAGGGAGAAGCAGACTCTCTGCTTAGCGGGGACCGCGACTCAGGACTCAGTCTCCAGACTTCAGGATCATGACCGCAGTCACTTAACCAACTGAGCCACCCAGGCACCCACCATCTAGCTATTATAAGCCACTCTTACATACTAGTGGAGCCATAGAAATATTTCCTAATTATACAACTCATATAACCTCATGGCCAGGTAGAAGGTGTGGTTATTTTTTTTTTAAAGTTGCTAAGAACTTCTTTTACCTTTAATGCTCTTATAATTCCCCTGGTGGTAAATTATCCTACAAGCAAGCTGCTATGGTTCATTTTATGCTCCATTATAATGCAAAATCTGATATCAACTTTGGCTAAAGAGGAGAAAACAACATTGGAAAAGAGAACTATAAAAGAAAATATGATCATGGTGTTAGATGCCTTTTAAATAATCAAATGTAGGGGCACCTGGGTGAACAAATGTAGGGGCACCTGGCTCCGTAGGTTAAGCCTCTGCCTTCGGCTCAGGTCATGATCTCAGGGTCCTGGAGTTGAGCCCCTCATCCAGCTCTCTGCTCAGCAGGGAGCCTGCTTCCCCCTCCCTCTTTCTGCTTTCCTCTCTGCCTACTTGTGACCTCTGTCTGTCAAATAAATAAGTAAAATCTTTAAAAATAAATAAATAAATAAATAATCAAATGTATTTTTTATTATGCCTTGACCTTTCTTTGCTTATTGAAAAGATTTCTTCGACATAACTTTTATATCACCAGGTTCATGGTTTTAAAAACAAAAACTGCAGAATGACTTGCAAAATTCCATCTTTTTTCACCTTTGTTCACTTTTTTTATTATTAATTTTTGTCTCATTAAATTGGGATATTATTTTTATTTTAGTTTCGTTCTGCATTTTCTTTAGTAGTTTCAAACTATCTGTTGATAGTCTTTTGCTTTATTTCATTAATGCCTCAATCTTTGATGAGCCTTACACGTAGAAGATGCTTAAAAAGTCAATTTTTCTTTTTTTTAATTTTAATTTTATTGTTTTTAATTTTTATTTTTTAATTTTTTTTAAAGATTTTATTTATTTGACAGAGAGAGAAATCACAAGTAGGCAGAGAGGCAGGGAGAAAGAGAGAGAAAGAGGAGGAAGCAGGCTCCCTGCAGAGCAGAGAGCCCGACGTGGGGCTCTATCCAAGGACCCTGGGACCATGACCCGAGCTGAAGGCAGAGGCTTTAACCCACTGAGCCACGTGAAAATGCTTTTACTGTAACTACCTTTGTTGAATCCTAAAGTTTTCATCGTGATGCTTCATTGATTTTTCCTGTCCACAGTAGAGCCTGAGTGGCCACCATTAGTGGTAGAATGATTCTCAGAAGAGTAGGTACCTAGAGGAGAGCTCCCTAAACCTCCTGTGTAAATTAACGTGTGTGTTTCTGGAAAAACTACTCCTGTTCAAACAAAGGGTGATGCCTTAGTGTAGGCCAAATATAATCACTGTATCTGAAGCAAAGCAGACTTGAATTGCAAGATAATTGAACATATGGTGAGCCCACTCGGAGTCTATATATGTGCATGGATCAATTTCTAGTCTCTTTTCAAAGTGTTTCCAGTTCTGCTGTGGCTCATGGTCTCCAGAAGGGAACCCCTGACCTGCCTCTTCATCTCTTTTCTGGTGTGTGTTAAAGGCTGTAGTGGTTTTCAAAATAATTTAACATCCAAACTTAACCTTTCTTTAGATACTCTGAATAGCCATCTGAACATGCTCATTACCACTTCATAAATTCTGCCCTGAAACTACATATGATTCTTTGTTAACCTTATAAAATTCAAAGGTAGTTGTTTTTAGGTTAGTGCCTAAACTGCCACTACTGCTTTCCATAGTGATGTGTTTCAAGAGTTAGTAAATTCCTTTACAAACTAAAATTTGATGGTAGCGTTTAGGTCAAGAGCTTGTGTTACAGGTATGGAACAAAGAATTCTGATTTCATTTATAAGTTGTAGTATATAATATGGCTTTTTTTTTTTTTTACATTTGAAAACAATGTGTAAGCTTTAAAATGTCTTCTCAAAATACCAGTGACTTTATCAGTGTCCTTTTTAATCAATATCATGCATTAATCAGAGTATCTCTCTGTTATGTGGTTGTATTTTGAGCAAGATGTAGAACTCTTTGGCTTCTGTGGGATGCAATGTTTATGAATGCTGTGCTCTCAATAATCAAGAAAAATTTTATAGTCAAGTAGCATCACCTATAAAAGACTATTTCATGGTGGGAACATAGATAATATTTAATATATTTTCACTTTTTACAATTAGATGTAATTTTTACTATAAACTGTTGCAAAAGTTAGGGAACTCCATTTGGACTTTAACTGACCACTAAAGATTTTTGAAGTCTGTCCCCACTACCTGTCCTTCAGTGAAGTTACAGCAATCGGATGGTAATGTCTATAGCTGATGATATCTATAGGAGTCCCCCTTTCTAGAATGGATTAAAACTTGGTCTTCATTTTCCTTTAAGCTCATTGTTTACATCACTGAAATTTTTCTAGATCAAGAACTTGAATTTTCAAAGGTATTCTTTCTGTTCATACTTTTTATTTCATATGGCATAATTAGAAAATAATAAGCTTTTCCCATGTGGTGCAGAAGGGAGTGCTGGCGAAGTACTTTACTTCAGATGTACCTCAGTGTTCTCTCACGAACAGATCAGAAACTTTCAGTTGTATTTTGTCATCTGTGGGTTGTGTCCGTCACATTTCCCTCTCACCAAAATTGAGGTAAGCTGTGTTCCTTAGAGTCATCCCTATAAACAGTTCTTGTGGCACTAACATGTCATTCTATAACTTATTATGACCCATTTTGTGTAGCCTGAATTTAGAGAGTGATGTAGTTAGTGGTCACTGCAGCTGTTTTAATGTCCCACCAAATAACACCAGGTACCTGGAGAAGCAGTTTACATCAGTTTGCTCTCCAGGTTTTCTTCCAGGCCTTATGAAGATGATGAGTATTACTGACATAAAAATGTCTATGGGAGGCCATATATTACCCCAACTGAGTTCAACCAAAGTCACTGGGAAAAACAGTGATTATCCACCATACTTATAGGTCGAGATGGAAGTTAACCCTTTTAAATCTAACTCATATTCTTTCTTTAATGGCTTCACCCTTTGCTGCACAAATTTATTCTCAGAAACTCAAATCTGAGTTAATCCCAGTCATAAGATCCAGTGTTATATATCCTATCAGAATGAGGTCTTTATGTTGTCTTTGGCATGGCCATATTTCTTCTCCCGGAATGATGTGAGATCTTTCATCAGGGTCAATAATCTAACCCCACGAATAATGGAAGAAGGAAATTTTCATTCCTCTCAAGTATACCATCATTATGGTATACTTGGTATACCATACGTGGTATGGAATACATATATGGTAACTGTGTATACCTGATACTGTTTATCTTGTTCAAATTCTACTTACATCGCAGCTGTCTTTGTGAAAAGTTTGGACACAAATATCCTCATATCATATCCCCCAACATGCCAGTTTATGTCCTATTAATTTATATATTCACATCAGGAATTTTCTAACCCATCAAATTCAGTCACAGAGCAGAAAAGAGCCTAGCAAAATATCTGGAAAAAAAAAAATGGTGCTACTTTATACACAAAAAAGGTGAGACAAAAGTCGAAGTGAGATGAGGAGAAATGTTCCCTTAAGTCAAGTATTCATTATTGCTAGAAAAAAAGAAGAGACATGTCAAGACTGGGAACTAGGAGCCAAGTGAAATACTTTTCATCTCTTTGGGTCAGAGCTTCATTTTTGTTTTTGTTACCTGGGCTACTTGTAGCAATGTTTTGTGCCTTTTTGTTTTGGTTATTTAAGCATGGATTAAGCAAAAACACTTTTTGAAAGTTTATAATTTCTTAATAAGAATATTCCATGAAATGTGCTAAACATCATGTAAAATCCATTATGTTTAAATCTTCCTCAAAGACAAGAATCAGGTCTTTTCTTACTTTGTAAACCCTGAAGCACATATAGAGTGTGGCATATCAGAAATAGCATTACCCTTAAATATAAATAAAATAGCTAAGTTCAAGTTTAGTAGGTCCCTTACTAATTATATGTATGTGTGGGGAGGCTTGTATTTTTTATCTTCACTTTCCTTTACCATAATTTGTACACAGAAATGATTACCTCTGGTTGCCATGATGAAATCACATATGTCTTTTGCAGAAACCATGGTATCTGTAGTGGTTAAGAGGGGTTCTTGGAAATTATACAAAGCAGATACAATAATATTTACTTCACAGTGTTATGAAGATTAAGTGAAAGATTGTATAAAGCCCTTAGTACAGTTTCAGGCACATACTAAACAATAAATATTAAAGTATTAAGCAATATAAATGGCAAAAAAGATTAGTCAACAATAAAAGATTTTTTATTTATTTAAGTCTTATTATACACAAGTTATGCTAATAAGTTTTTTTTTTTTTTTTTTTTTTTGCAGATAGGGAAAGTAAGAATGAGAGATTAAACTGTAATACACTCAACTAGCAAATGCTAGGGTTGAAAGTCAAAGTCTTGCAAATGACACTGCATAGTCTGTGCTTGTTTTCTATAGCAGCTGCCTTATGACAAACCTCTGTGAAGTGGTAGGCAGAAAAGATACCATAGTATTGGGCCAATGCCAGCTTAGTCAGACAGCTGACTTGCACCTTTGTAGTGTGGCATGCTGTTTGTACTTTTGTTCTACCTAAATTATAATGTCGGTTTTTGATACCTGTTGTTTAGTCCGTACACTGAAGCTAAAAATGTTTCCTTACCTATAAAACAAATATGCCGATGGGTTGTTTGGAGTTAATTAAGAATTAAATTTTTAGTATATTGGAAATAATCTTGAAGAATTACAGATACAGAGTAGGAATTCACAATTTTGTTGTTGTTGTTATTAACAAGAAAAGGGGAAATTCCTTTATCAGCTCTCTAGCATGTGCTTCTAACCTTTAAGTCTAAGAAGCTTAGTTAATGCATTTGCATGGTAATTAAAAATCAGTGACGTTTAAAGGAATTTAAACCTAGTGTGGAATTAATGGGATATGTGAAGCATACCAGAAGTTAAATATTTTGTTTGGGTAATTAAGCCATTTAGAAAAAAATAAAAACAGGAAGATCTCTAGTAAAATTGAGTTTCTCACAGCTATACTTGTATGCAATTCATTCATTTTCTAAATTAAAAGATCTGTTTTGCAAATTGTCTCCTGGGAAGAGTGGTGCATATTTTCCAATAATAGACTCATATTGCTGAAAACAAAAAATTCTTTTACTTTTGATTTTTTTTGCATTAAAAAAAATTTTTTTTAATAAACATATATTTTTATCCCCAGGGGTACAGGTCTGTGAATCGCCAGGTTTACACACTTCACAGCACTCACCAAAGCACATACCCTCCCGAATGTCCATATTTTTTTTTTTTTGCATTTTAATTTCCTTTCCATTCACATTTAGTCAAAGTGTTAAATACAGTTTCAGAGAAATCTGTTGAAGATTTTAGTATAGAACTGAGTGTAGGGATATTTTTAATGAAAAAAGTGATAACACTCAAAGAAGAGGTTGACTGTATAGACTGAGTTTATTTTGCCTAACATGGTCCTTTTCCTTATATAAACTGTTTTTCAAGTGAACTCGGTAGCTATTGAAATTAACTGATCTGAATGAATAGATTATTATTACATACAGCAGCATCAACAAATAAGGACCAAAAACATTGTAATGGTTAATTTTATGTGTCAACTTGACCCTGACTAATACACTTATTATAACTACTCCTTAATGAGCACTTGCTCTGGTAAGGCTTTGGGTTAACATACAATTTCTTGATAAAAAAAAAAAAAAAGTAATTAGTGATTATGAGACTAAAGTACATTTAATGTGAAGAAACTAGAGATTTGAAAGAGTAAACAACTTTTAAACTCACACATCTCATAAATGAAGAAAACCAGTTTAACTCAAAATTCAAGCTAAGTTTTGAGATGACTAGAATGCAGAGTTGTATATGGACGTCAGCCTTGGCTGGGGAATCTGGAATACCTCAGCACTGTAGGATTGTCCAAAAGGCCATTGTTCTAGTGTGACTGGATCCACTGTGCATGACATTCATAATCAGTGCACATTTCTCATGCCTACGGAAGACCATTTTGGGGCAGTGATAGCTTATAAGAATGACTCGATTAAAAATGTTTATACTTTATGGGGCACCTGGGTGACTCAATCCATTAGTCATCTGCCTTCAGCTCAGGTCCTGGGATTGAGCCCCTCCAGCTCAATGCTCAGCAGAGAGTCTGCTTCTCCCTCTCCCTCTGTCCCTCTCCCCCACTCATGCACTCATTATCATTCTCAAATAAATTTAAATAAAATCTTAAAAAATGCATGTACTTTAATGATAAAGAGAAGGCAAGAAAATTTATTTTCTCTTTCTTGTTTTCATTTATCCAACAAATATTCATTAAGCATTCATTCTAGGATAGATACTCTATGAAACTGTGTTTCATATTAAGGAAATAAGAAAAATGAATGAAATAGACCAGATCTTTCATCTTATGTACTTCTTCTACAAGAGACCAACAATAATCAAGTGAACATGCAAATAAGAATATTACATATTCTATGCAGGAAATAAACAGAATATGGAAATGAAGGGTATGATGAGAGAGTAGCTTAGGGGTGGAATGACTATTTTAGAACAAGTGGTTGTATTTTGAAAGAGATTGAATTTAAGCTTGTGATAAAGGATGAGAGGAAGCCACCCTTGGGAAGAAATGAGGGAAGAGTATCCAAAACTCTGGTTAGATAATCAGCAAACACATTTGCAACTGTTTAAGCAAAAGTATCAGGTGAGGAGCACATCACTGGGCTGTGATCATAAAGTTCTGGAATGAAATCACACTTGATTAATATTTATGGCATGGGAAGAGTATAAGTATAAGAAAAATATTTGCTTTCTTGCTCCAGATAAAATGGAGTCAAAATCCTGTGACTTTAAAATGAATTTGTCTTTGAAAAAGCAATCAAACGATGAAGAAGCCAGAATTTGGTAATGTATATAGGTCATTTCTAGCTTCATTGTAGTTAGCATTTCCAGTGTGATTTTTTTGTAGCAATTTCTTTCCATTAATAGTCAATTTTAGTTGGGATCTATGGATACATGTTACAGATGATTATAGTGGAGATTTATCTAAACCTTAGTATGTTACTATTCAATCCTGTTTGAAATTTAATTTGTTTGGTTTGGTGATATTAATGATAATTTTTCAAAATAAATATGTAGAAAACTAAAGGTTAAATAGTGTTTGGGTATATTTCTTGCGTTAAAATATTGTTATTTTGCATTTGTGGCTTTATTTGAATCTATCACTTTTCTTTGAAACTGAATGACAGCAAATTTGTTTTGTTTTAAATAGTAGCTTTAGTAAGAATAACTTATGTAATCTGTACCTGGGTGGTAAGCATTATGCATGTTTCAATTTTGTATACTTCTCCATATTTTTAAAGCTTTTTTCCAAAGACTGTGTATTCTGCAGTCTGAAAAGGATATACTTTGTGATGTAAAATAAAATTGTTTCATACAATATATAATTCTTTTTGCATAAGAAAAGAGCAAGATTTTCCAATTGTATTGATTTGTCTTGTTAAATTCCATATACCTTCAGTTTTGATGTGGATTAATACAGGAACCTGTGTCATCAGACCAAATCTATTCAGGAGAAAGAGCCTTATCGTGTATTTAGTATGATGTGAGGTTGCTACTTTCTTAATCATTGTGGACTAGCCCTTTTGTTTTATTATGAAACTAACTATGGTGTGATAAAATAACATAGTCAAAATACTGATAGCATTGTGATTGTTTCCTTTACTTAACTGTCTTTATTCTGACTATTGTGATATGGGGAGAATATGGTTGTGAGCCTCTAGCAATTATGGGTATGTCCTTAAAAGACCAAAGAAGTAAAACAGAAGCTAAAAAAAAAAAAAAGGAAAAACCCTAAAAACCTTGGAGCTATTCAAATCCATCATAAGAAATGAATTTTTCTTCCTCCTTGCCTTCTTTCCGTAAAGCTTTTTTTTTTTTTTTTTTCATAAATGAAGTCTAAGTGATAGACCTAACATCGGGTTCTTTGGTACAATAATAGATATGTAAGGAAAAAAAAACTACATTATCCTCTAGACTAGAGTATACATCTAAGATTAAATAATTAAAATTCACAAATACTGTGTTACAAAATAACTTTTTTAAGAGTTCATGGGAGAATTTTATTCTTTTATTTTAAAAAGAATTTTCTGAAGGTGCCTCCTTAGTGCAGTAGGCAGCGTGTCAGTCTCATAATCTGAAGGTCCTGAGCTAAAAAGAATTTTCTGAGGTGAAAGTCAGGCTAGATCTTAAGGAGTAAAAATAAATTACTTTTATAAAAAAAAGATCATGCTGGTCAAAATGTGAAGAGAGGATTTAAGGGGATAAAACTAGAGGCTAGAAGGTCTTTAGGAAGGAATGCGGAAGGCTAGGCAGAGGTGATGGCTGTCTTCTTTAGGACAGAGGTAGTAGGGTGTAGAGGAGGAGTTTATAGTCCTCCACTAGAACTGTTTTAGTTGGATAATGTCAGTGTTTGTTCTGATTGCTCAGTTTACATACCCTACTCGGTATAATATCTTAACTGTGATGCATGGGCGGAGGAGATATGAAGTGAGGACTGAGAAAGAGAAGTAAGGGAGAAAAGAATAGTCTGTAAACATATAAGGTAATACAGTGTATTACATTACTACACTATGAGTGTAGTAATTGACATGGGTATAAATAAGATGGAGCTCATGCCAAGGAGAGAGTGATTCGCTCTCTGAGGATGTCAGAGAAGACTTTTTAGAGAATGTGATGCCGGAGCTGATTTCTTTGTGTAAAAGAATGGGATAAAGGCTTTTCAGGCAAAAGAAATAGCATATGTCAAATTTGCAAAGTAATAAAACTGAAGGTGATATTCAGGGACATATACATGGATTGATATTGCTAGATTGTAGTACACAAAATGAGAAGCATGACAAAGATATTACTGGAAAGCTATTTTATCCTGCAAGACGTTGGAATGGATGGAAATCATTGATGTTCACTCAGCAAATCATATTTAATACATGCTTTGTATCTGATATTGTACTGGTTGTCGGGGCACTTTAATCAAAGAGTGAATTGTCCATGCCATGTTTTATGTCTATTATTTTGAGACTAATACAAAGCAAATGAAATAAGAGAGATCTAGTACCCCATTTATGTAGTGTTGCCTCATTTCATTACATAGCTATCTGTAATAGAGTTAAGTATTGCTAGTTCAAAAAGGAACCACAAAACCTCTCCAAGGAGAATAGCTTAGAGAAAATTAGGTTGTTCTGGCAAATTAATTCTACCTTACTTACACAACAGTGGTTTAAAGATTTCCACGTCTTCTCTTTATGATAGTAGCAGAAAACATGATGATTCTGTGGTCATGTACAAAGATGATCGTAAATATGATGTGTGAAGCCAATTAAGATTAAGAGATAGAATAGTTTGGCCTACACCATTACGAATCAGAGTTAGGGCAAGATATGGTGCACTAACCCTTTTACTTACTAAGTATATCCTTCAGGTTTCTGCATAATTGCCTCCTTCTGGTAGAAACCATAGGTCCAGTCTTATTTTCTCTTTAGAAACCTGGGAGGTTTATTTTCCTTATTATAAATTTGATTAAACCTTACCTATCATAGTTGTTTTAATGTCCCTCTCCTTGGTAAAGTGACAACAACTTGAAAGGTGGGGTGATGTCTGAAGAAACAGGGAGTATGCTATGCTCTTTGGCATGATCATGGGGTACTCACGGAGTCTGCATTTTGGGTCAGAGAAGTTAGATTCAAATCCCAGCCACCATCTCTGAAACCCCATCTATAAAAGGGGGACAGTATTGTTATCCATCTTAACATAGTCTGTATTTACCAACTGTCTCCCCCTTGTAGAGTTTAGGCTTTAAGAGAACAAAGAAATTGGGGTGCCTGGGTGGCTCAGCCAGTTGAGTGACTGATTCTTGATTTTTGGCTCAGGTCATGATCTCAGGGTTGTGGGATCAAGCCCTGTGTAGGGCTTTGCACTCAGCAGGGAGTGTGCTTGAAGTTCTCTCCCTCTCTCTCTCTTCCTCTGCCCTTCCTCCTGCTTGCATGCTTGGGCACACGCTCTCGCTCTCTCTCTCTCTCATTCTCTAAAATAAATAAATAAATAAATCTTTTTAAAAAGAGAAAGGGAACAAAGATCTTGACATCTAGCTTGTATGTGTGCAATGCCTAGAACATTGCTTTACACAATATAGGTTTTTAATGAATGTTTGAGGAACATATGTATTAGTAGACAACATAGGGAGCTACATCAGGGTTTTTTGTGAGGGTTAAAGAAGTCTGAATTTATAACGTTTTTAGCATAGTACCTCTCACAGAATAGTCATTTAGTAATATATTTTTTTTTACTTAATAACTAGTATTAAAACAATGCTTATTTTAAAATGGTATTTGAACATTGTTGTTCAGATCTATTTGTATATATGTGTTTCCATTTTTCTTGTATAAATACCCAATATTGGATTAGTAGGATCAGGAAACTGCCCAACTCTTTTCTAAAGTGGTTATTTCACTTTACACTTCCACCAGCAGTGTATGAAAATTTGGGTTGCTCTATATCCTTGCCAGACGTTGGTGTTGTTCCTTATAAATTTAGCCATTCTAGTGGGGGTGTAGTGGTATCTCATTGTGGTTTTAATTTGCATTTTCTCTGATGACTAATGCTGTTGAGCAATTTTTCATATACTTATTGGCCAGTTTGCATATCTTCTTTTGTAAAATATCTGTTTTAGTCTTGTTCATTTTTAGTTGGGTTGTTTGTCATTTTATTATTGAGTTGTACCATTTATGTACACATTCTGGGTACAGTCCCTTACAAGATTATCTCTGTCTTTGTCTCTGTCTCTATCCATCTCTCTCTCTCTCTCTCTGTCTCTACATACAGTTTTTCTGCCTGGCCTATGGTTTGCCTATTCATTTTCATAACAACCATTTTTCCCCCTCAGAAATTTTATTTCAAAATAATTTTAGATTTACAGAGGAGTTGCAAAGATAGTACAGAGAGTTCCCAAATACCCTCCCCCTAGCTTTCTCTATTGTTAACATCTTACATAACATTTACCAAAAACAAGAAATTAACATTGGTAAGATACTATTAAATAACCTACAAACTATAGATTTTCCTAGTTTTTCCACTATGTCCTTTTTCTGGCTCAGAATCCAATCCAGGATACCATATACATTTAGTTTTCATTTCTCCTCCAATCTGTGACAGCTTCCTGGACAGGTCCTGTCTTTTATGACCTTGGAAATATTGAAAAGTCCAGTCATTTATTTTTTTTAGAATATGCCTCAGTTTGTGTTTAATGGTTTTTTGATGAGCAGAATGTTTAAAATTTTCTATGGAGTTCAATATACCAATGTTTCCTTACCTAATTTATGCTTTCGTATCCTAGTCAAAAAATCTCTGAGTATCCAAGTTTACCAAGATATTCTATGTTTCTTAGAAGTTTTGTAGTTTTTGCTTTTGTGTTTAGGTCTGTGATCCAACCTGAGTTAATTTTTCTCTATGGATTGAGATAAAAAATTTTAAAAATTGACCCTTTTTCTTTGTATTGCTTTGAAGCTATTGTCAAAAGTTAAAATATGCAGGTATGGGCCTATTGCTGGATTCTAGTCTGTTTCATTGCTCTAGTTGTCTCTTATGCCAATTTGTAGTTTCCTTAAAGGGAATAGTAGTATTTTAGATTTGCAGGGCATAAGATCTCTCTTAAAATTACTCTGCTCTGTTGTAGCATAGATAATATGTAAATAAATTGCTGTGGCTATATTTCGCTAAAATTCTATTTATAAAAACAAGCCAGCCTGTGTACAGTAGTTTGTTGATCCCTATTTCAGAATAAGACTCGAAAATCAGGTAATGTAAGTCCTCTCAACTTGGTTTTTCTTTTCTTTAATTGTTGTGTTTATTCTGGTCCTTTGTAGGTTTATGTAAATTATAAAGTAAGCAATTATTTTTGAAAACAATACCTTCTGAAATATTTATTTTGATTACATTGAATTTATAGATCAATTTGGGGAGAATTTACACCTTTTTTTTTTTTTTTTTTTTTTTTTTTTGAGAGAGAGAGAGTGTGAACACCAGTGTGGTGGAAAGGCAGAGGGAAAGGGAGAAGCAGCCATGCAGGGCTCCATCCTAAGACCTTAGGATCATGACCTGAGCAGAAGGCAGAGACTTTAACCCACTGAGCCACCCAGGCACCCTAGTTTCACTATTATTAACCTTGCATTCTGTGAGCTTCCTAAATTCCTTAGTAATCCTGGTACTTTTGTTTGTAGTTTCCTTAAAATTTTCTACGTACATAATCATCTCATCGGTGGATAAAGACAGCTATAGGTCTTCCTTTCTAATCTTTATGATTTTATTTACTTATTTATTATAGGGGCTTTCATTTCCAACAAGTTATTGAAGAGAAGTAGAAGTGATGATAGCAGGGAACCTAGCTTTTTCTGATCTCAGAGGAAATAAGTTTCTTAATATTAAGTCTGATATTATTTGCAAATTCTTCAGAGATATCTGTTATTTGAATAAGGAACTTCTCTTCTATTTCTAATTGTGGGTTTTTAAAAAAAATCACAAAGGGGTATTAAATTATTACACAAAGGGGTATTAAAGTATTAAAATACTTTTTCTGAACCTAATAATATGATCAAATTATTTTTCTTTTATATTATGTTAATAAGCAGGAGAAATATATTGGTTTATTTTAAAACATGAACACATGTTGATATGCCTAAGATAAACTCCACTTGATCATTCTGTATTAACTTTTTACTTTATTACTAGATTTGTTAATTTTTTTTTTATTTTGGTGTCTATATTCATGTGGAGTAGAAAATAGGTATATAATTTTCTTTTGTTGTAATATCCTTTTCTTATTTTATGTATCAAGTTTATGTTGGCTTCAGGACAAGACTTGAGAAATTGATCTTATCATTTTCTTAAGTTGTTTGTGTAAAATTAGTAACATTTTTTCTTTAAATTTGATAGCACTCACTAGTGAAGCCATCTGGGATTATAAGTCTTTGTATGCAAAAATTTCATTATGAATCATTTTTATTTTACAGTTATTAGGCAATTTATATTTACTATTTCTTCTGGTATCATTTTTGTGAGTTGTCTCTGTCAATGAATTTGCGATCTAATTTGGAAAATGTGTGCACATAAAGTTGCTCATCATATTTCATTTTTTTCTTTTTAATGCCTTCAAGCTTTATACTGATATTTCCTTTTGCATTTTAGATATCAGTCTGTATTCTCTTTGTATCTTTTTTTTTTTTTAAGGATTCTTTTTTTTTTTTTTTTATTACTCTTTCTATCTTTTATCTCTCTCTCTTTCTCCCCCTCATTAATGTGGCTAAAAGTTTATCAGTTTAATGATATTTTTGAAGAATCTGCCTTTGTTCTAATTACTTTTTCTCTTATATTTATTAATTCCTTCCTTCTACTTTGTGCTTGATCCGTACTTGTTTTCATAATTCCTTACAGTAAACCTTACATTATTAAATTTAACTTTTCTTCTTTTTAAATATAGGCATATAAAGAACTATTGATTTCTCTACAAACACTGGTTTGGCTGCATCCCACAAATTTTTAAGTGCTTTGCTTTTGTTATTTAATTCAAAATATTTAAATATTCCTCATGATTGCATAAGTCATTCATGAGTTACTTAAAATAATTTTGTTTAATTTCTAAATATTGTGTGGTTTCCAAGGTTTTCTTTATTGTCATTTTTATTGAAATTTAGATTGATTCTAGTGTTGTCAGAGAACATGCTATGTATATGTCCTCGGTCCTTATAAATTTTTGACCTATTGAATGTCCTGGCATATGGTTTATCTTGGTGAATATTCCCTGTACACTAGAAAATTATGTGTCTTCTTCTGTCTGGATATAGTTTTCTATAAATATTAACTTGGTTATTTGGTATGCAGAGTCAATCACATCTTCAATGTCCTTCTTGATTTTTTGGTCTACTTTATCCATCAACTAGGGGAAGAAGGTTATTAAAATTTCCAGCCATAATTGTGGATTTCATCTGTTTCTCCAGTTAGGTCTGTCAGTTTTGCTTTCTGTTTTCAAAGTTCTGGAATGAAATGTATATGCATTTCATGTTATGTCTTTTGATGAATTTATGCTTTCATTATGGCATTCCCTCTTGATAGTCAGTCATGTTCCTTGTCCAGGGTCTTGTCTGTTTTTAATGTTTCCACTCTAGTTATCATGTGACTGAGTTTCATATGACTCAGGGTTTACTCCATTTATATCTTCCTTTCATGTACCCGTTGAAATATTTGAGAAGTTAAATAAACCATATTGCTATTCCCATTCCATTTGTCCCATTTGCTATTTTGTTGTTGTTGTTGTTCATTTGTTCATTCTTTCCTGACACAGTTGGGGTTTATTGAAGATTTTTTAGTTACATTTTTTTCTTCTCTTTTTCAATTTTAGGATCTTTGATTTAAAAAAAAATAGTTTCTATATCTCTGCTGGGGTTTTCTATGTTTCCTTATTGTACACAGCTTTTCCTTTGAGTCCATGAAAATATTATAAAAGGTTTATTTAAGGTCCCTATCTAAGAAAACCAAAGTACTGCCCCCACAAACAAACGAACAAACAAACAAAAATAGCAACAAATAAAAACAACCCTTGTTCTTCTTTTGTTGACTATTTTCTCTTGTTTATTAGTCACATTTTCTTTATTCTTTTAGTCTAGTAATTTTTGAATGTATGGCGAGTTTTTTAATGCCACATTACCAATAGTTTATTGTTTTCTTTATTTAAAATTTGTTGAGTGTTGTGATAGGTAGTTTCTTTACTAGCGGGTTAGTTGGATCTTGTTAAGACTTTGAAAGACTTTTAAAGAATTAAAGACTTTAAAGAATTTAAAGACTTTAAAATTTGTTGAGTGTTGTTAAAGACTTTAAAGAATTTAAAGACTTTAAAATTTGTTGAGTGTTGTGATAGGTAGTTTCTTTACTAGCGGATTAGTTGGATCTTGTTAAGACTTGTTTTTAGGGCGGCCTGAGCGAATCACTCAGTTGTGTCTGCGTTCAGCTCAGATCATGATCCCGGAGTCCTAGGATGGAGCCACCCATCCAGCTCTTTTCTCAGCAGACAGCCCGCTTCTCTCTCTCCCTCTGACTCCATTCCCCACTTTTCCTACCCTCCTCTCCTCCCTCACTGCCTGGTCCTGTTCTATCTCAAATAAATAAATAAAATCTTTAAAAATAAATTAAAAAATAAAAATGAAAGATTTGGTTTTAGGCTTTTTTTTTTTTTCTTTCCTTGCTGCGGTAGCCTGACTCCTAAGAAATGGCCTTTTTGAGTCTCAACTGAATGACTGGAGTGTTCCTCTGAAGTCTTTGTTCTCTGGCTTGCTGGAAGTTCAGTGTTGCTGTCACTGTATGACCTATAAAATTTCCAGATTCCCTGCTCACAGATGCCCATAAATTATTTTCTTCAGGGCGTTACAGAGTTTTGCCCTATTCTTGCATTGCTTAGCATTTGGCCAACTCTCACTAGAAAACTCCTGTGGAGATTGCTAGAGTTTCTTCTCTGTGTAACTGTCTCCTCTCCAGTACTCTGCTTAGTTCCTTGTCGCACAAATTCCAGTTGCTTTACCAGCCCCAAATCTTGATATGCATTTCTTCTACTTACCAGACTATTGCTCCCTGTTTAAGATGTACTTCTTCTGCTGTGCTTTGAACAGTGCTTCCAGGCAGGAGGTTGTGCTGCTTGTGAACCTCACTAACTGTTTCCTTTCTTCCAAGGGTCACAGCCCTCTGTGTATTATGTTCAGTATTTGAACACAGTTGACTCAGTTGATTTATATATATTATCTGGTTTTCCAATTATTTACAGCAAGCACTAAAGGGAGGAGAGACATGAGTTATGGAAATGTAAGTCTAATATCCATCAGTCTTCTTAGTCAGAACCAAACGTTAGAAATAGGTTTTAATCTTATGTTGCTTATCAAGATAGTTTTTGATTTGTAGATCATTCAGTTCAATCATTTGGACACACATGTATGCATTTCATGTCTATTCTAATAAACAACTTGTCTCTTTCATGGTGACTTTATTAAATAATGAAGATACTGATATTTTAAACAATCTGAATATTTTTGTTTATTATCCTCATTTGCACTGGGATATATGTATATTATATAGTGAAGTGTATTATATCAAAATTAGTTTATTTTTTATTCTGTTTTATATTCTAATTTAGATCCTATTTTTGCCATCAATATAATGAAACTATACTGAGGTTTCCATAAAATAATGGAAATATAAATAAATTTATATTTATAGATATTTATATTTATTATATATAATATATAATATTTATATCATATTTATAAATATTTATCACATTTATAAAATGTGAGATATTTTATATTAAGTATGCAGACATGTTTGTGTATAAGAATATAATAATATAAAGTATAAATATAAAATAACTATAAATGTAATAATTTATATATAATCATTTATATATTATAGATGCATTTTATTCACATATATAAGTTTAACAATAATATATTTAATTAAGGTATTCAATATATATTACTTATTTAACATGTCATTCCAGCTTTCTTTTTCCTTTTTTTTTTTTTTTTAAGAATTATTTATGTATTTGAGAGAAAGCTTGAGCACAAACAGGGGAGGGGCAGAGAGAGAATATCCAAAGAGACTCCTGCTGAGCACAGAGCCAGATGTGGGGATGGATCTCACAACTGATGAGATCAGGACTTAAGCCCAAACCAAGAGTCAGACACTTAACCCAATGAGTGGGTTTAATTTTTTTTTTTTAGTTGTAGAGGGAAGAGATAGATAAATATCCAGAATTGAAAATAGATAAGTGCACAGACCACATACAAGAAAATCACGATCAATATAAAATACATATCCTAGATTATTCTTGGACAATGCACTAGATATTGGTGTAATATTTAAAAAGTATAGCAGTAATTTAACACAGAATGCTTCAGTTGGTACATCTTTAAAACTGAGCTATTAACATTGAAAAATAAAAGGATCATTAGGTCAGTGCTTTTAAATAGTCAAAAGGGAAAGTGTAATAGTTAAACATTTTCTGAAAAAAAGCACTCAAAAGGCTACTGTGATTTAAAATGGATAATGGAAAAACCCAACTGTCTGTTTAAAGATCTGTGGTTGAAAGGTAATTAATTCCACCTTGCTAAAGGCACATTATTTTCTCATTCTTTGAATACTACTCACAGCACTTTTTTTCTTTTTCTTTCTTTTTTTTCCTTTTTTTTGTGACAAAGACTTGGCAGAAAAAAGATTTTTTAAAAGAAGCTTAGATTTCTTTTGGAGAGTAAATCTCATACACATGCATAGTTTTTTGTGTTTCCTTCTTGATTTTAAGATAGTTTTATAATTTTGTCAATGAGATTTCAGGTATATTTTTTTCACAGAATCACTTATTCAAGAACTTAAGGGGTTTCACTAGCACTGAAAATTCATTTATTATTTAAAACATTCCATGTACTGGATGATACATGTCCATTTAAAAACACATGTATCAGGAAAAATTTCATTAAAAATAATAATTTAGGATTAAAAGATTTAGAGAAATTATGTTACATTACCTGATATGTTTGGAAACAGTTTTAAATGACATAAAGCCTGAAGTAGAAATCACCAATGAGTAATTACCTTCGAATTAAATGGATTTTTACTTTCACAATATGAGTCTATAATTATTGAAGTCTTCAGGGAGATCTGTGCTAATAGTTTGATATTTAAAAAGGATTTTAAGGTAAGCGAAAAGAAGGGGCAAAAAATCAAGGACAACGACAATAGCAGCAAAAAACAAGCAAAGCAAAAATTCCATTCACCAATTGTCAATTAAGGATTACTTCAGATTATGTATAACTTTATATACAATTACCAATTAATCCCCACAATAACCCTAGTATGTCCATTTTACAAATGGAGTCCCATTTACCAGATTCCTACAACCATATTCTTTCCATTACTTCACACTGACTTCAAGGTCATTTATTCCAGCCCCTTTGTTTTATATATGTAAGGGGAAAAAAAAAAAAAAAAGAAAAAAGAAACAACTAACCAAACACACAGGAAACAGAAACTGAGTCCCAGAAAGATACTTCGTTTACTTAAAGACAGACAGCAAGTAGTAGCCTGGATATTTATTCCCAGATCTCCCCAGTGCTTGCGTCTGCAGCAGACTCAACAATATTATCCTCAGAATGATAAAACGCATCTTAGGAAATGAACCCTAGGAGAACTTATATATTTAAATTTTTAAAACTGCCATGTTGCGTCCACAGGATTCCCAAAGCTTTCCTTATGGATTTGCATTTGTGGATTTGCACAACTTGCCTTGTGATACTGTTTGGATGACTTTTTTTCACTGCTGTCCTAGCTAGTAGGCTAAGGATTTGAACCATGAAATCAATTTTCCTCATCATAGAGTATGAAGAGCTACGGGATATAGTACTTTATTAAAAAATATTTAAGAGATAAGCAAAGCAATTAATGAGTTTTCATGGTGGTTGCAGTTTGTGTTCCTTCCCTCTCTCCCACCCCAGAAGGAAGATAAAATATTCGACCTGTTCACGGTTCTTTTTTATCCCACGTATCCAGTAGTCATTGTGATAAATGGATTGAAAATATTCCCCAGATGGGTCTCATATTAGTAAAAAAATACTTTGTTATGTTTAATATCTACCCAGTTGATTGTTTTTAAAATGTTACACAGTCATTAAAAGACATGGTCTTGGCAATGCCTGAAAAGGGACTGATAATTTCATTATTTAGAGATAGTTGCAGTCTGTATATGATACGAATTTCAACTACCCAGTGAAATCATGAACTCTTAAATAATTTGAAAGGAAGGCCATGAAGCTTCAAAGCTGATAAGGGCCCATAAAAGATTAACTAATTAATTTATTCCCCCTATTTTACAAATGAAGAAATGCTTCATGCTTTGTAGGCTGTTAACGTAATTCAATTTCAGTAAGAAAAAAACACTACTTTTTAAAATATTTTAATATGAAATTCTATTCTCCTCATGTTTGGCCAAATCTTATTGCTGGTAATGCAGGCCTGAGGAAGTGGTACATGCTTTCTCTCTCAAATAAGAGAACTCTTTACTTTTTTGAAATTGTTTTTGGATATCATTTCTGAATAATTTGAGTAATTTTTGAATAATAGAATTATTTTTGAAATAGTGATTGATAAGGTATTATTGGAGAAAGATTAATGCACAAACTTTGGAAAAGAATAACTTCAAGAAGAATCTAATCGATTATTGTCCTTGATTTGGTGAATGGAATTTAATACTTTTTTAAACCAAAATTTAAGATAACTGTAGTGCCAGAGTATCAGAGGGAATAGAAATACAGAAACATGATATTTTGGGGTCTCAATTTATTTTTTTTTTTAATTTAGTGGCATTGGTGCTATTTAAGTGTGGTTGAGAGAAATGATATAAAACTAAATAATTTTAATTTGTCCTAACTCTTTATGAAAGGAAGAACAGTGATTCCTCAAAGATACCAAGGAGAGTCCCTGATACCAAGGAGAATTAACTTAACATACTTATGTAATGCACATTCTTTGCTATGTGAATACTTAAGAGGATCAATTATGATGTATTTTAAGGCATCCATTTCAGTCAGACTTTTTCTATATTTGTATCCTTTGGGTCTGACTCATGGTGAAAACATGCTCAAAGATCCATGCAAAGCATTCTAAATTTCATAGTTAAATTAGTATTTCCCATATGCAATAAAGTAGTATTTTCATGACTGCACTACTTTGCAGTAGATTTTCAAAGAAAATTAGGGGTGAAGCTATGTTTACCCTCTTTATTTCCAAAAGTTGATTATTATTTCCAAATGTTTCTCTAAGAAACAAGTCTAAACATCCCCAAAATAAGCATCCTATATTTCATATTGCAAACAGTCAAGAAGTCTTTAAATAATTTTGAGTTTGACCAAGAGACCCAAGCAAGGAAATTTTCTCCCAAAGTGATAGAGGCAGGGGGTAGCTGCACTCCAAGACAGAGAGAATCCTTGGAGGCTTCCTGCCTCAGGATCAGTGTGAGAACAGGCTAGCAGCCCAGCTGGAGAGTGAATAAAATACGTGATCTTTGTCAAGTACCTTGAAAAGTAGTCACAGAAGTCAGCTTCTGTGATGTGTAGAAGAAATTGAACTGTCAGGGAACAAAGACGTTTTGAGGCAAACGCCGTGTTGGTATGATTATCATGATTCTGGTATTGCATATTGCAAGCTTTGCGGGTCCTCCCGCCCACCACAGACTGGCTGTCTTCCACCCAGGCTCACTGGGAAATTCTAGTTACTGTTCACAAAAGAAGGCAGTACATTTAAATTTGAGTTCCTGTAAGATCATATGATTATGCCCTGCTGAGTTCAGATTAGATTCTGCCTATTATGTATAACACTTCAGCAATCTTAATGCCTCAGGACTCAGTGGTGCTTTCTGCCTGAGCAATGCTAATGGCCATCACCTCACCTGGGGCTGTGTCCTTCAGGCTTATCCTCTAGCAAGATTCAAAGATCAAGGATTGGGAGAGGTTTGCCAGATACTAAGGGAATTCTTGCTAAGAATCTCTTCTGCCTTCTGTTTTTAAAGAAGTAATCATATTGAAAATCATTTTTGAGCTTGAAGCAATATTTTTCATCTAAAGCATGATACAGAGGCTCATTGAATTAGAACTCATCTTGAGAGTTCCAATAACCTTGAACTCAGTTTATAAGCATTCCATATATAAGATTAATAACTTCTGTCTTAGGGGTATGTCCCCTCAAATGTTGGACATTATTGGGTTATTTACTTTTTGAAGGGAAAAAGGACCTAAAGGCACCTGAGGAAGCATGAGTCATACGGAGAATACAGCATTTATAATGTACTGATTATATAAACTAATAATAATTAATAATGATAATAATATATATGAACTATTCCCTGAAAAGATATTTTGCCAAGTATGCAAAAATTAAATATTTAAGGATACTTTTTACCAATTTATCAATTTTGATAGAAAAAAGCTTACAGATTAAAAAACTTACATTAAGAGAGTATTAGTGGTATCTAAAATTGAGGAGACTCCTCTGCAGACATTGAATTGATGATGTAGAAGATATCAAAGATATATATATATATATAAAGTTAATAATAATAAATAATATAAATATATAAATACATATTTAAAAGCAAGTAACAAAATAACATGTGTAATATGGTCATAAAGTTTATATTTATATTTGTTTTCTAAGTTTATATGATAGTCTTTTGACAGTGGCTATTTCTAGGTGGTGGGTTATGCTTGATTATTTTCTCCTTTATTCCTTATTGTGTCTCCTAGTGTTTCTACAATCTATAGATTATTTTTATAAGAAAAGAAGTCTCTTTCCATTTTGAGGAAAATAATCTTTTCTGGATATAAAATAAATTGAAAAATTAGTATGTAATGAGTAATTAACTATATACTTTATACTAGTTTGGAAATTTTGGATGATTAATTTATTTGATCCTTCCGTAAATCCTTGACTAGAGGTATTACAGTCACTATTTTATAGGCTGGAAGAAAGAATTAGAGAGCTTACATAACCTGTCCAATGTCAAATTACATAGCTAGTAAGGGGCAGACTCAGGAATCATTACCAGGTTTCTCTGAATCTTTCTGTTGTGCCCACATTGCCTTACTAAGGGCGATTTGGTGGCATGTTGTCAAAGGCCTATCAGTCTTTGAAAGGGAAAGGGTAGAGTGTCTTGTGTTTGCCATTATTGCTAAGTCCTCCTTATTACCTCTGCTTTCCCGTGTGGACTGTAGCAACCTTTACTGTATTCAGTTAGGAATGGAAACGTGGAGAACTATTTGGTTACAGAATGTCTAATTTGAAGATTTATAGTAGTGGACCAAAGACACACACAACCTATCTGCTTCAATTTAGTTTTTCCAACTTATTGCAGAAGACACGGGGGATAGAACTATGAAATCCCTTTCCTGTGTGCTTCCTACTCATGCGGAGGTCTCACTCTGTCCTCTGTTTTAGAGTGGCATATTTCCTTGTGGAGTGTATCCCTAACTTTATTTCTGGTTCAACCAATAGCATGGTTGAAACCCCACTAATAATAGCAGAGAAATTTTCCATTTATGGCCACAATTTTAATCATTGAGCCTTGAATACCATTCAGTCTCTGGAGTACAGAATCCACTATTTTGAGATGTTGACATTTAATTTCTCAAGGGTACCTTGATAGAAGGGAAATTCAGGGTGATTCAGGGAAACGATCTACAGATTTTTCTACAGCAGGATAAACTGAAAAAAATTCCTTGAAACGAATGAAACAGAAACTCAAAAGGGAAAAAAGTCTGATGGCTTTAAACTACTTACTTGCTTTAAATTATTCTACATAAATCAATTTGCCCTTATCCTATAGTATTTTATTATGGATAATGCTTCATTATCCAAATCATTTGTAATAGATAACTCTCAAGAACATATAAGGAAGGGTTTATTCAAGAAAATGTTCCTATGATAACAGAGTTTAATCAATCGAACATTTAATCACACAAAACAGAGTAATACTTGTGAATTTAATTTTAAAGAATTCAGACCATGGGAATTATAACTTTAGGAGTAGTTGAATATTAATTAATGACTTAATAGGTGATTTTTGGCTTTAACTGTAAAAAGCAACAACAGTAATAACAACACAAACCACTTTAAACATAGTATATATTGTAAGCCAATTAAATTTGTAAAGGTCAAAGTACTGGGAATTGTGGAGTTAGGAAGCTAGATCTATAATAAGGACTTTGTATAGACTAGTTGTCTTAATTTCTACTACTCATATACATACACGGTTATTGAGTAATGAAAAATACTCCGTCTTTGAGGAAAGATTATGATAAATACCTGTGAGATGTTTGTTTACTGATTTGAATTTTTCTTTAGGATTTTAAAAGAAACCAAAACACCAAGGGCCATTTCAGATTTGAAAATGCACAATATTCAGGTCACTCTAGACATTACATATTATCTGGGGAATTACTAAGCAGATTATGAGGTGCCAAATTTGGCTTTACGTTTAATGCTTCTCCACATAGAAAAGTAAACTTGCTTTTTATATTTCAGGAGGTACTGGAAAATGCTTTCAGTCTTCAGTCACCCTGTATACACACTTAGACACACATACACACAAACACATACAGGCACAAACAGGCATGCATATGAATAAGTATGTCCCCACTGTTTTTCAGTTGTTAAGGTGAATTTGTATGTCTAGTGATGGGTCAGTTAATTTAGATAAAAATATATGTTAGACACCATAACTTGCATTTTATATTGAAACTAGGGAAGAAGAGGAGAAATTAAGTCAATTCAACAATCTCTCCTCATCTGTTACATAATGCAGTAGGTAATTATCAGATTCTTCTTTTTTCATCGTCAAGTGCAGTCTTAGCAGAGCTTGTAACAGTCTAGTGATTTATATAATTTTTTATTAGGTGTTTATGATTAGATGATAAGCTCCTAGAAGGAAGAGATCATGGTTTGTTTGTTTTTTAAAGATTTTATTTATTTATTTGACACAGAGAGAGAGAGAGAGATCACAAGTAGGCAGAGAGATAGGCAGAGAGAGAGAAGGAAGCAGGCTCCCTGCTGAGCAGAGAGCCAGATGCAGGGCTTGATCCCAGGACCCTGGGATCATGACCTGAGCTGAAGGCAGAGGCTTAACCCACTGAGCCACCCAGGCCCCCAGAGATCATGTTTTATTCAACTCTGTCACCACTATAGTACCTAAAATGATGTTTTATATACATAATAAACCACTGGTCAGTATATAATTACTGAATGAATGGAAAACAGAGAACAGATAACTTTTGCTCAAAAGAACACATACCAAGAGATATTGTTATAGCTTATTTACTAATTCATTTTTTAAATGAATTAGTAAATAAGATATATAATAAATGCGTGTTTTTTAAAGCACACCACATATCTATTTTTAGTTTATAACGGTCTAATTCTTTATTAGTTTGTACCACCTGCTGGGCTTTTATGGGCATCTGAGTTTGAGATCTTATTAGAGAGCATTACTTATTATAACAAGAGATGTTTGTTTAGAGAAATATATACCATGTCAAGTAGTATTTTATAACATAAGAATCCTTCAACATTAACAAATATATTGGTGCAATATACTATATTAATATATTATCATCTCCATGGGTGCTAAGATGGTCAGATACCATACAAATATACAAAAATTGGTGACTTTATTTTCTTTCAGCAATCATCCATTAAAATGTGTTGGAAACATATCTTGAAATATGCATAGTTATTTATAAAATGAAGAATAAACCTGAATTTGAATAATTTTATAAACACACATTCAGTGTTACTAAAACCTCAATTCTCTGAAATTGATATAAAAATACAATAGAATTTTCATCAAAATCTCAGTTTTTTAAAAGAGAGAATGGAATCTTTTATGTCAAAGAGAAAATTGATGGATTAAATAAATCAATGAAAAGGTGCCATTTTAAGTCAGTGGGAAAAAGGTGAAAATACCTAAAATTATTAATGATTATGTGATAAAACATGGCATTAATAAAAATAGGAGATTTGTTTTTGTCTACTTCTTTTACAGACTCAAGAGAGGGAAAACCACTTAGAACAAAGTATTATTATCTATAATATGTAAGCATCTCATTTTTATCAATAAGAAACAACAAATAGAAAAATGAGAAGAGACATTAATGACAGATTATTATGTAAACTATTCCTCAGCCTCAGCAATAACTGAAGAAATAATTAAGTAATAAAGAGATACCACCTTATTTTTGAAAGATGCTAAACTACCATTAGTCTTCTCAACTATTCAAGATATTGTTGCTGGCTATTTGACAATATCTATCAAAATTAAAAATGCAGCTTGAAAGCAGCTTTCTTTTACTTGGTATATATTTCTGGGTGCAGCTAACTTTCTTTTAAGAATCTATAACTGAGAAATGTTTTCATTAGTTCAAAAATATATGTTTATAGTCATATTTGTTTCAGCACTTTTTGTAATAGAAAAAACAAACATTGAAAGCAACATAAAGGTATCTGAATGAGGAAATGAATGTATCAATTTGTGTAAACCCATACAATAAAGCACCAGGTAGAAATAAAAATGTTCAAGTAAGTTCATTTATACTTATTTGAAAAATGTCTAGGATGTGTCATGAAGTGCAAATGCCTGTTAGAGATGAAGATGTCTACTGTGAACTCATTAGACCGATACCAAGCTGTTTGCAGTGGCTACCTTTAGGATGTGGTTGCAAAGTGACGAAGAAAGAACATTTACTTTTCACATTTTATATTTTGTTTGAATGTATTACAGTGTTTGTTACTTTTTAATTTAAAAAAATGAACAAACTCTAAAAAAGAAAAAAGAAAAGAAATAAGTGCAAAATTATAGATCCTCGTAGCTATGTGGAACATGCATGAATTGCAGGGAAATGGGATGAGTCAGGAACACGTATTAGTTGCTCCCTTGTGTTGATCCAAGAAGTGGACATTTAGGGATAAAGACTAGAAAGGAGAGAGAGGACTAGATTCTGTAAACATTTACAAGATAGGATCAACATGATTGGTTATAGAAAGGAGAAAACCAGAGAAATGTTAACAGTAACATCTAATGATAGCACCTGGATGCTAATGTTTTTAATTAATAAATTAAGATCTTTTGTCTGGATTATAGGTATGATGAAAGATATTTGTTGAGTCTAGCTACCTGATATTAAAATTAAGAATAATCAAGTTTCTCTTTTTTAAATTTCTAAAATACTAGTGACTTGTATTTTCTGAGGTCTTATAGTGAAGACGTAGGTTGTTAATAAGCAAGATTGAAATATGGGCCTGTAATCAGATACACATTATCCTACTGGGAGCATAAATTTAGTTTAATCTATTTTTGCTTCTGAGTTATAGGGAGTCACCCTCCTTAACATACCGCTTTCTTTATTGGCATTTTTACATGATGTTACTACATCATCAAAACTTGATATGTTGCTGCTTCTTGATACTCCTGGCTCTGTTGATGATGCTGAACATATACAAAAAGGTAAAATGCCTGATGTATTATAGGAAGAATGTGTATATGAATGTGTGTATGCACATATACATATTCATATACATATTACATATATGTGATTCCTATAATGTATATATTCATAAAATAGTCATATTATAGGAATATTAATATGTATATACATGAATATGTATGTTCATGTATATTCATATTCATATTTTAAGAAGAATGTGTATATGAATGTGTGTATGCAATCAGAATGTCAATTTACTTAATTTGCTCTCAGACTCATATGTGGAAATTTCAGAAACAAAGTAGAGGATTGTAGGGGAACTGAGGGAAAAATAAAAAGACAAATTTAAATAAAAAATAAATTTAATAAAAGACTTAATCTTCAGTAATATAAGGAATAGATTCATCAAGTTGAGGATTTTCTAGACAAACATCCTTTACCTTTAAAAAGAACTTCTGGAAGACTAATCAAATCACTTTCCTTGATTTTGAAGAGTCTAAAACAGATGTTGCCCACTATACCCTTGGGCAAATATCTTTCCAAATGAATAGGATAATCACTGCAGTATTGATGGACCCTTAGGAAAGATTCCAAATGGCACATTCAGAAGTCTTTCTTCTGATCTGGAACCAGAACTAATCTTATCAGAAGATCATAGGAATAATTGCTTTTATTTAATTACTTCAGTAGTCTCATTCACATAGTTCCTGAGAATTATATTTTCATCCAAGAAGTTTTGCAATGAGAACATGATTTGTAAATAAAATCATTTTTTAAAGGAACATTAATTAATGACAAGTCATGAGTCATTGATTTAAATTTCATGGGATAGAATTTTAGTCTTCTAGCTATTATTCAGTTTTCATTTTTATTATGCATAGTAACACTTTTCCACTTGTAAATAATTTGCTGGGATACTCATACTTGGGAAAATTTTTTTCTCCTCCTTTTCCTTATAACTACTACTACTACCGCTACTACATGATTATTTTCCTGACCTTTTTCTGTGAATTACAGGCCAGTAGTTTTATCTTTTTTAAAACTGATTTTGTTTTCATGAGTAATTTTAGTTAATATTACTTTCAATTTGCAGTGCTGGCTTTACCCAATAAAAGATTTCTCTTTTTTGAAAAGAGATTTACAAATGAGGAAAGAGTTCCTGGTTTGTGATACCATTAAAAACTCTCAAAACTGCAATGAAATTCTAACTTATGGGAGGAGTAAAGTTCTAAATCAGTTATTCTGACTGCTCTTTGGAGATAGACCTAGAAGAGATTATTTTCTAGAAATAACCTGGGAACCAGGATGCCTGGGTAGCTCAGTCCGTTGGGTGGCCAACTGTTGATTTCACCTTAGGTCATGATCTCAGGGTCCTGAGATTGAGTCCCACATCTGGCCTTTGTGCTCAGCAGGGAGTCTGCTTGCAGATTCTAGATTTCCCTCTCCTTCTGTCCCTCTCCCTCCACATGCTCTCTCTCTCTACCAATCTTTCTCTAAATTAAATAAATAAAAAAAAAACATAAGAACCATAAACATGTGAGAAAGGATGGTTTCTCTTGCCTTTAGAAGCATAGTATGAGAATACTTTAAAGAAAAAGTAATTTAACAGGAGACAGATATGTTTTTGAGGTTCTATTATCTATTTATAAAAATTTATAAAGAAATGGAAAAATGTTCCATGCTCCTGGATTGGAAGAATAAATATTGTGAAAATGTCTATGCTACCTAAAGCAATCTACACATTTAATGCAATTCCTATCAAAGTACCATCCATCTTTTTCAAAGAAATGGAACAAATAATGCTAAAATTTATATGGAACCAGAAAAGACCTCGAATAGCCAAAGGGATATTGAAAAAGAAAGCCAACGTTGGTGGCATCACAATTCCGGATTTCAAGCTCTATTACAAAGCTGTCATCATCAAGACAGCATGGTACTGGCACAAAAACAGACACATAGATCAATGGAACAGAATAGAGAGCCCAGAAATAGACCCTCAAATCTATGGTCAACTAATCTTCGACAAAGCAGGAAAGAATGTCCAATGGAAAAAAGACAGCCTCTTCAATAAATGGTGCTGGGAAAATTGGACAGCCACATGCAGAAAAATGAAATTGGACCATTTCCTTACACCACACACAAAAATAGACTCAAAATGGATGAAGGACCTCAATGTGCGAAAGGAATCCATCAAAATCCTTGAGGAGAACACGGGCAGCAACCTCTTCGACCTCTGCCGCAGCAACATCTTCCTAGGAACAACGCCAAAGGCAAGGGAAGCAAGGGCAAAAATGAACTATTGGGATTTCATCAAGATCAAAAGCTTTTGCACAGCAAAGGAAACAGTTAACAAAATCAAAAGACAACTGACAGAATGGGAGAAGATATTTGCAAACGACATATCAGATAAAGGACTAGTGTCCAGAATCTATAAAGAACTTAGCAAACTCAACACCCAAAGAATAAATAATCCAATCAAGAAATGGGCAGAGGACATGAACAGACATTTCTGCAAAGAAGACATCCAGATGGCCAACAGACACATGAAAAAGTGCCCCATATCACTCGGCATCAGGGAAATACAAATCAAAACCACAATGAGATATCACCTCACACCAGTCAGAATGGCTAAAATCAACAAGTCAGGAAATGACAGATGCTGGCGAGGATGCGGAGAAAGGGGAACCCTCCTACACTGTTGGTGGGAATGCAAGCTGGTGCAACCTCTCTGGAAAACAGCATGGAGGTTCCTCAAAATGTTGAAAATAGAACTGCCCTATGACCCAGCAATTACACTATTGGGTATTTACCCTAAAGATACAAATGTAGTGATCCAAAGGGGCACATGCACCCGAATGTTTATAGCAGCAATGTCTACAATAGCCCAACTATGGAAAGAACCTAGATGTCCATCAACAGATGAATGGATCAAGAAGATGTGGTATATATACACAATGGGATACTATGCAGCCATCAAAAGAAATGAAATCTTGCCATTTGCAACAACATGGATGGAACTAGAGCGTATCATGCTTAGCGAAATAAGTCAAGCAGAGAAAGACAACTATCATATGATCTCCCTGATATGAGGAAGTAGTGATGCAACATGGGGGCTTAAGTGGGTAGGAGAAGAATAAATGAAACAAGATGGGATTGGGAGGGAGACAAACCATAAGTGACTCTTAATCTCACAAAACAAACTGAGGGTTGCTGGGGGGAGGGGGTTAGGGAGAAGGGGGTGGGATTATGGACATTGGGGAGGGTATGTGCTTTGGTGAGTGCTGTGAAGTGTGTAAACCTGGTGATTCACAGACCTGTACCCCTGGGGATAAAAATATATGTTTATAAAAAATAAAAAATTTAAAAAAAATTTATTGTGAACTTATTATGTGACAAATTCAGTATAAGGCCATAGTATCTGTATCAGGTTACTCATTAATTCTAGACTAGTGTTGGCTCTTCTATAAAATAATTTTTAACAGCCCAGAGCTTGGGTATTAGGCAGACAGTAATAAATTCTAGGTGCTTATTGAACACTTACTGTGTACTGAGTAGTATCTTGAAAGCTTATTAAATAATATGTTAATTAAGTCTCACAGTGGTTCTACCAGGTAGAATTAATCATCCCCATTATATAATCCATTGAAAGGGTTTAGGAGGTACCTGTATAACTTACCTAAGTTCCAATTATTAATAAACTGTAAGCCACTTTTGAGCCACGTTTGTCTGTCTCTAAACCAGAATTCTCAACCACTAGACCAAAATGTTTCCACAGATGATTTCTTCAGACTTCTTATTTTGAAGATCTGTGTTTATTCTATCTCCCAAAATGCTAAGCTTAGTGCTGAATGCACCTACTGTTACGCTGCTTAAAATTGCTTTCATCCATGGCATGTAGAATTCAAGATAATCTCAGAAAATGTATTTGTGGAATTAAAAGACTCCTAGCCAGAGAAACTAGCATAGGTAAGTGGCCTAAATGGTTATACAAGGGAACACACTGCAGCTTAGACAATCGTATCCCTTTTCCCAAAACCACTGAAAGCTTTTATTTGTGGGGAGAATTTCTTTTTTCTTTCTTTTTTTTTTTTTTTTTTTTCCCCATGAAGTCTAGCAATCATGTTCCATGCTTAAAGCACAAGCACTGGATTTTCTGACCTCCTGCAAAGACATGTTCTATCTACTACCCCATGATCCATAGGTTGAGACCCATAGAATGCTTTAGGGAAATATTTGATTGAGTTTAGAATTTAAATCTATAAAAACAGTTCAATGTCATAAAGAAAAGGTGCTTGCAGTCTTGCAGTCATCAAGTAAAGAGATTTTAATAAGCTTAAGGTGAAAGATTTGGGGATAGTATCATATTATTATTATTTACTTTTCAAAAGACTGTTTCTTGATAACATAAATCCTTCATACAGCTTGTCTAACTTGGTATGGAGGAAAAAAAAAACTTGTGTGGCAACTTCAGTATTTCCCAATCATATAGCCTGATATATTTTTCTCAGTGTAGGTTCTTTCAGCAATTTCACTAAGGCGCTATATTGGTGAAAACTTCAGCCAGCTCAGGGGGCACCTGGGTGGTTCAATGGGTTAAGCCTCTGCCTTCGGCTCAGGTCATGGTCTCAGGGTCCTGGGATAGAGCCCCACATCGGGCTCTCTGCTCAGTAGGGAGCCTGCTTCCCCACTCTCTCGGCCTGCCTCTCTGCCTACTTGTGATCTCTCTCTCTCTCTGTCAAATAAGTAAATAAAATATAAAAACAAAACAAAACAAAACAAAAAAACCTTCAGCTCAGTAGTCAGACTGCCTGCCTTTGAGTTCAGATTCCCTTATTTACTATCTCTGTGAACTTGACACGTTTACTTACCCTGCCCCTCTTTGGGTTTCTTCATATGTAAGAAAGAAGTCGGGGGCAGGCAATACCTACCTCATTGGGTTGTTGTTTAGTTTACTGAGATAACTATGCAAATTGACTGACCCAGACTATGTGCTTGGTAAGTGTTAACTATTGTTATTCTGCCTCAATTATGTTGTCTTTTTCATGGGTTTCCAAAAAATATTTGTACAAAATTTAAGGGTCGTTCTATCTTATACTATATTAATATTCTGAGATAGTTTACTACAAAAGTAGGCTGGTCATTTCTTCAGGGAAGAAACAGATTAGAAAGTCTGTTTACTGTTTTGCTACTCAGCCGCCATCTACCTTCAACACCAATCATCTGTTCATTTGAAGAACGGTGGCTGTTTCATGAGAGTCCAGGGTTCCAACTACCAAGTGAAGATCAGCTTGAATTTCAGTATGTCTTGCATGTCTTTACAAGGCATTTCTGCTCTCTAATCATATGTTAACCTCTTGACACATAATCGAAGTATAGGCACTTAACAAAATGTAAAACATAATTATACTTTGCAACACAACCATGAACAGAATCTGATTCATGAGTTTGCTAAGTGCTGTTTCTGAGCTAGGAATCATATCTATGGCTTACTGTGCAGCTATGATATCAATCTATACCTTTTGTAAATATTTTCTTCTGAAGAGATACCACACAAAATTTACAACAAAGCAACAGGTAAGCATGTTTTGCCTTAGGCCAGAAAAAGCTTTTTTGGTGCTATGCATGCTGAATGGATTAGACAAGAATTTAGAAGAGGAATTAATTTCATCACTTGGGGATAATAAAAAAATAACTATAATGTGAAACAAATCAACTATTTTAACAACAGAGATTTCCTTGAAACATTCTGTAATCAAAAGCCAATAATCATAAAATAGTAAAAGGCAATAACTTTTTTCCCACCCTAGGGGTTTCATAAGTATTTCTCTATCCATAAAACCATATTTATACAGTCATTTCTCACCAAAACTGCATAAAGTGAGGTAATGAGCCCTAGGTAAAAAAAAGAATAAAGACCAGAATAAGAGAAGGAGCACATCCTCCCCAAGAGAGGCTGAGGAACAAAGCTCCCTGGGCCAGAAATCTTGAAACCAATGACTGAACTTCAGTATCCACAGTGGATGTGACTTGACGGGTATCGTGAGACTACTAGAATCTTAAAGTCTTGCAGTCTTCAGAAGAAAGTGAAATGCCAAGACTGGAAGAAAAATCTAAACCATCTGTGCCAAGCCAGGTTTTTCTGTTTCACTCTCTCAAGACTCTCCATTTTTCATCCAAACCATATTGACCCTAGAACCATTTTTTATATTAATAGAAAAACTCATGAAAATAGCTGTTCAATTATTCTTGTGCATGAAGGTATATGGAAAATATTCATATGCATTTTAATGGAGGTGGGCATACTCTGTACTCTTCTAGTTCTTTTTTTTTTCTTTGTGTTTCTACATTTTTTTTTTTTCCTCCTAGTTCTTAAGGATTTTTTTATCCCCCACCACTAGATCATCTGGTTTCAGACAATAGTTTTACGGGGTGTAGGTTAGGTGTAGTCAAACTTTCCTTTCAAATGTTAAGTATTAAAAACAACAAAACAAAACAAAAAAATAAAAACAACAAAACATAGGAATCTAATTAGGAGTAAAGCCATGAGGAAATTCTCTTTACTTATTTGTAATTCCTGTCACTCTAACTACTATTTATTCAGTGCTTACTATAAAGCAGGCACTAGTTTATATGTTTTTTACATGTTAGTTTAACCTTTCTGGTTACTCTGAGTTGGGCATTCATCTTACAAGTAAGGATACTGACAAAAGGATAAATGACCAGCCAAATTGACACAGCTGAGAAGGAGCAGAGCCAGGCCTGAGTTTCAAACACATAGATATGTTGTATCTCTTACTATAGAGCTTTCAACAGTAGTCTATAGTCAACGGACAGAAGCATTTTTCTTATGTTTAAGATCTTTTCCAAATCTTTCTCTTGTTCCTATAAGCCAAAAATGTATTTGGAATTTTTCCTCTTTAAGTCCAAATTCACAAATTCAGGTCCAATTGCTTTCAACCCAAATTGTAATGCATTTACAATTACACATGCAGGGCCTTTTTTTTTTTTTTTTTTTTTTTTTACTGAGACTCCCAAGATCATCTCTCACATTACCAGCCTAAGATCAATTTTTATCATTATCTACCACTTTGGGGGGAAAACATATGGGAGAGCTCTGTGATTACTTATCTGGGAAAGCAGCATTATTTTTCTATAATAAGCTAAAACCACAAACCTTGAATTAATTTTTCAGATTAGCTTGTTACTTAGATGAAAACCACAGGGTAATGGTTTTCACCAGGAAAACTTGGAAACTGGGGGAGGAATATTTTCCAAATTTGTGTTGCTACTGAATCAGGCAGACCTGGAAAAAATCTCAGTCCCCTGGCTTTTAGACAGCATGAGGACAGCTATAGAAGGAGGTACTTGTAATCTTGAATTTTGCTTAGGGACTACCTGATTCTGTTGTTGAATCGAAAACTAAATTAATTCTTTCTTTTTAGTAAATTTTGTAAAGATTCCTTGTCTGTTGCTAACCAAAGTATATAGAAAAGCTAGGGTATATGGGTTATGTTCCATGATGTCCAAAATTTTTTATGAGACAGCCCATTACAGTGACTTCTCCAGCATCTGGAAGACATAGATGGTCATGATGCCTTTCTGAAATGATTATTTATTATCTCCAGCTGCAGAGGAGGAGGCTTAGAAAGATAGGACTACATGGGAGGAAAAAGCATATCAGTCTTTTTCAGGGTGGCATAAAGAAAGCCATCAAGTTAATATATAAATTTATATGTTACACAGCTGACTTAACATGTCATGAACTAATGCACTTAAAATTGATTCACCATCCTTCCAGCCTAACCTGTGGTGTGCTCAGCCTGAGATATCATGGTGTGCCCACATAAACCAGGCTGGAACAAATCAGAGATGGATCAGAATCTTTCAGTGGTATGTGAAAGACATTATTATGTAATCCATCATTGTTGACAAAGTGTCTTCATGTCTGCATTTTACTGGAGGTTAAATTCAATGGGCAACATATTTAGTTCTGGAGATTATTTAGTTATGGTAGATGAAACTCTAAGAAACTTGAGAACAAGAACTGTGCCTTATTAGTGTTTATAATGCCTGTCTCTAACAGGTGCTCTGGTACAGGGTGGCCATTTAATAGTTTTTTATGTAACTGAAGAAGAAGATTGTTCCTTCCTTTTGCAAATTCTACCTATTTTTCAAAGTTCAGCATGAATCCATTTGTCTGCAATTACCCTAACCATAAGCAGGTATACCATGTATTAGGTATGGATCATTTAAATGGCCAATAAAAGAGAAAAAGCACAAACAGGCTTAAACAAAGAGAAAACACATTATCTTCATAATTACAATGATGAGGCATTGTTTAGTTTAGACATGGCTGAGTCTAGATGCTCATATAATATGGTCAGGAAGTAACTCCCATCTCCTGGTTGTACTTTTCTTTATTCCCAGTCAAGTGCTTTCCAAATGGTGACCATCATCAGAATTCCAGGACATAAAGGCAAATAGCTTCTTTTTTCAAATTGCTGAAACAGAAGTCATGGATTGAGTCTCACTGATTTGGCTGCAGTCACATGACTATCTGTAAACCAACAGAATGAAATATCCTAGCCAGGTGTATCTCATCTCAGAGCAGAAAGTCAATATTACCCAAATCACATGGATACAGTGGGGAGAGGATTTCTTCCTCAAAGAAGAGGTTTAGGTTGCTATAACCAGAAGTGGAAGAAATGGAATTTGGCCAGGCAGAGGCAACAAATGGTAACTACTCTCATTCTAAACCCCAGTATTGGGCATTCTAGTCTCTGGACCTTAGGTTGTAGTTATGATGGTGCTGGAAATAGGTAGTCTGAGTTTGAATCCTGATCTGTCATTTAACTATATTCCTTAAATAAGTGGCAAATTCTCACTTTCCTAATCTTGAAAAAATGAGAATAACATTATACTTCAAAGTTATTGTGAGGATTACAAGTAATTTATATAAAACAGTGTGTTTTGTACATAATTAGGCCCTTAATACTGAGTGGTGCTGGCAGCAATAGTAGTAGTAGTAGTAATACTAGTAGTAGAGTGGTAGTGATTCCTCACTCTAATTATAATGAGCTATTTTTTTAATTGACATATAATGCATTATTAGCCCCAGGGGTACAGGTCTGTGAATTACCAGGTTTACACTTCACAAAACTCACCATAGCACATACCCTCCCCAATGTCCATAACCCAACCATCTTCTCCCTATCCCCCTCCCCGCTGCAACCCTCAGTTTGTTTTGTGAGATTAAGAAACTCTTATGGTTTGTCTCCCTCCAGATCCCATCTTGTTTCATTTATTACTTTCCTACCTCCCAAACCCCCCACGTTGCCTCTCCTTCTATAATGAGCTATCTTTTTAAAGTCTTCATCTGACATTTTTCTCTTCTCTATGTTGTTGATATCTACAATGACTCTCTGACAAATTTTTTTTTTAAATCTTATGTCTATACTGTACTCATGAATGGCAGGATATTCCTTTTGTTTCATAGCAGACATATACATCTTTGTAGCTATAATTTTCAGATAATTATGTCTTTTGTTAACTCAGATACTTCTCCCTAAACTTCTACCTATTAGCCATGGTTTCTAGCTCCAGAGTTATACACAAGTGACCTCTTTTCCTTCTAGGTAATGGCTCTGTTATCATATGATCAACTGAGCCCATGTGAACATTAGACCCTTCCCCCCAGATATCTTCAACTATCTCCTTTAACTTGTTGTATTTTGAGGTGCTTTATCCATCCATCCATCTACCCATCCACCCATGAGTTCAACAAAAATTTTTGAATCACTGTTCTGTGCTAGTCATTGGTAGTGCTAAGGATATAATGGTAAGTACAATGAACAGGACAGTGACAAGTTCAGGGGTTTATGTGTACAGGGGTAGAGGACTGCAGTAGAAGTGGAGAAGCAATCATTAGAAAAGAAGTGGTACATATTTTAGGATCTAAAGTGTTCATAGGAATTGCTCAAATGAAGAGGAAATGGCTAGGTACGAGGGAAAAGGAAACATAATATAGGGAGAAGAAACAGCTTATGCAAAGATCTGGCTGTTAGGTAGCCTAGCAGATCCAGGACATTGAATAAGTTCAATGTTCTGAAGAATAACTTCTGAGCTTGGACGTTTCTGGAGATAAGGCTGGAAAAATAGGCAGGTCCTTAATGCTACACGGAGAAGTCTGAATTCTATATAGAGGACTACAGATCACTACTGAAAAAATTATAAGATCAGAACTGCATTTTCGGAAGCTCTCTCTAGCAAAATGTAGAGAACATAAGAAGGAATGAGATTGGATGAAGAGAGACTAGTTTTAATAAACAGGTGAAACAGTGGTTGCCTAAACATAGTTAGGAGCTGTGGGATGGAGATAAGTGGATACATTATATACTCTGAATTACATAAACTCCTTGCTATGGAATTTTTTAAAAATTTATTTGAAAGAGAGAACAAGTGTGAGCACAAGTTAGGGGGAGGGGCAAAAGGAGAGGGAGAAAGAGACTCTCCACTAAGCAAGGAGCCTGACACTGGGTTTAATCCCAGGACCCTGATATCATGACGTGAGCTCAAAGCAGATGCTTAACTGACTGAGCCACTCAGGTGCCCCTCGATTTTTTTTTTTTTTTTTTTTTTTAGATATTTAGCATTATACGTAGCTTGGTGTTTTATAACTTGAAAAATAGAAACAGTGAGCATCAATTTTGGTCTCCCTTGGGTAGAAATGGGGTGAGAAAGGGAATTCATAGAAAAGGAGCAGATTTGTTTGAGGTCCTTCTTTCCAGACTGACACTTTTTTCTCTGTATGATTGCCTCATCTCTGACTCTCCATCGTACTTTGAGAAATGAGCCATTTATTGGTGGAAAAGTGTCAAGTTAATCACATGGTAAGAGATGTAGGGCATACAGGGGTAGAGGAGTACGGTAGAGGTGGAAAATCAATCATTAGAAAAGAAGTGGTACATATTTTAGGTCCTAAAGAGTTCATAGCAATTGGTCAAATGCAGAGGAAATGGCTAGGTAGGAAGGAAAAGGAAAAGTAATATAGACAGAAGAAACAGCATAGCACATCTCTTACCATGTAGGGCATAGTAAGAGAGTTCATGAAAAAGAGGAAAGGAATACAAATTGATGACTTCTTTTTACTCAAGAGTGGATGGTCAATACATATGGATGTCTTTGGGAAATAAATATATCTCTCTAGAAATATGTTGGGCTGATATTTTTAATCCAATAATAGTTGTAAAGAAATCATCCATGCAGGGGTGCCTGAGTGGCACAGTCAGTTAAGCCTCTGACTCTTGATTTTGGCTCAGGTTTTGATCTCAGGGTTGTGAGACCAAGCTCCCTGTTGGCTCTGCACTCAGAGCAGAGTCTGCTTACCTCTTTCTTCCTGGGGCACCTGGGTGACTCAGTTGGTTAAGTGGTTCACTGCCTTCAGTTTCAGTTATGATACCAAGATCTGCCTTCTCAGCAGGGAGCCTTCTTCTCTGTCTCCCTCTGCTGTTCCATCGGCTGGTGCTCTCTGGCTCGCTCTCTCCGTGTCAAATCAATAAATAAAATCTTAAAAAAAAAAAAAAAAGACTTTCTTTCCTCTTTTTCAGCCCCTCCCCCACTTGCTCATACGTGTTCTCTCTCTCATTCTCTCACTCTCAAAAAAAAAAAAAAAAATCTTAAAAGAGAAAAAAAACACCCATGCAAAAAAATGAAGACTGAATCAAATAACACGGGCGCAGTGATAACCAAGTGAACATGGAATATGCTTAAATGAAATAACACTATGCTTTTTTTTCATTCCCTTTGTCTTTGAGCAGTAGTTGATGACCATTTCTCAAGCTACATATCAGTTACATTTTTAAAGATAGAATCAGTTTTAGTATACTCTGTGGGTGAATGTCATAGAGAGCACATTTCTTATAATTGTCATCCTCTAAGAGTGAAGTACCAGCCTTGCCAGGTAGAGATTTATGTTACTGGACATATCCAAGCAGAATTTGGGTTACCATCTGTCAGGGATTCGGGGAGGATGGATTCTTTCATTAAAGAGGAAGGTTGGAATCAAAATAAAATCACAATAATCCCACCACTTTTAACACTTTTTTTAAATTTTATTTTTATTTTTTTTAAAGATTTTATTTATTCATTTGACAGAGAGAGATCACAGGTAGGTAGAGAGGCTGGCAGAGAGAAAGAGAGAGAGAGAGGGAAGCAGGCTCCCCGCTGAGCAGAGAGCCCGATGCGGGACTTGATCCCAGGACCCTGAGATCATGACCTGAGCCGAAGGCAGCAGCTTAACCCACTGAGCAACCCAGGCGCCCCCTTTTAACACGTTTTTGTGTTTTCATCTAGATTTCTTTAGTCTAAATCATAAATATACATATATTTATACTATTTTATGCCATAATTTATAATAGCAACAACTTCTACCTTTCTATCTTAATGTATTGCTCCTATAACATACTGTATTAAGTTCTCCTCACATTTTCCTTTGCAGTGGGCTTTTCTGAATCAGAATTCTGAATCCAGGATTATAACATGTATCTGAGAGCTTTTCACCTTAAATCTAGTTTAGTCCATTTCAATCCCATTTTTTAAGCAATATTGATTCAATAATGAGATGAGATAATAGTCTTTTAGAATTTTTAACTTATCTGTTTTTTGTTTTTGTTTTCTTGGTTGTATCTAATTTTTATATAATTTCACCCTTCCACCCATTTATTCAGAATTATGTTTGAGACATAACCATGTGTTAGGTTCTCTATTCATCCCTGGAATACAGCAGCAAGATACAGGGAAGCTTTGTCTTGGTATGGCTTATAGGCTAGGAAAGAAAGAAAAATCAAGGGGCCCTTCCTAAATAAAACAGAAACATCACATGTAAATGGGAATTCTGCTAGTTCCTATTTATTACATGGCCAATGAGTTTGAGAAATTCTGTATTGAATTAGGTTAATAAGTTTCTTTATTCTAGAACTTCTCAGTAATAAAAGAATTCCTAAAGAAAAAAATAGAATGCATGTAGTGTTTTCCTAACACAATTGACCATGGCACACTTTCCTTGAGAAACATCTTAGTGGAATTATTGTTGTGTAGAACACACTGTGGCCAGACTGATGATATATATGAAAATTCATGCCACAGTCAAGGAGGAAATATAATAAAATCTAGAATTTCTGAAGTAAAAAAGAATACTTGTTGTCTGCCTTTCAAATTTCTTCATAGGTGGGAATTAAACATGGAACAAAATGCTCAACTCAAAATAAAATAATCTTCTCAAACTTCTATGTTTAATAAGACACATTGGACCAATGGACTTTTATACGAGAAGAGATATCTTTGAATATTTGTCACTGATCTACAAAGTATATATATATATTTTTTTTAAATATTTTATTTATTTATTTAACAGAGAGACAGAGATCACAAGTAGGCAGAGAGGCAGGCAGAGAGAGGGGGAAGTAGGCTCCCTGCTAAGCAGAGAGCCTGATGTGGGGCTGGATCCCAGGACCCTGAGATCATGACCTGAGCCGGAGGCAGAGGCTTAACCCACTGAGCCACCCAGGTGCCCCTACAAAGTATATTTTTTGAAGGAATTGATATGATCATGCTCATGCCTCTGAGGTACCACTTTTTTTAAAAAAATTGAAATATAATTAACATACAGTGATATGTTAGTTGCAGGTGAACAACACATTGATTAAACAATTCTATACACTCTATACATTACTCAGTACTCACCACGATAAGTGTAGTCAACATCTATCACCATACAACTTTGTTACAATATCATTTACTATATTCTTTATGGTGTACTTCTCATCTTATGGGATACCACCTTTTTAAGACCTTCTTCCCACCCACAACTCTGAATAGTGCTATTTTGAGTTGTTTAAATTTTCTTCATCCTAATGTTTACATAGCATTCAAATCTTCTATAATCTGCTTCACGATAATATAAACCAATAAGCATATTTTTTAAAAAAATCTGAGACATATGCTTATACATCATGCAGGGACAGAACTAGAGTGAGGTGTTAGGATGCACAATTTAAAAGGGATTGTCAAATTCGGACTCTACAGTTGCAGAAGTTAGATATGTAGGGGACAGTCATACAAGAAAGAAGGATGCTACTTCAACCTCGGAAATCTTGGCTTGTTGATGCATTCAGTAGATACTAAGAATATATGATGCAGACAGGGCAGTGGCAAAGCTCTGTGCCTAATACCACTTTCGTCCCAATTTTTTTAATTGGCTTTGCCTCCAAAAGTGATCGTATGCATTTCTGTTTCATCTTAACACATCAGGTATTCTCTTGGAAGCATTGACTAAGCATATTCTCTTTGTTCCTACCTGGGTCTGCAGATTGGCCTTCTTGGCATCTACAAGCGTGTCAAAAGTATGAAAGCCGTGATGTGTACTTATTTTAAAATGTCCTTTCTTTTTAATAGTGTCAGGTCTCTTCAGAGGCTACTGCTTCAGAAAGAATGAGTCTATCTCATGCCAGGCAGAACAAAATAAGCATCTAAAATATTGAAAAGGGTCTATATAGCATTTCCTGTCTCTGTCATTTCCTCAGACTTTTCTCTTTTCCTACAAAATGAACTGCTTAGAATTGAAGGAAAAACTAGCCAAATAACATAGGATGAGCTCTACCCATTGCAAGTATGTGTAAATAAGGTAAGGCAAACTTACTTGAAAGGACACATAAAATGATGTAGTACAATTACAATAAATCATGACAAATATTCATGGAGATCTATGTGGAATATTTCTTTGCCTATTCCCTTCTCCCTAAAATCTCTTGCAAAGTTATTCTTTCGTAACTGGTATATTAATGCACCATAGTAGGAAACTCCATGGGAGACCAAAAAACACTAGAAGCATCTTGTATATGTTTTTATTTTGATGTACTTAATAATATGCACCACTGGTTAGTGTGCTGTATGCTGAAAATGAATTTTTAAAACTTGGTAATTTCAAAGATCACTTTTGAGACCAACCATCAGATGTATCATATCTGGTGAAAGTAATAATTAACATCAATGAGACCTCAATGAATTTGTTTGATTTGAGAAAATAATAGTGATGTGTATGTAACTTCTGTTATTCAAGATGAGTTATAAAAAATAACTTAATACTGTCATGTCAAGTAGCCACAAATGCAACTTTCCTTGGAGATTTTAAATATACCTGTATATCCCAAGTAAAACTGCTCCTATTAACTTGATCAAACCAATCTTTCTGTATCTGTATCCTATAACAATGAAGATTTTGTAACATTACTTTTTCTTCTTTTTTTAATTAATTATTTTTGTTAACATACAATTGATTATTTGCCCCAGGGGTACAGGTCTGCGAATCATCAGTCGTACACACTTCACAGCACTCACCATAGCACATACCCTCCCCAATGTCCATAACCCAACCACCCTCTCCATACCCCTCCCAGCAACTCTCAGTTTGTTTTGTGAGATTAAGAGTCTCTTATAGTTTGTCTCCCCCCAATCCCATCTTGTTTCATTTTTCCTTCCCTACACCCCACAACCCCCCTACACTGCCTCTCAAATTCCTCATATCAGCGAGATCATAGGATAACTGTCTTTCTCTGATTGACTTATTTCACTCAGGATTATACCCTCTAGTTCCATCCACATCATTGCAAGTGGCAAGATTTCATTTCTTTTGATGGCTGCATAGTATTCCATTATATATATATATATATATATATATATATATATATATATATATATATCATATCTTCTTTATCCATTCATCTATTGATGGACATCTTGGTGCTTTCCATAGTTTGGCTATTGTGGACATTGTTGCTATAAACATTTGGGTGCATGTGCCTCTTCGGATCAGTACATTTGTATCTTTAGGTTAAATACCCAGTCGTGCAGTTGCTGGGTCATAGGGTAGCTCTGTAACATTACTTTTTTACTGAATATGTTCGTGCAAAAAGAGGGAGAAAGAATAGTTCCAGCTTTTCTTATATATATATATATATATATATATATATATATATATATATATTTTACAAAATATCATGTAAAAAGTAGAAAGTTTACTAAATAACTCTATACAAATCTAAAATTATAAAGCAATGAGTGCTTTATAAAATGATTCTTTATTTTTTGCAAATGGTAACTTAGCTAAGTGTCCCTAATATACTTTTTGTAAGTGAACAGTTCAGTAGTATCAATATATTTATATTGTTTTGTCACCAGTTTCCAGCACTCTTTCCAACTTGCAAAACTGAAACTATGCCTATTAAACAACTGTACCTTTCTTTCTCCTCCCAGTCCCTAGAAAACACCATTATATTTTCTGTTTCTGTGAATTTAACCATTAGATATCTCATATGAACAGAATCATACATTATCTGTTTCTTTGTGGCTGACTTGTTTCACTTAGCATAGTATCTTCAAATTTCATCCATTTTGTAGCATGTGCCAGATTTTTCTTCCTTTAAAAGGTGGAAAAAACAATTCATTGAATATACTACGTTTTCTTTATTTATCCATTATTTGGGTTGCTTTCACCTCTTGGCTATTGTGAATAATGCTGCTATGAACATGGGTGGGCAAATATCTCTTAACGATCCTGCTTTCAATTCTTTTTGGATATGTACCCAGAAGTGGGACTGCTGAATCATATAGTAATTCTGTTTTTAATATTTTGAAGAGCTACCATACTGTTTTCTACAGCAACTGCATCACTTTACATTCCCACCAAGAGTGCACAAGGCAATTTCTCCACATCCCTAATAGCACTTACTATTTTCTTTCTTTCTTTCTTTCTTTCTTTCTTTCTTTCTTTCTTTCTTTCAAGTTGAGCATGCTTTAGTTTGCTGAAAATAGTTTTCCAATTGAATTATTTCTGAATAAGTACATTGCTACAGATTGTCCCCTATAGTTCCTCTGATTACCTTGGGCTTCTCAGTAGTAACTTATACACTCTGGCAAAACCAGAGCTATTTTAATCATTCTGCAGGGTCAGAGGGAGTTGATGCAATCATCTTTGGTGTAAAATTGAGTCTCTGTATGTCTAATCAGGAAGATAGGCATATATATACACAACTTCAGTATTCAAATCTCAGAGAATTCTGAGGGATCAACGTTTACCTTTTCCCCTTGAGAAATAACTTTTATTTGCCCACAATCGATCTAGTTTCTTTGTTCTTCTATGTAACTGTGTAGCTAGCTAGCTAGCTAGAAATATAATTTCCTCCCTCACTTTTTGGAGTGGAGTAGAATAGGAAGCAATGTTGGGAAATGATGACTCAAAATCAAAACTGGCGGTAAGATCAGTGTTCTAGAGGCAGCTCATTATAGAACTAAAAACATGGGATCCATGGCCAGAGATTTCCCCTAACCAAATCATGACTTAGGAAATTATTGGCTAAGTGGCATTGGAAAAATGACTCACATCTCCATGCTTCATTTTATTTTTTCTAAGATCTTTTAAATTTATTCATTAGAGAGAGAGACAGAGTGAGAGAGTGCATGAAGGAGAGGGCCATGGGGGAGGGAGAAGCAGACTCCCTGCTGAGAAGGGAGCCCAAAGTGGGGCTCCATCCTAGGACCCTGGGCTCATGATATGAGCCAAGAGCAGACACTTAACCGACTGAGCCACCCAGGCAACCCTCACCTCTCCATGTTTCAAATGTGTCACCTGGAAAATGGAAATAATGAAAACAATGATGATAATAACAGCAAATGTTTATAGAAAGCTTAATCTGAGCCAAGCATTCTACTAATCACTTTCCTTGGGTGAAGTTATTTGCTAATAGGGATTATGATTTACTTTGTTTTACAGAGCATGATGTCTCAGGGAATCTAGGTAGCATGTCCAAAATCTCACAGTAGCTAGGAAGTGGTGAATCTATCCAATACATAACTTATAGGGCTGTTTTGATGATTAATAAGATAATGCATATTAAAAGTGTTAGCCTAGGGTCAGTGTTCAGTATTAAAATTGGAGAAAAAAATTTTAAAGCAATTTGAGATAAACTTACCGAGTAAGAAAAAAGACAAAATGATAGGGAAGAAATCATACATACAAAGTGTAATTTTGATGTTGATTATCTCAGGGTGAACTGAGTTCTCTACTCAGGGTGCATTCTATATTAAGATAGAGACAGAGATAACCAGTTATACTGGCTTAGTTTTGTAGCCATCCTTGGACTTAGTCCCATCATCACTGCGAAGGTTAGTCTGTAATAACACGCAAAGTGAACTAAGCAAAATAGTGGAAGAGCTCATTGTCTTGACCAGGTGTATTTTAGTTTCACATACAAGGAAATAATCAGTCACTTCTGAACTTAGATTTCCCTTATGAGTGATCTTAGGTGCAGCTCTCATGTCCCGAATGTGTCTCTAGCAATTAGTCAGAGCTGCAGCCATGTGTTTCTTCTGAAATGCTGCAATTGAACATCTGGTGTGATGGCTTCTATTAAGTGGGGGCTGAGTTTTACTCCATTACATTCTAGTTTAGGAGGTTGAGAATGTGGAAATATTGCCATGACCTATAATTGGATCACCAATTTGTGGGCTCATATGTGGAAGACAGAGAGCATTTTAAAGAGCTAGCAATGTGGAAAGGGCTTTGTGGGAATACTTGTACTTCTCTCTGAGTTCTTTCTGCTTTGGATAGATAATGTGTCCTTCAGAAATCGTCATTCTCAGCCCTGGGGATTTTGCTAGTAGAATTAGAGGAGCTATAAAAAAAAAAAAAAAAAAAAAAAAAAAAAAAAACTTAAAAAAAAACCAACAGTAACTCTGAGGGTATTGGAAACGTGGGAAAGGGACAGAATGAAAACTCACTCTCAAATGCCTGTGGGTGGGGAGAGCAAATCCTTAGTGGATTCAGGAGTAATGATTACTAAGAGTTAAATGATCAGAATTTGAAACCCAAAAAGACAAATGAAGAAGTAGAACAAGCTTTATTTTAGTGTGTCCATGAACAAATATTTATAGGGCATCAATTATGTTGATGAGATGCTCAGGTCACTCTGGAGAAATGATGGTATGGTTTCTGACTTTGGAGAACACAGTACAGTTTAGGTAGGGAGGTTACCCCCCTCCTCTAATTAACATCACAGTGGGTAAAAGTTCAATTCAATGATGCTTAGGGTGTCACACACCACTGTATTAAAGGATTCAGAGGACAAACTTGGGTAGTGGCAGAGGGAGAAGTGGGATGCTTGGAGAATGGGTCAGATTTGGGAAGGCAGACAAGAAAGGGTGCAGGGAAAAGAATAAGCCAAGTGGAAAGCAAAGATCTGTTGGGGAGGTAGAAACGTTTAGGTGAAACAAAAAGTTCAGGAGAGTGATTAGTTCCAGAAAAATGGAGACAGAATCCTAGAATACTTAAATTCTGAAAACTCCGAAGCTCTTAATTTCTGTTGATTCATTTTGGATGAGGAAACAGAGATGCAGAGAGATGAAGCTAGTAGAACAGACCATAAAGAAGAGTTTGGAATTTACAAACAATGGAGTCTCTCTGAAAGCTTTTTGGAAAAATCCATTGACTCAAACTTGCACTGCAGTATGCTGTGTGTGGTGTCTGTGTGTGCGTGTGTGTGTGTGTGTGTGTGTGTGTGTGTGTGTGGTGTGCCTGTGTGTGTGTGCATGCACATGTGTATTCATCTCTTCTGAGTATTAAACATTAAACAAGGAACAGACATGAAGCCCTTGCATTAATAATGAAATTTCCTAATGGTTAGTATGAGGAAAACAAAAGTTAATATCAGAGGAAGAGTCTGGGATCTCCTCTTTCAGTATTTAGGAGGAAAATTAGGGATGGACTTTCACTTCTCAATGATGATTTAGCTGTGGATTTCCCTGGGTTGGAAAAATGGTTTCCCACTTAAAGATGTTACTTCTCATGTGATTTTGAATAAAATCTTTTGATCAATACAAAGGAGTGTGTATTTTGTTAATAACAAGCCAAAAGGCTGAGAATTTTTCATTTATGACTACATTTCCTTTTCCTTTATGCTGATCTCCAAAATATGCAGAAAGCAAAGACATATTTTTAATATTAGATTCTATTTTTATAATTTAATTCAACAAGGAATTATTTATTTATACAGTTTTTGTTGTAGGTGTGATGTGATATGTGTATGTGTGTATATATATATATGTATATAAGTATACATAAATGGAATATCACTTAGTCATCAAAAATAATGAAATCTTGATATTTGCAATGATGTAGATGGAACTAAAGGGTATTATGCTAAGTTAAATAAGTCAGAGAAAGACAAATACCATAGGATTCGCTCACAGGTGAAATTTAAGAAACAAAACAGATGAATATAGGAGAAGGGAAGGAAAAATAAAACAGGATAAAAACAGAGAGAGAAACAAACTGTAAGAGAGTGTTAACTATAGGAAACAAACTGAAGGTTGATGGAAGGGTGTGGTGCGGACCTAGGGTAACTGGGTGATGGGTATTAAGGAGGGTACTTGATATAATGAACATTGGGTGTCATATGCAACTGATGAATCACTAAATTCTACCCTGAAATTAATACATGATATGTTAACTAACTTGAATTTGCATAAACCATAAAAAGAAATAATTTTATGTTTATAAAACAAAATAATATAGATTACAAAAAGAATTTAAAATCTCCTGTCATCTCATGTACAGAGATACCACTGTTACTATTTATATTTTCTTTTAGACACTTTTTCCAAATATATATATTTATATAATTCAAAATGGGATCATATTGTGCATATTGTTTTGTAGTATTCTATACACAATTTAGATCTTTGTACATATTCCCAGGTGTTCACAAGGAAATCTGTACCATTTAACACACAAAGGTAGTTGTACCATTTATCAGAAAGTATGCATGATATTGTTTACATACACAGGACTAAGAAACATTCTTTGCTCTCTAGGAGGTGACAGCTTAAGATGTTGAGAATGCCCTTACTATTTACTTACTGTGTCTTCCTATGATATTTAATTAAGTGTTAATTTCTACCTCATATTTAAAGTCTTTTCTTTCATACAGGGATAAAAACAGAAGTTATTAATTAGGGGAATAATTTAGCATCCCAATCTTTGAATTCAATCTCTTGCATTACATTTTTTGAAAATAGAAATTCCCAAACAGGAACAATGAAAAGATTTTCTAAACATGCCCCAAACTTAAAGACTATGCCCAGAATGATAGTAAAAGTGATAAATGTGTTATGTTGAACAAACTGTCATGGAGTTTTATTGACCTGAAATTTGCATTATATTTAAATTAAATTAAAATTACACTCATGGTTCCTAAATCACAGATTTTACTGCCTTAAAAATTATTAGCTCTGTCTTATAAAAGTTAGAAACTCAGATTCTTAGCTCAAAACCTCAATTTTGACCTAGTATAATACATTAAAGGCAAATAATAGATGATGGTATATTAGGCATAGTTGTCATTTCAGCAAGAGGTAATTAAGATAGAGCTAAAAATTTTATCATTTTTTGCAGGTTTTCCTTTAAAATTTTTATTTTTAATTTTTCTAATTATTATTATTTTTATTTTATTTTATCTTATTATGCTGTTAGTCACCACACAGTACATCATTAGTTTTTGAGGTAGTGTTCAATGATTGTTTGCATATAACACCCAGTTCTCCATGTGATAGGTGTCCTCCTGAATACCCATCACCATATGAAAGCCTAAGCAGAGAGATAGAGAGAGATCTGAAAATATCTAATTTTGGAGGCAAAACTATTATCTAGAAGATCTCAAGAAAAAAGATTAATCACCAAAGCTCAATATTTTAGCACAGAAGCAGCCGTTATTGTCAAGCTTAGAGAATTCAGTTCCAATAAGTAAAGCAAATTAAACAACCCACACACTAACAATGATGAAAATAAGCCTTAAGCCTGCTCCTTGAAAAAAATAAACTGTTATGTGTCCTTATGTCCTCAGATGGCAGAGTAAACACATGTGAAATCAGCCCCCTTCCCCACTCTCTGTGCTCCGAAACAGAAAACTAATAATAAGGACATAAAGGGGTGGGAAATGATATAATTGCATTTACATTTTTTCTCACATAAATAATCATGCTTTGAAAGCAGAAAGGGAAAGCTCCATTGATTAGAAAGGATGAGGTGTCCAGAGAACAAAAAAGCTTATGGAAAACCATAGAGATGTTTGAAGATAGAAAGAATGCTGAAGCTTTGTAGTTGAGCAGCAAATCAGGCCCTTGTATGAATATAGACCACGAAGTGCAAGCTGCAGGCTTGAGACAGGATAAGATGTGCACCATACTTGCAGAGTGAAAGTCTGTAGCTGAGAGCAGAATCCAGAACAATTCCACTGGTTTGTGAAAGGAGGGGGTAGGCAGAATGATCCTCAAGAAGATAGTTCTCATTATTTAATAATAAAGCACATTAAATGGCTTATGTTGGTATATACTTCTTTTGGTTTGTCTTACTAATAGTTAAGCATTATCAACAGGTTGAATACATCAATTCAGGTTGAGGTGAATGAAGAGAAATCGAAATTTGGAAAACATGCAAATGATTATACTGATTATAGAAGTCAGCCTGATAATCTTACTGCTTTCATAGTTCTAAAGTGTCTACCCCAAGATATTTATTTACAACAATGGAAAACATTAACTTCCTGGTGAAGAAGCCTGGCAAAGACAACCTTAATCAGCTGTTCCAGATTAATATCACAAGTAATGAGACATAATGCTTCTTTGGTGACATTCTTGCCCAAAATGTATAAACAATCTGATCATAAGCATGCATCAGACAAATTCAAACTGAGAGACATTCAACAAAATAAATGACCAGTATTCTTCGGAAGCATAAACATCATCAAAGAGGAACTGCCACAGACTGAAGGAGGCTAAGGGGCATAAAAACTAAGTGCCAGGTAGTATCTTGGATTGAATCCTGGAATAGTAAAAAGACCTTAGTGAACAAATGGGTGGTGTTCTAATAATGTCTATATTTACTTACTAGTATTATATTAATGTTACTACCTTGGTTTGATATGATTCTATCATTTTGCAAAATGTTACTTTTAGGGGCACCTGGGTGGCTCAGTTGGTTAAGCGACTGCCTTCAGCTCAGGTCATGATCCTGGAGGTCTGGGATGGAGTCCCACATCAGACTTCCTGCTCGGCAGGGAGTCGGCTTCTCCTGCTGACCTCTCTCCTCTCATGCTCGTTCTCTGTCTCTCAATCTCAAAAAAATAAATAAAATCATTAAAAAAAATTGGAGGGGTGCCTGGGTGGCTCAGTGGATTAAGACTTTGCCTTCAGCTCAGGTCATGATCTCAGGGTCCTGGGATCAAGCCCCACATTGGGCTCTCTGCTGGGCAGGGAGCCTGCTTCTCCCTCTCTGCCTGCCTCTTTGTCTAGTTGTGATCTCTCTCTCTGTCAAATAAATAAATAAAATCTTTTTTTAAAAAATGTTACTTTTAGAGGAAGCTATGTGAAACTCTGTACTAGCATGTTTCCAAATACAAAGTCAAGATAAATATAGAAAAAAATATAGAAAGAAAGAAAAAATAGAAAAGTAAGAATGTTTTATCTGTATCTATGCCTATATCATTTACCTATATCTCTATCTATATCTATCTTGAAATATCCAATAGTAGGTGGTGAGCACTCAAGCAGAAAAATGTTCAGAGAGCATGAATAGGCAATTTGTAAAATAATGAACTTTAAAACAATTAAATACACACACAAATTATTTCATACTATACATACTATAGTATTTCATATATATATATATTTCATATATACTATATATAGTATTTATATTATATTTATATTATATACTATACATAGTATATTCATACTATACTATATAGTATTTCATACTATACATATATATTCTGTTCATTCTATTCTATTCTATTCATTCTATTCTATTCTATTCATTCATTCTATTCATATACATTCTATTCATATACATTCTATTCATACTATAGAATTTCATACTATACATTTTCTAGAAGAGTAAGCCAAAGAAACAGTAAAAGTTTGAATCTTGGTTATTAGAAAACAAATTACAAAGACAGCAAAAAACAAATATGAGATAGATATTTAGAAGATTTTTAAGTGATAGCACACTTTGCATTTGAATGCAAAATCAGTAAAATGTTACTTAGAATGGAATTATTTTATCGCTAGAAACAGCCTTAGGGGCTGCTTAGTCAAGCTCCCTCTTACCAATGAGGAATTGTTGAGTTTAGTGGGAGTCTTTTCAGCCCATCCTGATGGAGCTGTTTGTCCCTAGTATGCACAGAGGAGACTTATTTTGTAGCATTAGTCTGCTTTTTCCCCACAGATGTCAAAGCAGTTTTGTTTACCCTAATTTCTAAGTTAATTAACTTTAGCTGTTCTTCTGAGTTGAAAGCAGGTGCAGAAATATGAAAGGATACACCCAAGGTCGCAACAGAGGAAAAGATCTAGGATATCAATGAACCTGTGTGTGTCTGACCCTACAGAGTATGTTTTTTTTTTTTTTAAAGCAGTTTTAAATTTTTTTTAAAAACTTACTTACATAAAAGCACACTCATTCTGGTATATAGTTCCATGAGTTTTGACAAATGCCTAGTCATGTAGCTGCCACTGCAATTAGAATGCAGGACAATTCTGTTACCCCAAATCATTCCCTCATTCTGGCCTTTTGCAGTCAACCTTTCCCCCATCTGGAATCCCAGGGAACTATTAATCTGCTCTTTGCCCCTATACTTTTACCTTTTACAGAATGTTGTATAAATGGAGTCATTTAATATATATCCTTTAATTAATATTCTGTATTTGAAAAATATTGATAATGTGGCATATATCAAGAGTTTGTTCTTTCTTGTGGCTGAGTAGTATTCTATTTCATGGGTGTAGCAGTTTGTTTATCTCTTCATCTGCTGAAGATCATGCATCCAATGGCCTCCAGTTCTGGTGATTAATATAAAGCTGCTGTAAATTTTTGCATGCTGGAGTAAGATTATTAGGTCATTTGTCAAATGTATGTTAACTTTATAAGAAACTGTCCAACTGTTTTCTAAATGGCTGATAATTTAGATTCCTACCTGCAACAGAATCGATTTTGGATTTTTCAGCTGTTTTTTGATGTTTTTATTTTAGATTTTTTTTCTTTTTAGGAGGGGGAGGGGGCTAGGAAAGAGAGAGAAAGAGAATCTTAAGGGAGTTCCATGCCCAGGGCAGAGCCCGACACCAGGGTCAATTCACAGCCCTGAGATCATGAACTGAGCTGAAATCAAGAGTCGAATGCTTAACTGATGGAGCCACCCAGATACCCCTTATGTTAGCTTTTCTAATGAGTGTGTTATAGGATCTCATTGTAGTTTTTAATTTGATTTTCCATCATGTCATGTGCCTTTTTATCATTTGCGTTTCTTCATTGGTAAAGTTTTCACATTTTTGGCTATTTTTTTATGGGGTTGTTTGTTGAGTTTTGAGAATTCTTTATACATTTATATATTCTGAATATCTATCCATTGTCAGATACGCGATGGCAAACATTTTCTCCCAGTCTGTAGTTTGTCTTTTTACTCTCCTAATAGAGTTTTCCATGGAGCATAAGTTTTGAATTTTGTTGAGGTCCAGTTTATCAGCACTTTGTTTTGTTATTTGTGTTTGTCGGCTTATATCAAAGTCTTTGCCCAACTCAAACTCAAGGAGAATTTCTTGTGTTTTCTTCTCATAGTTTTATAGTATTACATTTAGTAGTATTATATTAGTATAGTATTACATTAGTAGTATTACATTTATAGTATTACATTACATATAGTTTTACATTTCTCATAGTTTTATAGTATTATATTTATATTGGAGTCTATGTATTGGAATTAATTTTTGTGTAAGGTATAAAGTATGGGTGAGTTTCTTACATATTTATTTACATATGGATGTTCCTGTTGATCAGGACTATTTGTTAAAAAAAATTATGCTCTCTCTAATTTATTGCCTTTGCATCCTTGTAAGAAATCATTGAGCATATTTGTGTGGGTTTGTTTTTAGATTCTTTTATTGTTAGATATAGCTTAATAGTGAGTCTTGAAATCAAATAGAGTCCTCCAACTTTGCTCTTTTCTTTCAAAATTGTTTTGTCTAATCTCATTTATTTTTGCTTTTAATATAAATTTAACATAAATTTTAGAATCAACTACTGCATATCTAAAAAAAATCCTGCTTTTATATTGATTAAGAATTGATTTAATCTATAGATCAGTTTGGGGAGATTGACATCTTAACAATATTTTTCCGATCCAGGAACATGGTATATCTCTCCGTTTATTTGCTTTGGGCTTTGTGTGTTATGTGTTTAATGAGATAAAATAGGGAGAAAAAAATAAAACAAACAAGAAACTCAGCAATGGGAAGGTCTTTCTTCCCATTTTGATTCCCTCTCCAATCCACATACTGTTCTTACTTTGCATAGCCTTACGTAGGTTTTTTCCTTTTTTCTTTTTTCCTAATTATTTCCAGGATATTTAGTTGTAATTAGTGAGAGAGATAGCCTGTAGTGGGTTTACTGCATCTTTTTCAACATTCAAAGTCAAATGGTTTTAGTTATGATTATCTAAGTCCTTCTTGCATGGTGATGCCCTAGATTGAGAAGCATCCAGAAGTGGTTTATTTGTTTCTGTTTTTGCTTTTCCAGTTGAATAAACCAATTGTGAAACAACTTTCAAAAGGTGGGGTTGTTAAACGTAAAAGATACACTTTTTCATGTGAATGTTCAAAGGATTTATCTTGGGTTGATAGAGGCTTGGGGGAGAGGATGGAACACAGAACCACTCTTTCTTCTCAAGTCCAGTAATATTTATTTAGACTCGGGAGTTTATTTCACTCTTGACAGTGTCATTGATGAGTCATTTAAATAAATAAAGTGATTGAAACGTGGGGGGTTTGGGAGGTAGGAAAGGAATAAATGAAACAAGATGGGATTGGGAGGGAGAAAAACCATAAAAGACTCTTAATCTCACAAAACAAACTGAGGGTTGCTGGGGGGAGGGGTTATGGATATTGGGGAGGATATGTGCTATGGTGAGTGCTGTGAAGTGTGTAAACCTGATGATTCACAGACCTGTACCCCTGGGGCTAATAAGATATTATATGTTAATAAAAAATAAAAATAAATCAATAAAGTGAAAATTGGTGTGATAGCAGACTTACTAGGGTCTGTCTGGGTGCATTTCTTAGCAGGCTTTGTCTTGCTGACAAATAACGGGAATTAGCGTATGGTACTGGTTAATATAGTGGTGCCATTTACTTAACCCCAAAGAGAATATAGTTTCTGTGTCCAAACACATCTCAGCTGACTGATAAACCCCAGCACCTTCCAAGCAGCATTATCTTCCCTAAATCTTAACAGGGTTTATGATCAAAGAAGCATAAATAACTTTGTCTTCTAATAGAGATAAAAATCAAATTTTCATTTTATCTCCAAGAATTGAAAATTACAAAATGTGTTCTCTTAAGTTCCATATAAATTGCCTATTTGTTTATGTCCTACTTTTTAGAGTATAACATAGACTCATGCAAAAAATGTATCTGGTCCTTTTCCTGTTTTTAAATTATAAGTCTAAAAGGTTGTTTTTACTGTAAATCAAGCTGTTTTTCTAGAGATCCTCACAATATTTTCTTATGAAAGCTGAGTATTACAGAGCACTTCAAAGCATTAACTAAACTGATCCACTAAAGGAAATTTTACCCACCATTATTTAATATAACTTGAGGATATTAATGAATAGAGCTTTTGTTAGACTAGAGCTTTGATTCTATACCTCTCATTCAGAAGTCAGCCCTACCCTGACTTCTGAATGAGATCAAAGTTTGTATGTTTATGAAACAAATGAAAATATTTAATATTTTTGCAGAAGGGTTTTACTTTTCCCATTAAAACTATTCAATGTTATTAGCAGGTAATATATTACAAGTTATATTTTAGAATTACATAACCAAATTAGCATGTATAAATCTCAGTAAGGGTTGGAAAAACTTACGGACTTCACAGAGTTTGAGTTGTGTATCTTATCTACAAAAGTGTACAGATACATGCAGAAATCCAGTAGGTGTACCTTATTGGATACCCGTTCATTCACTCATTCATTCACTGTTTGTGCCCTAGGACTGTGCTAGCTCTCAAGAGGTAGAGATGATTAATACATGATTCTGGTTTTTTCAAAAGCCCTCAAGTAGAGCATTGTGAACTGATTTCAAAATAGAATGGTAATTATCTTTTGAAATGATATTTGGTCTTTCATTAAGTCATTCAAATGAGGGTGAGAACAATTACATTGTACCCACAGGCCTCTAATGGATCAAACATGTCATAATATATATATATGTAAATGCTTTATTCATAATATATAGCTTTTTGTAGTTTACAAATTGCATTTGAGTTATACATTTGTCAACAATCTTCTGCTTAGATCAAGTATGTATTAAAAGTCCCATTTATAGTTAATGGAACTTAAGCAAAAGAATTTGTAAAAATTTACATGCTAGAAACAATTGAGAAATGCTGAATCTGGGACTTCAAGGCCAGTGCTCACTTTATAACAACTCATTATTTCTCAAAAACTAAGAGCCTCCTGATGATTCAGAATCCTGGGATTAAAATTCTCATGAAATACTGACTAGGCTAATATTATTTAGCCAAGAAGCTACATAAGTCTCAGTGTAAATGCCACCTCTCCTGGGAAATCCTCCTTGATTAGACTGGTTAGGATTTTCTTTGACAAACTCTTACAATTATTACTATAACAAATTAACCACTTTTTTAAAAAGATTTTACTTATTTACTTGACAGACAGAGATCACAAGTAAGCAGAGAGTCAGGCAGAGAGAGAGAGAGAGAGAGGAGGAGGAAGCAGGCTCCCTGCTGAGCAGAGAGGCCGACAACTCGGGGCTTGATCCCAGGACCCTGAGATCATGATCTGAGCTGAAGGCAAAGGCTTTAACCCACTGAGCCACCCAGGTGCCCCAATTAACCACTTTTTTACAATTGTATTTGTATCCCATCTAAAACAATTCCACGTTCCCCACTTTGGGAAAATTTAGTTAATTCACTAATTATTCCTTACCATCTTTCTTCCTGGGTACTATATAATAAATTTTACTGGGATATACTCTCCTAATTTCCATATTTACAGTGCTGGCCATAGTGCCTGACAGGCTCACATACTGGGTGTTCAGTTAGAAAGGGTTTAATAAATTAATATTTGCCTATATGTGAATAGTATGTTTCTAGTGTGTGGTTGTATATATTTCTTTTCTTATGAATAATAAGATGTTTGCCTATCTCCCAAGTTTGTGTACAAAATAACCATTTTCTTTTCACATTCACAGGATTATACCTTGACAATGTATTTCCAGCAAGCCTGGAGAGATAAGAGACTGTCCTATAATGTAATACCTTTAAACTTGACTCTGGACAACAGAGTGGCAGACCAGCTCTGGGTACCGGATACCTACTTCCTAAATGATAAGAAGTCATTTGTACACGGAGTGACTGTCAAGAACCGCATGATCCGCCTGCATCCAGATGGGACGGTTCTTTATGGCCTCAGGTTTGTAGCGTCCATTTCAAAATTGAGTTTTTCCTGAATGAAATAGCTATTGATTTTTATTGGAGGACAATATTGTGCTGTGTTCCTTATTCTTCCCTCAATTCTATCATAAGCAGTGAAATCTCCTATCCAGTGGACATCTGAGAGCTTAGGGGAGCATGTTTACAAAGGGACTTAGCCCTAGCTAAGAATAGGTTTTTCTGAATTATTTTCTAATATCAGCTGCTGATCCTAAAGCTGCTTTCTTTAAGGAGCAAGGATAAGCCATCAAAAGAGCCAAGAAATAGGGCTTCCTTAAAAGGGAAAAAAATTTTTGGATGCTGAATAGTTGTTTGAGTATGGCAGATGCTCTGCTTCATAAACTGCTTGTAAGCTGCAGGAATTGGGTCTGGTCCTCTAATGACAGGAAGGCTTTTTTGCCTTCTTACCCTCCAAGGAGCAATCAGACTTGGAAATAAATAAAATCATTATCCCACATTTATTAATAATAAATTTATACTATTCAATGTACTTTTATGTCTGAAAGTAATTGTGATGCTCTGCTGTTAAGGTGAGGCTGAATTGTAAAATAAGACAGCTGCTTCTTTTAAAGTTTATTTTGTAGTAGAAGCAATAGCTGGTTTCCTGAAAGAAAACAGAGAAAAAAGATAGTTATCTTACTCTGAAAAATTACATTATTACAATATAAAGGATTCCTCTGTGTTATCAGAAAGAAACTCTAAACTCTGAAACATTCAAATGTCTCTGATCAATTCTGTTTTGCACACATGTGTGCTTACCTTATCATTATAATGATGGTAGTAACAATATTCATTTTTTAGGGGTTAGAGGTCAGATATTGAGTTAAATGCTTTCCATGCATTGTTATAGTTGATCCTTAAAACAACTTCATATGTTACAAATGGTTATAATCTTTATTTTTAAATGCAGAAACTAAGGCTCACATCTAAAATCACAAAGCAAGTTAGCTACAAAGATGAGATTTGAATTCAGATCCGAGTTCAGAGCCACAGCTCTTAACCACTACACTGGGACGCTCCTCACTTCCACATATTTCTTGTCTGTCATGTCTTGTTTTCATTGTCTGATATATTGTGTGTCTGACTGGCACATTGTCTTGAGTGCTTATGAACCAGCTTTTTGGTTGATCGTATTTTTAGAGAAAGTGGCATTTGGCTACCAAGGGAAAGTTGGTGAGGGTGAGGCATGGAGAAGGCACGTGTGTCCTCTGTCAGCCACTGGAGGTAAGCAGATGGATTGGATAGGGGCAGGGCTCACATGCGTGTCTTAGAAAAAAAGAGAAACAGCAGAGAGAGAAATTGGCAATGTCGGCAAAGATCCCACCAAAGTGGAGAACTTTGAAAGCACTAATGGAAAGAATTGTGTTAAGGATACATCGTACTAAACTTACCACTTGGAATGAACTATAAAACATTTAGAATCACAAAGACCTTGATGAGAGTGTGACCATGCAGGCTGTGGGGGAGATGGGGGTTCAAAAGAAGCTATAGGTCACACTTTTTAAGAGCTAAGCACAGAGAATGGTTAGAATCCCCAAGAAGGCAGAAGGAGGCATAGAAGTAATACCCACTCGGCAGTGAATGAGCAGGAGGACTGGCAAGTGGCAAGTTTTGGCTAAACACCAGACCCAGTGCTGGAGGCATTTGCTTAGCAAATAGCTTAATCAGCACAGCAGTCATGCAGAAATTACCCTGAGCTCTTCCCATTCCCGTGGAACACCCACCTTGAAAGCAGAGAACAAGCTGTATTCTCCTTGGTAGACCCAGGTCTGGCAAGGCACCTACACCATAAATATGCTCAATAAAGGTGGTAATTCTGAATACATATATGCAAAGTTGAATGGATGGGAAAATCAACAATCAGGATGTTTTTGGAATTGAAAGGAAAAGAAAGGACCAGTATAGATGAAAAATATGGCTTCTTTATGTCATTATATAATCAGACAAAAACATCGATGACTGCTCATTCTTTTTTTTTATATTTATTTATTTATTTATTTTGCTCATTTTTATTTTAAGCCTCACTATATGACACTGCTGTAACTAAAACTCACAATAGGAAATAAAGGATTTAAACACTTCTGACATGTAGGAAATTAACACTACTAGACAGAGAAGGCACATGAATTATAATCATTCTTTCAGTTGTATTGTTAATTCTGACTCTGAAATTGATAACAAGGTTTTTCAGGAAATTTATAAGTATCCTTTTCCAGTTTTTACTAATCATAGAATGTTTTTTTCATTGCTAGAAATTCAATGCAGACCACATATTCTCTTCTCGACTCCAGGAGGTTCATTTGCAACATGCAAATAAAAGGAATGTAATTAGAATTACCATTGCTAGGGTTGACATCACCCACTCTCTTTTCCTACTTACCCTTAAACTCCTCTCCCATTGATATCCACACATATTGGCAGGGACAAGGGGGCCAGAGAAGAGAGCATTCAGAGGGTCTGAGTAAGCTTCTTTTGTAGGGTTTACTTTAGTGAAATGTTTAGGTATTAAAACGTAAGAAGGAGAAAGTAATATGCATTTTTAATGCCTGTTTACTTTTTCTTTTTGTTTTAGAAAGGGAGAAGGGGGGTATGGCCCGAAGGAGAAGGAGAGAGAGAATCTTAAGCAGGCTAGATGCCTCGTGTAAAGCCCAACGCAGGGCTCGGTCTCAAAACCTTGAAATCATGACCTAAGCCAAAATCAAGAATCAAACCCTTAGCCTACTGAGCCACCCAGGCACACCAATGCTTGTTTAATTTTGTCATTGGTATATAGGTGTTCATTGTGCTGCTCTTTCAATTTATCTGTAGGTTTAGAAATTTTTATGATAAAATTGAAAGAGGAAAAATGCTATGTTTCAGAGACCTAGGGATGTCTGATTCTAATATCCAGGAAATATCATTCAAGATTTAAGAGTCTGTAGCCAAGAAAAGATCTTTCTAATCTCTTAGAGGTGAAGAATCTTCTATACAGGACATCTACTTTCAGGAGCTATGTCTGAAAAGGAGGTCACCTCATCTCAAAGGGTGTGTGGCTCACAGCCTGGGGCCCATGACCATAGACAACCAGGCTAAGTCATAACCCAGGAAGGAGTGGTCAGAGTCCTTCAGTTACAATCTTCATAACCTCTTTATGAAATCAGTTGTCCTCCTGCATGAGTGTCCCTTTGTGTCTGACTGTACACAGCAGGAGCTCTGAGTACACTTACGCTGATATATTGTGTTTGGAAAGCAGGAGTTTTGAGGATAGCAGCATAGCGGCTCCTCAGCAAGCTTGCATTAAGGCATAATGGCTTTGAGGAGCTCAGGAAATGGAGATTGAGATTCAGAAACATGGAAAATTTTTTAGGTGCTACTGTTATGGGTAGGTTTTAATGGTTTTCATTCTGATTGGCTTTTTGTTTCCCCATCACCAAAAGCACAAATTAGCAGCTTACTCTCCATTATCCCAGTGCTCCTCTGGTTGCTAACTGTATTAGATGTTCAGAGAACAAAGTTTTAATGTTGTTCAGATACATAAATGGACACAAGTACTCAATGAAACTAATTTCCTTAACAAACCATAATGGTAATGAAATTGAGGTTTTAGTTTTGACTTTTGTAACAAACTTCTTTTTGAACCTTGTGTCTTATCCAGGTTTTAATTTCCTTGTATATAAAACAGAGGGGTAAATTAGATGATGCCAATGTTGTTACAACCCAGTCATCCTCTGAATCAATAATTAATGAATCTAAAAGACCATATAATCTAACATCGGTCTAGAAAATTAAATTATATATTTGGAGTAGCATAGTAACTGGTGTTCAGTGTTACTATTTAACGAATAAATGAATGTGGGGTATTTGAAGACAGGCAAAGGGAAGGCTTCATATATTAAGATGGCCATTTTATATTGTAGAATTTTACTTCAGTTATCTTTTCACAATTCAGCTAAGTAAGACACTAGGTTCGTTGTGTAGAGCCAGAAGAGTGAGCAAGTGGATTAAAGAGAACGCGAAACATCCAACCCAGGGTTGTCTAGAGTGAAAAAGGGAACAACGAAAGAAAATGTGTACTGGAGTCGATGGACTCAAGCCATTGCATTTGACAGCACACAATCTGGAGCAAGAAAAATGGATGCCTGGCTGGCTTGAGACCCAGGTGGCATGACCACCTGTAAATCTGCCTGTAGCCCCCGCCCAGGGCCTTGCTTGTGGCATGCACATAGTAATTATTTAATCCAGTATTGTGCGATTTCTCAAAAAGACTTTCCTTTTCCTCGTGTTTCATTGTATGTCTATTTTCTCAACGTATTTATAAGATCTGTGGGATACAGGGACACCTGGGTGGCTCAGTCGGTTAAGCGTCTGCCTTCGGCTTGAATCATGATCCCAGGGTGCTGGGATGGAGTCTCACTCACATCAGGCTCCTTGCTCAGCAGGGGAGTCTGTTTCTCGCTCTACCTGCCACTCCCCCACTGCTTGTACTCTCGCTTGCTCTCTCCCTGTCAAATACATAAATAATACCTTAAAAAAAATCTATGGGATACAGGAATAATAAACCAAAGATATGAATAATGCCTTTTTGAAACTCAAATTCATAGTTTGTGGCTAAAGAATAATGAAATCTTTGAATATAGATTCTCACCTTCATTCTTGACTGGTTGATAGCTCAATTACACCAATTTGATCGTAAAATCAAATACCTCTTGTCTTTAACAATGTTATTTAGGGATTTCTGTCAGGAGATATAGCTGGAGGAAGAAGAATACTTTCTCAGGAGTAACCCAGCTGGATAATTGGTGACAAAAGACTTTCCAGTTGACGAGGCGGAAGAATTCCTAGCAATTTACAAAGGAAATATTTCAAACAGATGAACTATATAATACTCACAAATAAGATTGGCCCAATCAAATCGTTTTCAGAACACTTCAAGGGAAAATGGCATAGAAAATGTAAGACTTTTGTTAATGAATCCAGTTAAAGCCCTCACAGATAAAAATCAGGTTTAATCTGATATTGAAATTATAAAGAATGTTATATAGATAAAATTTAGACTGTTATTTACTTGAAATAAGAGATATTTGTTAGATTTTAAAAGTAAATGAATATTGACAGTGGGCATAAAATTAGGAGGCCTTGTCTTACAATTAATTATTCTTATAATTACTTATTTAAGTGATTTCTAAATTTTTTTCTAGCTCCGCAAATCTCATAATCCTATGGTTTTGCTAATGTATGGCACATAATTTTTAAGCATATCCACTCCCATCTCATTATGCATACAGCAGTACTTAACATGATATTTCAGTTAATTTCAGTTATTTAGCAACTGCAGTTATCTCTTTGAAAAAGACTGATTAAGAAAACAAAAAAAATTATTACATTTTGGTACACAAGAAAACCTGAATTATCAAATGATAACATCTTTTTTTAATATAACAATGTACATTTTGTTAACATTTAGAATCTGAATCTAAATTGGGCTTCATATTATTTATATCATAAGTATTTTATCACATATTAAAAACTCTTTTACAAACATAATTAAGACAAAACACTTTTCCTATCAGGAGATGATGTATATTTATTATTAAAAACTTAGAAAATGCTGTTATGAACATAAAATTACCCTTAATTGTACCACCCAGAGATAACTACTACCTATACCTTGCTTTATAGTCTTCCAGATACTTTTCTAGTAAAAAAGCATATAGGAAGTTTTTTATAAAAGCAGGTTTACATTATACATACCATTTCATGATTTGAATTTTTAAAATAACAATGGATATATCGTAAATATGTTTGCATGTCAAGAAGACCCTTCTCCTCTTCTTCCATTATGGGACATATTTGGGATATATTTCTTTATTTAATATAGGATATGGTTTATGGTTTTGATATAAGGTGAGAAATATGTGGTTGTTGCTATAAAATACAGGAATCCCATTTAAAATTTACTCAATATTTTAGTGACAGGCAAAGCTATTTGTTGAACAATTTGTAATCTTATAATGTTATAATTTGTAGTCTCATGGGTTAAATAAATGGCTCTGGAGATGTACCAATGCTGGCTTTATTAGGCCAGTTCTTACGGAAAGAATGGCTTAGTCTTTCAGTAATAGCTGACCCATCTAAAAATAGCTGTTTGTCTTTTGATGTGAGGGGGAGGCCTTGACTTCATATGCCCGTACACCTCCCATATGTAACATTAGATCAGAAACATGTCACTTCTGATTAAAGGTTCACATTCTTAAAGAAAAATTCAGCAGGAAGCAGAAGGCAATTCAACCACCTCCTGCTATGTATGTTCTGTCATTGGGGAAATGGCAAAGGAGGATGTCAGCTTGTAATGATTCTAGACAGGAAAGGTTTTTATTAGTTTTGCCTTCTTCTTCTGTTCCTAAAGTTTTACCACAGAATATTAAACAAGCCAATAATCAAGTGGCCATCCCTTACTGAAATGTATTATATCAAATAATAAAGTATCAATTTTTACTCAGACTTCTTAATTGGTTTAATGCATTTTTACAGAGATGGTGATTGTGTTTTTGTCAAGTAGAAAAACACAAATTTTATTAAGACTCTCTGGGGCGCCTGGGTGCTCAGTCGTTAAGAGTCTGTCTTTGGGTTAGGTCATGATTCCAGGGTCCTGGGATCAAGCCCCACATTGGGTTCCCTGCTCTGTGGGAGTCATATGGTTATTTAGAGTCATCATTGTCTGACTGACATCAGCAAGTAAGTCAAATCCAAATCTAAAAAGTAGAATCAGGATCACACCATTCTTTGGACTTGAGAAATGGAGGCAGTGTGTATTAGCAGCCCTAGGAAATAATCCACGGCTCTTTCTGTTGCCATGTTTCGCTGGACTTTCGGATGAAAAACATATGTTTTCAATATTTACTTCCTTATTTGAGAGAGGGGGAGAGAGAGAGGAGGGGGAAGGGCATATGGAGAGGGAGAGACTCTTAAAGCAGACTCCCTGCTGAGCATGGAGCCCATTGAGGGACTCGATCCCAGGACCCTGAAATCATGACCTGCGCCAAAACCAAAAGTTGGACACTCAACTGACTGAGCCACCAATGTACCCCTAGATGAAAAACATCTAAGCATTTCTTAACCATTACTGACTCATAATGTTCCAGTAGTCAGTGAATCTTTTTCAGTGCCAGTTAGATGGGTCCCTAGTTGTCATCATGTTCATTGTTTTCAGTCAAATGATAGCTGGATGTTGGCAGGACCAAAACCAAAGATGTCAAAGGGCTGCTGGGGAAAAGATGAATGGTCAGAGACTCCAGGCATTTCAAAGCAGGGAAGACACCAGCTTTACCCCCTGTAAAGACATGGGTCTACTAGTGCAGGCCTCAAAAATGAGTACTATGGTGCCATGAAGTGGGCTTTGTCTGAAAAGGGAAGAAGCATTAACGCCCACTGAAGACATTATTTGCAGGCTCATGAGCATAGCTATATACAACATTCCAACACATAGCACATCTGGAGATGACACTGGCACATTCCTAACTCCATTGGGAGTGAGCTCTTTAGGTCACAAGAATATTGTCATCATAGAAAGAAGCTAGATCTTCACTTATTTAATTCATTTAAAATAAATATTCTATTTTATTTTATTTTAAGCAAAATATTTCCTAGTGGAAAATTAAAATTGTAGGTGTTGCATATATGTTTGTATATAGGTGTATTACTCCATTTATAGGCATACATATGCTTATGTATCAGTTCAGAGGTATATATATATGTGTACATATATGTATTTGTGTATATATTCAGACATATATACCTCAGCAACATTTTTTTCTTCCGTTTGTCTTATGTTAAAACTAAAGAAAACTAAAGGGACTTCCATAAACCTAACCTTCAAACGGTGCAGGCTGTCCTAAGCAATAAAGTTTTTTCCAATTACATCTGGAGTAAATTTGTAACATGATTTCATGAAAGCAGTAAATTTTGTTGGCAGCTTTTGATGGCAACTTGCTTAGCAAATAGGCAAAATGCAGTTATATGAGATAGTCTTTGTAAGGAGTTAATTCGTGGCTGAGTTTTAATTAGACAACGACCTTTTCAAAGCAAATATAAATGAGCAGTTTAGTTGAGAGGGTTGTAGTAGTGTTAGCTGTAGGAGTAGTAACCTGTATCGATTTCTTTCTGTATGTCACACCCTGAATTATCTGCATTAAATAATCCTGTTACTTCTATTTTATGCTTGAGAATACTTACTGATGTGGACAGCAAGTAGATAACTTGCTGATTGGGTTTGGGCTCAGAATCGAACTCAAAGCCCATAATCTCAATCACCTTCCCAGAGTCTGAGAAAATGCAATATCTGTCCAGGTAGATGGATGCAAAAGACCCTTAGGGAAAACAAATACTGAAAATCTTGATGGAAGAAGAAAGGCGAGCCCAAGTTTCCAAGGCTCCTAAAAGGAACCTCTAATAGTCATTTCTCTCCCCCTAGAGAAACTGTCATGGTCACTGTTCATAAATAAATGAGTATGGGTTTCACAGTCTTAAACAAGCTCCCTAATGCGGATTTATGCACTGTTTTTGGCTAGCTTGTAGACATTTCTATACATACAGCACATGGTGTGTATTCTTTGAGTTTAAATTAATATCATCACTTCTACTTTCATCCTTTATCCTTGAAGGATTTTCTACTTTACAATTCAGATGCAGAAAGTTATTTTTGCTTCATGTTTTTGAACCCCCAAGTTCAAGGAAAAGCAAAATACAGTTTATAATTTGGGGTATAGGGATTTTGATTTTTTTTCTTCAGAATCACATAGCCATATTGTGGAATTTGGTTGCAGACTAGGGAAAAAGAAACCACTGTAAGATTAGACTGTCAGTTAGCCAAAGATGAAACACCTTATGGGAAGTGAGGAGGCCACCTAGCTTCTGTGGTTCCCAGAGTCCAAAAGCCACCCTAGACTTACTTTGTCCACAGGTTTTTCTCCTGAACTGAAGAAGCTAAATTCTTTATGATTTGGGAAATTATTACCTTGGTAATCTTGAAACTTTCATGTCAAGGATTCACAGGCATTCTTTCGCTGAGATCCTTGATCCTAACTCTACCATTAATACTCTTCCTGGAAGGGAAAACAAAGTATTGAGCTATTAGTTGTACCTCTGACTTTCAGATAACTAGAACTAGAGCTACCTTTGTCTACAAGGCTCTTTGGGAAAACCCCAGTATACACTGAAGAAAATCTGTATTTGTTTCATGGCATAATTTTTTTAAAAAGCATTTATTTCACTGAGGTATTTTTCAGCCTTATTTCCCATGGAGAGAAAAAAAAATAAAGGAGCTAAAAAGCTCTCTAATCTAAGGATATCACCTCCAAAATTTTTTTGCTGAAGGACTTTTGGTAAGTTTTAATGCCTTGATTTACTAAATGGTTAGTAAGAGAGGATTTCTAACCCATCCCTACCTTTTTATTCTGGAGGTCACAAATAAAGCAAACCTTGCTTTTGGAAACCAAGCCAGTATAATAGCTTAATGACTCAAATCACAGTTACCACATTATGAAATGCTCAAGCTATTTCATTTCTCAGAAGCAGCTCATTATCTGTACTCATATGGACAGAATAAAAGGCAACAAAATGCTAACTGGCCATAAATCCTTGGAGGAAGATATTAATTCCATGTTGAATTGTTCTCACTAGCCATAATAGAGGAAATAATTAGGACTTTTATTTTAGCAGTTTTAACAGTCTGACAACTAAGGGAAACTACTAAAAGGATCAGGATAAGACTAGAGCTGCTTCTGGCTTCAAAGTCACAGGAGGCATCTGTACTTTTTACATCAACAGAACACAAAGCCACTGGAGAAGCAGTATTGCTGAGTATTTAGAGCATGGGTTTGGGATCTGACTGTCTTGTTTCAAGGATTTCTTCTGTCACAAACTCACCATGCTCCATCTTTCTGAGGCTCAGTTCCCTTATCAGTGTTATAGGGCTTTCTGGTACCCACCTTTTGGGATTAGTGGGGAGATTGAGTGAACAACTATTTGTAGAGCATTTAGGAAAGTGCTCAGCACAAGCTCAGTTCTCTGTATAGATTATTTGCCATTGTATAATTGCTACATGTATCTAACTTTGACCTATCCTGCCATTTATATCATGATTAGTACTGGATGATATTTGGCAAGAGGAAATGGTGGTGTTAAACCTTTATTATGTATCAACACTGAAGATGAAAATGAATGAGGCAACCAAAATAGAGACTCAGAACTTAGAGATTAGTGGGATGAAAACATATGAAATGGTGAGATAAAGAGAAATAGGATAGGATAGTGGGAGAGGGCCAGGTTCTAGAGTTTTTTTTATAGGTTTTGTGCCTTTTTAAAAAGTTACCTAAGCACTTTAAACTGAAGATATAATAATATCAATTAACTTATAAGAATACGATTAAAAAATTTTTAAAAATTAAATAATGTAACTTTTATAAAGTAGCCAGCACACAGTAGCTGCCCAATAAATAGCTGTCGTGGCTTCATTTATTGCTATAGTTCCCAGATAACTGTAGCCATCAAAATCAAGTAATTACATGCTGTGTATCTTCTGATACACAGTATGTGTATACATACATGTGTATACAATATACATGATTACATGTATATTGTATCTTCTGATCCCCAAATAATCCCATCTGGCAGATATTAATATCATTCCACTTTTATAGAAGAGGAAACTGAGGCCTAGACAATCTAGTAACTTGTTCAAAGTAGCACAACTTCAAATGTCAAGGCTGGGAAGAGAATTCAAGTCTGTTTGACTCTGAAGCCCATGTGCTTTATGTTTTAAGAGATCTTAATGCAGAGAAATGACACAGGGCATGGACTGGAATGTAGCAGAGCAGGGACAGACATACTCAGAATTTTCATTAGACTGATAGCTGAATGCCGTTATTCATTGTGACTACCTAATCTTAGGAATGTCTGTGTCGTGTACCCAAAGGAAGCATGAAAAAATGCTAGTGTTTGAATTTATGTTTAATGAAACATAGACATTATAGTCAAGTCAGTTTCTGAACCTTTAGTTCATTTATGCATTGATTCATCCAATCAACTGCTGTGGGGAATGGGGGTGCAGGAGTGAATAAACCAGGCATCATCCCTAACTCCAGAGACATGTACTTAGTAAGGGAAACATATATAAACCACCAGCACAAAAAAAAAAAAAAAACCACACACATACACAAAAAAAAAACAACCAAAAAAACAAAACAAAAAAACAGATAGACATGAGGCTTGCAAATTGTGATGAATTCCATGAAGAAAATTACACAGTATGAATAATCTGAGGAAAAGTGCCTGGAGGAGAGGGCTGGAGTCCTACTTAGGAGTGACATCTGAAACCAAGATGTTGTTTATGAAGATCAATAGGTAGAAATCTGAGGAATGAGTGTTCCAGTTCAAAAGAACAAAATACAATGGTCTTCAGGACAGAAGACCATTCGTGTGCTCACAGGAAGAAAGTTAAGTCTTTCTGTTTCCTCTCTTTCACATTACTGCATTTTATGTACTTTATAACTAAAAGCATTTTTCATTTGTTTACTATTCTTACTGGCTTCGCTCCACTAAACAATCAGCTTCATAAGACCAGAGTCCTGTGTTTGTTTTTGTTTTTTTTTCCCCTGCTATATTCCAGCATCTTGAACAGTGCCTGTCTCCTACGAGTCAATGAAAAACTACTTGTTGAGTCAATGTCTGCATGAATGAATAAGTAATAGCAATTTCTCAAAAGCACTCCTTACTTTTTCAGTGTGACTACCTGACTCTGTTTATCAGTTGGAAGGGAACTGTGCTCTCCGCAGGGCTTATCTCAAATTGATTTATCATTCTGTCTCAGTGCATGTAACTCGGGCAAAATGGCATCTAATGTTTTTAAACAATGAATTTGCAGACTGAGGTAAATTATGAGGAGAAATAGAGAAGCATCAAATCAAATCAATATCATGGAGAATTATCTAAGATTATTATGTTTTAATAAGGTGGAAAATTCTGATTGTCTTACCTAGTAGATACTGTGTACATTTCTCTTTACAGTGGGGACAACTACGTTAGCAGTGAGATGGTACTTGAGGTGATATTTATATAAGCAGATGATAAGAAGGCTTTCTGAAAGCAAAGAGAAACAGCATTTGTCATGAACTCAGCTTTCCAAGTTGTGACTTAAATGCCAATGTGAGTTGACTGTGTAGAAATTCCCATTGGTGTGGTGTTTTATTATTATTTGCTGTGCATGTGGTACTTTAAAAGATATACAGGGATGTGAAGGTGAAGAGAATATTCTATGAACGTGGAATTTAGGTGACCCATATTAACCTTCTACTGCAGAATGAGTCAGTGAGAAAACACTTTCTAATGAGAGCTAGTGCTTTTCAGACACACACTTTAAAAAATCCATTATGGCTGATTCAAGGGAGTTGTTCTTTTTTATTTAAGATAGTCAAATCTTTATAATTAAAAAGGTATATAGTTTCTTTATTGATTGCAGAGAAGAAATATCATATTCTTTGCTTAGCATAGAGCATGTCTTTATGTTATTTAAACTATCTTGTCTATATTTCAAACTGTGTGTGTATGCATGTGCAACTGTGTGCACAAAGGTATGTTTTCTGTGTTTGTGTGATAGGAAGCAAGGCAGGAAGTGGGAGGAGTGAGGTTGACTACTGTGTGGGGAAAAGACCACTAATATTTGTTCGGGACAATATTTTTTGCAAGTCATATTAGCCCACTTGGCTGTGGGTTTATTTTTCCTTTGGGAAGTTAGATATAAAGGACACAGGGGTCAGTCTTCTGCCTATGTAAAAGGGTCTGTGGTGTGATAATGAGAAACATTGCCCACCACTCGCAGCTGGCTCTTAATTAGCACATTTAGTATGTGACAAAACTGTACATTTCACTGCTTCACTTACCTTACTCACTAAGGGTTAGTTCATGGATCCTTGTTAGTTAATCTCTGGAACAATCAGTCATCACCCAGTGATGGGGGATGAGACAAAGCATAGGTCTGATCCTTATTTGTGGAAGGTGGAGTTACTCTGAAAGAGGAAAAGTCTGTGTCTACAACATGCGTGGCTAGGGGCTCGATGGGGATGCATGCTAAAAGAATAGAGGGGGAGATCAACACAGGAGTGAAAATGCATTTCTAAATTCTAAGACATAAGAAAAACAGTGTTTTACTCTGAGAGGCCAAGTTCCAAATAATATAGATTATCAGACCTTCTAATTTGAGAACGCTTAAGATTTTAAAATTGCCTAAGAGGTTGACTAAAGTCTGAGTCATTAGATAGGTTTTAGTTTTAGTGTTTATTTATTATGAAGATCTCAGACATCTTGGACAAAGAAGAGACTATATCCCAGGGTTACTTTTCCTTTATTTGTGATTTTATTCTTTTTGATTGATGCTTAGGCTTCTGTTTTCTCCATCATGAGTGGGATGCTTGGCTCAATTTCATCTTTTGTAGTATTTTTAAATTCTGCAAAATCAAATTACTATTGTTTAGTGACAACCTACTTTCATTTCAAAAAACGATTTCATCCTTCCAAATTTTCAGTTTTCATAGGCATGGATAGAAAAAAGAGTAAAATATACCTGATCCAAATTTCCATAGGTCATTAGTGTAGTTGCTGACTAATAAGATTTGGTGGGGGTTGGGGGTCAGGGGGAGGTTTAATTCTATATTTCAGATACTGTCAGCTATTGCAAACACAGTTTTATTCAGGAGAAAGTCAGAATAAAGGTTTACCTAGGCAGACAGCATTCACGGCAAACCAGACACAAAACATGAATGTATTTCTTTTATGAGCCATTACCTTTCTGTGCTTTAAAATATGGTTTTGGGGCACCTGGGTAGCTTAGTTGGTTAAGGGTCCAGCTCTTGGTTTGGGTCAGGTCATGATCTCAGGGTGGTGGGATTGAGCCCCATGCTTGACTATGTGCTCAGCATAGAGTCTGCTGGAGATTGTCTCCCTCTTCCTCCTCTAATATTCCTCCCCCTGCTTGTGCTCTCTCTTTCTCTCTCTTTCTTGCATAAATAAACAAAATCTTTTAAAGAAATAAATAAAATAAAATATGCCTTCCATTTCCTCATTTATTTTCTCCACTGCTCTGTTTTAAAGAGAACCAACTGAATCAGGAGGGATTTGGGGACACCAGATTTTTTACTTCTTTGGATAGCACCATCTGCATGAACAGATGGGGAGACATGTCACAGGGCTAGAGGGAGACTCCAAGATCAAAAAAAGAGGAGAGCAATGAAAAAGAAATGCAATGGCAGGGTAGAGCGGATGAGTGCCAGTGGCTGGGAATTCTTTTCTGTCTGACCCGAGTAGTGGTCACTGAGTAATTGTTACCCATGGAATCCCAAAGTCCCCAGAACAGTGATGCTCCGCCTGTGCTGTGGACAGGTTGCTCAGCACTGGGAAGGCGCATACATATCCATTTCTCTACGCTGACAGGAGGAGAACTCCGGGACTGTCACTTAAAATTCCCCATAGAGGATAGTAGGGTTTGGTTTCCATTAACCCTTCCATGGGGCCTCTGGCCAGCAAAGGGGCTACCTCCATATGCTGGTGGAAGACTCTACACAACACTAGATATATTATTTTAAATACATTCCTCAAATTAACACAAAGCATATACTTTTGCCCATGACATTTTATTTACTTCCATGTTCATTTTTTCCATTCATTTATTGCTCATTTAAACATTCATTTTAATCCACAGTTACTTAGCAGTCATTTTGGGCCAGGCACACTATACTAAGTGCTTTATATACTTTAACTCCAAAAAGTAGGTATTTTTACACAAGAGGAAAGTGAAACGCAAAAATGTTAAAAAAAGTACCTACCGTCACACATCTTGTAAGCACAGAACCTAATATTGGATTCAAGTCTATCTGACTTCTGCAGTTGTAACAGTGACTCTGTATTGTCTGTTTTACCTTTCTGTGAACACATAGGTTATTATAACTGATACAAACTAGTCTTCATATTTAGAGATACATAAATTGGGAATGATTTGCTTTCTTAGCTCTAGCTCCTACATTTTAGAAAAATAAATCTTATAAATTTAAATTCCAGCCACATATTTTGTAGGTAAGAGATTTTTTTCATAGATTATTCAATTTAAAACATCATTCTATATCTATATCTATATATCATTGCATACATGCCATGTCTATAGACCATATGGGCTGATAGAATGTGCAGCATAATTGTTGGCATTGTTGTAAAGTCATGTATCTGTAAAATGATGAGGCACCGGAGGTATGAAAAATTACTGAGTCCTCTGCCTTCCATTATATGGAGTTATTTAAGAAATGTCATTTCTCTCTTTCTCTCTCCCTTCCTTTTTTCGTAAGACAGAGTATGTCTTCCAGTTACCTAAATAATAAATATTAGTCATTGAAAATTTGGAAAGTAAAGTATTTTATTTTATTTTACTATTTTATGAACTATTTATTTGAGAGAAAGAGAGAGAGTGACGGAGAGAGCACAAGCAGGGTGAGGGGCAGAGGAAGCAGCAGACTCCCTACTGATCAGGGAGCCCAACGTGGGACTCGATCCAAGAACACTGGGATCATGACTTGAGCTGAAGGCAGATGCTTAACTGACTGAATCACCCAGGTGCCCCAAGTAAAGTATTTTTTAAAAGTATCAAATTTTAAAGAAAAAAAATACCTTCAGAGATACCTGTCATTTTCCAGTCAGGTAGTTTCCTTCTGTATTCTTTGAATATTTTTTCACATAAAATTGATTATGTTTTTTGTCCATTTGATGATATTCTTTATTCACTTAATAATGTTCCTTCATTTTTCTGCAGTATGATTTTCGAAGCTACTTAATCTGTCATACTTGTAGGTAATGCTGCATGTTGCCAACCCTGTATTTCAGAATATTTAAGTGGTTTTCAACTACTAACTACAGTCATACCTTGGTTTATTGTGCTTCACAGATACAGACTGGAGGTTTGTAGCCACCCTGCATCAAACAAGCCTACCATTCTCCCCACAGCATTTGCTTACCTCATGTCTCTGTGTCACCTTTTGGTAATTCTCACAGTATTTCAATTTTTTTTCATTATTATTATATTTGTTACAGTGATCTGAGTTCAGTGATCTTTAGTGCTACTATTTTGTTTTGGGTCCTAACAAACTGTACCCTATAAGATGGTAAACCTAAGTGAAAAATGTTGCATGTCCTCTGACTGCTCCACCATGTGACCATTCCTCTCACCTCTTGCCCGCTCCTCAAGCCTCCATATTTCTTGAGACACAATAGTGTTACTGAGGCCAGTTAATAATCCTACAATGCCCTCTTAATGTAAGTGAAAGGAAGAGTCACACATCTGTCTCTCACCTTAAATAAAAAACTAGACATGACTTAGCACAGTGAGAAAGGCATGTTAAAAATCTAGGTAGGAGGGAAACTTGGTCTCTTTTGCCAACTACCCACACTGTGAAAGCAAAGGAACAGTTCTTGAAGGAAATTAAAAGGCTACTCTGGTGAACACATAAATGATAAGAAAGCAAAACAATCTTCTTGCTCATATCTGAACAAATCTGTTTATATCTGAACAGAAGATCACATCAGCCACAACATTGCCAGAAGCCAAAGCCTAACTCAGACCAGGCCCTAACTCGCTTCAATATATGAAGGTTACAGGGCATCTGGGTGGCTCAGTCGTTAAGTGTCTGCCTTCGGGTCAGGTCATGATCCCGGGTCCTGGGATCAAGCCCACATCCAGCTCCCTGCTTGGCGGAAAGCCTACTTCTCTGTCTCCCACTCCCCCTACTTGTGTTCCCTTTCTCACTGTATATCTTTCTGTCAAATAAATAAATAAAATCTTAAAAAACATATATATATATGAAAGTTGAGAAAGGTGAAGAAGCTGCAGAAGAAAAGTTTGAAATTTGTAGAGGTGGGTTCATGAGGTTTAAGAAGCATTCTGCTTAATGCAAAAGTGCAAGGTGGGACTTCTGGGTGGCTCAGTCAGTTGAGCCACTGCCTTTGGCTCAGGACATGATCCCAGGGTCCTGGGATTGAGTCCTGCATCAGGCTCCTTGCTTGGTGGGGAGCCTGCTTCTCTCTCTTTCTCTGCCTGCCACTTTACCTGCTTGTGTGCTCTCTCAATCTCTCTCTCTGATAAATAAATAAATCCTTAAAAAAAAGTGCAAGGTGAAGCAGCAAGGACTGATGTAGAAGCTGCCACAAGTTATTTAGAAGATCTAGCTAAGCTAACTAATAAAGGTGACTACACTTAGCAACAGATATCCAATGTGGACAAAACAGACTTCCATTGAAAGAAAACAGCTTCTAAGACTTTTGTAGCTAGAGAGGTGAAGTCAATGCCTGGCTTCAAAGCTTCAAAGGATAGGCTGACTCTCCTGTTAGGGGCTAATACAGCTGGTGACTCTAAGTGGAAGCCAATGCTTATTTACCATTTGGAAAATCCAAGGGCCTTTAAGAATTATACTAACTCCAAGGGCCTTTAAGAATTATGCTAACTCTATTCTGCCTGTGTTCTATAAATGGGGCAGCAAAGCCTAGATGACAGCACTCCTATTTATAGTCCACTGTTGAGAAAAAAAGATTGCTTGGGAAAAAAGATTCCTTTCAAAATATCACTGCTCATTGATAATGCACCTGACCACCCAAGAGCTCTGATGGAGCTGTACAGCATGATTAATGTTTTTTTTTGCGTGCCCGCTAACACAACATCTGTTCTGAAGCTCATGGATTAAGGAATAATTGTGATTTTAAACTTTTGTTATTTAAGAAATACACTTATTAAGGCCATAAATTTCATAGTTCTCCTAGATTTCATAGATTTCCTAGTTGCCATAGATAGTGATTCCTCTGATGGATCTGGGCAAAGTAAATTGAAAACCTCTGGCAAGGATTCACCATTCTAGATGCCATTAAGAACTTGTGATTCATGGAAATAGGTCAATCTATCAGCATGAACAGGAGTCTGAAAGAAGTGAATTTCAACCCTGGTGGACGGCTGTGGGGCATTCACGACTTAAGCAGAGGAAGTAATTGCTGATGTGGTAGAAACAGCAAGAGAACTAGAGTGAGAAGTGGAGCCTGAGGAAGGGACTGAATTGCTGCACTCTCGTGGGAAAACTTGAATGGATGAGGAGTTGCTTCTCATGGATGAACCAAGAAAGTGTTTCTGAGATGACTTCTGCTCCTGATGAAGATGCTGTGAAGATTGTCAAAGTAACAGCAAAGGATTTAGAACATTATGTCAACTTAGTTGACAGAGCAGGGGTTGAGAGGACTGACACTAAATTTGAATGAAGTTCTACTGTGAGTAAAAAGCTATCAAATGGCACTGCATGCTATAGACAAAGCATTTGTGGGTTTTTGTTGTTGTGTTTTTAAAGATTTTATTCATTTATTTTACAGAGAGAAAGAGAGAGAGAGAGAGAGAGCACACAAGCAGGGGGAGTGGCAGGCAGAGAGAGAAGCAAGGTCCTCACTGAGCAGGGAGCCAGATGTAGGACTTGATCCCAGGACCCTGGGATCATGACCTGAATTGAAGACAGCTGCTTCACCAACTCAGCCACCCAAGTGCTCCACAGAGAAATCATTTGTGAAGGGAAGAGTCAATCAATGTAGCCAACTTCATTTTCTTATTTTAAGAAATTGACACAAGCATCCCCTTCCTTCTCCAACTATCACCCTGATAAGTCAGTAGCCATCAACGTAGAGGAAAGACCTTCCACCAGCAAAAGAATTATAAACTGCTGAAAGCTCGGATAATGGTTATCATTTTTAGCAATAAATTGTTTTAAGGTGTGTACATCATTTTTTAGACATAATGTACTACACGCTTAAAAAAATATAATAGATTATAGACTTTATAGACTGTAGTATAAACATAACTTTTATATTACTGGGAAATCAAAAAATTCATTTGAATTAATTTATTGTGATTTTTGCTTTATTGTGGTGGTCTGGAACCAAACTTACATTATCTCTGAGGTATGAATGTATCTTGAAGCCAGTGTCATGGAGTCAAACATCCACTGGGCTTCGGTGCATTACTAACTGGAGAGAATCTGGAAAGATGGGTTCTTAGGGAAACTGGAAAATTCATGTCTTTATTAAAAGGCTTTTAATTCATGTTTTAAAGCTATATGCTAACCAATTGAAATAAGTGGTGACGCACTTCATATGTGCACCCGGCCCGGTTCCTCAGATGGGATAAAACACTCCCAAAATCTTTAGTTAACATTTTGTATTTAATGAACACTATTCCTATAAATGGTATCAGTTCAGTATCTGTGGAAATCAAAGATTACATTAATTATGCTTTAAATATAAAACAGTATTTTCCAGAATGAGAAAAATGATTGAACAATCACCTAAATGAACTAATCTTAGATATTTATTTTTACATAAACCTGAAGATGGAAGTGCTGTATTTCTTACCGCTTTGTGTTTCTTCCTTAAAAAAGCCATTATTAGAGGGGAGCCTGGGTGGCTCAGTTAGTTGGTTGGGAATCTGACTCTTAGTTCTGGCTCAGGTCCTGATCTCAGAGTTGTGGGATTGAGCCCCATGTTGGGCTCTGTGCTCAGTATGGAATCTGCTGGGGATTGTCTCCCTCTCCCTCCCCCCCACTCTGCTCCCCACTCTGCTTGCATGCATGTGCTCTCTCTATCTCTAAGGTAAATAAGCAAAATCTTTAACAAATTCTTTTTAAAAAGCCATTATTAGAGAAAGAAGTTTAAAAATCATGCAGAGGAAATCTAGAAACTACTCTTTATCAAGTGCTTTCCTTACATAGTTTTTGTGGAATATTTTACTGATTGTTAGGACAACATAAAAGGTATACATACTGTGTTTCCAGTGTCACAGAAGCTGCTATTTGATAGTGTATTCCTGTCAATTATGGAAATCAAAGGCATAAATATGAATTTGCCATTCTAGATTTGACATAAATCATATTACTTTTAAAATAAAAAATTCATCATGTTATCCATGTGTTCAAAGCATTAACTGTAGTATTTTTGTGCAATAGTATTTTTAACTACTCCTTTCTTTTTCTTTTTAAAAAAATATTCCTGGGGTGCTTGGGTGGCTCAGTCAGTTAAGCCTCGAACTCTTGGTTTCAGCTCATGTCATAATCTCAGTTTTGTGAGATCAAGTCCCGAATCGGGCTCTGCACTCAGCGCAGAGTTGGCTTGGGATTCTCTCCCTCTCCTTCACCTGCTCCACCACCTTCTCTCTCTCAAATAAATTAATAAAATCTTAAAAAAATTCTACTCCCCCTGTGTCTTAAAATAGATTATAATAATGATGATAAGAGCAGTTACCCTCTACCTAATGCTGAGGATTTGCAAGTAATTGCTCTAAGTGCTTCATAGACATTATTTGTTTGATTTCTCATAGCTCTGCTATAAAATGGACATTTTTTATCCATAAGTTACAGAAAAGCAAACTGTGAGAAGGATTAGTAATATCCTCTGTGTCACAGAGCTGGAAATGTCAGGTCCAGCTTGAAATCCAAGACTGATGCCAAATATTATCCCACCTCTTTTCTAAAAATGCTAGTTCTGTGTTTTGGAGTCACATTTGTAAATACAGAAGTCTGTTCTATTATAAGGCTTGCTTATGGCCCCAACTCATCAATTTTCTTGAAGATTTACAGTAACTCGGCTCATTTCTTTAACTGTGAAAATTGGCTTTAACTCACAACTCTTCTATCTTATAGTATATTATAAAAGCAACTAATCTTAATTTTTTAAAAGATTTTATTTATTTATTTGACAGAGATCACAAGTAAAAGCAACTGATCTTAATAACAATACTATGTGTAACCAATCTTTATTTCTGCTTTAACAATGTCTGATTTTTCACTGATCTAGATTATATTAATGGCAGAGCCGTTTGTTAGTAATTTAGTTAGTTGTTATCCTTGCTGAGTTTTAAATTACACTTCCTAGGGAACTTGACTATAAATGCTTACATCAGAACATGCTTTCCTGATTCTTAAATCATTCATGCTTTCCTTGACTTCCTTAAATCAATGTTTGAAAATGAAGTTTTATGACATGATCACTCAAATGTGATAGCATGCCATCAAGTTATTGAGTTCCAGCAACCCTACATGGTAGGCATCATTATTTCCATTTTAAAAACAAGCAAACTAACTTCCTCAAGTGACATTATTGGGAAATGGTAAACACAGGACCATGTGACTCCCCTAGACATGTTCTTTCCTCTCTATTACACTAACACCAAGAAAAGAGAACCAATGCTTACACTTGTTTTTTTCAATTTTATTTTGACCTTTATTCATCTGCTACATTGTTTACTTTCAGACTCTATGAAAAATAATCTAGAACTTAAAGTCATGTATTAGTACAATGGACATTGCACTGAAACTTCCAAATGCCCTCGTTCTGGGCATGTGCTCACATGGTTCCATGCTGACTGGGATAAAGCCTAGCCCCCAGTGAGGGTTAGTTTACCTTTGGATAAAATTACCATTGGTTCAGATCCCAGTGGTGCCTCTAACTCACTCTGTGTCAATTCAGGTGATTCACTTAAGGTCTCAGAGACTTGCTTTCTTCATTTGTAAAATTACGGATTATATCAAGGGATGCCTACTATCTCCCCTCAAGACATAACCAATTCATGGAGGTGTTTTATTTGACCAACACAACATTATAAAAAATTAGGACATCTCATTTTAAAATTTATATTTTCTAATTAGTTATTCAAAAATCCAATGATTGAAAACATTGGGCCTTATTTCCCACATAGCAGCATTCAGCTAGAGCTGAGAAATACTTTGTTGAGACAAGGTATGTTTTCTCCGGTTCACCCCAGTCCTCACCATTCCCAGTTGTCTTACTTTGAGCCTGTTCCACATACTGAGGTCATAAACCGGGACCCTTTAGGTGTCTGAGTATGTGACTCCTCAATCAGATTTAAGTATCTCATAATTTTACCACTTTGTTTCAAATTATATTATACCATGTTCTGTAATTTTCAGTGAATAAAAATATAAACCAAGTTGCTTGGAATAAAAGGTCAACCACTACATTCAGCCCTTCAAACAGGTATGAATCTCAACAAATTTGCTTACCATGCAAATTTCTCTACCATTTTACCCCTATGTCCTGACTCTGAGCATTTGCTCACCCTGTGCAAAGCTGATGAGAAAATCCTCCTACCTACATTCTGTTTAATAAAATCTTATCTATTCTCTGTCACCTAGCTGGTAGCTCATTTTCTCTGCAGTGGATGCTTCAGTTTCCAATCATCTTCCTTACTGGAGATCTTATAATACAAATTATTCATAATTAACACATATGTCTAACAATAATAAATATAAGTAAAAATAAATATAATTATATTTATAGCTAAAGTTTGTAGGTATGCTTATACCATGCTAAACAATTTCTATGTATTGTGTAAGTTTTTATATCCACACTAAGAGGTAGATGCCCTCATGTTGACATGTTATTATTATTATTTAGACTCAAAGAAGTTAAATAATTAATCCAAATTTATATAGATATCCTCTTAGACCACTTTCTTCCTGGATCTTGTATTTGAGCTTTGATTTTAAGGTCTTACAGCCAAAAACCACATCTTTGTAATTTTATAAAATATTTTCTCCAGTTCTTAGCAAGCATCATGCAAAAATGTAGACTTACTATGGATATTAATATTGGTCAATTCTTTATTGTCACTCAGGTATATTATAATTCAGGAGCTTAAATCTTTCTCAAACTCATTTACCAAATTATAATTAACTTGCAAATTTTAGGTTTAGGTTTTTAAATTAATACATACCCAGCTCAAAGTCCTTATACTCTCTTTACTCCCTAATGGTGGGTTAAGAATTGATAGAGAATAGTTTGTTGCATCGTATTTCTCTCAGGAATGGTGTGCATTTGGCAATTATTAGACTATTTTTTTCCTGTCAAGAAAAGACAGTTGAATGAGCTTTGTCGTGGGGGTTGGGATAGGGGAAGACAAGAAATCCATTGAGATAGCAAATATAAAATTGCTTATGTCGCAGTGATACACCTTAATCACTTATAGAAATAATTACTCATTAGCAACATTGTAATATTACATAACCACAAATGCCTTAACTAATATGAACACCTAGCATAAAAACTATGACCAACATATAATGTTGCATCCCAGGGCTATAAGGATAGTCTTGAATGATTTTGTTAATAATTACTTGACAGGAATAGATCTTTACCTAGCCCTTGTTGTCATTAAGCATGCCTTGAAATAATTTCAACATTTATAGGCTGTATTACAACCTTTTAGTTATTTAATTACATTTAGGGAGTCCTCAAGTTATTGTCTGTTTTATTAAGCTAAAATCCATTACAAGCCAAATTAGCAAAGGTGTGCTGAGGCTGCAAAGAATTGGGGCATTTGCTTCGGTAGCTGAAAATTAAAGATAGATTCTGCTTTAGTGAACCAGAAAGTACAGCCCATCACTGAGACTCTCCTTGTGCCATGGTTAGCCCCCCCGCCTTCATCGCCCTGACAGATGAGCCTATTCTTTACACATCATCTTCAGAAAGGGAAATCTACCATCTACCCTGGGGAGCCATTTCATTATTTTACAGCCCTCGTGACCAGCCAAGTCATCTTTCTGTTTAACCTAAATCTTCCACGTCCTTCATGATAGAATTTATGACCATAGCTTCCATTTGGTCCATAGGAGAAAATGTGAACAGCAGATCATCACTCCCTTGAGCCCTCCATATAAATAGAGGCTGTTACTATATCCATCAATCTACTCTCTCTTCTCCAGCTGGAACAGTAGAACCCATCCAGCCATTTGCTAAACAATTAATTTTCAGGTTTTAATACCCAGTAACGTTTTCCTGAAGTATGAAGCCATTTTTTTCATATTCTTTTTCTTCTTCCTAGAGAGAGAAACAGATAGAGAGACAGAGAGACCAATACAGCATTAGGCACAACACTGACACTGCAGGCATTCTTTAACGTTGTTGTCCATTCTCTCGTTCTTCCAATTCTGTTTCCCTCTCCCAGTTTTGGTGAAATGAAATTGTCCATATAAACACAGTGATACACACCTTTTCCCTTATGATAACTTCGGTTATAGGTTTTCATTTTTTACCCCAGAATTGGATGTGCTTATTTTCATGCTTGGTTTTTTGCAACATGCTATAATAATACTTGAGTAATTTCTATTGTAAATTGTTATTTTAATGTGTTTATGTTTTTTTTTAAGCCTTTTCTGTTTCTTTAAAAGCCTCCTTTAGGGGTGCCTGGATGGCTCAGGGGGTTAAAGCCTCTGCCTTCAGCTCAGGTCATGATCCCAAGGTCCTGGGATATAGCCCCGCACCCAGCTCTCTCTCAGAGGGGAGCCTGCTTCCTCCTCTCTCTTTCTCTCCCTGCCTACCTCTTCACTTACTTGTGATCTCTCTCTCTGTCAAATAAATAAATAAAATCTTTAAAAAAATTAAAAAATAAAAGGCTCCTTTAAAGTGGTCCCATTTTAAAAATTATGAACCACTTCATTCTGCTTTACCTGTTTATTTTGTCAACTAAACTTCTTAAGAAAGTGGGCCATCATTTGGGTATAAGGTGATTTTTTTTTTTTTCCTCTGTGTCTTCAAACAACTCTGCATTATGGATGTGTTTTGGTAGGAATTTTTCAAATACACCTTTTTCCAATTTAGCCTCTAATTTTTTTTAATTTTTTATTTTTTTTAAAGATTTTATTTATTTATTTGACAGAGAGAGATCACAAGTAGGCAGAGAGGCAGCCAGAGAGAGAGAGAGAGAGGGAAGCAGGCTCTCTGCTGAGCAGAGAGCCCGATGCAGAACTCGATCCCAGGACCCTGAGATCATGACCTGAGCCGAAGGCAGCAGCCTCACCCACTGAGCCACCCAGGTGCCCTCTAATATTTTTTTAATTTAAAGATTTTATTTATTTGAGAGAGAGACAGAGAAGGCTGCAGGCACCTCAGCAGGGGGTGGAGGCGCAGAGGGAAAGACAAGCAGTCTCTTCCCTGAGCAAGGAGCCTGATGCGGGGCTGGGTCCCTGGACCCTGAGATCATGACCTGAGGTGAAGTGAGAAGCTTAACTAACTGAACCACCAAGGCACACTTTTTTTTTTTTTTTAAGATTTTATTTATTTATTTGACAGACAGAGATCACAAGTAGGCAGAGAGGCAGGCAGAGAGAGAGGGGCAAACAGACTCCCTGCTGAGCAGAGAGCCTGATGTGGGGCTTGATCCCAGGACCCTGGGATTATGACCTGAGCCGAAGGCAGGAGCTTTAACCCACTGAGCCACCCAGGTGCCCCCACACCTTTTTTGTTTTGTTTTAATCAGTCTTTACTTGTGTGGGGCTCTCTGAATTTCAGTTTTTAGTTGCTGTGAACTGCTTTTGTCACCCCCCACACTCACTTCAAAACTCCGTCCTAAGTAACTAAACACCTCTGGATAAATAAAATGATTTCCATTAGTCAAAAGAAAGTTAGTCTTAATTGCTTTTTGGTGAGATTTTCAGGGTCATGTTTCTGTAGAATTCTGAATAAATAATTTTCCAGATTCAGAAGGACCTTTTGCATTGTAGAAGTTCCTCCTCATATGCTGGCTCAAGGAAACACAGCAAAACACAGAATCAAGACCTGAGCTCAAGACTCCTTGGTCATTTCCAAAGTGCTTATTCTTGATCTCTGTGTTCATGTGTATGAGAGTTTTATACCATCAGTTTACCAGCTGCTGTGTTCTCCATGCCTTATAATGATGTGTCATGCAAGGATGAATATCCTTGTACATGCTTCTGTGTCCTCTTCTATGTTTTCCTCAATAAATTTCCAAAAAGCAAAACTACTGGCCAGTATGTGAAAGGTTCTGATAACCAAACTGCCCTTTATAAAGTTTGAATCAATTTACATTTTTATCAGCAATTTGAGAATTCTACTTTATCCATATTTTTACCACTTATGACATTAAAAAAATGACAATTTGCTAGCCAAAAAATAATAGCCCATTCTTTCCATGAAAAAATCTTAAATATGTCCTCAGTGCATACAGTATATCAGTAACAATTCCCAATGGATTTAAGAATTACTATAAAATTTGAAACTGTGAAACAGAAATGTAGAAAAAAATCTTTATCTCATCCTAGGATGGAGAGGGACTGTCTAGACATAAGCAATTTAAGAAACAAGAATGTAAATGATTTATAGCTTTGATGACAAAATAACATCAAAAACTTTAGTGAATCACTAAGTAAAATAAAAACACTCCCTATACAAAATACTGCAAAGTATATAGAAAAACAATTTATAGTTAAAGAAATTGAAACTTCTGTTAAGTATAGAAAAACTTTCTGGTAATCATAGCTTTTCAAAGATGGAATAGGGTCTTTTCAGAAAGAGTGAATTCCAAGTCACTGGAGATGTTCAAGTTAGAACAATAATTATAGCGGTCTAATGAAAGAAATTCACTCATCAGAAAGCTATTTGTATATCTGTACATCATTTAATCATCTTTTCTACCTTGAGAATTTATAATCAAATGATGACATTTCTGCCAACATTTTAATGGCATAGGAAATTTATTGAAGCACCTATATTTGACACAATTAACATGCTGACCAACATTTCCAACCCACGGAATCTAAGTATCCTGAACATTATCAAACATTCACAATACAGAACAAATGTTGCTGCAAATAGAGTAAATGAGTAATAATGAATAGTCTTGGTCAAAACTAAAGCAGACAGGAAAAATTACCTTAACATTTTTCAGAGTAAAGCAACCATTAATTCATCAGAAAAATGGTGAAACAACAGAAAATATAAGACAACAAAACCCAACTACATTTCCACTATTTATTTTAGTATATGTTTAGCCATTTAATTGTGTACCAGTATACCTCCTTAAGAAAATATGAGATTGTACTTAACTGTTTTCTAATTTTTTTTTGCCTCTGAAAAAAATCAAGAGCACTTTTCTATGTCCACATTCTTCTCAAAGTGCTTTTTATTGCATCATATTACTAAATCAAAATGCATTTAATTATTCTTATGTTATTATTTATAGGTATAAAATGTTTCTATTTTTTTCCAGTTTAAAGTCATACTTAACATCTTTGTATATAGTTTTACATGATTTCATTTTCGATTAATTTCTTAAAGTGAAATTTCAAGAAAAAAGGCTGCTTATTTTGGGGGTTTTGATTAGTGTTATCAAATTACCACCCAGAAAGTTTGTACTGATTTACATTGAGTTCTACCACCAGCATAAGATTCCCTGCAGAATCTATAAAACTGAATATTATAATTCCTTTACATTTTTGCTGATTAGATAAGCAATAATAATCATGGCTTAATCTGTATTTCTACAAATTTGTGGTTTCTAATGGTGTCAAGCATTGTTTCCACACATCTGGTGCCTATTTTATGTAAAAAACTTAACTCTTAAATAGAAAAACTGTCATTTAGTTGGAAATCTTTACCATTGGAGATCAGAGTGGCAGAACAGCCAGAGACCACAGTGTTTCTGGATTTTATTGGAATTGGAAGTACAAGGTGAATTGCCAGTATGTGACAGGAGGTAGATTTTTGTAATTCGTTTTTCATGTTTGAAACATAACAGCAGTTATGTTACTGTTATTGCAGTAAAGCCTATTTTACTTTACTGGTTAAGGTTTTCACAGTTGCAACTATGTACTGCAGGGAAAATATGTTGTGATGGTACGTTAAAAGCTGGATCTACTACAAAAAAGTGTTTCTCTGAGCTTTTCATATGGTATGTCTTTTCCTCAGATGTTGAATACCAGTTGCTTAAGGAAGGAGGTGTGTGTGTTTGTGTGTGTGTGTGTGTGTGTGTGTGTGTGTGTTGCAGTGGTGGGGAGGGAAAAGGTTTAAAGGCCCTGTCAGGCTCATATAGGTACTCTGATGGCAATATTCCCTCCAGAACTTCTATGCCATTAGGCCTGGATCCTGTGCTGACACTTTTTGCGTCCAGTCCTGCCTCTTCTCCTCTTCTCCCTTTCTTTCATAGGTGATGATGCTTGATAAGTCTCCTTTAGGGTCTACTGGAAAACCAAACTTCAGATAGACCCTGAGTCTCCTAGGGAGACAGAAAGTAATGAACAAACAAATGCATACACAGGATAATTTCAGATAATGACAAGTATAATGAAATAAAGAAGTAAAATGAAATATGACAGTGGCCAATGGGTTGGGGAGTTAGGGCTGCTTTAGCTAAGGTGGAGGGAGAATGCTTCCTAGGTGTGATGAACTGAGACTGTAGTCATAGAAGGGGGGAAGTTTATTTAAGGTAGAGGGAAGCTTCTTTCCCTCATCCCTAAAATCCTTAGACAAAGGACCCAGGAATGAAATGTTTCTAATTTTTTTGACAGTCTAACTCAAAAAACCTCAGATTTTAAGTACATTTCTACAATATAGTTTGTCAGTCAAGGGCCCAACAGGAAACAGAGAACACTCTAAAAATGGGATAATTTGAAGACAATGTATTAAAAGAGAAATTTATAAAAAGAACAGTGCTCTCCCATCCCCAACATAGGATCATCAGATTTCCCATCCATTCCCTGGCATGCCAGACATAAAGAGGGAGAATAAGGCAGGGGCAGGGGAACCTGGACACAAGTTCCACAGGAATGGAGCCGAGGAGTGAGTTCCCCTGGTCTCACTCTCCTTCCTCCTCTAAACTCCTGGTCTGCTCCCCAGGGGCCAAATCCAACCTGAAGCCAGAGAATCAGGGAGACAGTTTATGAAATCCAAACATTCTAGTCTGTAAGGCCACAAAATCTGGTGATGAAGGGTGGAGGGTGGAGCTGGAGAGGCAAAGGAAGACATCCAGCATGTGTAGTTTATATTATAAAGTAGTACTGGAAGGGTTTGGAAGAAATGGCAATAGACCCAAGTGAGGTTGTAACCCCGGCCTGACATTGGCTAGCTATAAGTCAGCATCTGTGAACTACTTGCTTTCTTGAAACAAATAAACAAATAAAAGACTAGAATAAAACTGATTAATTTATTCTGAAATGGTATGATTCTCGATGTGTTAAAAATCAAAATTAAACATTTTAAATGTATTTGGATGAATGCAACAAAAAGTTTCTGGCATACATGGATATTGTTTTAAATTTCAAAAACAAAACAAAATCACTGTTGAGATCATCTGAGTCCCAGCTCTATGTCTTTCTAGTTGGTAAGTGGCTCTAGTTCAGTTAAATCCCTTACATTGATCTGAAATCAAATTTTAGTGGTAAGGTTATGAGTCAAAAAATAGAAGGATCACTTTTTCTCAGGGACTCAGACTTCCTTTAAGACATAGTTTAGAAAGAAGGGAGCATATTCTCGTTGCTGAAATAGCCACAATTTGCAGATGAGACCATCGAGAATGTAATGTGGGAAATCTTGGTAAACAAGCAACTGACTGCCGAAGAATAAAGGCTTAGACTGTATGTCCATATTGATTAATATTTTTGATTGAGTGGGATTTATATACTTGCAAAGTGAGATTCTGTTTGGATTCTACAGGCATGTTATTTTAAGGAAATGTCTTTGATAATAGCACCAGGATTTGTAGCAGAAACCTGTGTAAAATGGTCACAGTATCTTTACAGAGGATAAGATTCCAGAAAAGCAAAGAGTCACAGAAGGCCAAACAGCTGCAGAACAGTACAAATAGCTCTAATCTCAAATGCACGATTTATCAAATGGGAACATGATTGCTAGCAATCTTACTTTTTTTGGTGATTACAAAGTTGAGTGTACTAGCGCATGTGACTCTATATGAGGACTTGTAAAGAGCTTTTAAAAACAATTATGCATGAGTGTTGGAGATTTTAATTTAAACAGGACTCTGTGGAGGTAAATCAAGAGCATAGGCTGGAAGAAAAATGCTGAGGGAGACCTTCAATCAGGGGAGAATATTAAGTGGGACTCCTTGGGGAGAGGCCTGTTTTTGCTTGTCTGGGGTAGGCTAATCTACATAATTGACTAAAACAGAATGAACAGCTGTGAAATACAGCATTTGAATGTGTGGGTAAAACACAATTACAAAATATACAGGGTCACAGAACATGCAATGTATTTTCATAGGATTACAGAATTTCCAAGCTCATTTGCGATTTCAGAAATCGGCCAGTTCCCCGGAGAAGCTATGACTTTATCAAGGTCAACTAGCTAGTTAGTTATAGTACGGTAGCTAAGTATCTGGGCTGTGGAGTCAAACATCCTAGATTTAAATAGAAACTCCACTACTCACTCTGCGACTGTTAGAGAAAAACACTCTACCTTTCTGTGCCTCAATTTTCTTATCTATAAAGTGGGAAAAATAGGACACTGGTATTACATGAGATGATACATGTAAGCAATACTAGATGATGTCTAGAATGCAGTAAGTTATCAGTTAATATGAGGTATGTTTATTACTACCAAGAATGCAAAGCTGAAGTTATTTAAGTCTTGTATCATTGCTTTACCTACTCTATAAAATGCAAGAGCATATCACAAGAAGAATATATGTGAGAAATTAGTTTCTCAGCTAAAGTGGTTGTGAGACCCAAAATAATATCACGTCTGCTTGGAGGTACAGAAGCAAATCTTTTCAAGTACATTTTGGGGAAATGACTCAGATGAGCTCTTTAGAACTTTTCAAAATTTCAGTTTGTACTCTCGTGCTTAAATTCAGCATATTGGTCTTCCCCCACCCCCACCTGAAGTCTTTAATTAAACAACCAGAAAAAATATATATAAACATATTTTTTGATCATTGGTTGTTTTTAACATTGTAATTTTTCTCTAGTAATGATGTCTACTCATGTTATAAGATTCCCTAATCCTTTGTAATCAGACGAAGTTGGGCTTTTAAGTAAATGTACATTTCAAATAAAATAAAAGCATGCTATGAATTGGAAAACACATTTTGAATATAGTTGGAGATGAACATCTGTTTTCTTAAAAAATACAAAGATATTAAAAAAAGACTTTTGTGTGCATAGAATAATTGGGTGGTTATCTAGATAAAGAAATCAAAGTAGAAGTTCACAGTCACTGTCTTATTATCTCTGGTTGAAATCCTGACAAACTTCTCACCTGTTAAGGTACTTGCTTGACCATATATTCTAGTGCTGGTAGCTCATCTTGAAGAGTCTGTTGTGGGGCATCTGGGTGGTGTAGTTTGTTAAGTGTGTGACTCTTGGTTGGAGCTCAGGTCATGATCTTAGGATTGTGAAACTGAACCCTGCTTTGGGCTCCATGTTCAGCATGGAGTCTGCTTAAGACTCACTCTCCCTTTCCCTCTATTTCTCCTCCTCACTCTCCCTCTCCCCCTTCTTAAATAAGTAAATAAATCTTAAAAAAATAAAAGAGTCTGTTGAAAGGGCCAAAAACATGTCACATTGACTATTATTTTGAGTTATCTCTTATTGGCTGAGAGGTGAAGACATTTATTATTACTTAATAACTGTATTTGATCATAATTCAATCTCGGAATTCTATGTAGTATCATTAAGTTTCAAGCAATGACACCGTAAAATATTTGTTATGGCTTTGTGCAAAATGCTGACAAAGCTATTGAATTTCCTGATTTTATAGGTGCCTTTACTGACTGTTTTAGGGCATGTTACATATATAATTTTATTGTACCCTGTCAGTATTTTATGGTTGACAGGGCCCAATGGCTAAGGAATATAAAATTTCTCCAAAGATCTGGCCTTTGGAATAGGCCAGTCAGAATATTGACATTCCCCAAAGGTGGCTTTCATCATGCAATAGTATTCAACCCCAAAAAGGCATAGTTCCACAGGTAACTAGAGAAAATTTGTGGCATGTATATGAGGTAAATTCTGAAAGCATCATTGACTGCTTCCCGTGATTAAAGACAAAGCTATCTCTACATAGTGGTCTTAAAATTTAATCAGAATACCTGCATTATGAGTTACTTGCTTCACTTCAAAGACTCCTAGTACTAGTGTTGAGTAATTTAAGGCCCCTTAATGATGTTTATCAGGATTGAGAAAGGCATGTTTATGAAAACCCATTAAGTATATTTGTTGTATTGACTTATTTTTAGAGAAACTTAGCACCGCTATAAATCATAAAGTTCCAAAGAATAGATTTTGATGTTGATCATTAAGCTTTTCTAAATAAGATTCATTTATGAGTAGCTTCTTCTATAAATCTGTTCTTTTAGATTTTTTTTTACATAATTTAAATGAGGCACTTAATATAGAGAATTGTTTCAAAATTCTCAGTTTGAAAATGCTTATGACCATTGCTTTCTTTTTTTCTTCTCTTTATTTTATTATTATTATGACTATTTTAATCTTGGGTTAATGATACACACTAGGGACATGCCAAAGTGCTTAAATACAAATAAGACAAAAACAGATGTAGTTCCTGATCTGACACATCATGTGGTAAAGATGCAGGTTTGTTACACATGTCTGTAGCTTGTATTAAAATCTGTTGAATGTAGTTCTATCTACATATATGGCATACTTTTTGCAGAGTTATATGTTTGGATATTATTTACATCATATTTTATAGTTCCGCTTTACTTTTAATATAGGTATATGAGTATTCGTTACCTCTTCATGTATATAAACATATACATATGCTTATTTCCACATACCAGCCACTGATCAAATGACTTATCTCTGTATCTTCTCATTAGCAGGTGGTCATAACAAAAGTTACAGGACATTTTATGAGTTACAGATCTCTTCTTGCTTTTATCATCTCACAACCAGTTAGGATGACAAGTTTTTATTTCAAGTGTTCAGGAGCATCCAAGTATGGCAGGATCTGAGTGACTCATCCCAGCTCACTCATTCTGGTCTGTATGAACAGGACTCCAAGTGGAATACTTTGTCTACAGAGTTTCTGCTTTAACCCAATAGGAGACACAAATGCCTTATAAACATAGACTAGAAAAATACTTCTGTGTATTTTTTTTCTGTTTTATAAAGCATGACATTAAAAAAATTAAAACACTGGTGTAAATATAAATGTTGCGACTAAAACATTTTCATCTATTTTATTTTTTAACTATGGATAGAAACTCATTTCTTCTGCAATAGTATTAGTCAACTTATTTTTCTTGTTCACAGAACTCGTGTTTACAGCATCAGTTCACAGGTGTTAGTTGCCATGAATATGTATCCGCAAAAAGTGTAAACCATAACCTATATACCGAAAGCTTCACCCCCAATTACACAGTTGAGCATCTGCTTATGGCTCTTGCTTATTTTGTTTTATCATATGTGTGCCCTTGTACCTTTAATGTCCTTTGTGTTCATTCTGTCGGATGAAGTTGATTTTCTCTAGTTTCTCAAGATAGGGATTTTTTCTGCTATCTTACAAAAGTAGCATGGAAGTTTTGGTATGACTATCATACACATAATTTTATTTTCTTTAAAAATCTCTCTTCTACATAATGCAGGTTTCTGTATGTTAGTAGCAATCATCCTGTAACTACATGTAGGGGGGTGGGGAGAGGGAGAGGGAGAGAAAGAAAGAAAGAAAAAGACCAGTGAGAAAATCAGTCAGATATTTTATAGCCAAAATAAGTTGTCATTTTTAAGCCCCTGGTAAATAATTAAATGTTATATAATTAATAGTTAAATGTGAATGTTAGTTTTTATATAATTTCTAGAATTTGTAAAATATAAGTATTTGGTAAGTCCCATTAAAAGTAGAAACAGGGGCGCCACTATGGCTCAGTCAGTGAAGTAACTGCCTTTGGCTCGGGTCATGAGCCTGCTTCTCCCTCTCCCTCTCCCTCTGCCTGCCACTGTGCCTACTTGTGCTCTCTCTCTCTGTGGCAAGTCAATAAATCAAATCTTAAAAAAAAAAAAAAAAGAAAGCAGAAACAATCAGCTTGATGATAAGATAAACTCTAGTACTATATACACAATGTTAATCAAATGGATTAAAATATATTTACTGTTAAAAATATAAGAAGAATCCCTAAAACTTAAGGCACATTATAAGTTGGAAAAAAGAAGAGAAATTATGCAATAAGATAGTCCTCCAAACAAAAGATTTATAATCAATAAAACAAACTGCTTGCTTCTTTATAATTTTTTCTTATCCAGAAGATGTTATTGATTGCCTTACAATAAATAGAACAAAGCCTGTGCCCCTGAACAGCTTACATTTTCTTGAGAGAAATGGTACTTAAAAAAAAAATCGAAGAAAGAAACTGAAGGTTTTACTTCTTAATCCCCATCTCCCATCCCCCGCATCCCTCCCCTTTGGCAATCATCAGTTTGTTTCTCTCTCTTTCTTGTTGTTTGTTTGTTAAATTGCTTTGTTTATTATATTCCACATAGAAGTGAAATCATATGGTATTTGTCTTTCTCTCTCTGGCTTATTTTACTTAGCATAGTGTTCTCTAGGTCCATTCATGTTGTCATGAATGACAAGATTTCATTCCTTTCTTATGGCTGAGTAATGGTTAATTCATTATGTTATATACCTGAAACTAATTTAAATTTTTAAAAGTGAAAAAAAAAAAGCAAGATAATTTCAGATTGTGATACTTGTCTGAAGGCAATAAACAGGTAAGATGCAACGTTAGTTAAGGCAACTACTTTGGGTGGGCTGTTTGGGAAAAGCCTCTCTCAGAGGAGGTGATTTTTGACCTGAAGGATCAGAAGAGAAGGCTTGTGAAGATCAGGAAGACACATGTTCTAGGTAGAAAGGAAAAATGTGAATACTGGAAGAAAAAATATAAACTAACAAATCATTTAGGACTACATGCTTTTTGACTCATTTTAGTAGGTCTTCAATAAAAGATTACTGAAAAATTTTGATAGAGGAATATAAAGACATTAAAGGGACATATTCGTATCTCTCTGATAAAATAATAAAGGTGTCAGGTGTTCTAAATAAGTCACTCTTCCAGCCCCATAGGAGGATGTTTTCTAACAGGTCATGAGAATATCAGATTACTCAGCACAGAGCAAATCAGGCAATATATGAAAGGTTGATTGTGTGTTGTATTAAAGCAGTTGCAAAATACCATACTATGCATTAGAAATGTCAAAAATGATGAGTCAAAGCCAAGATTTAATGAAGATCAGATTTGAGGGAGAAGGAAACAACTGTGAGTGGAAGAGGAATTACCCATGTTGATATTCTTAATCACCTGTGATGCCTAGAAAATAAAGAGCCCAGGGACCATCCCTCCCTACACCAAGACATTCTGAATCATGGAAACTGCCCGTTTAACAAACACTCCCTGGTGACTTTGGTACAACAGGTAGTACACTACACTCTGGGAAAAAACTGATTTAGTTCCGTCTTTCTTTCTTTCTTTTTTAAATAAATCAGCCCGAGGCTTAGTTCCGTCTTTCTTTCTTTCTTTTTTAAATAAATCAGCCCGAGGCTTATAAAGGAAAATGGTTATTCAAAGCTGTTACACCATTTTTTTTTGCTAGAACTTTGGCTAAATCTGTCCCCTAGAGGCCCAGTTCTGCCGTATTTGATATTAGATTTAATTTTTCTAACTCCAGCCATGGACAAGCTAACAGTATATATTGTTACTATTTCTCTTCTAGAATTACAACCACAGCTGCTTGCATGATGGACTTAAGGCGGTACCCACTGGATGAACAAAACTGCACCTTGGAAATTGAAAGCTGTAAGTTTTTCTTAGAATGCAGTTAGACTGAAGACTGCTTTAAGATTATTCTTGTTCATGTCCAGACCACAGGTCCTACAAAGGTCTTGCTACCATAGTAAATCTGGTGGATGGAGGTACAGTATCTTTTCTCAGTGATGTGCCAACCTCTTAGTCTCATCTCTAAATCCCAGGGAGAGATATATAAGGGAAGACATAATTTAGCAATAAAAGGAAGACCCTAAGACCTCAGAAGGAGACCAAGTGCTATTCCAGGCATTTAAAGAATGGAATTAGTGCACAGGGCCACAGTAGGGTTGAGAAAATAAGTGATGATGGTAGGCTAAGACAGGAAGTCCCAATTGTTTTTGCCTTTCATAAACGTTATCTCTTTGCAATTGCAAAATCAATGTGGTCTCTGGACTAGTCAAAACATTCCAGAGTGTGGATTGGTGGAATGGTTTTTATTCTGAGGGACGATTTTCAGTGTCTAAAATTTATTTTATATTCTTGCCGAAGGCCATATGATGAACAAGATTGGTGTATATGTGCATGTTTATTTTCTTTCCTGTGCTGACCTGTTTTGCAGTGTTGCTGCTTTTCTGGGCCACAGTTTCAGGGTGATTATTTTTTTTTTTTAATTTTAATTTAATTTTTTTTCAGTGTTCCAGAATTCATTGTTTATGCACCACACCCAGTGCTACGTTCGATACGTGCCCTCCATAATACCCACCACCAGGGTCACCACCCCCACCACTCCCTAAAACCCTCAGTTTCACCTACCCTATTGGGTGAGCAAAAACATTGATTTATTTCATAATCTGTCCCTGTCTCCTTTTTGGAGATCACACTCAGAGGTCATTTGAGATAAAATGGGATTTTGAATCTCTTTTTGTCAGTTCTTTGCAATGTTTTCGTACCTCATCCCATGAAACAATTGGAAGCTGATGATTTTATATCCAGCATTCTAGATAATGAGTAACTTGACTGCTGTGCAGATAGGATATCTCAGCTGTTATGAGGAACTCTAGCTGTGACAAGGAGTCCAACTCTAAGTTATTGCTTTGAGAGGAAATACAAGCATTTATGGCACATTGCTGGTATTTTGTCCATTTAACAAAAAAAAACTTGCAGAGATAATTACATTTACATGCATTTTTAAGAACTTGATTTCATATTTGTTACTAAATCATCATTATTTTCACATTTGATCTTAGCAATAAGGAACTATTGAATGAAATTGGCCTGTAGGATTTTGATGATTATTTTTATGTAAGTATTTTTGGGATAACTTTGCATTTTCATAACTTATGATGCAATTTAAGAGTAGAATGTTCTTCAAAGTCCAAATTCTTTGGTTGTTTCAAATTGTTGGTGTAAGGATGTGTGTGTGTGTGTGTTTTTTAAGTAGATTGCCATGTACTAATATTAAATTTTTATGGTAAGATAATTTTTCATGATGGAATTTGAATGGAATTTTAAATAATCATAATTTTGCACATAGTTAAAGCACTTGCACTGTTGTTATTTCATTTGAGCTGTTTGCAACTCCCTCAGGTAAGTAAAAGAACTTTTTATTTTAAAGAACTGATGCCTAAGGGCACAGGCAACACCTAGGTATTTTAAAGTAATTAAATTATAATTCTGATATGAATCTTTTAAAATTAACATGATAATTCCTCAGACTTTTAGAAACTTTAAATTTTAATAAAGGGGCTTTTATATTTCTTATTTCAATTCAGTTATCCTTCTAACAACATTTTTCCCCAGCTTTACTGAAATATAATTGATATATATAACATTGTGTAAGTTTAAGATGTATAATGCCATAATTTATATTTGGTGAAATGATTGCCACTATAGGGTTACTTAACACATACATTATCTCACACAATTACCCTGTGTGTGTTTGTGTGTATGTGTTGAGAAATATCTACTCTCTCAGCAACTTCCAAGTATGAAATACGTAGTTGTTAAGTATAATCACTATTCTGTAGATACCCAAACCTTATTCATCTTTTAACTGAACACTTGTAACCTTTTAACCACCTTCAGCCATCTCCCCCAGCATCCACCAAGTTACCCCTTGTTTCTATGACCTAGTATTTATTTTTAGATTCCATATATAAATAACATCATATACTATTGGTCTTTCTCTAACTTATTTCACTTAGTATAATTACCTCAAGTTTTGAGGTGCCTGGGTGGCTCAGTCGGTTGAGCCCGACTCTTGGTTTAGGCTCAGATCATGATCCCAGGGTTCTGGGATGGAGCCCTCCATCGGGCTTCATGCTGAACACAGAGTCTGCTTGAGATTCTCTCTCTTCCTCGCCTTCTGCCCTTCCCCCCACAAATAAATAAATAAATCTTTAAAAATACCCACTTAAGTTTTATCTAGTTGTCGCAAATGACAAGATTTCCTTTATGACTGAATATTCCATTGTATGCATAGATCACATTTTTAAAAACCTGTTCATCAGTAGACACTTAGGTCATCTCTATGTCTTGGCTATTATAAATAATTCTGCAATGAATATGGAAGAGAAGATATCGCTTTGATATAGAGATTTCATTTCCTTCATCTATTTACCAAGAAGAAGGATTGCTGGTTGATAGATAGTTCTACTTTCAATTTTTTGAGAAAATTCCATCCTGTTTTCCATGGGGTCTGTACCATTTACATCCTCACAATCTGAGCACGAGCTTCCCTCGTGCCCTCTTCCTCTCCTCTTCACCTCTCGCTAACACTTGTTCTCTTGTCTTTTTGATAATAGGCATTCTAAAAAGTGTGAAGTAATACCTCATTATGGTTTTGATTTGTATTTTCCTGATACAAATTCTTTTGCAAGTATATATCCGGTTTCCCCAACACCATTTGCTGAAGAAACTTTTTTTTTTTTTTTTCCCATTGAGTATTCTTGGCTTCCTTGTCAAGGATGAACTGACCATAGCTCATCATGACCAAACTCTCATGAGCTGAAAGTTTATTTCTGTTCCATTGGTCTATGTGACTGTTTTTATGCCAATACTGTACCGTTTTAATCATTATAGCTTTGCAGTATAGTTTGAAATCAGGAAGTGTGATGCCTCCAGCTTTATTATTCTTGTTTAAGATTGCTTTAACTATTCTAAGTCTTTTGTGGTCCCATACAAATATTAGGATTATTTGTGGCTTTATTCCTGTAAAAATACATTGGAATTTAGATAGAGAATGCGTTAAATCTATGGGTGGCTTTGGGTAATATACACATGTAAATAATATTAATTCTTCAGATATGTGAACTTAAGCTATTGCTATTTATTTATGTCTTCAGTTTCTCTCATCAATGTCTTATACTTTTCATTGTACAGATCTCTTACCTTCTCATTTAAATTTACTCATAACTATTTTATTGTTTTTGATACTATCATAAATGGGATTGTTTCCTTTATTTTGTTTTTAGAGTTCATGGTTTGTATATAGAAATGCAACTGATTTTTGTATGTTTATTTTGTATCCTGCATCTTTACTGAATTTGTTTATTAGTTCTAGCAGATTTTTAACTGTCTTTCAGGGTTTTCTATACATAAGATCATGTTATCTGCAAACAAAAAAATTTACTTCTTTCTTACCAATTTGGATATCTTCTATTTCTTTTTCTTGCCTGATTTTTCTGTCTAGGACTTTCGGTACTATGCTGAACAGGAGCACTGAGAGTGGGTACCCTTGTCTTGTTCCTGATCTTAGAGGAAATACTTTTAATCATTAACCATTGAGTATGATGTTAGCTATGGATTTGTCATATATAGCCTTTATTATGTTGAAGTACAGTCCTTATATACCAAATTTGTCAAGAATTCCTATCATGAAAGGGTGTTAGATTTTCTCAAATGCTTTTTTCTACATCTATTAAGATGATTTTTATCTTTCATTTTATTAATTTGATGTGTCACATTTATTGATCTATATATAGTGAACCATCCCTACATCCCAGGGACAAATCCCACTTGCTCATGGTATATCATTTTTTTTTTTTTTGTAATGTGATGTTGAATTTGTTTTGCTAGTATTTTGTTGAGAATTCTGTATCTATATGTAACAGGGATATTAGTCTGTAATTTTCTTGGAGTATTCTTATCTGACTTTGGCGTCTGGGTAGTCCAGACCTTGTAAAATGAGTTTGAGAACATTCCTTTCTCTTCAACTTTTTAGAAAAGTCTGAGAAGGACTGATATTAATTGTTATTTAAATTTTTGGGAATAAATAAATATTTGGTAAAATTCATCAGTGAAAACACCTGGTTCTGGGTTTTTTCTTTGTTGAGTAGTTTTTAAGAACTGATTCAATCTCCTTACTTGTTATTGGTCTGTTCATAGTTTCTAGTTCTTCATGAATCAGTCCTCTTACATTGTATGTTTCTAGGAGTTTATTACTTTCTTCTAGGTTGCCCAATTTATTTGCATATGATTCTTCATCATAGTCACTTTGATCCTTTGTATTTCTGTGGTATCAGTTGCAATGTCTCCTCTTTCATCTATAACTTTATTTATTTGAGTTTACTCTTTTTTTAGTTAGTCTAACTAAAGATTTGTCAATCTTGTTTACCTTTTTAGAGAATGAACTCTGAATTTTGTTTTCTTTTATACTCTTTTTTTCATTGCTTTTGTTTCTATTTCATTTATTTCTGCTCTAATTTTTATTATTTCATTCTTTCTGCTACCTTTGGGCTTAGTTTATTCTTTTCTTAGTTTATTGAGATATAATGGTTGTTTATCTGAAATCTTTCTTTTATCTTGATACATGTTTGTATCTATAAACTCTCCTCTCAGAACAATTTTGCTTCATCCCATAAGTTTTGATATATTGTTTCTGCTTCATTTGCCTTAATATTTTTTTGATTCCTTTTTATTTCTTTTAAAAATTATTGATGGTTCAGGATTTTTTTTAATTTCCATGCATTTGTGCATTTTCCAGCTTTCTTACTGTTATTGATTTCTAGTTTCATACCTTTGTGATCAGGAAAGACCCTTGATATAATTTCTGTCTTCTTGAATTTTTTGAGGCTTATTTTGTGACATAACATATGATCTATCCTAGAAAATATTGTGTGCGTGCTTAAGAGAATATGTATCTTGTTGCTATTGGATAGAATGTTCTGTATGTCTTTTTGTTTCATTTGGTCTGTAATGTTGTTCAAATCTACTGTTTACTTATTGATGTCTGTCTGGATAATCTATTATTGATGTCTGTCTGGACAATCTATTGTTGTGAGGGGGTTATTAAAGTTCCCAACTATTATTGTATTCCATTTATCTCTTGTAGCTAATAGTTTGTTTCTTTATATATTAAGGTTCTCCAATGTTGCATAAATGTTTATAATTATTATATCTTTGTGATTAATTTATATAATTATTATATGATGACCTTTATCATTATATAATGACCCTGTTTGTCTTTTATGAGCATTTTTAGCTAAAAGTTCATAGGCAGATATTAATATTCCTGTCTTTACATCTAAGGCAACAGACTCAAAGAGGTAAAGTGATTTGCCCAAGATCGTACAGGCACTGAGGAATAATGGCTCTGTGCTGATGTCGTAATTGATAGCTGGCTTAGCATTTAAAGCCACTGATTTTGTAGGGACAAGATTAATAGGAAGATCCCTACTGTAGAAGTCAAGAAAATATCCTATACTTACAAAAAATTGAAACTTATTCATATTTAGCCAGACAGCAAATCATGGCTATATGAATGAATATGAATGAATGGTAAGAAAATATGGTGTCATATTGAAAATATATGATATGCAGGTCTTGCTATTTTAAGTAGGTAGTTAAGTAATTAAGCCTCTTGAAATGAATTTAGGATCCTGTCCCTTAAACAAGTAACTCTGAAGTTTATGTCTGACATTAGACCTTATTTAACTGTTTCTTTCCGTTAAGGAAGATCTAGGCATTCATGTATTTTCCTTCACCATCTCCCCTCCCTCTTTGCCTCTACCTTTCTCCTTACCTTCCTTCTTCTCTTCCTCATTCCCCTCCTTACTGCCCTTCCTCCCTACCTCGCTCAAGTGCAAATGGCCATAGTAGTGGCTTTACTAAATCATTATTACCTTGTCTCTATGTCAGCAATTAGTATATTGGTTTAATGTCAGAGAAAATAATATAATTTTATTCTGAGTGAGGGGTATTGGGATTGAGCTTACTGCAAAGCTATTTAGTATGTTCCATCCAGGGGTACCTGGGTGGCTCAATCATTGAACGTCTGCCTTTGGCTCAAGTCCTGGGATGAGCCCTACATTGGGCTCCTTGCATCTGCCTCCCCACATCAGGCTCCCTGTTCAGCGGGAAGCCCTCTCACTCCCCCTGCTTGTGTTCCCTCTCTCGTTTTGTCTCGCTCTGTCAAATAAATAAATAATATCTTTTAAAATATATGTTCCATCCAGAAATGAAAAATAGTGCAAAAGGGGCAAGGAGAGTATTATGTATCTTTGAAATGGGAATTTTTAGAGAGCTAATCTCTTATATTCTGAGCCAAATTAACTACCATATCAATATCAGCTAGAGAGACATGGTCTCTCTCCCCTACTTAGAAGGGTAAGATTGTCTTATACTCCTTAACCCCATGTCCAGGTTCCTCACCTGGGGCATGTGAAACACTTGTGTAAATGGGAGTATGGAATTCTCTCAACTAGACCTATTGGCAGGATGCTCACATTGCCAAAACCCCAAAGGCTTCTCTTTTTTCCCCCATTTGTTGATATGATTTTATCTCAGTCTATCTCTGGGTGACTTGGATTGGACAGCCTCAGGGTCTCAGAGAATAAGGTTAATGCCCTTATTTTGAATATTGTTGGTTTTTCCATCAGTCTCAGCTTTGGTGCTATCTATAGTAAATTAGAGAATCTAGAACTTTCCCAGCAGCTCACAGGGCTATGCCAGGTGTTCACTAGGATAGCCAGTCAGGCATCTCCCTTTAGGATACGAAAAAACAAAACAAACAAACAAACAAAAAAAAACAAAAAAACAAAACCAATACTCCCTTTGTGGCAGTATCAGAAACCAGTTGTTGCTGGCCTCTCAGAGTCTCTGAATACCTACATTATGTCAGGGAAGTCACCCAATTTATCTGAACCTCAGTTTCCTCATAGATAAAATAGGAATAATAATATCTACCACATCAGGTTGTTTGAGGATTAAATGAGCTAATTAAGATAAAGAATATAGCATTTTCCTTGGTACATGGTAGTCATCTAATGAGCAGTAACTTTGGTAATTAATTATTGTTATAGCCTGATTATATTATATTTAAAGATTCCTGTACTACCACAGGTTTGACCTAACTATGAGATCTTGTAAATCCAGCTAAAGAGACACTCAAAACATTGCCCCTCTCAATTTTTGTAGATCTTATTCTAGCTCTTGCTTTTACATTATAAGTAAGTCTCATTATCTGTAGGGCTATCTACTTACTCTCAGAATGTCTCAGCCAGCTGTGCCTACAGTATAAAATGAAAATTAATTTCTTCTACTTCTGTCACAGGGAAAATAATTAATAGCTAACTTCAAAATCAAAAGAGGGAGATTTAAAAGCTCTTTGACACTGTACTTAGATGAAATGAAAGTGCAGTCCATTTTAAAATATAATTTATTTGTGATTTTGCTAATATTTTAAACTGACCAGAGAAGAAAGTCATCACCTGCTGACCATTTAAAATCTCTGCAATCAATGTAGTAAACACATCTATGAATGAGTGAGAGTGTGTTGGCTCAGGTCTCTCTTCTTCCCCGAGAAAGTCACCATGCTTTAAGGAAATGAGGAAATAAAAATGTGCCAGTTGTTGTCTTATTGAATTCCAATTTAGATATTATATAAAAGAGCTTGCTGTTAGGTTATTGAATGAATAAATGCTCTATTTTCTTTCAACAACTTTATTGAAAATAATCCTTATTAAAGAGGTCAATGTAGATTGATACATTTAAACAAATTAAGGTATTGAATCTATATTTACTATGGCACAGGTTAATATATTTTGGATATAGTTTATGCTATGTACTGGTCAATATTTTAGTGAATATACATATGTGATTTTTAAGAACTTGGAGAGCAGTGTTCTTCCACTCCTAAAGTGAAAATTGATTGCACCTTAGAATATGTCATTAGATTCAAAATGCTCATCACAAAGGCAGTAGTGATTGGATAGGATTTTGAGTTAATGTGTATATTGGATGAGAGGTCATTTATTGGATACAGGTAGCTTTCTGGTATTGATTCCTCAAGCTAACCAGATAGGTCACTTGGCTTTTTCAAGCTATGGTTTCTTATCTCTACTATATTGCAATACCTTAAAGGTAATGAGATAATCAAGACAGAAAGCTTTGTGCTGTTCTTGTACTGGTATTTCCATAGGTAGCAGCTGTTATCTTTATACCATTATTGTTATCATTATCAATTTCACCTGGAATATTGTGCGCAATTAGAGTCACAACATTTTAAGTGGAATATTTAGCAGTCAGAATAAACAAAATATGAATGGTAGGTAAACCATGGAGTATGATGAACCAGTAGAAGAAATTTACCAGTACATTTACCTTGAGGAACAGAAACCCAGGGAGAGTAGCAGTATTTGAATGGGATAGCTGTTTTCAAAAAATTACAGCATTTCCTATTAAGAGAGCAGTCTGCTCCTAGGGCAAAACGAGGCTAATAACAAAAGATGCCAAAAGGCAATTTTGGACTGAAATATTTAAAAAAAGAAAAATTCATAGCAGTTAAACCTGGTAAAAATCCAGCAGGTTGTTGAATGCTGTAAAAACATTTTCTGGTAAAAAGGCAATTCTTGCATTGGGCAAGTGATGGGATTATATGATTTCTAAGGAGCTCTGTGTTGATGGTTACTTGGCACCAGCAAAAATATGTAGGACTTTAGTTAAAGGACAATTAGGCGAACTTGGTTTCTGTGAAGATGCAGATCCCATATGCATATACATCTGGGGGCAGTGCTATTTAGGAAAAGATGAAAATCAGATGCTGGCTAAGATTTTAAGTAGATGCTATGTGTGTTTTGCTGATGGTCTGTTGTTATTTATCTAGCAATCTTTCTTTTCTCAAATTTCCTCACACACTCAATGGTAGTGTGCGGATTAAGGCTAAGACCCCCACATTTCCCTGCCTTTCTAAAAAATTTAGAACTCCCTTGAGGGTTTTGATCTCATTAAGGCTTTAAGAATCATCACAGCAGGGCGCCTGGGTGGCTCAGTGGGTTAAAGCCTCTGCTTTCGGCTCAGGTCATGGTCTGGGGTCCTGGGATGGAGCCCCGCATCTGGCTCTGCTCAGCAGGGAGCCTGCTTCCTCCTCTCTCTCTCTCTGCCTGCCTCTTTGCCTACTTGTGATCTGTCAAATAAATAAATAAAATCTAAAAAAAAAAAAAAAAGAATCATCACAGCAGAATAGAATGTATGTGTGCATATGTCTGTGTGGCGGCGGGTGGGGGTAGATGTTAAAATCATGAAGCTACCAAGTATTTTAGGTGATCCTAGAATTACTCAAGTTGGAAAAAAATATTCCTGTGACATTCCAGTGGAGTTAGTCATAATTATTTATCTAGAGAAAATCAAACAGCACTGCAAATGCTCTGTGGTGTTACTGCATTCAAATTTAATTTGCATCACTGTCCCATTTTGGTATTTTCTTGAATTGTATCTAGCAGTGTAAAAGTGGAGGATTTGTTTCCCCCTCCTTGCTGTGTGCCACTTGGCTGGAATGTGATCACTGCTTAATAATTATTATTCCTTTTTAACAATAAACAAATGCTAGGATGTGTATTTAGAAACTCTGGCATCAAAAAAACAAAAAAGAAAAAAAAAGAAATTCTGGCATCTTGTGAAGATATTATTTGTAATCTTCTGTATCTGGACTTTAGGACTTCTGTTCTTTCAATTCTTCCATATGAGAAAGTAAAGAATTGACTTAGATATAAAGGGTACACTTTCATGTAGAGTATGAAAAGTGAGAATATTGAACGCTTTCCATCTAAAGATTTTTGTTTCCTCCAAAGAGAAATCTTGATTTTATTCACATTTTAAATTTTCTCTTTCTGTAGTCTCTATTTTTGCCTTCTGGAATTCCCACGGATAGACCTTGGGTCTCTCACATTTATCAGCCTTGGCTCTGAAATAAAATTTGTAGATTTTTATCTTCCAGATTACTAATATTTATTTTATTCCAAAGAAATTATCATTAGTGTTATTCTATTTTGGCCATCCTTTTCTCAATTTCTAAGAACTCTTTCTCATTCTTTGATTACTCATTTTTGATAGTCACTTGTTTTTTTATGGAATGCCCTTTTTATTTTAAGGATATCATTTTAAATTATTTTCCAAGTTTTCTTCTGCTCTCTTCCTCTTTCTAATTCCTTTTGTGATGATGTATGTTTATTTATTGTGGCCCTTCTTTTGTTATGCTGATAGTTTTCCTTGTAAGTCTGCTGATCTTGGCAGTCCATTCATATTTGTAAATAAAGGGCTAGTTTGACCAACAAGGTACTGATATAGGTTTTCTGAACTGATACGGTTTTCTTAGCACTTTTATATGGCTGTTCTCATAGTCAGCCTCTCGCCTGAATAAGGAGAATGGAGACAGGAGAACGGGTATGCTGAGCAGGCAGCTTCCCCCTTTAAGAGAGTGGGTTAAGATTGCTCACCGGGAACCAAGGCTCATCTGAGGCTTAAGCACCTTACATTATTTCACCCTTTCATTCCTAGAAAGATCTGATGGAACAACAATTTATCTTTGTGTTTTTTTTTCCCTCCCTCCATTTGTAGCAGTACCCAGGGCTGTTCGGGGCTTTGTACTGATTCTCTCTTCAGCCCAGTATCTAAACTAGAAACCCAGGCACCTCCTTCTCTGTTTAAGGGACCTTCTTCCAGCATTATCTCAGGAGCAGTCACGAGAAGCAAGGGAACTTGCCCGTTGGTGGCATGGTGGCTTCTACTCTGTGAACTTCCCAAGTCTGCAAATTCTCTAAGGAAGAGCTTCTCAATTTTCCTGAACATCAGATTCCCTGGGGAGTTTTTAAAAATCCAGATGAATAGGCCACACCACGGACCTATTGAATCAGTCATTTTAAAAAGTTCTGCAGGTGATGACAATGAACAAAGTTCAAGAGAGTCCTGTAAGGGCACAGTTCTCACACTTGAGCCAGCATGAGAATGTCCTGGAGAGCTTGCTAAATAACACAGATTGCTGTGTCCCATCCCTGGAATTTCTAACTAAAATGGGTCTGAAGCTAGTCTCAGGATTGCATTTTTCACATTTGCTGGCAATAATAATGCTGCAGGTGTAAAGACCACACTACTCTGGGACTTCAGTGGAAAGATCAGCCCTCTCCTTGGCACTTGTCATGGAAAACTTGTTCTTGTGGTTTTCGCTGTCTGTATGACCTCATCTACATTCTAACTTTTGTACATTTTTCAAAATTACCAGCCCATTGATGTAATACTTTCCTGTAATTTATAGTGCTATTACAGATTTTTACCATTCCTTCTTCTTACAGTTATTTCTATGAGATTGCAAGAAGGCTGGAAAGGTAAATATGCAATCTTAAGTTGGAATTCTCCTTCCTCATACACATATTCAATTTTTAACTACATATTCAATTTTTAACCTCATTTTAAAAATTAATAGCATACCACAAATGTCCCAATTTCTGAAATCCTCTCATAATTTCTCGTGTCTGTCTAGTATTCCACCTGTGGCTGAATCATAATTTATTTAACCAGTTCCTAATTGTAGAACACAAAATAATTCCACTATGTTGCTGTTTTTAATAATGTTATAATTTGTGTTTGATTGAAGCTACTCATCATCAAATACAATCAAGATTTTATATATGTCTATATATACACATACATATATATATAAATACATATATGTATATATAGATCCTCTGTATAATGCAATATGTCATGTTAAACTTAAATTAATTAAAATTTTAAAAACTAAAAATTTAGTTCCTCAGTCTCACTAGGCATATTTCATGTGTTCAGTAGCCACAGGTGACTAGTTCCTGCCATACTAAACAGTGCAAGTATATAGAACATTTCTTTCATTTCACAAAGTCTGGAATAATATAAAAAGTAAATAATATAAAATAATATAAATATAAAAAGTAAATTCAGGGGCGCCTGGGTGGCTCAGTGGGTTAAGCAGCTGGCTTCGGCTCAGGTCATGATCTCAGAATCCTGGGATCAAGCCCTGCATCGGGCTTTCTGCTCAGTGGGGAGCCTGCTTCCTCCTCTCTCTGCCTTCCTCTCTGCCTGCTTGTGATCTCTCTGTCAAATAAATAAATAAAATCTTTTAAAAAAAATGTAAATTCAAAGAAGTTGAATAACTACATTACAGAAAGTATAATATTTAAAGTCTTTTGTTATGGTTTTATATATATCCTTATTTCAAAACACTTAATGTAAAAAGAAGCCACAGGGCATTAAAAGTGAAGTACATCTTTTTAACTGAAAAGGAAACCATTATTTTATTGTTCCTAAGTGGGCAAACCGAAAGGAAGCACAGGGACGCCTGGGTGGCTCAGTTGGTTAAGCAGCTGCCTTCAGCTCAGGTCATGATCCCAGCATCCTGGGATCAAGTCCCACATCGGGCTCCTTGCTCGGCAAGGAGCCTGCTTCTCTCTCTGCCTCTGCCTGCCATTCTGTCTGCCTGTGCTCGCTCTCTCTCTCTCAAATAAATAAAATCTTAAAAAAAAAAAGAAAAGGAAAGAAAGGAAGGAAGCACAATTCACGGTGTTATCAGATTAATATCTCCCAGTCTTACAGGTGAGAATCTGCCTGTTTTGTTCATTTCCCTCAAGGCACCATTAGGCCATCTCAGCCATGGTGTGCAAAGGGAAGAAGTTTAGAGAGTGTGTATGCATAGCTTAGTAAATGTTAGCCAAAAAGGTCAAATGCAGGTAGACCATGTTATCCTGGCAGTGATCAAGATTTCCACATGAATTAACAGGTAATTTTGGAATCTAGAGTTTTAGATACTGAGAATTTGGGGAGAAATTATTAAGCAGTAGACTCAGCCCTTTATTAGGTTTTTGCCCTGTATACATTAATATAAATGCTGTGCCAAACCCAGGCAAATTAAACACAAAGGCTTCCACCTTCACCAGTATTAAGCTGACTTGGTAACTAAAGGAGCCCAGAGCTAAGGAGCTGCTCACCTTCTGACTGTGTTGTAAGCACAGGTATAAAGTTTAGGATGCATTGGCACAGGCTCAGCTTGCAACTCAAAAAACAGCAAGAATCATCTTCCCCTCCAATTTCCCCAACTCCCTTCTCCTCTCCATCTCCACGTGTCCTCCCTGTTATTTCTTATGCTCCACAAATAAGTGAAACCTTTTGATAATTGACTCTCTCTACTTGACTTATTTTACTCAGCATAATCTCTTCCAGTCCCACCCATGTTGATACAAAAGTTGGGTGTTCATCCTTTCTGTGGAGGTGTAATGCTCCGTTGTATATATGGACCATATCTTCCTTATCCATTTGTCCGTTGAAGAGCATCTTGGTTCTTTTCACAGTCTGGGGACTGTGGCCATTGCTGCTATGAACATTGGGGTACAGATGCCCCTTCTTTTCACTACATCTGTATCTTTGGGGTAAATACCCAGTAGTGCAATTGCAGGGTCATAGGGAAGCTCTAGACTGTGGACTCAGAAACAAACTGAGGGTTTGGGAGGGGCGGGGGGCTGGGTGGGAGGTTGGGGAAGCCTGGTGGTGGGTATTATGGAGGGCACCTATTGCATGGAGCACTGGGTATGGTACATAAACAATGAATTCTGGAACCCTGAAAAGAAATTTAAAAAAAGAAAAATTAAAAAAAAAAAACAGCAAGGAGAAAAAGGAGAAATAAAAAGGAAACTGATTTCCATTATGAGTTCTTAAAGATGGAATGTTTTCTTAAAGACTAAATGAACTCCTAAGTCGCTGGGGACAGAGTGTTGGATGAGGCTCTGTTGAAAACACTGCATTATGTGTATTTAACTTTCTGAAATTGATGGCCACTTTCTTTTGTGTTTGTAATGCTCATTTTTCCCCCCCATGCTTTGAAATCTCCCATTAAAACTAAAATGTAGTTTAGCTGCTTACTGTATATTATAAATTTTTCTAATGCAGATCTCATGGGGGAAGGGTGGTGGGTGTACAAACTTGTTTACTTGGTTCTCCTTTAGATCAGGAAAGGTGCCAGTAGTGCTGTCAGCAAAATTTGTCTCTTTTTTGGTTGGGCTTCAACTTATACTTGGTCCTAATTAAGTAAAAATGCCACATTTGTGGCTTTCTTAGCACTTTAAGTGAAAGCTGGAGAGAGCTTCTTGAAACCTGATGTGAACATCATAAGCCAGAGGATTAAATACACCCACAGACCTTCCTTGAAGCATTTCCAGAGGACTCATGTTGTTTTGTTACATAGTTGCAGCCCAGTGAATTATAACTCAGACTGACTTTTCTCAGTTCCTGAATCTAGCTCCCTGTGTTACCACTTAAGATATTTTCTCTTCAGTGGGGTTTCAATACTCTTGATTTGTTTTTGCAAATCTAATACCCTTTTCTTCTTGATAGTTTCCAGATTTTACCTTCTGTTCCTGCTCCTGCTCCCACCTCCACTGTAGCCAGTACCATGATTATTATATTTATTGTTATCATGTTCAATATCATCAATAATAGTAACTATCACTTATTAAGATATTTACTTTGTATGAGACATGGTGCTGTGTATGTACATACATGATCTCAGCTAAATACCTCATATGGAAGCTACTAATATTATTTCTTCTTTACAAATGAGGATGTGGTGCCTTAATGAGGTTTTGTAACTTACAAAAGGACAAACAGGTTAGCAGGTCAATGTGTAGTTGGAGAAAACAGAATCCAGTGTAGCTAGTTTAAACAGAAAGAGACTTATTTGGCTTGCTGAATTCTAGGGAAGACTGAAGGAACAGACTCTAGACTGAGTGTTTATGTATAATTCCTGCAATCACAGGTGGGGCCTGGCAGTCATTGTTCCTGCCAGAGTATTATGGCTGCCTACTGAACTAAAGAGCCACTGTCCTAGTTGCTAGACCAAGAGCATACTGCTTTTCACATAATATGTACCAATAAAAGGTGTTAAATGCTGAACCTCTCTCTCGAGTTCTGAATTCAGGTCTCCAGCAAGTGTATCTGATTGTCGGAGCCTGGATCACACTGAGAACTATAGGCAAAAGTGAGGAATGTAGTCAGGCAGTACTCATTGAGCAGAGTGGCCAAGCTGAGACATAAACCCTGATCTGATTTTAGAGCCCATGTCTAACCATTGTTTCTTTGTTTATATCCTTAACATAAAATGAATATATTCCTGTTTGTATTATAAATAATTTATTTCTGAGAATTCTATATTTGTTAAATCCTAACTGTTGAATTGTATGCTTTCAGTGGACTTGGTTATTTTCTTTGCCTGCCCATATATGAACACTAGATTTTAATAATCACCTACTTTATGAAATAGAGCGAACCTCCCCTAACAGAAGCAGAAAAAGCCTCACATTCTCTCAGCCTTACGTGCAACTAGAAGGTGGTTGCAAGAGTAGGGTACTACCAATCCTATAACTTTGAATTGGAATCCTGTGCCATGAAAACCAATGACTTTGGGAGAACCCAGCCTAAGAAAGGTAGGAGCCACGGCAGTGGATAGGTGGAAATGTTTAGGGGCACAAGTCGCTCTAAGAACTGCAGTGAGAACTGTAGTACCTCAACCTAGTGGATGTGCCTTGACCACTTCACTATAACTGTTCTGTGCTGTGATTGTGGGAATTGTTCCTGACTTCATAGCTTCCACACCTGGCTTTCTGGTCTATTGTAAGCTGTTCAATATCATTTTAATAAATGCCTGTTCTGTTTAGTTTAACCCAAGTCACTTTGTATTATCTGCAGCTAAGTATCCTGAATTCTATGTTTCTTGAAGGAAGGGTTATGTCTTATATTATCCTTTATCTCCTGTATTGCTTTGCAAATGACAGGTAAGTAGTGAAGAAATACTTCACCAATTTAATTCATTTATTTCATCAAAGTTCATTCTAGAACAAGGTCTTCCCTAAACAAAATAGTGCAATTAGGAATTCCCTAAATATAAGCCCCTCAGTTGGGATTTATCACCCTTGCTGCCCCACGCTGTTTGGCAAGTGATTTCGGGCTATTTGCATGAAAATACTAGAGAATTTTATGTTAATTTTTCTGTGACCTCGGTAGGTAGATAGAATTTATTGAGCACTTACTAAGTGCTAAGTGCCTTATGTTCTTTGTCTCATTTTATTCTATCAACCCCATGAGAAGTAAAGGTCACACACTGGTATAGTCAGGATTCAGTCCCAGCCAGACATCTTCAGGGACTTGCTGTCGATCAGTATACCACCTATTTTGAAAATATACAAGGAAATTGGGGCACCTGGGTGGCTCAGTTAGTTGAGCCTCAGATTTATGTTTTCTGCTCAGGTCATAATCTCAGGGTCATGAGATCAAGGCCCACATGGGGCTCAGTCTCAGAGCACATGCACTCTCTCTTTCTCTAAATAAATAAACAAATAAAATATTACAAAAAACGTATACAAGGAAAGATGATGTTGAAGTCAAATAAACACTAACGGTGAAACTTGGTATTAAGCTCTTAAGCTATTTTAAGGTTGGAATTTTGCCCTACTCCAGTAGTCCCCATAATCAAAGGAGTGTTTATACTCTGTATATGCATATTAATCATAATATCCATAAATGTGTCAAGAATTTCTTAAACCATTGCTAGTTAGTCACTTTGTTTCTCTAGTTTTTTTTTTTTTTTTTCTGGTAAGCAGAAAAAAAATTTATTGTTTTTCTAAGATTTTATTTATTTGTGAGAGAGGGAGCATGAGCAGATGAAGGAGGGGAGGGACAGGGAGAAGCAGAGGCGAGGATTGAACCCGGGACCCTGGGATCATGACCTTAGCCAAAGGCAGATGCTTAACCAGTATGCCACCCAGGCACCCCCAGGGGGGGAAAAATTAAAGATTTATTTTTCACTAAGAGAAAGCTACTTATTGATAGATTAATTGACTCCAAATGGCCTTTTTTATCCCCTTAAGAAATAAATATTTAGTATGGTTATACATTCTGAAGTATTTTTGTATTTAAACCCCTGACATAAAGTACTACTTGAGTCTAAACTTAATCAAATTTACTGCCCAAAGGTAAGCCTTGGTGGACAGACATGGAAAATACATTAAGGATGATCTGGTCTTAAGTTGAATAATTGAGGCTGTTCTGATTACAGTTGTATCAAAATAATATATAAGGAGAAGACAGAATACTATAGATTACTTACATATACCCCAAAAAGTTATTTTAATGTGCTTTCCAATCCTATCTTCTCTTCTTAGTGCTAATGTAAATAAAGGTCATTACAGTTGTATCAAAATAATATATAAGGAGAAGACAGAATACTATAGATTACTTACATATACCCCAAAAAGTTATTTTAATGTGCTTTCCAATCCTATCTTCTCTTCTTAGTGCTAATGTAAATAAAGGTCATTGCTAATTGGCTACTGTTTTCTAGTTGTGAAGATATGTTAGCCGAGTGTTCCTTAAAGTTTAACTAAAAGACTCTTTTAGGATTTGAAGAAGTATATTCAGTGCAATACTAGAAATAGCTACCACTTGGAATGCCAGTTTTGTGGTGAACCCTTTACATTTATAATCATTTAATCTTCACCAACAGCCCTTGGTGTAAGTACAACGTCATCACTATTTTACAGAGCGGGGAGAATGAGAGTTAAGTAACTTAAAACACACATTTGGAAGGGGTAAGAATAGACTTTTTTTAATCCCTAAAGTCTAATTACAGAATGATAATTTAACCATGTTGGTAATGCTTATTCATTGAGTTAATAAAAACAATACAGGCTTAAGAACAGAACTTGAAACTGTAGCTCACAGTCAATTAAACACATACTTAACTGATACCTTACTGGGTTTAGGAAACCATCAAAGGAATTGGGAGAAATTATGTAAAAAAGACTCATTCAAGAGCCAACAGAAGGATTTGTTCTATAAGCCACGGGGGTTTTGGTTTCTCATTTTAACCATCTCTCTCCTCTGGGAAATCTGAGACAATGAGAACGCTTTATCAGGTTTTCCAGAAAGAAGAAAACAGATAATCTGCCCTACTCTCCATTGCCAAGTTGAGTGACATTCCTGGAGCAATGAGAAATCCTCAGTTCCTGTAATCACTCTGCTGTAATATTTTAAAGTCCCCAGTGGGCTATAATGCACTCCTGCACCCTGAGGAAGGGATGGAATATATTTAGACTCAGTGTGGTCCTCTGCATCCTAATAGGGCTAGTCTAAACTTACTTTTCAAGACCTGATTTCTGACATTATAAGCTTCTTAATTATCCATTATGTGCATCTATGACTCAAAAAGAAGACCAAAAATACATGAGAATAATTTCTGAAGCACAATATACCATATAGAAAACTATTATCTAAACTTTTTACTCAAAGTAAATTTTTCCTCTTTTTGTCTTGGCTATGGGAAGCAGGAAGAGAGAATCAGAGGTTAGAGGCTTCTTTCCTGGACCTTCACAAGTTCCCCAAAGACGATGTATTAATGATTATTATATTCTTGTAAATAACATTGAGTTGGTGAACTACCTCTTCATCACTGAAAGGCAGGTGTTGTAAGTTCGAAGAGCAGCCCTGGCTTTTCAGCCTAACCATTCTTTGCCTAAAATCCAGAGAAGCAAGTCCCTGATCCACCTATACCAAGAAAAAAAAAAAAATTCAGTAGCCTCAGGGATTTCTACCTTGCTGTTTTCTTTGCCTACAATGCTTTTTCCTCTCTTTGCCTCGCTCACTCCTACTCATCCTTCAAATCTAGAGCTATAATTAATTTCTTAGCATTGCCTTTCTTAATTTCCCTTTCTCAAAGCACCTGTACCATTCATACTAGTTGTTAACAATTGTAATATTTGTGGGTTTTATTCTCTTGTAATTAATGTCTGCCTTTCTTTCTTGACTGTAAACTTCACAAGATAAGTACAATGGCTGTTTTTCATCATTCCATCCACAGCACTGAATGCAAAGCATTATAAAATTCAAAAGTATTTGTTGAATAATAAATGGATGAGTGGAGGGTTGGATGAATAAGGAATAGCCAGCCCTACCCATTTTGTTTATCATATGCTATATTTAAGGAGATCTTTTCAGTTTTACCATCAAACTCAGGCTAAACCTCTTCAAATTAAGGAAAAGAATAACAGGCATGGAAAAATGAGACTATTGTCTTTCATTAGGCTAACTCCCAGAATGTAAAGAATATCCAGCTAATCAGCTGCCTCCTCAACCTTACTAAAAAAGAAGACTAAATAGCCCCTCGGTGGCTGATCACATGGTTTTTCTGTCTTTATGGTACTTTGGTGGATTGTATTAATTGATTTTGAAGGATAAACTAGTCTTATATTCCTAGGATAAATCTTACTGGGTCGTGGTGCATTGTCATTTTTATATGGTGTTGGTGTGATATCGTAAGACTTTGCTAAAGACAAGACAAAAAGAGGAAAAATTTACTTTGTTTGAGTAAAAATTTTAGATAATAGTTTTCTATATGGTATATTGGGCTTCAAAACTTATTCTCATATATTTTCAGTCTTCTTTTTGATAAATGTTATGTCTTTAATATATAGAGAGCTGGTCAGATTTTCTTTTTTCTTGTGTTATTTTGGTAAGTTCTATTTCTCCATAAGCGTTTCGATATCTTTTAAGGTGTTGAATTTTAGCTCAAAGTTGTTCATAGTATCCTCTTATAATTCTTTTAATGCCTAAAACATCTGTAGTGATAATCCCCTCTTCAGTATTAATATTGGTGATTTGTGTTCTTTCCTTTTTTTTTTTTTTTTTTTGCTCAGTTTTGCTAGAGGTGTGTCACTTTTGATAGCATTTTCAAAATCATCTTTTGGCTCTGCTAATTTTCTCTAGTGCCTATTTTGTACTTTAATGATTTATGTTCTTTAATATCTTCTTCCTTTGCTTCCTTTTTAAAAAAAAAAAAAGAAAAAGAAAAAATCTTTTCTCTAGATTTTTTTGGATGAAATCTGGGGCTACTGAGTCAAAAACTTTTATCTACTCTAATATGAGGATTTAAAGATACATATTTCTCTCTAAGCCCTGATTTATTTGCTTTCCCAAAATTTTAATGTATTTTCATGGGCATTCTTTTTAAAATATTTTCTAACTTTTCTTGTGAGTTCCTCTTTGTCTTAAGAATTTCTTAAAATTGTGTTGTTTTACTTCCCATTGGAGGTTTTCTAGATATAGTATTATTAATATTTTTTTAAAGATTTATTTATTTATTTTGAGAGAGAGAGAATGGGCGAGTTGAGGGGAGGGACAGAAGGAGAGAGAGAATCTCAAGCAGACTCCTCAGTGAGTATGAAGCCCAAAGAAGGCTCGATCCCACAACTCTGAAATCATGACCTCAGCTGAAATAAAGCATGAGATACTTAACCAACTGAGTCACCCAGGTGCCCCAGTTTTATTAGTATTTTCTAATTCAATCCTGTTGTGGTTAGAGAATACCTTATTTATAGTTTCTAACCTTTTAAAATTTATAGAAGTTTATCTATCATGGGTAAATATTCTGTACCTGATGGATATATTATTCTACAAGACAATTAGATCAAGATGGTTAATAATATTCTTTGTGTGTTCTTTGTCTTTACCAATTTATTTTCTAGCCCTGTCAAATCCTGGGAAAGAGCTGTAAAGAAATTCCTGCTCTATTTGTGTAATTTTTCTTTCATTCTGTAAATATTTCATCATACATCTTAAGACTATTATTTGGGGCATACATGTTGATAATTTATATGTCTTCCTGATTAATTTTCTCTTTTATTATGATGAATTCTTTATCTCTAGTAATATTCTTTGTCTCAAAGCATTTTTTTATATTAAAATAGCCATCTGGCATTATTATGCTTGCTTTTTTACATGATTAATCTTTTTACCCACTTATCAATGTATCTATGCCTTTATATTTAAAGTAAGACTCTTGTAGGTCTCATATAATAGGGTTTTACTTCTTAAACGCTTTGATAATCCCTGTTTTTCAATTGGATGAAAACGTTGAGACCAGAGGTTGGCAAACTATGATCCATGGGCCAAATCTAAGCTATGTCCTTTTTTGTATGGTGTATTGCTAAAAGTGTTTTTTTTTTTTAATATTTTTAAAGAGTTTTGAAAAGGAATATACTGAGAAACATTAGGCATGGGTTGATTGTGGTTGTACTATTGATTGACATTAAAATTTGACCTCTTTTCACCCTTTCCTTCATTGAATACCCTATCCATACAGCTTGGAATTATACTACTTTCTGGAAAGTCACATTATCTTGTGATTTCATGTGGAGCTTCAGTCTACTTTAAAGTCATATATCTTTGATATCTTTTTTTCATAAAAAAAAAAAACAGGTCTCCCTGTGAAACTTCATCTTGTTTACTTTATTTCTTCCTCTGTTAATCATTTCTACATCCCAAAACTTAAAAAAAAAAAAAAAAAAAATTCCCTCCCAGAATTGTGGCACTAATGAATTTAAATCATATCACATACATTTTTATCTAAACTATTAGTAAAAAGTTTAAATATAAAAAATTAGCCCTGCCATATATATATGAACTCATTAATAATTTGTTTTATACAGTTATCTAATTGGCTATAGTTTAGATCCACTTTCTAATTTAGCTTTCATTTCTCCTACCAATCAATATGGTTATCCACTGTTTGCCTCAAAAAAGGTGTTTTTAGAGGTGAAGCATAAAATATTAATAGCTAACATTTATTTAACACTCTATACAATAACCAGTGTTTTAATTATTTATAAGAAAATTGACCTTAATCCTGTAAAGTACTTTTAGAATGCCCAGTTTCTGATAAGGAAACTGAGGCACAGAGAAGTTAAGCAACTTGCCCAGGGTTTCACAGAGTAGTGGAACCAGAATTTGTGTGAGACTATTTGGTTCCAAACCCTGAGCCCTTAACAACCACTCTTCCCCAACAATGTTACTGAAAGAGCATTGCATGTGGGGTCAGAAGATCCAAGTCAAAGCCATGGACTAGTGCCAGACATCAAGTAAGTTCTTCAGAGAGTGGGGGAGCTAAACCAGATCATCACTAAGTGTTCTTTTAGTTCAAAATAGTATATTTATTCTTATTTACTTAGATACCTGACCATTTTCATAAGAAGAGGCAAGGATAATCATAAATACTTTCACATGGGCCTTTTGTCAAGGTGCTAGATGAATATTCTTATGTCAGGGTACATGACAGAACTAGATTTGAGCACCGCTCTGCTCTGTCTGCATGCAGAGTTTAACATTCTTGTTAAGAGTTGGCTTCATGGGCACAAGACCTGGGCAGGAAAACAGGGCCCTGTCATTACAGGGTCCTCATGCTTGGTGTAATTCTCTGATGTCCTGAAATTCATAATAATTTGTCAGCAAGAGACTTCTCATTTTAATTTTGCACCCCAGAAAATTATGTCACCAGTTCTGTTTTCAATCCATCTGTGGTAGTCTTAAGCTGTTGCTTAATATGGCTTTTGATAGCAGAAGTTCAGTTGGCATGGGGGTCAGGGTTAGGAGATGCTCCCTAATATGGGAACATGATCTGTGATCCAGCCCCTACTTAGAGACAACTAATAACCCATCAGTGAATGCTGAGTCTCTTGGTTTGATGATTTCTACTATTTCTTGCCTTTGGGATTCTATAAAGTTTTTCCGGCGAGATAAGCACAACACCAGGCAAAGTAAGTACAAGGCAAAATTTATTGAAAACATTCTCCGGCAAAGTTTTAGGGCTCAGAAGGGGAGCCAGGAAAGTTGTGCTGGGAGGAAGAGGGCACCCTCTGGCTAGGTTCCATGACACTGGAAAGCAGAGTGGCGGAAGTCGCGCCCAAGGCAGGGAGAAGGGGGCTTTTAAGGGGCCTCGAGGGGAGTTAGGGGTCTTTTGGCAAGTTTTCCTTATTTGGATATTTCGCCTGCTGGTTGGGGTCCCCTTGGTCCACTGGAGCCTGGGGCGGGGGTCTCAGATTCCCCTTGTCAGGGTCCCATTGGTCCACCAGAGCCCAGGGCGGGAGGGTTTTCAAATTCCTGCTTGGGTCTTTGTTCTGCTGTCTGAGCTCAGGTTTCGTGGGAGACTTTTGCCATCTTAAGTAGCCCTTTCTTTCCGCCAGCCCAACAGATTCTAGAGGATCAGAATTTTTCATTACATCTTGTGAATATCTGCAGCCATGTTCTGATACCAAGATAGTTATCAGTTATCTAATTGGAGAGATAATAAAACATATTTACATAGATCTCACATACACAAAGAGAAAGAGATATTTCTGAATGTGTATTCCCGGTTTTCTGAGCATGATTCCTAACACTAATATTATGCATTCTCTGTTCGCTATGATGTTGTTTTTTATGCCATATAAGAATTCAAAATTTATATGTATATATATTTTTTTATTCTACCTGTAAAGAATTTTTTTTTTTTATTCTACCTTTTTTGTTCTACCCTATGAAGCTACTTCACATTTGACTTACTCCCACCACTCCACCCCAGGAGAATATCTCAATGATTAAAGAAACTAAATGAAAGTTGTTTTACACAAAGTATATAGCTTCCTAATGCTTCTTTGATATCACAGATTTTTAAAAATCTCTCTTGTTAAAGTGACCCACCATTCTCTCTGTCTTTCTCAAACACACACACACACACACACACACACACACACAAGAGGGCATGGTTTGCCATTTTTAACATATGCTCCTGCCTTACAAAGTTAGTTGAAGCAAACCTGTCAAATGCTGAAGCGTAGAGTATGAAAATTTCAACAGAATGTCAGGAGAAATGGGAAAACTAGTGAATTTAAGAAAATCTGTCATAAAGATTGCATTGCATGTTTCTTTCTGCCTAACTTTAGATGACATATGGAAGCTTAAAAATATAACCTAATGATGTGTCTTTATGGGAAGAAGTTTATATAACCTAATTGCCACAAAACTGTCATTGCTGGTTAATTTATTAGAGTAATAAAAAGATGTTGCGCTCTTAGAACTTAGCTGGAATGAATTATGTCTAACAACATTGATGGCTCCTGAACCATAAATTTCTATTTTTGATACTTATTTGAAACCTGAGAAGATGCACATGTGGGTATGCTCTTCTTAACCATTTTCCTTGGAGCACTGGTGTGGATCCAAGAACATAGGTGAGTTAAGGACAGTGCTGTGAGCCTCCTGTTAGGGGAGAAGCTGAGGTGTAAAGGGTTGGGAGAAAGGAAATAGAGACTGATTTAAAGCCTGATCATTTATCTGGAGTATTACCCCTCAGATTCCACCCAAATTTTTAAAATTTTTTTGAAGTAACTTTAGGTTCATAAATTGGTAATAATAGTATAGTGAGTTCCCTCAGGTGTTCACCCAATGTTACCATTTTACATACCAGGATGCATTTCTCAAATCTAAAAAATTAACATCGGTGAAATCCTATTGAATAAACAAGTCTTCAATAAGATTGCATCAGGTTTTTTTTGTTTGTTTGTTTGTTTGTTTGTTTGTTTGTTTTTTAATGGAGGGCCTTTTTCTGTTCAGGAATCTATTCTTGATGTTTTATTTAGTCATCATGCCTTGTTTGTCTCTTCACATGATGATTTCCCAGATTTTCTTTTTGTGACATAGTCTCAGCACTTTGAAAAGAACTGGTCAAATATTTTTAGACTGTCCCTCCATTTGGGTTCATCTCATATTTCTCATGATTAAATGGGTCTACACAAATATTTAATCTACTTCCTTAAGAAACTACATGAAATCCAGGAGAGCTGACTTGAAAACAGGAAAGAACAGGGCTACTCTGATCATATTTGACGCTGTAAAGCCAACATTACCAACTGAACTAGTCGTCTATTAGTTGAAATATGGGTTGCAAGTTTACCATGGAAACTTAAGGGAAACTTATTTTGCAAAAGAAAATAATGCCAATAATATGTCCCAGATACTGTGCTTTATATACATTGCCTAATTTTATTGTCAAAACAGCCTATGATTTAGGTGTTAATATGATTATTACTATTATACAATCATTGTCATCATCATAATCATCTTGGAGTTGAGGAAATTTAAGCTCAAGGAAAGTTAAGTCCCCAGAAGCCCAACTCATACTGTGTGTGGAATGCATCCTTAAGCCTATGTCTTTCTGATTCCAAAGTCCATACTACTTATTCATTAAGCAATAAAAATGTAGGTCTTCTGTAATCTAATCTTCTAATCTTCTCTTAGAAAAACCTGTGTAAAATTTATAGCAGAGGTGTATTCCAGGGGTGTTTAATTGAGTTATCCCAGATATTGATACTATATTGATTAAAATTTCTATGAAACAGTTCCTTTCGTAGACACTGATCAAAACATAATCTTAAAACAATTCCATAATCCCCTGTCTTCCTCTGTCTCTCTCTCCCTTTGTCTCTCTGGTTCTCTCATCTCTGTTACTCTTTCTACATACAGCACACACACATGCACATTTGTGCACATTATAGGGGTGTGTGTGTGTGTGTGTGTGTGTAAATACTTATCTATAATCTGTCTGTAAATGCATACTGAATATGAGATCTATTAAAAATCATGCTTTCAAAACAAATATCATTAATTGGTAAAATTTCTTTTGCTTCAGTGTCAAGTTGATATTAGTCAAAGACCAATCTTTTCCCCACACTTTTAACATGAGTCAGTAGAAATAAGGAATTTTAGGAGTATATTTTGGAAGTTTAATAATCTACAATTTTGACATGGTGCCTCCTACTAAATTGGGTCATCTGGATGGTTACAAACTATTAAACTAAAACCACTAATGGTTTGTGTTTTAATTTGGAATCATCACATTCTGGCATTGTTCCCATGGTCTATTGTTTTGATAGAGTGCACTGAATTGAGAGTTACGTATTGTCTAGTTCAACAATTCCATTTTACAGATAAGTAATCAGTATTTTTAAGGTCATTAATCTGGTTAATGACAGAATCATGGCTAGAATGTCTAGGTCATAAGTTCCTCCCTCCTTGATAGTCTGTGATTCTGAGAAGACAAATTGAGCTAAGGACTGATTAAAATAAGATTTTCTAATTATTTTTATTTTGCACATGTGATTATAAGAGAAGAATTGTCTAAGACCTATATTACGCTTTGTGGGCATTATGTGTGATTTTATTTCCATTTTTACCAAAGTTAAAGCAAAACTATATATTCTTGATCAGAGTGATTAATCAATGTGTTGCCATTGAAGACAGATTGGAATTTAAGGAGGAAGAGATTTGATGATACATTAACCAGTAGTAAAAATATTTTAAAAAATCTAACCACTATTTGATTTTATGGAGGATGTTGCATAGCCTAGGAATGATTAAATGCATAATGGCTGATATATCTCATGTTATTTATCTTCTACAGTTAAATTAATAAAAAAATGTGTGCCAATAAAAATGTGGTTTGTATAATAAAAAGCCAGCATCACAAGCAAATTATACCTCTCAGTTTGAAAAATGCTGATAGACTATAGATAATAAATTTGTCGAATAATGAATCTTTAAATGGTTATTTTTAATATATCAATGGACTAATTTCTATAGCTTTCATCTATTGACATCTTTGATGAATGGTATCTTGAAAATCTTTTCAACTGATCTTTCAGAAATGCTTTTTTACAAGTTGGAATCAAAGGGAAAGCAGCTCATCTATGTGACATCTCTAGATACTTTGAGCACCTCATAAAATCACTTTAGAGGAATTTAAATTTTAAATCCTTTCACAGATTCTTAGAATTATGGCCAGCATATTTGCACCTAGTGGAATAAGAACAACTTTAAATTGAAAGATGCATATATTTAGTTTGTGATCCCAAATCATAGTTCAGTTTTCTGTGTTCAGACAAACTTACATTTTGAACTTTGTCTTTCAAAACCTGCTATTGGCTTTCTGTGCCAATTTTATGAGGTTTAGTTGAATTTAAATCCTTAAAGCTGTTAGGATTTGTATATTAATATCTCCCTAGATTTAATTATGTATGGTTTATTATTTTTAAAAAAATTGGATTTGAAAATCTCTAGATGTGTTAAATCTTTTGTAGTTTAACTATTGATTTAAACTAATAGTTTCTTATGTAATGTTTCATTTGATTTTATACTAATTTTAGAGTTAAGTATTTTTAGTTATATAGTTTTTTCCTAAAGAAAGACAGTTGACATGAAAGATGAGGTTGTTCACATCTATTGCATAGGATTTATTACCTATTTCAGCATGAAAAGAGAAAAATATGAGTAGTTATTGATATTAGGTAATATATGGATTCTGTGTGGTATAGATACTCTGCAGTCTCCACACAGCTAATTTGTATGAATGATTTTAATATATATGTTCTTTGATTCTATGAAATTTCTCAGAGGATTGGTTTGACAGAAAATTAATATATTTTTAAAGATTTTATTTATTTATTTGACAAAGAGAGAGAGAGAGAGATAGCAGGAACACAAGCAGGGGGAATGGGAGAGGGAAAGCAGACTGCCTGCCAAGCAGGGAGCCTGATGTGGGGCTTGATTCCAGGACCCTGTGATCATGACCTGGGCTGAAGGCAGACGCTCAATGACTGAGCCACCCAGGTGCCCTGATAATTAGTATTTTGACATAACCTTAGAAAAGTTTCAGTTTCCTCTGAAAACCTCAAGGGATATATTCTCAATAGAGTGACCAGGATACTTCAGGCTGGAAAATGCTTTGAGTGAGGATAACCTCTTGGGTCTCCAGGAGATTTTGTGGTATTAGTACTTCACCTGTCTTAGGTGTGAGGACACAGGAGGCCCCAGGTTGGGATGCACAAAGCTGTTATACCAACAATTCCAACATGATTAACATATATGGCTAGAAGTACCTGTCTGCGATTATGTGTCGTCAATAATTCACAAAGCTAAGGATAGAGAAAGCGTGGCAGCCTAAGGTAGTGAATACCACAGGATTAGAAAATGGACTTTTCATTTATTTTAATTACAAATATCACATTTGAATTTGATTATGATATATAAATATGAACATACAAAGTAAGGTATAAAATTTCTTTATCATCCCTTATACTTTCTAGAGATAACCAGCGCTAATAGATTGTGTAGCCAGAACTATTTTCTATGACTACTGTTTTGTACCACCCGCTAAGTACTCTAAGCATTATGGATATCCTTCAATGTCAATATTAATAGATATCACTCAATTTTTTTCAACACTTGCCTAGTATTGCATGATATAGATGTGCCATAATTTTTTTTTAAGATTTTATTTTTTTATTTGAGAAAGAGAGGGACAGAGATAGCAACAGAAATAGTGAGAGAGGGGAGGAGAGGGAGAAGTAGGACTCCCGCTGAGCTGGGAGCCAGCCTCACAGGCCCGGGGCTCCATCCCAAGACCTTGGGATCATGACCTGAGCTAAAGGCAGATGTTTAACTCACTGAGCCACCGAGGTGCCCCCAGATGTGCCATAAATTGTTTAATCATTACCTTATTAATGAACCTTTAGATCTTCTCTGAGATTTCAACTATCATATACAATGAAAGCAATGAGAAGCACTGTTTATCTGTCTTTGTACTCTTGTATTCCATAAGATATTGGATTAATAGGGCTGGAGGTGTTGGTTGAAAGAGAAATTTCCACTTAAAATATTTACAAATAAATTGCAGTGTATTTTGTCAATATTTAACTTTTTTTTTTGCAATCTGGTTGATACAGACTTTTCTCTAATTAACCTGAATTTTTCTGTGACCACTAAGCAATTTGTGCAACTTTTCAAATATTTATCGGATTTTGATATTTTTCTTCTATCAATTTTTGGCTAGTATTATGCTAATTTTTCTTCTTTTCAAAATGTTTTATTCTTTGTATTTGGAAAAGGGTGATCCTTTGTTTCACATTTATAAAGATTCGGTTCACCATTTGTCTTTTCATTTGGTTTATGGTGAATTTCATCATGGAGAATTTGAATTTTTTATTTGGTCTAATCAGCTGGTCTTCTGTTTTCCTGCTTTTGGGTATTGTTTTCTTCTTACGATATTTTGTTACCCCAGAGTAATAACTGTGTTCTGATATAATCTTATATATTCTTCCAATGTACTGATATAACCCTGTATCTCCATCACAAATTGAGCCCCTTAAATTCTTTGACAGAATTATAAATGCTGGTCAGCTTCCTAAGATACATAAAGTATAGGTATGGGGTGCCTGGGTGGTTCAGTCTGTTAAGCACCTGACTTCAGCTCAGGTCATGATCCCAGAGTCCTATGAATTCCCAGTTAGAGGAATGGAAGGAGTTAGCAGTCCAAATCTTGCAAAAGTGTACTGTATAGGGGTGTCAAACTTCATATTTTAGTTTCTTGACAATCTTCACTGTAGATTGCATAATATTAAAAATTATTAAAGTTTTTTCTGTGGCATTAAATCACAATAAGGTCCTTTTAGGCTGGGAGATTGGGGGGGGGGAATCATATTGCTATTTAAATGTTAGCAGAGATCACAAACTTAAATAATCTGAGGGCCACTTAGGTTAAATATAAACCTCAGGTGGGTGAAAATAATGATTGGGTAGGTCCATAATATCAAACCACCGATTTTTTTTTCTAGTGGTTATTTTAGAAGAATAATTTGAACATGAAGGGAAAGCAGTTTGAGCTGGAAGTGCTCTGGAAGTATCCAGTGAAATCCAGGGATCCACTCAACTTCTGAATATGTATTTCTACATCTTCCATCCAAACACACACCCCCCCCAATAGGTAACAGCTATTAAAAGCCAATTATGTCACAAGTACTGTTCTAGATTCTATCCTTGATTATCTCACTTGATCCTTTAGTAAGTGTATTATTACTTATCCCTAGTACTAGGGATTATTCTTTCCCTTGTTTTTTGGGAAAGGAAATGGGGGTGTAGACAAGGTCAGTCACTTATGTTAACCAGCACAGGTAGGAGTGTAGAAGTGAGGGAGGCAGTTTGGGCACTGGCATTTTGATTCTTGATCAAGACTGTCACACACCTCCTCACAATGCCACTCCAAAAAGAAAAAATAAATAATTAAACATGACATAGGGAACATTTGTGTAGCACATCATATTTTGCAAGAAAATTCCACAATATTAACACATTTAATTACCCCAGCCATCTGCTAAATTCCCCAAGGCTAACTTTATTATCCTGGTTATATAGACAGGGGAATTGAGGTACAGAATTTTTAAACAAGTTGTCAAAGGCCACACAAAATTTAATCCCAGACCTCAGGGGAAAAAACAGAAAACACGGGGTTGGATCTTTCTAGGGTGATAATTCTACTCTCTCCACCAATAACAACATCAAAGACCACAATGGAATATCATGTTTACAATATACCAAGACTGGGTACCTGGATGGCTCAGTGGGTTAAGCCTCTGCCTTCAGCTCAGGTCATGATCTCAAGGTCCTGGGATCGAGCCCTGCATTGTGCTCTCTGCTTGGGGAGGAGCCTGCTTCCCCCTCTTTCTCTGACTGATTCTCTGCCTGCTTGTGATCTCTCTCTCTGTCAAATAAGTAAAATTTAAAAAAATATTTAAAATATACCAAGGCTTTAAATAAACGTAGCAATAGAAGCATTAGTGCAACAATGCACTTATAATTTAAAGAGTTTCTACGGTGTCTTTAGACTCACCTGTTATCTTACAGTGCTTCTGCCTTTTATTGGAAGATAATATTGAAGAATTAAATATATACAAGAGTCAAAACTTACTTTATTTGAAAAACATGCATAGCAAAGAATGTGCTGCAAGCTTATCCCAGATTTGACAGAAAGAACGCTTCAAATTGAAAAATAGAGATCCCTCTAACTGCCACATGCTCTTCCATTCTCCCTGTGTTGCTCTTCAAACTGGCTGACTCCTTTCCTCCTTATTGTTTCTTCAAATGCTTTTTCCCCCCTCCTTCTGGGATATACTTCCATTGCTAACTCTCCTAGCTTCACCCGACTAATTCCTACCCACTTTTTTTGGAGTTTTCTCTTGCCAATGGAATTAACTAAGCCCCTTATTGTTAAAGCTTTTAGTGCCAGATACTTTATGTCAAGACATAGCTCTTCTCACAGTGCATAGTGATGATTTACTCTGGTGCTCATTTGTTCATTGTCTGCTTCCCATTATCCTCCACTAGGGCAGGGACCATGTTTATATCACTCTGATATTCTGTATCCAGTGGTTAGCACAGAGCATTGCACAGAGCAATCAGGTGATATTTATTGACTTAATAAAATAAAGTAACTTTCCTTTCAAATCTTGTGGGTATAGGGATTCTCAAATAACTGAATACTAACAAGCTAAGATCACTTTCCCTATCTCTTATTTTGCCACCAAGAATTTTTTTTTTCTCTCCACCTAAAAAGGAAACAACCTTGAAGTACTAAAGAAAATGTAAAATGACTATTTCAAGCATCAATAACCAAGACTGTTTCTGTTAGTTTCATAAAGAATTTTCCAAATGAGAGGGCCTCTCTCCACATCATCACTATTGAGAAAGAAATGAGGAGAGAAAAGTTTGCTGGAAAAAGTATTTACAGAAAAATTTTCATGAGAGATTTTGCTTAAAGACTTCAAAAATGATTGATGTACTAGAATTCAGTTGGGAGTATGTGCAGAGTATGTAGAGATACAGATACAATTGGCAGATATTTGTCTCTGGAGTGGAAGAGAATATTCACAGATACTTTTTGATGGGGGTTCTTAGCTCAAGAAAGACAAGAGGAAATCAGAGACCTGGAACTTCCTGGAAAAGGTCACAGATTCTCAACAGGAAGACTCCAGCTGTGTCTGGCGATTGCTCATTTTCTAGTTAACTTAAAGGGTGTCTAGACTGTGGTCCTGGGGAAGATCATGCAAAGGGGCAATACGTGAACTACCACTTTGAGAGTACAAAATCAGAAACATAACTTAGAGAATGAAAGAAGAGAAGTCACAGCAAATGTAAAACTGTATAATCCCACTTTTTCTTACTTACTGCCCCAAACAGTGTTCATCAAGAGACAATCTCCCCAGCTCTCAGAATGGGAATATTGGGTAGAATGCAAATGGAGAATATAATCTTTGTGAGGACTGCATCCGTCTGGCTTACAGGCCTGCTTTGTAGTAATTATCGGATAAATATTTGGAGTTGAATTAAGAAAACTCTACTGTCACCTGTCACCTGTCCCTGGAATTTGGCAGTTATTCTCAGTAATGCCAACTCTCCCATGAACCAAATTTTCAGTCCAGTTAAGGGCTTATTTAGAGCTGAGATCAACCCTTTTTTTTTTTTTTCTAAGATTTTACTTACTTATTTGACAGAGAGAGTGAGCGAGCACAAATAGGGAGAGCAGCACGCAGAGAGAGAGGGAGAAGCAGGCTCCTTGATGAGCAGGGAGCCCAAGGCGGAGCTCAATCCCGAGGCCCTGGGATCATGACTTGAACCGAAGGCAGACACTCAACTGACTAAGCTACCAAGGCACCCTTAGATCATCTCTTAACCACATCAAAACCAAGGGCTTGGGCGCCTGGGTGGCTCAGTGGGTTAAGCCGCTGCCTTTGGCTCGGGTCATGATCTCAGGGTCCTGGGATCGAGTACCGCGTGGGGCTCTCTGCTCAGCAAGGAACCTGCTTCTTCCTCTCTCTCTCTGCCTGCCTCTCTGCCTACTTGTAATCTCTCTCTGTCAAATAAATAAATACGATCTTTTAAAAAAAAAAAAAAAAACAAGGACTTGTACTATTAGCACATGGTGGGTGCTAGTAATAAATAGATATTGGATGAATGAGTGGGTGGATGGGGAATAAATGAATGAAGGTGAACACTACAGTTACAACAGAGAAGCCTAGTGCAAACTCTTCACTTTTCTAAGAAGTCTTAACCTAATCATATCGAAAACAAACTGAGAAGCATGTTCCCCTCTTCTACATACCCAATTATACGTTACTATATAACAGATGAAAACTGCAGACACCCATTTATACTTCATAGTTAAAAATAATGAAATATATGGAAAAAAGATGTCTCTAAGAATACACTCTTAATTTTACATTTATAAGGCCAGTTTTACAGTTGTATTCACAATTAAACTACTTCATCTCTTTAATTATCTAGTTGACCAAACCTTTTCCTAAGGGAGGGTTTCTTGTATTTGACCCTTATAAGAATTTTAGAATTACTACCATAAATTATCTCCTCAGAAAAAGGCATGTATATCTTTAACAAATTTTTTCTTGTAACCTAAGAACTTTTGCTAAGCCCTTGAAGGCTCCTATGTACCCCAGGTTAAGGAGTTTTATTATAAGGGACAAACCTTAACAGTTATTCCATATTTTATATTATTACATATTACTGTTGTTATATATTATCACTATAAATATATTCATAATACTATGACATATTGCTAATATATTGATGTTATGTTTATATAACATGGTACTTACTTCAAAATGCTCTGTGGTTAGGGTTGGATATAGGTTATCACTGTCCAATAAGAAGTTCTATGATGGTGGAAGTGTTCAACTGTTTTTGTAGAGACTTGTAGTGTCCAGTGATAGTCACTTTCCACATGTGGCCATTGATCCCTTGAAATATTACTAGTGCACATGAGGATCTGAACTTTCATGTATTTTTTAACTTTAATGAATTAACAAGTGCAAGTGTTATTGTACTGGACAGTACAGGAACAAATCAACACAGTTGGACATCCAGTGATGACACTTAAAGTTGAGTGATGGGAATATGACTGTTATTTAATCCATTTTCTTGATTATATGTTTGGAATGGTAAAGTAAGCCATAGTAAGCCAGTCACAGAAGGACAAGTAAGTACTGTATGATTCGCCTTATACAGGGTATCTGAAATAGTAGAGGTCACAGAAGCAGAGAGAATGCTCGTTGCCAGAAGTTGTGGGTTGGGGAAAATGGGGTTGATATACAACAGGCAAAATGTTTCAGTTTTATAAGATGAATAAATGCTAGAATTCTGCTTTGCAACATTGTGCCTATAATTAACAGTACTGCCTGGTATACTTGAAAATGTCTGAACAAGATAGATCTCCTGTTAAATCATCTTACTACTATAAAGAAGCAAAAAATAGTACAAATTTTCTAAGATTGAAGAAAAAAAGAAAAACACTTGAATAAACAAAGAAAGGAGAAAAAATGAAGTTTTAAAAACTTAATTTTTTTGACATCCATTCAGAGTTCTCTTTGAAGGATGAGAAGATGTTTGTTGGATCTTGGCAGCCTTTCCTCAGGAGAGGTTGCCAGGAGACTGGCAGAAGGGGATGCATGACAGGACTGGAAGGCTCTGGGTATCCACAGAGCTGCTTGAGTGAAGAATGGAACCTTGGCCTGTCAAAGTGAAGAATAGACCTTTATGACTAGATTGTAGACTAGATTGTAGGGTGAGATGAACAAGTGATTTAGAATTAAGCCATGAGGCTACCATCCTATTATGTGTAAGAGACAGAAACATAACATGTCATAGAAGCCAGAAGATTCTGAAACAATGGGTAAATTTAGGTCCTTGGGAGACGAGTCATATGACAATAACTCTGAGAAGGAGCTAGACCAGAGTGAAAGGTGAAGGTAGATAATATTCATTTGCCCAGAAAAGAAAGAGAGCAACAGAGAATAAGCAGAAGTATAATTGCTATGGAATCAATCACTTAGGAGACTAAAGACTATGACCCAGATAGCGGACTGTGAAAGTTCTATGATCAATGGACGCAATGGAGATTAATAGATTTGTTTTGTGCGGGGAGACAGGAACCTTCAATTTTATACACCCTCAGTCTGAGTATCTAAGTAATTTGGGGAAATCTCTGATGAGATACTTCCTTATGCCAACAACCTCCTGTCCAGCCTTTTTAGGCTCGCTGCTGAGGATAGAGCTCTTCCTGGCAGTGAGGGGATCTGAGCCAGCCGAGCTAACATTTGCTCTCATCTGCCACTTGAAGTTTCTTCTCCTCCTCCTTCTTCTCTGTCCCATCTTTTCAATGTCTTGGGTCAAGAATCGACAAACGAAATACTTGTTAGAACCTGCATAGCAAGACTTAGATTGACTAAGCAGCACTTCAGTCTAAGGCATGGCAATGTCAAAAGGGAAATGAACAGGAAGCCTAACAGGCAGGCAGGTAATATATGTTACTAATAATATTAAAGATTTTAAAGTGTATTGAAAATATACTGCATATCCAATACTGGACTATTTGTTTATAAATATTCGTTGATCCATACCCCAGATAAGTAAAACAGATATTATTTGCATTTAATACAAAAGAAAACTGAAGTCGTTTTTGGCCTAACCTGCAAAGCTAAAGCTATTGAAATCAGACTGAATGTGAATCTGAGTTTGACTACTCCAAAGCTCATGTGCTTTACCACTTCAGGGTATTTTCTTATTTCCCATTTAGCTTGGAAACTTCTAGAGGACATTGCCTAACCTGTTTCCTGATTGCCTCCAAGTGTCAGGGGACATGATTTGTTTTGCTTTGTTTTCCTTTTGTAAAGAGCCCCGTGAATAACCACTCACCCCCTTCAGAATGAAGCTTATCCTCTCCCACAGGAATGCAGCCTTATCCTAAGACCTCAGCCAGTCCACCATCTCTTCATGTAATACTACTCCCCCATCCTAGGTATCTATCTTGCCTTATGTCCAAAGGAGGGCACAAGGTCACTTCACATCCTTTTCTTCATCCTAATTCTTTTTCTTTTTTTGTTAAGATTTTTTATTTATTTGACAGAGAGAGATCACAAGTAGGCAGAGAAGGGTGCGGGGAGGAGGAAGCAGGCTCTCGATGCAGAACTCGATCCCAAGACCCTGAGATCATGATCTGAGCGGAAGGCAGAGGCTTAACCCACTGAGCCATCCAGGCAGCCCACTTTACCCTAATTCTTAATGATGGTAATGCTGCTGTGGTAGTACCGTTGGTGGCGGTGGCTTCCATTTATTGAGTACCTCAAATATCCCAGGAGCTATACTTAGTGCTTGACACATTGACTATAGACAAAATAGTAGATAATGTGATCTCCATTTTATAGTTGTAAAAACTGAGGCCCTAATAATTTAAGGGATCACCTGAGGTCACTCAAACTGATAAATGCAAATGCTGGGATTTCAGCATTGCCTGGGTCCAATGCCCACATTTCTTTTACTGAAAAAGGTTAAAGGGGAAATAATATTTGTGGGGAGAGTTGAAGGACCCCCTAAATCTGCCATCTGGGTACCAACACTTATCTTTCAATAGCTTCTCTTGTTCCAAAGTTTTGTGGTAGGACCTTTGAAGTCGGGTAAAGAGCTGTTTATTTTAGAATACATGGAATTTTTATATATTCTCTCTGACCCCCTCATACTCACCCTTAGACTCAATAAAGTGCATTTCTTTTTCCCCCTTGTAAAATCAGGAGAACAATTGATCTCTTGTCACATCGTGTTGTATCAAGACACAGCCATTTTATTTCTACCTCATTATAGTTTTGTCATTCTGGTTCCATGTGATAAGTATGTGTTCACCCTCAGGTTTTATAACATTATGTTGTCAAAAGTTTCTGCATTCCCTAAAGCTTGATTTAATTCAGCTCTAGCCACTCTGTTTTCTAATTTTCAAAAGTCAGAATCCTTTTTCACAAGAGCATTGCATGTCCTGAACAGAAGGGTTACTGACTCAGCATCGCTCTTGAAACTTTGCACAGGAAGCTAATTCCCCCCGACAGTCGCAATGCAGCTCAGTTCTTAACTCCCAAAGTCAGAAATTGTTATTTGCAAATGCGATTGGTAAAAAGTTGGTACACCAGGGTTCTAAATAGAATTTGAAGAATATTTGAGCATGTCATTAAGGAAAAGAAAGAGAAAGGAATTTTTAAAGTGCAGAATTTTGATAAGCTACCATGAAAGTGATCTGGTGTTTCATAAAATAATAAAACTACTTTCAATTGCCTGGGTGATAGTTTATACCCTCAGTGGTAAAATAAATTCCTAAAGAGGTATAATTTTATGGAAAGAAGTTTGGGGGTTTTGTTTGCTTGTCTTTTTTTTTTTATTATAGAGTTGCAAAATAAGGCAGATCCAATTCCAATAATAATAGACTATTTCAGTGGGTATATTTGATAATGTGTGGTTATCAGAACACTTGCATCAAACTGACTTGGGATGTTTGCTTAAAATGTAGACTTCTGATAATTGTCTTGGTGAGTATTGAATAATACACAGAATATGTTGTATGCCTGAAACTAATATAATGTTGCATTTCACTTACTCTTTAGTAATAAATAAATATAAATAGACTTCTAGATTCAAGCTTAATGCATCAGATTCTATAGATGTATAGTCCCAACCAAAACATTTAAGGACAGAAAAGTCATTGAGAGGGTAATTAAATGAGATCAGCTAGATTCGTGAGATCGTAGATGAGTAGGTAGTAAGCTCTCAGTGTTTCTTATCTATTACTGTAGTTAATTGCATCCTCTGCTTTCCACTTGCACCTTGTCATTTTCCTCCTTCAGGCTTCTTTCAATATTTTTTCATGTTGCTCTCTAGAAAGAACGCATTTGGCACTTTCATACTGTGGCACGAACAACTGACAATGATGTCAAAAGTTTTCCGTCCAAGGAGCAGCATATGCAATTTAACATATATTAAACCCCAAGCTTCATTTCAACCAAAGGAGTGAAATGCTAATAGTACAGTTTGAGTTGAGTCAGGGACCGGAGATAATTAGAAGTGGTGGGCAGTGAAGTCTTATTTTAATGGGTATTAGAAATAATGTATGAAAATATGTTCTGGGGTCAGAGAGTGTTTGTTGACTCATTACCCGACATACTTGAGCACTTGGAAGGTGAGAACCAATGTAACAGGAATGGAATGAAATTTGAGAATGTGTTATTTGAAATATGTTAATGGAGATCATCTTGCAGGTATATTGCTCTTCAATGGATGCGTATTTTTCTTTTTGGCTCAAATATTTGCAATATTTACAAATACAAGCACATGTCTGAGGGGTCAAAAAGGGGCAAAATCTCTAAAACTCAGGAAATTCAAACACACCACACACACACACACACATGCACCCCCCCACACACACAAACCCTGCAGTATTATTCTGGGACCATTATGGACGTTATGTGTGAACCTTCTTCTAAGTTTCACAGTGTGGAAGTGAGTATCAGGGCCTGTGTTGTTCACCACGTTGCTTTTGCTTTTGTTTTTGTCTGTGTTTATCTTCCCTCAACATGTGTATTATATTGCTTAGACAACTGTAATGGGTTTATGTTTGAAATAACTGTTTCACTGGGCCCCAGCTCCTGGACACCTTACCTTTCTTTTTTATCCATTCTCTGTATGCCCAGAAACTACTTAGGGTAGGTGCAGAAAAACGGCCAGACACATGTTTCATGAAAGACTGAAATAGGTTTTCTATGTTTACTTTTGAATGAGAGCTAATGTCATTCCTAACGTAGTTTCAATCAAAAAGCAGGAGAGTATGGTTTAGTGATGTGTAATGACCAGGAGGAGATTAAATTTCTAAATGACTTTAGGAAGTCACTTTTCTAGATTATTTTTTTAAATTATTTTTATTAACATATAAATGTATTATTTGCCCCAGGGGTACAGGTCTGTGAATTGTCAGGCTTACACATTTCACAGCACTCACTGTAGCACATGCCCTTCCCAATATCCATGATCATTTTATCTTTAAAATCAGGCCATTCAAGTAGCTCTCCTGTGACTGGTGTAAGTGGACCCCTCTGTATCTTATGTTCCAAATTCCATCAGTCACTCTAGCTTGAATTAAACTTTAGCTGATTCTGTTTAATAGTTCTCAGTTTTGTTTCAAAATTTAATATGTGCTTTTTAAATGCACTACATGTTTCTGAGACTTAGAGGTTTGTGGTATTTTGTCATTATTGGCTGCATCTTTCAGAGCCATTATAATCAATTTATATCAAGTTTTATTTTTAGCAGAATGGGACTAGTTTAGGAAAATTCCTTTTACTTAGTCTCAGAAAGTCTCATAACTGCCTTTGCACTTGTGGATCACAGTAAACATATCACTATGATTCCTATTGGCTTAAAGCCAGGAATGGTACCAGCTGGTGAAAACATGTGTTTGCCTCCAGAACTACAAAAATATCACATGACCTCAATCCACTAAGTCTTGCCATTAGCTTGTTTAAACAACCATAGCGAGTTCATTGAGAATATATTTAATTAAAGGTATTGTAGGGAATTAAGGTTAATGTAAAAATAATGTTTTCTTCCCTCATGAACGTCATATTTCAGTATGATTAGGATTGAATATTTTTACGTTCATGTTTGACAATAACAAATTTATTGAACATTCACTGTGTTATCTTACGTAAGCCACATAGCCACCTTCTATTAACTGTGATTATTCCTCCATCTTACAGATAAGGAAACACAACTTCTAAAAGATTAAATAAATTTTCCAAAGACATGAAACTAATAAACCTGTTTTCTTAAATACTCAGTTTCAGAGTTCTCAAAGTTTTCAATCTCAAAGAAATAGAGTAGAAAAATTGAAATTGGAATCCTCAGAGGGAGATTCTCTCTCTCACTCTCTCTCTTTTTTAACGTCTTCAAAATGTGCTTTTATTATAGCACAGGGACAGGAGCCCGGGCAAAAGAGCTGCATTTGTGATTGTGAGAAAGGACTCATTTTATACTTTTAAGGGTTTTTTTTATGGTGGGGGTAAGGGTAGAAATAATGTAAGTCTCTAAGAGCTTTTTTCATGTTAAGGAAGAGTTAGAGGATCCTGGAGGCCTGGCTATTGTCAAGATAAGGTTGCTTGTAGTCTCCAGCAAAACATATTATTAAGACAGCCCTGAGTTCCTTGAGGAATGTCACACTTGCATGTCTAAGGTATTTATCAAGGGGTGGCACATTGTAAGGAAATTTAATTTTAGCTACATTTCTCTTGCCTTGGTTCTCCTCATCTATAAGCACTCATGAAATTCAGCCCCTCTAATTTTCCAGACCAAATGCCTGGAGATTTTATTTAAACCTTTAGGCTCCCCAGTGTGCTAGTCTGCTTCTTCACTTCCCCTCCTGTGGTTAGACCTTAGGAGTCTAGGTTCCCCTAGAGGTGGCCCTAGAGGGACCTAGAGGACCCTAGGTCCTCACCCCTCCTATCCTCTCCAGTATAGCCTCTTCTTTACATTTAGTTATGGAATCCATTTGGCCAGTCTCTGGGTCCCCTTCTGGACTACTTGCTCCAAAGTGCAGGTTACTTAGTTACCTCTCCATGGGACAAGACTAGCTTGTGGTCCCAATAGGGAAATTCTAACTGGATTTCCTATCTAAATAACATTATATATAATGGTTAAATGCTTAGTATTAAGTCTAATACTATAGTCAGACCAGTTACGAGTTCAAAGAAATTTTGTGAGCTGATTTGCAAATGTAGCCAGTCCTTATATAGGAAAGCAAGTGCTGCTACCAAATAACTGGTTTATAAACTTAATAAGGGTTTTCTTTTCTGACAAAAATAAGTGTTGAACTCCCTGGGTCCTTAGACCACCCATAACTTAGCTAAAACTAGTTATTTATTAACACATTGAACATTTATCTTGAGACATTGTGTAAATTACTTTCCAACTTAAAGTAGTGTTTGTTATCAAAGAACTTGCTGTCAGAACAATTTGTGTTCCTTTCTTTTCAGGAAGCATTGACAACTCCATTTTGTTTTGTTTTGTTTTGTTTTGTTTTTATAGACCTCATATATCTAATAGCAGAAAAATTCTTGTCGGGCAGAAGGTTTTCAATTGTATTTATTGTTGAGAATATGTTTTTCTTAGTAATGTAGTTTTAATCTCTAACAAGCTACTGTTTCTGGATCTTCTACTTTTCAAGAGAAACTAAATACTAATTTTTATATCAAATTATTTTAAAAGCAGTATTTGTTTATTACAATATTTAGTCCCCTGACCAACAATTTGTGACCTCTCTGCTAAAGATTTAAACTTGATCTCTTCCTTTTTGGTGTTTTGAAGTCATTTGTTTCATAAGTAGTTATTGGATACTGACTACAGACTATGATTTATGCTAGTGTCTAAGAACCAGTTCAACTCATGCATTCCAGTAGCTTTCTGAATAATGAAGGATGTGAGAAGCAAATAATCAGTTTCTAAATCTCCTTTTTGTGTCTCATACTGGGCGAGATATCATAAGGAATAGTAAGACATAGAAAATATGGCATTTTGTCTACCCGGAGTATTCATTCATTTATCTATTCCTTTTGACTATGTGTTAAGTACTCTCCTCAGCATTAGAGTTAAAAAGTTTAAAAAAAAAAGTCATGCCTTTATAGAGGTTAAATTCTACTGAAGGGGACGTATAATAGAAAAAAAGAAAAGAAAGGAGCGTCTGGGTGGCTCGTGGGGTAAAGCCTCTGAGCTAACTCAGGTCATGATCCCAGGGTCATGTGATCCAGCTCTGCACCGGCCTCTCTGCTCAGCGGGGAGCCTGCTTCCCCCTCTCTCTCTGCCTGCCTCTCTGGCTACTTGTGATCTCTGTCTGTCAAATAAATAGATAAAATTTTTGGAAAAAAAAATGGAAAAAAAGAAAAGAAAAGAAAAGAAAAAAGAAAAAGACACTTGATTGAGTGTCATAGACTTGAAGTACCCTGGGTGTTCAGAGAATGAAGGACTTGTTATAATCTGAAATATCTGCAAACTGATTAGTAAAGAGAAGGTCGGTAGAAGAGAAGCTGTAAAATAAACATAGCTTGAGGCAGCAAAGCTCTGGCATGCGTGGAGGCTAAAGATGAGAATGAATGAGAGTCACAACATTTAAATATCCTAACTTCTTTGCCCAGGACAGTTCTGAAACTTTTGACACATAAGATTCAATTTCAAAGGTGATCTATTGGAGGGAGGGAGGGAAAGAGAGAGAGAATGCCATATTATGAAAGTGGAAAGATTTAGTGCGCAATGGCTATGGACATTGGGGAGGGTATGTGATTTGGTGAGTGCTGTGAAGTGTGTAAACCTGGTGATTCACAGACCTGGGGATAAAAATATATGTATATAAAAAATATATGTTTATAAAAAAAAAAAAAAAAAAAAAAAAAAAAAAAAAAAAAAAAAAAATGTGTTCCAGCTGTGGAACGATCGGTGAAAGGTAAATTTTTTTAAATGAAGTTCTCCTTGAGTGTGAGCCCCAAAAGTAGTACGGTTCCAAAATTAATAAAGGTACCAGCGCTGCTAAGGTTTTTTTTTTTTTATTTTATGAGTGTACTGAGGTTGATTCTCTTGAAATGTATTGTCTATTGAAATGCTTTTGTAAGTCACAGAATTAGTGGGAATCTGTGGGGAAATTGAGCCCAGCAAGGCAGAACTTGTTTGTCTGTGACTGATATCTCTTCAGTATATGAGCTGAGAAGGGACTGTTACTTGGGTCTTTTTTATGATAATTTACCCACAGTTATTGCACTTGGATGCCCAAGGGATGTCCTTATGTAACACTTATTTATATATGGAATTCCAATTTCCAAGAAGAAAAAAGAATGTAGGCATCCGCCTAAATAGGTGTGTTAGTTTGGAGTATTGATGCCCCTGGCACTTCACAGTTTTGATTTTCCCCATAACCATTTTCTTTCTTTCTTTCCCCATAATTTATTTTCTTTCTTTCTTCTTTTTTTCTTTCTTTCTAACATATAATAGTATTATTTGCTACAGGGGTACAGGTCTGTGAATCATCAGTCTTACACATTTCACAGTACTCACCATAGCACATACCCTCCCCAATGTCCAACACCCAGCCACTCTATCCCCCACCAACTCCCAGCAACCCTCAGTTTGTTTCCTGAGATTAAGAGTCTCTTATGGTTTGTTTCCCTCCCAGTCCCATCTTGTTTCATTTTTTCCCCCTCCCTTCCCCCCACAACCCCCCCCACCCCCTGCCTCTCACATTCCTCATATCAGAGAGATCATATGATAATTGTCTTTCTCTGATTGACTTATTTCGCTCGCATAGTACCCTCTGGTTCTACCTCAATATGAGATAGGAATCCATCAAAATCCTTGAGGAAAACATAGGCAGCAACCTCTTCAACCTCAGCCACAACAACATCTTCCTAGAAACGTTTCCAAAGGCAAGGGAAGCAAGGGCAAAAATGAGCTATTGGGACTTCATCAAGATCAAAAGCTTTTGCACAGCAAAGGGAACAGTAAACAAAACCAAAAGACAACTGGCAGAATGGGAGAAGATATTTGCAAATGACATATCAGATAAAGCTAGTATCCAAAATCTATAAAGAACTTATCAAACTCAATGCACAAAGAACGAATAATCCAATCAAGAAATAGTGCTTTCTTTCCAAAGAGGCTGGGGCTGCTCACTCCCTGAGTGGGGGAGCTCTGTTCCAATAATTTTAATGTAGTAGAACTTAGTGCCTGCAGCATAGCAGAATGGAACATAGGGTCTGGGAACCACACTGGCCACATGTAGATCTCACCTCTACCACTGCTTGTATGATCCTTTAATTGTCTCATCTATAAAAGGGAGATGACCATGCCAAATAAAACTTGACATGGACTTTAAATGAGTGAATGAATCATGCAAAAAGGTTAGGACAGTATCTGGAGCAGAGTAAGCATTCAATAAATATTAAGCACATCTATTATTATTAATATTATCTATATTTTGTTAATGAAGGGAAGGTGGGTCCACAGATGTTTTCCTTATAATGAAGAGAAGTATCTAAAAAGATGAAGCCATGAAGATTATTCTACTTTAGTGGATATTACGTTAGTCTTACTCTAAGGGCACATGTAAATGAGTAAGTTTCCCAAACCGAAGGACATATTTTAGAGACAACCCAAAATACAGACACAGTCTCAAATACCTGTGGAAGGTAAGGAGGTAAAGCAAACAAGTGAAAATGACCATGCATACCACAAAAGAGAGATGGAGACTGTGGAGAATTAAAAGGGGGCATTTCCCTCTCCCCAGGAGTAGGCAGGCAGCGTCAGCCCCAGGGTGGTGTGGCCAGGCAAGTCTGTCCTCCTGTGCAGAAGTACAGTGCCAGGGGGGCCACATTCTCTGATTTTTCAAAAAGAATTTCCAAATTCATTTGTGTGAAATTAAGACATAAAATGTTTGGCAAGTAATTTTTTTTTAAATTGCAAAACACCGAAGGTGATCCAAAACAATACATCTGCAGATCAGATTTGATCTGTCACTTCTGGTCAAATGGCCACATGTTCAACAGAGAGAAATAATTTAATCAATTAGCTAGTGATTGGATTCAGCTCCTCACAAAGTATTTTTATGAGCCGTGTATTTGACTCTCATTTGGATCAGACAACAGGACTTTTGGAGTCCTTTCCCATCCTTAGACTCAGCATTGATGTATAAAGTTCCTTCAAAATCCCATTTAAAAACTGTTACTCGATCCTACACTTGTCCTTGACAGCCAGCTCTGGAATAAGGCTCTGCTGCGTAGGCGGATTGTCGTTCTGTTGCATATCAGCCCATCAGCGCTTTCTTTTCATAGAAATAAACCAATGGGCATTTTAAATTTCTAGTCCACAGGATGCATTAAAGGCTATTAAAAGAGATTAGATTGTGCCTTGTCTTCTCTTTAGATACTTATTTTAGAAATTTAGATGTGGCCCAATATAGAGAGATAGATAATAGATATTGTTATTTTAAGACAATTCATGTATTTTAAATAAATGGTCATTAATTTTACCTTTTTTTTTTCCCTTAGCTTTGAAGTCATTCTAAAAGTGTACTTCCAAGAAAGTTTAAGCCCCGATCATGACTAAGAAATGAAAAATTATTTACTCATAAGAATATCCTGTTTTTTATATTCTGGAAGTTGATGCTTGCCAGAGGGAGCTATGGAGACAGGACTATGGCTTAACACTCTTTGGTACCCAGTGTGACCAGTACTTAGAGCTAAAAGGAGGCAGAGGTGAGAAGAAGTGTAGGACTACCCACCTCAGAACCATTAAATAATAACATGCTGCTACGTGATTTTTCTGAAAACAAGGTTAGAAACATTATTTTCAGCTTTTAGAAATCCATAGCACAATAGATACTGAATTTCTCAAAAGCGTAAGGCTGCTATTTCTTATTCATACCAGTGACTTTTCTACCAACCTGGTCATCAAGGTGGTATCTGTAATGACCATGTGACTATTCTTCTAAGCGAGATTGTGCAGTGATTAATAAAGGTGGAGGCTGCCCCTTTATTCCAGTTTCATTGTTACCTCCTTGGCAGGAAGATTCTTAAAGTGTATGGACTACTACATCATTACTTTATTTGCACGTAGCAGAAGATTTAATTCTCTGGCCAAAAGACTCTGAGTACCTGCTCTTGCCAAAACACCAAATCAAATGCTGAAGGAGAAAAAAGGAAAGCAGGTTTTTTTGGATGATCCACAGCTGATGGGAAGTTATACAACACAGTTTCCTCTAGGCAAAATGACAGATTTACAGAGTTTGGTTGCAAAGGTTTCTGGCACATTTTGACAAATGGAGATGGTAGATCTGTTCACATTCCTCTTTCTAGATCGGTGATCTCAAGTCACGTATTCTTCTAAAATTATTTTCAACTCTGCTTCCACACAGCTAGGTCTCTCAAAACTGAAGCTAAGTTCAGATTTATCAGCACTGTGACTGATAGATTGAGCTAAGCCTACCTTCTGTTTAACAAAAGGACAAGACACCAAATAACACTTTCTCTAACACTGTATTTCTCCTCCATTGTAAATCATTCATTCATACAGCCATGAAAGGACATATGATCCTCTAAGCCATCTGGTATTTTATTTTTCCTCTTCATTTTTGAAAAGAAAAAGTCTTGATAAAGAATGGATTCCAGTGCCATGCACTACTAAAATAAGTCTCATCTTTATTTTTTTCTTCTTATTCATTAGCCTAAAGATTTTCAGTGCTGCTGAGTACTTCATTATATGGAGCTTTAGCTATCACTGAGTTGATAGGTTAAAAACTAACTGAATGATTCTAGACATAAGTTGGCAAGCAGAAACAGCTTAATTTTTACAAAAGAGGAAATCTGAAGACACTAGCCAGAGAGACTTAATTGACATCACTAATTACCTTCTCAAGTTAGGTTCACTTTAAGAGAGCTACCATTTAATATTAAACTCTGAAGAGAGACAAATAAGATAAGCAAATTGTACTGAAGGATATTGTTTTAAAGGTCTTAAATCAATATTAACATGGTTGAATTCTAGTTACTGGAGAATAGAACAGATTTGTAATGAAATTTCTGTATGAAGCTTGGCAAATCCGTTTCCAATGACAGAAAGAAAATTTTTACCACAAGTACGTATTACTTTGAGATGTACAATAATGATTTTGTATATGATTATGTATATATAATACATATATATGTATATATATAAAATATTATACATCTCAAAGTATGTGTATGTTTATATATATAAATATATATATATCATGTGCATATATATGATTACACACATATATATATATGATTACTATAATTTTAGTTAACATCCATCATCTCATATAGTTATATTTTTTCTTGTGATAAAAACTTTTAAGATCCCCTGCCTTAGCAACATTCAAATATATAATACAGTATTGTTAACTTTAGTCACCACACTGTACATTACATCTCCAAGTTATTCATCTTGTAACTGGAAGTTTCTACCTTTTTGGACCCCTTAAATCCATTTCCCCACACGCAATCACCCATCCCTGGCAACCACCAATCTGTTCTCTGTTCATCACTCTGTTCCTGAGTTCAGAGTTTTTCGATTCCACACATAAGTGAGATCATACATAATTGTCTTTCTCTGCTAGTATGAACTTGTGATCTTTTATTACATTCTCGTTCTCAATTTCTCTCTCTCGGAGATAAAGAGGCAGAAAGAAATCTCATTTTCCCCCATCATAAATTAGGTTTTTATTGGATGTTATTTCAATGATCAGACTCAACCATTTGTTCTTTCCAGTTTAAAGGAAAAGTTCAAATCGGCCTCATGTAAATGTTATCTTTGTAAAAGAAGGAGAGGTCTTCACGCATGTGTATGAGAAATCTGCACTATCTGTGCAGATTTTAATGCATATTCTTTCCTGCATTGTTTAAAAATAGAATTGCCATTTAAGATATTATTTTTAGGGAAAAAAATGTTGCTCTTAAAACACCTTAATTGAGAACAATTCAATGGTCTCTCAGCAGGAGCTGCCAGTTTCCCTGCAGGAAATCTATTTTGCAGCATAGATTTGGATATGCTAATATGTTCACAGCCACATAAGATAAAATGGGAATCTTATCAGATTTTCTTAGGCAAGTTCTTCTAATAATAAAACCTAAAGAAATCTGAAGGCAGGCATCCCCAGGGTTAGAAGTTTCCTAATGTAGACCTGCAGGTCCACCATGTCCCATAGGCGTTATTTAGTTATTAATGTTTTTATAACTGGGCTGATTTTTGTGTTCTCTAGAAAAGAGATTTGAGGACACTGATTCTGTCACAAAAATAAAAGTTGCTATACAGGACCCTACATTTTGCTTTCAAACATATTTCTAAACATGAAAATTCTACCATGAGAAAAGATGGAATAATCAGCCATCTAGCAGTTCTGGAACTTGAAAGACATAACTTAAATGATGCCTCACTGTTTCCACTAAAACTGTAACAGGTTTCACAAGTCCTCCATCAAAGTATCTCTTAGCTTCTTCTCCTCTCCCACTCCACAAATACTTCCCTAGTCTAATCCTTTATCAGGTCTTGTTTGGCTCACTAGAGATCCTTACACAGACGCTGAAACGTGACATGCTTCCCCTAAAACCAGGTGGAATATATAATCAAGTCAGTCAGACCAGAATATGCAACATCTATAGCAGGTAGCTTCTACTCAAATTCAGAAGACTGCTGTAGAGGTTTTTTGTTTGTTTGTTTGTTTTTGTTTTTGTTTTTTTTTCCCAAGAGAAATTAGAAATCTCCCATTTCCTAAGTGTTAGCCGTAAATAATGTCTTCAGGCCAAGCTAGATAGATCTGAAGATCCATGGTTGGCAGTTTCTGACACTACAGCTCCCTGCTTTTAGGTTTTTCTGTTTTCCATTGTTATTTCTAAAATATTGCAGATCTTTCTAAAACCGTGCCTTCCTTTATACCTTGCTGCTCAAGAACATAAGACAATTTCCATGGCTGACAATATCAAACCAGAATTGCTTTTCCAGCACTTAAGATCTTAAGTGTCCAATTTTGACTTTAAAAATTATTTGAGGGCCCCTGGGTAACTCAGTCTGTTAAGTGTCCGACTCTTGATTTCAGCTCAGGTCATGATCTCATGGTTGTGAGGCCTGCTTCAGGCCCTGTACTAGGCATGGAGCCTGCTAAAAATTCTCTCTCTCCTTCTCCCTCTGCCCCTCCTCTCTCATCTCCCTCTCTCTCTCTCTCTTTCTCTCTTCCCCTCCCTCTCTCTCTCTAAAAAAAAAATAAAATAATGAGATTTTTCCCAGTAAGTGATGGAGAACCCATCAAAGGCTTTCAAATAGGAGTGACAAGGTCATTATTGCATGTGGGCAATTTACTTACGAGCTGTGCAGGATGGCTTTCAGATACTGGTTATGACATGGGATTGAGAACTAACCTATGACGTAGGACTGAGAATTAACTTTATCAGCACAGTCATTGCATCTCCAATTTAGGCAAGAAAAAATTGAACTGACAGACTGGGAAGTTCAGGAGGAGTAGAAAATCAAATGCAGTTAGAAAAGTATCCACAAACTTTAAGAAATAAAAGCAGCTTAGTTAGCAGAAGTATCGGTAATGGAGAAAGGTTTCGGAGGTTGTGGAGCTGATCGCTTTCTCCGCAGTCTGGCAGTTTATTCATTTAAAAGACAACTCACTGCACTTACTTCATGCGAGGCATTATGATATTAATGTTTTTCTACTTCCCTTGCACTTTCTCATCTAAAATTTGTAGTAGCCTTGTAAGGTGGGAAGAGTAGTAGGATCCCCATTTTGTTTATGAGGAAGAGCTACCTAAGAGAGACTGGCTTGTCTAAAGCCACAGGTTTGATCAGCAGTTGAATATGAGGTAATACACCTGTTTCCCAAATCCTATTCTAATAAAAAAATTACTTCACAAATTCCATAAGGGGAGATGCTTTGGGCACCATTGGTATGTGCTGCATTTGTCATCCTACCCCCTAACCAGTAATACCCAACACAGTGTCACAGGGTCTCTAAACAAATCACTGGCCTGTAAGTGGCCTTTCACTGACACTTAAACTGACTTTCCTGCAGTTAATTGCATGAAAGTGTTAGTACTTTGTGGACAAGTTTGCCTAATTTTTCTCTCTTTCTAACTATTATTTCTTCTCCTCTGTATTTCGTCTTTTAAATATTTTAAGAGATGGAAGTATGTGTGGGGAAGGTTGTGCATGTGAAAATGGGGTCATAAATTAAACAGGATATTTGTATGAAATGAGGTCACAAAGTTAAAACACAGTTTGGAGGTGGGAAGCTTAGACTTCCCTATGCACATTAGACAGTAAATCGGGGGTTTCTACTTCAGGTATGCTGTGTGCAGTAAAATGAATCTCTGCTGAGTTGCCTGACTACAGATAGACTATGAAATTTCATTCCAAATGAATCTTGAAAATTTCCCATTAAAATGCCTCCTTATCTTTGGTGGAGACATTTAATCCTGTGAAATTCTGTTATTTCCTGGTGTTAATGTTTTGAAGCTAAACTTGGTCTTTGAATGTATATGTGAATCCCACTGAACTTTGAAACATACTGTAACATTTTCTGACACTCACAGTGACATTTCTTGGGGTGTTTTGAAGATAGGGGATAATTAGGCTTTAAATAATGCATCTGAGAAAGATACCACCTATCAAATTCAAGTGTGCACATGAATTTTGCTGTAAGTAGAAACTGGAGAAGGGATGGGGTTGAATTAAATGCAACAAATAAACCAGAAATTCCAGTGTATTAATTGGGGAGGATTGAAATAAGATGATAATTCTTAGTCACTACTTTTGGAAAGAAAAAAAATGTTAACTCATAGTATTTTGGCAAACTCTAAATACCTGATCGGTTATTTTTAATAATTTATTTGAATTTTCAACAACAAAAATAATATCTCACATTTATTGAGCTCTCAACATGTGCCAGACCTCACGCTGACCGTTTTCATGTAGATGACCTCATTGTGTCTTCACAACAACTCCACGTGTGTGAATCCAGTTATAGCATTTAAGTCTGTTTTTTTAGTTTGTGTACAGAGAATTTCACTCATGCCTACAATTTGAAATTTATAAATATTCTCTGTAATGAGGTTAAAAAAACTCAAGAATAGAGAACTTAAGATGCACTACTGATATCGAGAGATTCCTAATCCAATTCTTGAAAGATTAATAAATTAGAAATTGTGTTTATCATTTTCCATACATTTTCCCCCTCATCAATTGACCATATCTTAGAACGGGGTCTGAATTTCTAAGAGGGTACTTCAAACACTATTTTGGTAATCTTTATCAATAACAAAGTGGATAATTACCAATTTGTCCTAGTAACCATGCCCTGATTTTTCTATTAAAAATGGAGCACCATACATTCATCTATGTATGCATACATTCTTTCAATGAAAAATTAACTGATCACTTACCACGTGCTAAGTAGGACAATGATGAATGTTGTTCCTGCTCTTAAGGTACCCAGATGACTGGCATTTGAAGAGAAATTTTTCTTTGGTTAAATTAGATCTCTGCTGATTTTGTTCAGATAATGTCAAACGATTGGTTCTAAATTTATAGTCCTTTGTGCACATTTACTTGAATGAGATTCAAGTATCCAAATGTGGGAGAACAATCACTTGCCTATTTCATAGCTAAGAGCAGTGGAAACATAGAAACCCTTGGATGATGGAGAGATAATAGATATTCTTTGGTCATTGCTTCATCAGCAGCATTCTGCCTTGGAGCTAACTGTGCCAGTCATATTTTTCATTTTAAATGCAGTTTTGAAAGAGATTCCCTTTCTATGACTGTCATTTCCTTTCGAGATGGTTTATTGTATTCTTTAGAATCTAGGTTACTTTTTATAACGTTGAGTCTCTGGGGAATTGGGCAGAACAAAATGCTCCCTGACATAAAAGTGCCAGCTTCACTGGCTTTACAGAATTCATTCTAGATAAGTTGGGAACTTTTAATGCCAACCCAGTGGACACCTGAAGTACCTAGTATCTCCCAGGTACAGGCAAAAAGCCCACCTAAGAATAACCCCAGCTCTAAGCAATGTCTCAAGTTTTGTAATGTGGTCAGATTCCAGAAACAGAAAGAAGAGCTATTCACAAATCCCACTTTGCCACAAGAATAAAAATAAAACAGCATCATTAATCCTCAACATCTTCATTATATTGCTATCTCAGAGGCTCATGTGAGTATTACTTAAACAAGAGAAAAAAGAGAAACCCCAAAGCATAATAAATAAGAAAACACTTTGGAGATAGATAGGCAAAGGATAGAATCCTGGTTCTACCACTTACTAGTTGATTAGAGCAGATATGTTAACCTCTCTGTATCCCTAATTCTTCATCTGTAAAGTTGGGATGATGATAAAATTTTTAATGTGCATAAAATGCCTGATTATTAAAAGTGCCTCTAGCTTATTAAACATGGTGGTAGCAGCAGCAACAGTGAAGTGTTAGATTAATGAGGTCATATTATGTCTATTATGAGTGATTCAGTCACAAAACACTACTATATTAAGAAGTATTTCAGAAAATAAGCCAAACAGGGTATGAAGTAGTCATCACACAAACTGAAATACTTTTAAAAATGCAGGTTCTATTTTCAAGTTATTCAGGATTAGGGGAATTTAATATTAGCCAAAGAGATCAAGTCTTCCTGTAAGAAGCCATTTAATCTGGTCCTTAAATGTTTAATATGTAAGAAAAACACTTGTTGACTCTGACATCCCCCCCCCCCCATTTAAGTAAGGTATATTTTAGAACCAGGCAATGCTGGGGTTATGAACCTTGGCTTCCTAATCCTACATACGGCAATATGTCATTAAATATACTGTTGTCAGTTATCAATGTTATCATCGAAATTCTAATAGAGACATATCTATCCTGCTTGTCACCCTTATACCCTAAGAGAAATCATGTGGCTTCAGAAACTCTATGTGTGTGTGTGTGTGTGTGTGTGTGTGTGTAGCATGTGTCTTAGTTCCTTCAGGTTGCTATAACAGAATACTACAGACTATGTGGCTTGGAAACAACAGACTTCTATTTTTCATGGTTCTGGAGGCTGTAATTCCAAGTTGGAGGCACCCCAGATTCAGTGTCTGATGACAGCCGACCTTATGGTTCATATACAGTTCCTAGTAGTCTTGCTGGGTTCTCATATGGTAGAAGAGGTAAGGGAGCCTCTGTTCTCTTATGAGGGCACTAATGTCAATTATGAGGGCTCTACCTCCATGAACTAATCACCTCCCAAATGTTCCACCCCCAAATACTATCACATTAGGGATTAGCTTTCAACATATGAATTTTGGGAAAACAAATAAACAACCTTGTGTGCTATGAAATATTTTATTTCAAACTTAACTACAATTCTATTTAAAACAATTAAACAAATTTGATGTTTATAAAAATTTATCAGTGTTGTTTTGCAGAGATCCTAAAACTATGCACTGTATTATCAGCACTGCATAACAGCAAAAGACTGGAAAATGACACCGGTGACAGAGTAGCAAATATTTCAAAAATTGTTTTGAATTTTGAATACACGTATTTTTTTTCTAATACATCTAACTCATGAGTCCTTAACAGTCTAGACTACGTATGCTTAGATGTGTTAAAATGAGTTAGGCTTTTTTTCTTTTTCTGATGCAAAAATTAAAAAAAAAAAAGTAACACGTAATGGTGCTCTAGATTTTCATTACTAAAACATCAAAATAAAAAATTGCCACCCCATAGATTTCCCAGGAGGCACAACTGCTTCCATGTAATTCTGTATTCTGGTCAAGGCTTTTTGGATACAAAGAAAAAGTCTACTTACACTAGCTCAGGTAAAGGATCTTTAAATTCATGACCACAGACTTCAGACTCTGATGCTGCCAAATAATAATATGCTGTTCTGGTCCATTCATTCTTCTCCTCTCCTAAATGACTACTCTGTACCTTCCCCCCTCTCTTCTTACTTTACCAACGCCTGCTACCGCATTCTTACTCTCAGCTAATGACTTTGCTTCCTACCTCACTGTGAAAACTGAGTCATTGTAAAAGAACTCAGAATATTCCCACCGCGACACCTATCCACCTACCAGAATCCATGCCCACACATCTGCCTTATCCCTGCAGTTATTATGCTTCCATCTAAATATAATTTCATCTTGCCCACTTGAGAAGATGATTCTAGCAATATATGCTCTCTTCTCCGTATCATTAATCTTTAGTTCTCTACTGATCACTCCCATCAGTATTATAAACATGCTGTTGTTATTTCTTCCAGCTTTAAAAAAACGAATCTTCCTTTTTTCCAACAAACCCTCCTAGCCACCATACCACTTCTTTTTTCCCTTTTGTAGCAAAATTCCTTTAGTAGTGTATTTTCTCATGTCATCGTAAAACCATTCCAGTATGCCTTTCTCTTCCACCGCGTCCCCAAAACTGCATTTGTCATGGTTGACAATGCTCTTCAGATTGCTAACTTCAAATGGGCATTCCTCAACTTCCATCTTGTACAGTTTCCACAGCCTGTTACATCAGGATCATTTGATACTGCTGATTACCCCTTCTCCTTAATACAGTTTCCTCCCTTGATTTCATAAACTGCACTCTCTCAAGGCTTCCTTCTTACTTTTTTTTTTTTTTCTCAATCTACTTTGTGGTTTCCTTCTCTTCATCCTCTATTCTTAATACAAGAGCACATCAAGATTCACTTCTTGGATTACTTTCTAATCTGCATTCACTTCTTTGGGCTGCCTCACAAGGTTGCATTGTTTTACATATCATCAATATGCTGATTGCACCCAAATATTTATCTCTAATCCAGACTTCTTTCCCAAACTTCTTTCCCAGACTTTATATATTCAATGGTATGCCCCAAATGGAACTCCTCTCTTCTCTTCAAAATCTGTAATGTGTGCAGCCCTTCTTATCTCATTTAATGTCAACTTCATCTTTCCATTTTCTCAGGGCAGAAACATAGGGGGTTTAACTGTCAACTTCTTTTTTTTACATCTTACATAAAATCCTATTAGCTGGGACTTCAAAATATTTCTAAAATTCCAGCACTTCCCACCACTTCTTTTGCTTCCACCATGCTGTGAAGTACCATTATCTCTTACGAGGATTACTACAAGAGTCTTCTGACTGGTTTTCCGTCTTCAAACTTTATATAACTCCATATTGATCATTCTCTACATAGAAGCTCGGATAATTCTCTTAATACATATGCCAGATCTTGTCATGTCTTTGCTCAAAGCCCTCACTCAGACTTTGAAACCAAATTCTAATTAATAGCTTACATGATTCCATATTGTAAGACCCCCTTCCCCAGTGCCTCTCTGATCTCATCTCTTATTCGTTCACTTTGCTTACGCTGTTCCAGCGGTATTGGATTTCTTACTGTCCTTCCGGTACACCATGTATCATCCCAGCTTTGGACCTTTGAACCATCTCTTTTTTTCTACCTGAAATGCTCTTCCACTAATGGACCTGTGGCTAAGTCTTTCATCAGTCTTTGCTTATATTCAGCTTTCTGATGAAGCCTGTACTGACCACACTCCTTAAAATTGCAAGCTAACTGGGATATCTGGGTGACTCAGTGGGTTAAAGCCTCTGCCTTCAGCTCAGGTCATGATCCCAGAGTCGTGGGATGGAGCCCCGCATCTGGCTCTCTGCTCAGCAGGGAGCCGGCTTCCTCCTCTCTCTGCCTGCCTCTCTGCCTACTTGTGATCTCTGTCAAATAAATAAATAAAATCTTAAAAAAAATTGCAACCTAAGTGCCCTCCCAAGATTCCACATACTACTCACCTTGCACTACGTTTCTTATTTGTCCATAGTCATCATAAGTCTTATTACTTTCTAATATATTATATAATTTACCTGTTTGTTATGCCCACTATCTATTGTCCATCTCCCCCAACTTGCATGCATTCTCAGTAAGGGCAGCTGGCTTTTTTTTTTTTTCTACCAATGTGCCACAAGTGCTGAGAACCATGCATACACATAGTTGGCATTTAGTAAGTATGTATTGACTAACAATACAACAAGCAACCTCAGAGATATCTCAGAAAAGGTTGTTCAAAGTTATTTAGAAATATCCAGGATTCCAAGGGTAAACTTGAGGCTTTGAGAACTAGAATACCTCTCTGTCCATGTCTCTCTCTGCCTTTCTCTGACTTTCTCAGGAGCCGCATGTACCTTTTCCCATGGTATCTGTGCTTCATTGTTCATTCTCTGCATATTGACTTTCCCTACTTTCTTATAGCAAGTTATGGCTTCTTTGTTCCTCTTCTCCTCTCCCTTTCTGAATCATTACCTTTTCATATTTCACTGGTAAATATATTGATTCAATCTCTCAATATGTGGATTCCATATTCTTAGCAAAGGAATATGCTTAATCCAGCCTAAAGTAGACATCCGTCATGTATAACCAGCCATGGCTGCAACTGAGGGTACCGTCCGGGTTCAGCAGAGGCTGTGGGGAGGAGTAGTTTCAACTGATGTTTGGTGTTGGTGGGCAGAGAACCCTAAACTTATGTACTATAGCTATTCTCTTTTATATGCCATATCTCTACATAAATTGTAAAGATAGATATAAGCCAGATTCAGATTATATAAACTCTCCTAGCTCCCATTACCACTTTAAAACAGTCAGAAAATTTTCTCATGGTTCTTTATTATGACAGATCTGAAAAAAACATGATGTCCATGTGGTCTATTCAGCCATCTATTTGCTTAAATTTAGGTAGGTTTGCAAATTTGAAAAAGTGTAGCAAAGCATCAATCTTCATTTGTCTTCTCCTGATCCTATTTTTTTTTTTTTTTTGGCATGTGCTTGGCTCTAAACACTGGTTTTAAATTTTACTTACTTCATTCTTGCCCCTTGTATTTGTTAAAACCATATATCCACCAGTGAGCCTTGTATTTTGGAAAAACTGAGTTGACAACAGAATAAGGAATGGGAACTAAAGTGGCATGTCAACAAATTAATAACAGAAATCTTTTTTATTTTAAGATTTTATTTATTTGAAAGAGAGAGAGAGATCACCAGTAGGCAGAGAGGCAGGCGGCGGGGGGTGGGGAGCAGACTCCCCACTGAGCAGAGAGCCCAATGCAGTGCTCAATCCCAGGACTCTGGGACCACGACCTGAGCCGAAGACAGATGCTTAACCCACCGAGCCACCCAGCACCCATAACAGAAATCTATTTTTGAGTAACACATTTTATGATATCAATAAGATACTTTATAAAAGTATCATAATTCCATAGAACATGAACCAAGAAGACCCATTCCTTTGTAGTATGAATACTAAATAAGGTTTCAAATGCTCTTGTACATATTAAAAATTGGCAAACCTTCCATGTAAATAGATATCTTCCAATCTGTGTATTTATATGTTTGTTATGATTTGAGTCTAATACTTCTTTTTAAAAGTCAGTTCTTAATCTGTTAGATTTTAAACTATATACCTACTGAAGATCTTCTTGGCTTATTTTGAATATATACAGATGATGAGACCAATGTTATCTGTTATATAGATGTTAATCACCAGAGTTTACTTATTCATTCAAAAACATTTATTTAACACTTATCATGTACCAAACAATATCTCAGATATTTTTTATACCAAAGTGAAGAAAATAGACACATTCCTGCCCTATAAGAATGTGCATCATTCTTATGTACAGAGAGACAGCCAATGGAATGAATAGAGAAACTCATCCCTGAATGATCAAGTATAAGAAAATTAAGACAAAAATATAGAGAACAACTATTTTCGGGAATCAGGGTGATGGTTCAGAATAAGGTAGAGAGGCCAAGCTTCATCTGGAGGTCACTGAAGCTGAAACCTGAATCAGGAATAAGAGACGTTCATGTGAAGATCTACATGAAGAGAGTACAAGGCAAGTGCTAAGACCTCAAGACTGGGAAGATGATTCCTGTGTTTAAAGAGCCAAGCAGGCCAATATAGTATAGCTAAAAGACTAAGGGAAAAATAATAGAAGTTGACTTCAAAGAGGTAGGCAAGACCAGACTCAGATCATGTAAGTGGGTTTCTTGTTTTATTTATAAGGTAAACTGAGAAGTACCTAGAAGCTTTTGAACAGAGTGACAAGGTCAGGTTATTCCTTTAAAGCACACTGCCTACTATATATTGTAGGGGAGTACAACTGAAACCCAGAAAACCAGTTAGGCCGTGATAGCAGTTTTGCAGGCGTGAACTGATGTAGTCATAGTCTATGAGACCAGTACTGGGAAACAGAGAGAATTCAATGAACATATTTGGAAGGTAGAGACCACAGCTAGAGTTTTATTTTGGACATATGGAAATAACAGATTTGCAGATATATATGCTGTAAGCTAGAGGAGAGATTCGTTATCTCATATATAGACTCCAAGATTATAGAGTCCCTAGCTCCTAGGATATTCTACATCTAAGACAATATAAACATATGTATGTCTTAGAACATTCCTGAATTTTTAAGGAATTTTTCAAACTCTATAGAGCAGAGTTTCTCCCAAGCACAGACATGTAGTCTATGCATCAGAATCTGCTGGTACAATTATTAATGTACCTACACAATTAGCCTACACAATTAGACTCTGTAGGTATGGCCCAGGAATGGGCATGAGTAACAGGTCCTGGAGGTGATTTGTTGGCCCACTAAAATTTGAGGATACTACTGAGGGTGAATCACTCTTTAAGTCCTAATGCTGTTATATTAAATGCCAATTAACTATGTTGGTAATATTTGTCCTTTATTTTTCCCCTCATCATAGAAACCATTTGTACTCTAAAACCAATGTTCTATAACAATACTGTGGTTTGGAGAAAACTGCCCCTTGAATTTGAAAATCAATTGAGATTTTCCTCCCGTCAGAAAATTGCCCTTTTTTCTGAAATTGCACAAGCCTTAGGATCAAAGGAAATTAATTTTAGTACTTTGGTTTCTTTTTGTTTTGCTTTATGAAATCTTTGTGGATAGTTTGTTTTAGTGTCATATGCTAACGAATATCGAAGTTCTATATAGAAAAAGTACTAATAAAACAGTTGATTTGGATTGGTAGGATCAGTACAAGGTATCATGTACACTGCCCTTACCTGCTGCCAAATCAAAGGTATGACCTTAGTTATGTTTAGACATTCAGGCATCTTGCCTTAAACAAGCTGGGTTGCAAATATTCAAAGTGCAAATGCTCAAGCTATTCTTCTGCAGGCTGGAAACAAATCGCCCAAACACCTCACCATCTAGAAAATTATGTTTGTTTGGGTGCTTATTGGTTTGAAATCACTGACCTAATTACCATTATGTTAGGAGAGGAACACAGTTCCTGAGTCTGTTAATAAGCAATGGTGGAAGAAAGGGGCTTCCACATTTCCAAAGAAATTGGTTTAAAGCAATTTAGAAAGCAAACTAGTAGCAGAGGTGACCATCAGGTCACTCTACAAGTATGGAAATGTGCTTTCTGATTTTTTATGATGGAAACTCACAGATTCAGATGACAGATTTATTCAGAATGTACTTGTTTGTCTGTCTGTTTGCCAGCACAATGTCATTCTTTCTGGCATTAGTCCTTGAGTTTGAATTATTTCAGATATAGGAGCACACTCTCCAGTTCAGCGCTGTCCTCGGGACTTATATATATTACGCATTTTGTTTGACCCCTGAAGCATTTGAGATTCTTAGCCCTTATTTGACTGCCAAATGTTTTAACCCAGATACTGGTAGGCTGAGACAACCAATAAATCAGCTTCGTTTCTTTGCTGCTCTGTTCAGACCCTACAAGAGAGGGAATATTACTCTATCACATATTAAAGATTGTGCCCATTATTTACTGAAGATAAATATTAAAAGGATTTACCCAATATTATTTATTGCTGGGTTATAAACTACCCTAAAACTTAATAGCTTAAAAGAGTAGATATTTATTTTCTCATAGTTTAGAGGTTCAGAAATCACAAGTCAGTTAGGTAGGTGATTAGCTCAGGGTTCCTCATGAGGTGTGACCAAGCTGTTGGTCAGGGTTTTGGTCCCATCTGAAGGCTCACCCAGGTAAGGACTCATTTTTTAAAACTCAGGAACTCGTCTTGTTCCTCTCAGTGTTCCAGTTAGACTGAGGGTCTCAGTTTCTCAGTCAACTGGAGGACCCCCTCAGTTCCTCACCACATGGGTCTCTCCACAGAGCAGCTTCCAACATAGTGGAACCTGAAGACCAGAAGAAGACAGACAGAGACAGATGGAGTACATTCAAAAGAAGCCCAAGTCTTTTTTTTTTCTTTTTTTAAGATTTTTATTTATTTACTTGACAGAGAGAGAGGCACAGTGAAAGAGGGAACACAAGCAGGGGGATTGGGAGAGGGAGAAGGCTTCCCACTGAGCAGGGAGCCCAATGTGGGGCATGATCCCAGGGCTCTGGGATCATGACCCGAGCCCAAGGCAGATGCTTAATACCTGAGCCACTCAGGTGCCCCAGCCCAAGTCTTTTTAAAACCTAATCTCAAAAGTAACATCTCATCACTTCTGCTATATTCTGTATCACTAAGTCCAGCCCATACTCCAGGAGATGGAAATTAAGCTTCACCATTTGTAGTTAGTAATAGCAAATAATATGTGGACATTTTTATTAAAATCACCACAGCAAGCTAGTTCTCTATTCAGCTTGAAAACAAAACAAACAAACAAACAAACCTATAGAGACATAGGATACTGTACTTAGCTTGGCTGAATTTGGGTCATGTCTTGATAATTATTTAGTTTTAAGCATTTTCCACATGTCCTGTATTTTATCTTTGGTGTCAACATTTAAAAAATTATATTTAAGGAATAATTTTATTCTGAAGCCAGGAATATAATCAATAGTTTAAAAGAGTGCATATTTGCCTCCATATTGCTCAAGGCTTAAGGCATTACTTTAGCTGTTTTTATCATAACTTTATTTTTTAAGATGAAAATGTTTTATTCCATGTTAGAAGCTCCAAATGTTAACTGCTTGGCTTGCACTAATGATGTCAATTTCAGGGTCTTGTTTATATGAATTAATTTGCATAAGCATTTAGAGACCAAACAAAGAGAATTGGCAGTTCATTGCATTCACATATATACAACTTCCACCAAACTGATAGTCCGATAGGGATGGACAATAGCTTCAATTGTATACAAATGCATTAACTTCCTTTTAAAAAAAAAATATGTATTTCACTGCACTGGAGAACCAAATGATTTGCATTTAATTTCAAGAATTTCAGGGATGCCTGAGTGGCTTATTCAGTTAAGTGTCTTCCTTCAGCTCAGGTCACGATCCCTGGGTCCTGAGATCAAGTCCTGCATTGGGCTTCTTGCTCAGCAGGGAGTCTGCTTTTCCCTCTCCCTCTGCAGCTCCCCCTGCTCATGCTCTCTCTCTCTGTCTCTGAAAAATCAATAAATACAATCTTAAAAATATAATTTCATACACACACATTTAGTCTAAGGAATAAAAATTATTTTTCAAAGTCCCTTTTTATTTCTACTATAAAAAAACAAAATTACTAGTTTTTGGTAGTCCTTAGTAATTTAAATTATGAATTATTTGGAGTTTTCCTTAAATTTAACCAAATTTCAGATAAGATATCCTCTAAATAGTGACTTGAATTGTGATCTACAAGGGCGCTGGGGGGTTGCTGAGACCTTTTCAGAGTGCCCTCAAGGTTAAAGCTCCTTTCATAAAAATACTAAGCCTTTATTTGCTTTTTTCACTTTCATTATTTCAAAATGTACAGTCATGTTTTCCAAAGGCTCCATGAAACAAATTATCACAACCACTGAATGCAGAAACAAATATGAGAATCCAGCTGTCTTTTGTTAAGCCAGCCATTAAAGAAATTTACAAATATACAAAACAATACCAGTCTTTGTGTGTGGGTGTTTTGTAAAATATAACGACTATTCATAAAAATGTCATTTATGTTAGCCTGTAAATAGGATCATTATTATTTTAAATGAATGAATAAATATTTTTAAATATCTGTTTTAATTTCTAACATAGTATACATCAGTAGGTATAATCCACCTAAACAAAAGCTTTTGGGAGCTCCCAATAATTTTTTTAATATAAAGAGCTTCTAAGTCCAAAAATTTGACGATTGTTATTTAGAAAAATTTTATTTTTTAAGTATAGAAACTGAGTTCTATGATTTGCCCCAAATCCTACAGCCTGTATGTAGCCTCACTGGGATAGGAATCTAGGTAAGTCTCCTGATTTGGGTTATGCCATATGGCTGAGCCCATAGTACTTATGAATCCAGTTAGAGATTCTCTGAAGGTGAAGAAAGATGTTTGTTTTTGTTTTCTACAGAACCTAGTGTCCTCTATTAGCTTTAACTAATTTACAATCTACCCCCAAAGCTAGTGGATTCAAACAACTATTTATTATTGCTTACGAAGCTGCAGGTGAGCTGAGAGGCTCTGAGCCAGGCTCACACATGCATGTGTGGTTCTCACGCAGATGGGCTTGGAGCTGGCTGACAGCTGTGATGGGGGTGAGTGGCCACATGTCCCTCCTCCTCCGCAGGCTGTGCAAGGCCTTGCACAGAGTGGCAGTGGGATTCCAAAAGGGAGGGAGGGGGAGCTACCAAACCTTCACTAGCCCCAGCTTAGAACTGGTTCCATGTTTACTTCTTTGATTAAAACAAGTGTCAAGGGCAGCTGAGATTCAGGGTATAGAGAAATACTCTTATCTTTTCTTGGGAGTAGCCGCAGAGTCACATTGCAAAAAGGTATTGATACAGTGAGGGAGATGATTACAGACATATTTTTGTGATATTAAGGAATGATTTGAAAATAGGGCTTTGAATAGCAGTAAGTAGTTATGGAGGGATTGGACCCTGATGTTGAAGGGGATTTAGTTTAACTCCCATTTCTGACATTTGAGAAAGTCACGTAACCTCTTTAAATTGTAGTTCCTTCATCTGTAAACTGGGGATAACAGTTTTCACCTCAAAAGGATTAAATGAGATCATGCTTGTGAAGTACATTTTAGCAACTTTAAAACTCCCTTGCATTAAATCACCTCTTGAATTCGTTCTGACTCCCCTAAACAAAATAGCAATGCCATATTTAACTATGCATATATGTTTTCAAGAGCAGCTGGCATGCATGAGCCCCCAAGGCCTCCTGCTGTTCACATAAGCCCTTCACCAAACATAATTCGGGCCCATCTTGGCAAATGTACTAATAATCTGCTATATACCGCCTTTCCACTCCAAGTCATGGGTACCAATTTGAAAAATGTATGCTCACTGTTTAAATTGAGTATACTAATTGAGTATAGTGTATGGATTCCTTACCAGATAATTTAAATTTATTTAGTGCTACTTCAGGTTATTATGCAAGCACAGAAGAAGGGGGCTCACATCTGGAGTTTAAAAATAGAATGAAGAGGCACCTGGGTGGCCCAGTCCATTAAGTGTCTGCCTTCTGCTTGAGTCATGATCTGTGGAGCCCCACCTCACTGGGATCCCTGCTCAGCTACTCAGTGGGAAGCTTGCTTCTCTCTCTCCAGTTCCCCCTACCCCCCGGCCCCTCCCCCGCCTCATGCTCTTTCTCTCTCTCTCAAATTAGTAGATAAAATCTTAAAAAAGTAAAAGCAGTATGAATTTTTTTTTTTTTTCTTATTTGTCAAGACACATGTTAACAGTCTGTTTCAAAGACCAGCCAGTCATTCAGACTTAAAATTCCTCTGCAAGAACATCTGATCTGATATCCTTCGGTGTGTGATTCCCCAGCTGAGGCCTGTCACAGCGAAGGTGTGTGAGAGAATGGGGTAAGACGGAGAGGCTCCGACCACTTTCAGCAACAGCAGGCTAGGCCTTCACATTCTCTGTCACCCCTTATGAGAAAGCAGATGGGTTGGTGTAACACTTGATAGCTTTTTATTACACAGCTGTGTGTATCTCCTAGGCCATGCAATTGGCCTTGTTAATTTAAATATCTTCCATTTTCACTCTTGAGCTAACAAACTCTTCCATTTGACTAAATCCCCTTTTCACCAGGGAGCACTATTTTATTTGCACTGTAGGTATTGACTGCCTCTGGAGACTACCATGGCAGTTTGATTTTCAAAATCTGTCAGCCCAGAGAAAGTCATTACCAGAGGCCCATGGCCATTCCAAGGAACTCTTGTTCACCTCAGAATGATAATATATATTAAAAGTCAGCAACACCAGGAAGCTTCTTTTGACACCATGGCCTTTTCTTCAACTTAGCAGCTGCCTCTTATGGACTAGTACCAATGGCACTGCCTTTCTTTTAGTGACTCTAAGGCTGGTGCCTAGGAATTCCACAAATCTCTAATGATGCTCACGTTTGCAGTCCGACTACCTTGCAGTTCAGCAAGTAGCATCTGCTCATCCCAACATTCTCAGAAGTGGGATCTGGTGAACCACAGCCAGAGGGTTAGTATGTGGACAATTCAATGCAGCAATCTTGTGTGAGTGCCTCCCTCAGTTTAAGACCCTTATTAAGAGGACACAGGCTACAGAGAACTTGGTTCCTCACCCTCCAGGGTAGTCTGGTGGCTGGGACCAACACATCTACAAACCTTCTCAGGCAAACTGGCTGTGACAACTCTATGAGTAGAAATTCAAGCAGCGCGCTGTGAAAACTTGAGGAAGGAAAGACAAGATGATCTTGGGAGAGGTGGAAGTTGATATGGACCCTGAAATTGTACAGAAATTTGATATGAGTGGGGAAAATATTTCAGTTCACTGAAATCACTTGGACCAAGGCTTGGAGACCAAAGGACTACAAAAGAGTATGGGTGGAGCTTTGAAAGAGCAAGAAGTATAACAGAAGATGAGGCTTTGAGGTGGCTAGAAGCCCTGTGATAGAGTCTTGAATGCCTGAATGAAGAATTAGCTTTTAAATCTGGACTTGTTGAGAAGGCCATAAAGACATTTTCCCACATTTTTGTTTTCTGTCTTGTTATGTGTTTTTAAGGCATGGAAATGACACATTAACCTGTTTGTGAGTGAGGTATAAGAGCAGCGTATGTAGCACAGACTAGAAGAAGGGGGAATCCTGAAGGCTGTTAACGAGTCTATTGATGGATATGAACAGAAGTCAGATCTGATGCCAGAGTGGACTATTCTTCACCCTAAATATTCAAATAAAACTGATGTGACTAATAGACTCTTAATCTCACAAAACAAACTGAGGGTTGCCGGGGGAGGAGGGTAGGAAGAGGGTGGTGGGGTTATAGACCTTGGGGAAGGTATGTGCTATGGTGAGTGCTATGAAATGTGTAAACCTGGCGATTCAGACCTGTGCCCCTGGGGCTAATAATACATTATATGTTAATAAAAAATTAAAAAATTTAAAAAATAAAAAATAAAAGGTTTAGGAGTTAAAAAAAAAAAAAACTGATGTGAATACAGATGTGCAGAAACCATTTAGACCTGGCTCCATCTCTCAGTTGTGGGCTACTGGTGATTGTACACTGTAGATTATTGAAGAAAATTAGACTGCTAGAGAGAGACAACATCAGAAACATCTGCTCTTCTCTCTTACAAGAGAGACAGAGCTGGGAAAAAATATTTTTATCTCCCAGGCGGAGGCGGAGGCGGCGGCGGTTGGTCAGGAGCGTGCCGGCTTCGCACAGATTGAACCGAGATGTCACCCCGCAGGGAGAAGTGACCATCCCGCGCCTGGGCGCAAAAGCAGTTTCATTTCAATATAGATGATCATGCAACCTGCAACTCAAGTATGGTTTGGAGAAGACCTGCCTCTAAGTCCACGGAGTCCTCTGACCCCCAGACATGGGCCAGGTTTGGCTGATGTTTGTCAGTATGATGAGTGGATAGCTGTGAGGCATGAAGCCACCCTGTTGCCCATGCAAGAAGATCTGTCGATCTGGCTATCTGGTTTATTAGGTATTGAAGTTAAGGCAGAAAGATTATTGGAAGAACTTGATAATGGAGTACTACTATGCCAACTGATTGATGTTCTTCAAAGCATGGTGAAAACTTTTGAGTCTGGAGAACCCAGGAATTTTCCAATGGGAAAAGTGCCTTGTAAGAAAGATGCTGCCTCAGGTTCATTCTTTGCTAGAGATAATACTGCGAACTTCCTTTACTGGTGCAGGCACATTGGGGTTGATGAGACTTACCTCTTTGAATCCGAAGGTCTAGTTTTGCACAAAGATCCAAGACAGGTGTATCTTTGTCTTCTTGAAATTGGTCGAATTGTGTCGAGATATGGGGTTGAGCCACCAGTATTAGTAAAACTTGAGAAAGAAATCGAACTAGAAGAAACCTTACTTAATACTTCTGGGCCCGAAGATTCCATTAGCATTCCGAAATCGTGCTGTCAGCATGAGGAGCTACATGAGGCTGTTAAACATATTGCTGAAGACCCCCCCTGCAGTTGTTCCCATCGATTCTCTATTGAGTACTTATCTGAAGGACGGTACCGACTTGGGGATAAAATACTCTTTATAAGAATGCTTCATGGAAAACATGTCATGGTCCGTGTTGGTGGAGGCTGGGATACTCTTCAAGGATTTTTGCTTAAATATGATCCCTGTCGAATATTACAATTTGCTACACTAGAACAAAAAATTCTAGCCTTTCAAAAAGGAGTTTCCAATGAAAATGTACCTGATTCGTCTGCCAGGACACCTCAGCCTCCTGAAATGAATCCTTTGTCAGCTGTTAACATGTTTCAGAAACAAAAATCAAAACCTGGCATGCCAGTTGGTATTCCAAGAAGCAAAGAAAAGCAGGTACGTCCACTGGATGGGTTGCTGCCAGCATCTTCCCTGAAAGGAGGGAATCTGGGCTCTGTGTCAGTCCGTTCCAAATTGCCAGATTCTCCAGCATCATCTTCTCATCTTAAGCTCAAATCTTCAAAAGGCATCACAAAGAAACCACAGGCCCCTTCAATCAAAGCAGTAGGTAAAAGCACTTCTTCACCAGCTTCATCCAGAACCACACCTTGTGAATCTCAGTCATTGAGAAAACTTATCTCATCACACGATACTTCTCAGGCCAATCTTGTTATGGCCCAGAAGCCCAGAGATGTGCCTGAGTCTGCACTTGTGCCAAATAAGTCTTCTGGAAAAACTGAACCAAAGCATTTGAAACACACTCTGAAATCTTCCAGGGATAATGCAGAGTCTCCTTCAGCGGCACATTCAGATTCATCGTCAAAGCATCCAAAGCCACCTATGGCAAATATACATGTAAGGCCTAAACCTTCCCCCTCTCTCCATTCCCCTGCAAAAATAACAAAATCCAGTTCCAAAACTATACCCACAAGTCTAGGAACACCGTCTCAGCCCTCTGATAGAGCCCCACAAGCTGGGGCAATGCCAGCACACAAGCTTAAGTCAGCCTTAAATTTAAACCAGCCACTGTCTGTATCCTCAGTTGTACCTACAAAAACTGCACAGGAATCAAAAGATAAGAATATGGTTTCAGTTGCCAAAAAGCAGCCTCAGAATAAAAATCCATCCCAGAAGATAGGACCCAGCTCCTTGAAGTCCCCTGGCCGTACCCCACTGTCTCTCATGAGTCTTCCCCAGTCCTCTGTCAAGACACAACCTGTATCAAAGTCAGCACAGATGGCCACTAAGAGCCAGTATTCAGCAAAAGGGCCTCCAAAAAGTGGCAAAGCCCCAGCTGCAACCAGGAAACCACCCTCATCTGGTAAGGAAGCAGTTAGTGGAGATAAAAAACCTACCACAAAGAAAAAGGAAGACGATGACCATTATTTTGTTATGACTGGAAGTAAGAAACCTAGAAAATAAGTACAAATGCATCCTTTAAGAAAACAGGAAAAGAAGAGAGTGAAATATGTTAGCATCACATCTTAAAAGTTTTCTCCTGTGGGTGTTTGTCCAAATAGGTTCAGATATTAGGCACAGGAAGGTGAGGGTTGGAGGTTGGGGATGGGTAGAGTGTGCATCAGAATTCACATTTCTGAATTCGCCAGAGGTACCCTTTTGAGGCAGACAGTTGTAAAATCATCAAAATGTTCTTATTAATAATAGATATTGATATGATTTTTAATACATAGCATCTTTGTTAATGTCTGCCCTTTAAGGGAAATGTAGAGCTAAATAACACTACTAGAGTTATAACTATAGTTGTTGAATTTTTGAATATGTATTAAATATGGAGGTTTTATACTGGCTAATAGCAACAGTGGTGCTCTTAATCTTAATATTAGTTATTGCATTTTGATAAAATAGCAACGGTTTGGCACTTGTCTTACAAAAGGCACCTAATTTAATTTTTTGATCAGGATTACCTGATTGAACAATACTAAGTACCAATGGCTGCTGCTGATTAGCTTGACATTACTCTAGGGTTGGTAGAATTCTATTACTTAACATTTTAAGCTTTCCAAATCAGAAGGAATGGTTTTTAACTGGCTTATATTAAAGTTGTTAATATTTTATTATATTTTTGGTAAAAAAAAAAAACCATTAGATATTGACATATAAACTGAAATTGGTAAAAAAACAAAAAGAAACCCAAGACTTTTATATGTTATTTATAAGAATCTACACCTTATATTTTAGATGAATGCTGTGCAATGTGAAAGGGGAAACTGAGTTAGTAACTTTTCGCATATTAAAAATATTTTTACTATAGTTTCCTCTGAGTACAGATATGAATTTTTACATTAAAATAATGTTTTATATATCAGAATTATGTGTTAACAATCCTAAAATTAAGGTGTTACTAAAGCATCTTATGGTGATGCTATATAAAAATTCTATCATGTGATTATTATTTTTCTTTAGAGAGCACAATGCCAGTTTTAATTAGACCCTTCCAATTATATTAATTTTCTTTCATAAAATCATGCTGCTTTCAGTTTTTCAATGGCAAGTGGACAGTATAAATGCAGTGTTTTCTGCTCTGTAGGTAGACTCTCCAAGGAACATATCCACATCATGTAATGACTGCATAGGTTCCACTGCTCTAAGATATTTGTAAATAATTTGTTTTTTAAGGGATTATGGCTATTTAAAAAAATCATTAATGTACTTTCAGAAGTTTTGGGGTGTGTTTAATGACTTTATAGTATTATCAGTTATCATAGGTTATTATATTCAATATTGAGGTTTGTGTTTCCCTATTAAGCTAAAATGTGTTTTCTAAAGAAAAACAATGGTTTACACAAATGTGCAATTATAAGATAATCATCTTAAGCTCACTAACATTCTGTAGATTATAAAGCAAGAAAACTTTGTATAAAACGAAGTGATCTTTTGTCTGAGGAATACAGTTAAAATCAGAGATATAGGCAAGCTAGTTTTTGGAATAATTGATACTTCTCTTCTTAAAAGAGACAGTCACCAAATACTTGGTTGAGTTCTGTTGCTCTGGGCATTGAGAGAATATTTACATTTTTGGAAAGTGAAATCAGTGTTCAAGAAGTGCTAGAAGCTTTACATTTTTAGTAATCAGAAATGTTTAATGCATCTTTCAAAGAGAAAAAATTTAATGTTCAAGAAGTTTATTCCCTCATAAGATCAAATAATATTTTGGTATTGGTAACTTCTAGAACTTAAAAAATAATGCTATTCCAACCAACCTATGAAATAAAGTAGATTTTACAGTATTAAACAGTAACTTTTGTATTGAGAATAATCAGGAATAAAAGTATCCCATAGGCATCTGGCATAAATTCCAAGAATTTTTTTTTAGAAAATTGGAAGTTAATTTATAAATGACCCTATTTTTCATCAGTAGGGAATTTCTCCAATTATATTGATGTTGCATGATCCCTTTCAAGATACCTTTGAAGCTTATCCTTCCAAGATAAAGATTTTTAAAAATAAACAACAGTTGAAAAATACTTTCTTCAAATATATTTTGAAGTGCTCTTAAAGACCTTCAAATATATTGTTTTTGATCATTTTCACAATTATTAAAATACAGTGTTGAAGTTGGAAAGAAGTTTTCACTTCTTCTAACTAAGAGTGCAAGATTTTATAAGATTTTTCATGCTTCATATTTAACAAAATGAATTAAGCTTAAATTACTAAAGCAGCTGGTGGAAGAAATAACATGTATTTTCAAAAAACAATGGAACGAGTTTTTATTTTGCTTTGCCAAAATTTGTGAACATGACTGGTATATCAATTTGATCTTAGGAGGAAAATGAAATGCTGATTATTTTTAGATTGTTTGGGTTTACAGTGGGCATTTATGTCTTACGTCTTCAAAATATCTTGATGCATTATGTGACCTCTAACTTTCCATGTCACACAGAGTTTACAATTCCTAGTGGACAAGGGAAATTTTTTGAGAAACAGTTACTGTTCCTTCTGCGATCTTTTAATCCTTATCTGATTTAAAAATCTCTTACTTCCTTTAAGGCCTTCAATAACAGGTTGTTTTGATACATTTGTACATCCAGGTTCACATACTGACTCTATTGATATTCAAATGTGTATATATTCTTTTCTTGTGCAGCAGTGTTTGTATCAGATTTTAACTTTTGTTTTCTCAAGTATTAAAACTTAAACATAAAAAAATATATATATATTTTTATCTTGGAGCTAATAAAACCTTGGTTCAGAAGAAACATTGTTTGTCTCTTGGTCACACTAGATACCAGACATCCCTTGCCAGACTCCCATGGCAAGGTAAATGCTGTCCTCTCGGCAGCATTCTCCTAATCACTTGCTCTGCTGAGGTGATCCATGTGGCAAACGCCATCTGCCTTGCCTGGAAGTTTATTAGAACCACAGAATCCCAGGTTCCACCTACTTAAGCCTAGTTCACATTGCATTTTATTTTTCTTTTTTCTGTTTTCTCCAACTTTTGTGTTATTATTATCATGAACATATAATGCAGTATTTGTTTCAGGGGTACAAGTCTGTGATGCATCAGTCTTACACAATACATAGCGCTCACTACAGCACAGACACTCCCCGGTGTCCACCCCCAGCCGCCCAAATCCTCAAATCCACATTCACTCCAGCCACCTTCAGTTTGTCTCCTGAGATTAAGAGTCTCTAACGTTTTGACTCCCTCTCTGGTTTTGTCTTGTTTCGTTTTTTTCCTCTCTTCCCCTATGATCCTCTGCCTTGTTTCTGTTTCTCAAATTCCATGTATCAGTGAGATCATATGGTAATTGTCTTTTCTCTGAGTGACTGACTTTGGTTAGCACAATACCCTATAGTTCCATCCACATCATTGCAAATGGCAGATTTCATTTTTTGATGAATAATATTCCTTTTTTGGAATGAATAATAATTCACTTTCTGATGCATAATATTCCCATACATACATATATATATATATATATATATATATATCCATTCATGTGTGGATGGACAGTGTTGGTCGTATAGTGATGAGCAAAGCTGCCTTCCATGTATTTATGGACATCTGTCAATGGGGTCTTTCCATAGTTGGGCTATAGTGGACATTGCTGCTATAAACATTGGGGTGCAGTTGCCCCTTTGGATTACTACATTTGTATTGCATTTTAATAAGATTTCCATAATTTCTGTGCATGTTACATCTGAGAAGTACTGGTCTGTCTTCTTAGCCAATAGTTCTTTGCCTCTTCTATGTTATTTCAGGACTTAGGGTTCATGCATATGGGAGAAACAGGGTTGAATAAAGGGGAATAATCCTGGTAACCAAAATCCAGTCTAGTTTATATGGTTCTAGACAGAACCATGTAGAGAGTTTAAGGCAGTATCTGTCACATAAGGGCTCTGAAATGGTAGTTGCTATTATTGTTGTAGCTATTTTTATTATTATAATATAATTATAATTATTATTTATTATTAATGGTTTCTCTTACCTGGAGCATCAGCTTAATTGCTCGAGCTCTACAAACATAAGGAAGCTTAAGAAACACGTCATGGAGTTACACTTAACAGGAACAGCAACCAGAGCTCTCTGCTTTCATACAAAGACCACAATTACTGAGTTTTGCAATGAAATCCAAAAAGAGAAATTATCTTTAGAACACAGAATCTAACATTTTACTTGATTATGATCAATTTCAATCCTCTTACAAGAGATTTGAATTTGAAAATGCTAATAGCATAAAAAAAAAAAATAGGTTATCTTTGATGTAGGAGTTGAATGCCAGACCATGACTTAATGGTGTTTCTTACCAAGATGCCACTTGGTAATCAAGTCCGACCTACCCTAGGCCAATTATTTTGAGCTTCAAGGCTGAGAAATGATTTGATAGCAGGACATTTGTGTCTAGCAGTCCATCTAAAGAGGAGAATAAAGAATAAGATGCAATTAAGGAGTCAGAGCAATCACTCAGAGTGTCTTTGGAATCCTTTCTTTGCTGAATTTAAAGTTATAGCTGACAAGTGAGTTTCTCTCTCTCCCTTTTGAAAAATCCTCACAACTAATTGGCATCGATTGTACTCAGTCTTGCTCCTTTGCACAACATACAGGACTCTGTATAGAGGGACATCCATTCTGACTGTGGACTGATAGACTTCTAATTGTGGTCATTGCATTAGTCACGAGACAAAGCTTGCTTTTTTGTTGCACATTTGGTCATGCTACTTCCCTGAAGTGTTTGTTTGCCTTAAAAGTCAGTTTGATCTCTGTTGTTATTGCAAATGTTTTTCTTCTCTTCTGGAAATTTTTGGAGGGAAAAAAATTTTATTTTAATCCACTAAAGAATAAGATATGGTTCCAAGGGACTATGTTCTCAGGTACTTACTTAGGAACATAACTAGAGCACCCTAAAACGTGTGAATAGCTCTAGCATTTTAGAGAGTCATTACACTGTGGGAATATTCTTTATATTCTGAAAAAACAATGTGTCTGGCCGAATTGCCAAGGGTAAGTAATATTAAGCAAATTCTTTATTGAGGGATATTCTGACGTGTACTGTGCTAAAGGTTTGTGACTATAAGAGGCTGCCCAAAATTTGTAGGTACTCCCAAATACATTTACTGAAGAACCCTGTTCCATGAGGTACATCACAGGATTAGTGTTCCCCAGAATGTAAATTAAGTTTTAATTATAGTTACTTATATACTGTTAACAATTACTACATAAAATTTTAAATACTATTAGGAGAGTGACATGCTAAAATTTTTACAATGAGGTGTCCAATTCAAAAAAGCTTTTAAAGTGTTGTGATAGTGGGGCACCTGAGTGGCTCAGTGTGTTGAGTGTCTGTCTTTGGCTCAGATCATGATCCCAGGGTCATGGGACCAAGCCCCATGTCAGGCTCCCTGCTTGGCAAGGAGTTGGCTTTTCCCTCTCCCTCTGTCACCTCCCCATTCTTTTCTCTCTCTCTCTCTCTCTCTCTCTCTCATTCACTCTTGCTTTCTGTATTTCAAATAGATGAATACAATCTTAAAAAAAAAAAAAAGCACTCTGATAGTTACATAAGAGGGCAGAAAATTTGAAATAAGACAACACTTAAAAAAATCGAAACCATCCAAGGACTAGAGTGGATTGTCCCAATAATACTAGCCCATAATTCTCAAACATCACCAATTGGTTATGATGATTGAGAATTAACAGTTTAACACAACTACAGGGACACCTGGGAGACTCAGTCGTTTAAATCTCCTACTTTTGATTTTGGCTCAGGTCATGATCTCAGAGTCATGATCTCAAGGTCATGAGATCTAGACCCACCTCCTTCTCAGCTCACAACTAAGGCTGCTTGAGATTCCCTCTCCCTCTGTCCCTCCCTGTGCCCCCTGCCCACCTCATGGGTGGATGCTCTCTGTCTCTCAAGTAAATAAATAAATGAAATCTATAAAGCAACTATTATTTACTATCGCTACTTGGCTACAATGGGAGATAGAAAATAGATAATTACCCTAGAATGTATAACAGTCCAATTGGGGAGCAAAGTTTAAATAAATAACAAGAGAACATTAAGTCACTTTAATTTCTTACTAGGAAAAAAAATAATGGCATTGATAATTAATTTCTTCTAAATGTTCTCACCAGCCCCCATTTAATATCTTGGTATAGGTTCATATTCCCTACACAGTAAAATTCTTCTAACATGAAATATTAATTTAGTAGATAACAAAATAGACAAGTAGACTGACACTAAAGAGTTGAAAAACAACTTTTTAAAATGCCATGTTATGTAATAAGATCATGTCACAATTTTAAGAACATGTTCAGTTATTATGTGAATGTTTTTAACATGGCCTATCTGCTTCTTAGATCTCATATAGTATATATTTTTATCAATATTTAAAAGAAAACATATCTGTCATTCATATATAGATTTTTAAATTTACATGTTTATCTAAACTGATCAAAAACTTTAACATTGTATATAGTTTTAATTCCTTCAGGTAAATTCCAGTGAATTTATATTTTGGTTTATTCATAGGCCATTTGAAGTTATGTGGGTTATGTTTTTAATGATAACAATACAATTTAATGACTCAGTTTCTGGAATCCCATGAATAAAATATAAAAGATGAATTTAATTTGCAAGACATTAATGAGAAGCTTCAGTGCATCTCCTCCTTCTGATATCTTTTAAAAGATATCTAATTATTTTTTCACTCATTAATATTATGAAAGCTGTAAAAGTCAGGTATATTTGCATATGTCTTATTTTTTAATCATTTTGAGAGGCTGTTAAATATTTCTTCCAAGAAGATGAAGATGAAGAAGAAAAAGAGGAGGAGGAGGAGGAGAAGGAGGAGGAGGAGGAGAAAAATTAGATCTGCTTTCAGATTATCCTACACAATATACTGAGCTGGCTTGTGAACTTGACCACCCTGGCACTGTCATGGATTGTTGGTCTTTCATCTTCAGAAATCGGTGATGCAAGAGCATACATTTGCTGTCCATTGACAACATTCTACACTTGGTTAACCCAAAATGAAGTCAAGAAGATTGGGATTTTTAAGATCAGCAGTAACCAAGAAGTATTACAATGTGCTGTTCCATTATGTCAATTCCAAAATCTTAGATATCAGAATAAACTTCAGATGTTTCATTTTCAACTTCTAAACACCTTGGAGGGTTCTGTATCATTGAACACCCAATTTTCTCATTGTGTAAATGCATTGATGTGTTCATGAAATAGAAGCAAAGTGACATGCAACTGAATATAAGTTTTTAATTCATTTTAAATAATTCTTATTTGAAAAAGTACAAGCTAACTTTTTGAGCGTTATCTACCAGGTACTATTGTAAGCATTTTATAAGTGACAATGCATTTTTCTTGCAAAACAACTCTGTGAAGTAACTTTTATTATTGTTGTTGTTACAGTTTACAGAATTAAAATGGAGGACAGAGGGATGTTAAGCAACTTGCTGAATTATTACATAAAGATAAATACATAATGAAGAATCTTTGGATTTTTCTTTTTTTTTTGAGATTTTATTTATTTAGTGCTTGCTTTGGCAGCACATACACTAATATTTTATTTATTTATTTGTCAGAGATAGAGAGAGTGAGCACAAGCAGGGGGGGCAGCAGGTAGAGGGAGAAGCATTCTTCCCAGGGAGGAAAGAGGCTGATGTGGGACTTGATGCCAGGACCCTGGGGTTATGACCAGAGCCAAAGGCAGACACTCAACCGACTGAGCCACCCAGGCAACCCCCTTTGGATTTTTCTTAAGGGCTATGTTATCATTGGGTAACTTTTTTTTTTTTTTTATTCACTCAGAAGATATTTATTTAATACAGCTCTTTGTAGGTAACATATTAGAAGCAGGAGACAGAAGTATAAACATGATCAATACCTCCACAATGCCAAGCATTCAGATAAGCAACCATCACCCAAATCCACACAGGTAGTAGATAATTAATGTATTAATTCAACAATATATCCAAAATGCCTCTCCTCTCCAAGTATTATTGAGAAAGCACTTTGTCAAACAGCTGGCATTTTGACAAAAGCTATATTCAGTAATAACATTTTTACCTATTAAGCAATTATTAAGCAACTCCTATACAACTGTATTGAAACGCCACAGATGTTCCCAGGTTTCTGCCTACAGAGGGCTTCTGTGATAAGGTTTGTAGCAATGAACAAGTGAGGTAAAAGCGAGCTAAGGAAGCTGGAGGACCAGAAACATTCTTCGCTAATTTAGACTTAGTTCTTTATTGAAAATGTAAGAGTTGACTAACTCTCATTCTCCTTTGAAGACGGCCGCATTCGACACTTTTTTTTCCCTTAGAAAACTATGGACTTCTTGTTTCATAAATACCTTCTTTCACGTTTATATACCACAAATCCAATTTTACAATGCATTTCTAACTAGCTAGCTTGATTCTAAGAATTAATTGCCCTTCTTTTATTATTTTAAACTATCTTATCAAAGGTGGGATTGTCAGGGGCACCTGGGTGGCTCAGTCGATTGAACATCTGCCTTAAGCTCAGGTCATGATGCCAGGGTCCTGGGATTGAACCCCACATCCTGTTCCCTGCTCAGCATGGAGTCAGCTCCTCCCTCACCCTCTGCTCCTCCCCCTGGCTTGTGCTCTCTCTGTGTCTCTCTCAAATAAATAAATAAAATCTTTGTTTTTTAAAGGTGGGATTGTCATTGACTAAACTATTTCATAACTGAGAGATGTGTGCCAAAAAACATTGAGAAATGGGATTATATTTGAGATGAAGTCCTGGATGGTGAAGATTCCCATGGCCACTTTAAGAAAGTTGCAATCACAGAGAACAACAGTTATCCTTTGGGACAGATACTTTAGTTCTTAAGATTGGAGAGAGACTATTAATGGGGTAGATTAAGGGAGAATGAAAAGAATCTTTGTACTGTGCCATTCACTTTATACCTGGACTTCCCTTTAAAATTATGAATAATTTACTTTTAAATCAAAGTTTCATAGAAGAAAGACATTCTCTAACAAAGTGAATGGCTCCAAATGAGATTATGCTAATAAAAATGTTGGTGGTGTATGATCTATTAAATTTTCGAAATTTTGATTATAGTATCTGTCCTGCCTACCTCCTAGACTTTCAACTCTCTGCATGCAAAATTTCTTTGGAGGAGTAAATATGATATACAATATAATTTATGCTTCACAGGAGGGATCTTGAGGGAGTGGGTATATTGTTTATAAATATTAATGTTTACTGGATTTCATTGCATGCTTCCCTGTATTGCTATTTGTAATCTAATATGTGCCTATTCATTGCAGTTATATATATGCTTAGTCATTAAGATATGTGTGCTTATTCTACTCTGCCTCATGAATTGAAAGTATCATTAAAACAGAGAGCATGTTTTTATTATGCAGAGCTCTAGCCCCAGTAACTTTGTACTGATGGACGTAGTAGGTGCTCAATAAATAACTGTTGAATGAGTAGAAACATGCCTCCTAAATGCAATGTGCAATAGTGCAATAGTGCACACAATACATCTGTATTTACACCTTAAAACTAGTAGAATTACTGAGGTTATTGGGAGGGGGTATTTTTTGGAATTTAGATCTGCAGAATCAAATTTGGACATCATGTCTATGAATATTTAAAAAAAAGATGACTCACTTCTTTGTAATCACTACTCTTCTGATTTGAAACCAGATATATTGTAATTCAAAAATTTTATATGGGGAGTTTGAAGCATTCGGTACTGCACTGATAACTTAAATGATATTTTTCTCTGCTTTTGTCTTCACTTAAAGTACCATCCAGGGTCATGTAACAATGTGATAATGTTTGAAAAAATGAGATTCATAATCAGATGAACCAAGGTGCAGTTCGGAACTATATACTATTTCCTACTTGCAAGCTGTTAATTTTACTAAACCTTTACAGCCACCAGTGAGCTTAGTTATATTCCTCTCAGGAGACTGTTGGGAAAACTAAATGTAATATAGTTCAGGTGCTTAGCGAGATACCCAATAGAGTAGCCTTTAGCTGTGGCTGTTACCATTAACATAGTTCATCTTTTAAACAAGTATTTTTTTCTGTTTTGTTTTGTTTGTTTTGTGTATCTGTATACGTGTGTATATGTGTGTGATTTCTTTTACAGATGGATATACCACAGACGACATTGAGTTTTACTGGCGTGGGGATGATAACGCAGTAACAGGAGTAACAAAGATTGAACTTCCACAGTTCTCTATTGTGGATTACAAACTTATCACCAAGAAGGTCGTTTTTTCCACAGGTTTGTATCAGGGAAGCGGGTTAAGGGAAAAGGGGCTTCCACATAATTTGCAAAAGAGTCTATTTTTATCACAACTGGGCCCCAGGGAAAGATGATGACTAGAAGATTTAGATCTGCTGCAAACTTTCAGAACCCCATCAAGCTTATTACTCATTTGGGAACCACGCACTTTTTCCCCAGGAGCCACTCCCAACAAAGCTGAGGGGGTTAGTTCTACTCTGCTCATCTACCAAGAATGGACTAATGGTTAGAGACAGAACACAAGGAGAAATAAAGACCCAGGTCAGAGTTGTTTCCCCAACTTTATGCATTCTACAGTACTCCTTATAATCCTTTGAAAAATACTGGGAAGAGTCAAGTCAGGAAGAGAATTCCACATTTTCCTCAAAGATAAGAATTTCTTTATGTAACCTTACCTCTTGTTTTGGAGCTAAAAGCCCTTCCAGATGTTGAGATTATCCTGATGCTTTTCCAATGTTCCTCTTCCAGCATCGAGGCTTTAGGTTGTCAAATTTGGTTCCATCAGCACAAAATTTTAACAACAAAAAAAAGCTCAGGAAAGTAATACTTTGCTACATACTCATTAACGGGGAAAAAAACAATAAACACACACGAATATTTCTTTTTATGATTTCCCCAGGCACAGAAATAACTAGTACTGTAACTATACATTTTAATCCTAAGGACTCAGGCACTTTCTTTCCTGCAAGCTACTTCAAGTAAAAGTTGTATGACTTCGTAAGAACACGAAGCTTCTAGCTTTAAAAAATAAACAACAGAAACTTTTCCTAAATGTGAGGTCCTCTGGATCCCTAATACTGTAGAAATGAATTCATACTTGAAATATTCTTACTTCAGTATTATGACACTTAATAGAGCCCAAGATGGCTAGATAGGCTTTATTTCACTATTAGTAAGAATATCACTCCCCCCACACACTATTAATCAATGTGACTTTTTATATTCTAAGACTATGTTCAGTTACATATCTTTTTTATTTTTTAAAATATTTTATTTATCTATTTGTCACAGAGAGATCACAAGTAGGCAGAGAGGCAGGCAGAGAGAGAGGAGGAAGCAGGCTCCCTGCCGAGCAGAGAGCCCTATGCGGGGCTGGATCCCAGGACCCTGAGACCACTACACAAGCCGAAGGCAACCCACTGAACCACCCAGGCGCCCCTACATATCTTTTTTAAAGAGAAATTCCCCAGATCATCACAATAGAAGGACCTAGCTACAGGAATCTGATCCTTTAGTTTCGTCTCTTATAAATATCCTTTGAAACCAGTGATTCTCCGCTGTTCGATGGGTCAGAAATCCCTTTAGCACTCTGGTGGAATCAATGGAATTAGAAACAAGTGTGATCCATACATGTGAAAACCTTCACAGAACTTTAGGGAGTTGCTGTATACCTGAAGCCGTGTCATTGATCCTGGAATTACAGTGAATTCTGGGGCTTGGGAAGAAATTACTAAAATATGATCAGACTTTGCAGCCTTATTCTTACATACAAAACCAAAAAATCTTACAGGATAGCCTTGTTGAGAAACAGCTGAGGGGGAACAAAGGGGCTATACCAAACTATTTTATCTTCATAGTTGTAGAGAATGAGTGTCTTTGATCCAGTGCCGGAGGCTGAACAGGGAAGAGCTGGAATTCTTTTAATTACTCAGGAGTGTGGGTGTACTCAACACCGAGTGACTCTTGCTAATTAAAAGCCCGGTGTTCCCATACTACTTTTGCAGAAGAAAGTGCCCTTCACCAGGAGCTAAAATTGAATTTAAGAAAGATATACAAACTTCTTATGGACCTTAAAGGGAAACTATCTATAAATATTGATTGATAATGATGACGTTCTAAAATTGCCTTTCTAGGTTCCTATCCCAGGTTGTCCCTCAGCTTTAAGCTTAAGAGAAACATTGGTTACTTTATTCTGCAAACATACATGCCTTCCATCCTGATCACTATCCTCTCCTGGGTGTCCTTCTGGATTAATTATGATGCATCAGCTGCAAGAGTGGCATTAGGTAGGCCATTTTCTAACTGCTTATGGAGCTTGACTCTGTGTGTCTACATGTGTGTGCTTGTGTGTGTGTATGTGCATGCACGTCCACTCACATCCTTTCCTTACCCTGGTATTTATGATGCATGACAAGACTGGACTGTGCGCATTACAAGAATTTGGCTGTGAGACTTTGGGTTATCTGATTCAGCATTAAATCAATTAAATACAAATTAAAACTCTTTCATGTCAAATTTAGTTAACCATATAACAGTAAGTAATGAAATTATTCCCATCAATTTGATATTTTTATTGAAGCATAGTTCATGTAATACTACCTGATAATTGTTTAATTTGCATTGGTGCTTCCTTACCTGGAAAGAGCTCACTTCCATCTTTTTTTTTTTTTAATCTCTCTGAGCTGAAGACAAGGAAATGTATTATGTAACTATCAGATAACTAAAAAGACTTCTAAAGTCTTATTAAGATTTTGGAGTAGCATGGTAGAGGACAGAAGACAACAAAGTAAGATTGCTGGGAAATTATTCACAGCATCGTTTATCTTATGCTTGCTTTTTTTTTTCCCCTTATAACACCAGAGGAAGAGAATAAATTATATTTCATGAACATTTTTTATGGTACTAACTTCAGATATAGTAAATTATGATCTTTTACACAATTTTTATTATTTCAATTTCTGACTAAGCCCTTTAAAATGTTGGGCTGTTAACTCCTCCACTGTGATATCCCAATCCAATCATCACTTCCTTAGAGAAGTCATTCATTTATTCATTCCACAAATATTTGTTGAACAGCTACTATGTGCCAAGCATATTAGACACTAGAGATAAAGCAGCACTCTTCTGGAAGATACGGTAGCAGTAAAAAGACAATAAATTTATTTTGCTTATAATGTGTGAGCGATGTAATACAGTATGTCTATAGAGGGAAATACGCAAGGTAAGGGTTGGATATGCCAGAGGGTGCAGTTTACAATAATCATTGTAAACTCCATTCAGAAATTACCAATGAAACTAAGACTTCAAGGAGACAAACTCACTTAAATGTCTAGATGGGAATATTCTGGCCGACTACAAATAACCTGAGGTAGGAAAGTGCCAAGGATGTCAGCAAGGTGGCCAGTGAAGTGAAAGCAAGAGAGAGTTCAGGGGTCAAGATAATGTTGGAGAGAGGGAACTGCAAGATTATGAAGCAGTTCCAGGGTCATGATGAAAGTTTTGCTCTTATTCTGAATGAAATTAGAGAGTCACTGAGTGAAGACGTGACACGATTTGATTTCAGATTGAAAGGGATAACTCTGGCTGCTCTGTTAAGATTAGATTGTGGTGATTCAAGAACAGAAAGGAGAAGTAATGACCTCCTGGACTAGGTCTGGTGCTCTGTGATATATTCTCTTAAATACTAGAGAACTTCCTTTTGTAGACCAGTGCAGTTATAATTTATATTTATTTGGTTTGTGATGTCCTTTTTCTTCATGGTATTGAAAGATACATTGAAGAAAGGTCCATATCTAATTTTGCTTCCATTATACCTGTGATATCTCATACAATGAATGATGTTCAGTAAATATTTGCTGAATAAAGTAATGAATGGAATTTGTAAATATCCTCTTATTCCAAAGTGAAGAGTCTGATGTCATTTTTATGTTTATTACAGGAATAATAAATTATTCACTTTTTAAAAGAAATTTGTAAAATGCCTTTTGATGTGAGTAATTTTTCCTTGGTCAGAAATATCTTAAAATAAGATCAAGATAAAAAGCAAAATCAGCACTGTCAGTTTTATGACATACATGTTGAACAGGGTACCCTGCAGTTGAAATAATGAAAAGATAAATGAAACTGGGAAGTGTTCAAAACGACTGATATTATAAAAAAGATACAAAAATTCTAAAATACCTAAAGCAAAAACAGAGTTTTTCTGGCCCTGCTCAGAATTAGATGGGCAAATTTATTTTTTCTATAGCTATTTTATGAGCATGTAGAAAAACAATACAAAAATTATCTTTTTAGAGCAACAAAATTAAATTAGAGAACTTATACTTCCAAAAAATCATAGACATGAAATTTAACTCTGCTTCTGAGTCAGAAAGATCCCTATTCAAATGTTGATCATACAATTCCCATCTGTGTGATCTTGATCTCTGGGCTCTATTTTTACATCATTATTTTGCTGCAAAACTGGACCTTGCCATACTCAGGACTTTGGACTCCCAGTGCTTTTACCCAGCATACCTTCCAATTGTAGAGGGAAACTACTCTTCACTCTCGGTGATGACCACTCAGTGGAATGAACAATTATAACCTGACCCAGTATGCCATGTCCCATAATCTTAAAATGCTTCTATGCTGTTTATTGTGCATTACGTGCCCAGCTGCCCAATCCAGAAACACAAGGGCTACACACCGACCTCTCTGTTATCCATCATTTCCAGCTTTGATGTTTTTATAGTCATTTGTCTGTATTATCTATATAATGCATTCACTCATTTCAGTACTATTGTGATTGTTTTAATTTATTTTCTCTGTATCACTCTGAAAAACTAATAGCTGGTATTCTTCATTCCTGTCTTGTATGCTTTCCTTCTATCATTCACATGAGTACCAGAGTGATTGTCCTAAACACAATCTGTACCTTGCTTCCCTGCTTGAAGCTGGTCAATGGCCCCAACTCACCTTCGGTTTTAAGTTCAGACTCCCCAGTTAGACTCTGTATATATGGCTCTCCATTATGCAGCATTACTTAATCTTCACTCTCCTCACCATGCTTCCCGTCATATCCTATAATGTACCCCATTCACTTCCTTGAAATGGTTTTGATGGACCATATTCTTTCTCCTCTACACACAAAACATACCTTTATAAAATCTCTCTCTACCACACCTTGAGCTCTAAATCCTTGATCGCTTGGGTATCTCTCACTCGTCCTTCAGGACTCAGATCCAGAGTCTCCATCTCCTGACCTCTCCTGCTGCATCATGAGACTCACTTAGGGTTTCTCAATATCCTCAACATTCACCCTATACAGACGTCTGCCGTGGCATTTAATTCACATCTCTAGCCCCTCACCAGATATCTAACTGTAAATATAAAAATATAAATAAAGGAAAAGTTTCCAAGTGATTAATTTTACTATAAATTCATGATTTAAATGGCCTCCAGGGTCTATCACAGCACAGGTATGTAATCAGTACCCAGAAAGTATTTTGTGGCATACATGAATGAGTGAAAGAGTACAATAAACCTTTGCAACTATGATGAAAACAGCAAGGAAGCAGGGATGTTATTCTTTTAACTCTGTCATTTTTTTTTTCAGGAATTACAACTGTCCTTACAATGACCACGATCAATACCCACCTGCGGGAGACGCTCCCTAAAATCCCCTATGTGAAGGCCATTGACATGTACCTGATGGGGTGCTTTGTCTTTGTTTTCATGGCCCTTCTGGAATATGCTTTGGTCAACTACATCTTTTTTGGGAGGGGACCCCAACGCCAAAAGAAAGCAGCTGAGAAAGCTGCCAGTGCCAACAATGAGAAGATGCGCCTGGATGTCAACAAGGTAAATTCAGAGGGCAAGCCCTACTTGCTTCCTAAGCTTATAGAAGAACGCCAGCAATATAGGTTAATGGCCTTGTTTAATGAATGAGGAAAATGAGGCCCAGAGAAGAGAATGGGTAGTTTTTCCAAAATCATAAAATTAATTAGTGGTGGAGGCACAATTATGGCCCAAACTCATGATACAACATTTGGATAGCCCTTACGTTAACAGTAGGGTTGCCCAAAGCATAGTCATCTAAGAACTACCCTTGTGACTTTTTCCATATATGAGTATAATGTGTACTATTATTTGTTTTATGTTTATTTACATTTGCTCCCTTTAAATAACCAACAAAGGAAATTTTATAGCACTTAAATCAGTATTACTTGCTGGAAGACAATCTTAAGTGAGAAATATGAAACTATGTTATTAAATTCTAGGCTTTACTAGATGAAGACCCTGGGCCTGAGCCTATTCTTTGATTTGAAAGGGAGATAAATAAGTACAGAGATGTATTAAAGAGCCACCAGCAACAGATGAGGTCTTTTCTCTTTGAAGTCATCAGAGGATAGAAAGATAATGGAGGGGAGAAAGAATAATTTTCTCCCTCAGTGACAGATAATCACTTAATGCCTTGCACATGTACCACTTAAGATCACTGAAGCACATGACTGTAGGAGACTGCCAACTTGCTTAAGTTACACCTAGTCAAAGAACAATTTCCATGCAGTTGTAAACCCTGTTTAATCTTTAAGGCAGTGGTTCTCAACCTTGGGTGCCAAACTGACTGACTGTGAGAGCATTAACAAATACTGAAGCCTGATTCCTTTCCCAGAAATTCTTATTTGAATGTACTAGAATATGGCTGGGCATCATAATTTTTAAAAATTCTTCAAATGTCATTCTAATTTGCAGTCAAGATTTAGAATCTCCCTTTTGAGGTTTTTGACATCAGTCCCAGTGGATCTGTCCCTTTTTACTACCCAAATGTAACTTCACCTGGCTTCCTTTATCTAACTCTCTGTATTAAACAGAATATTTATGTATGTGTTTAATATTTATATTTAATATAATTTATTTTTATAAATTTTTATAATTTACAAAGAATATTTATATATGTATTTTCCCATAGTCCAAATTTAAATCCTTCAAAATAGATTTAAAAAGGTCTATTTTAATATCTGCTGTAAATAGTGTTTATAGAGTAGTGTGCATAGTGTTAAATTTAATAAATAGTTCACTGTGATGAAACCAGGAGAGTAATAATACTTTTAAACCATCTAGAATTATTAACCGTATCAATCATTATTTAATTGACATTTTAATATTTCTATCTTCAAGTGATTTCCAAGGATAGCACACCATAAATAATCTCTACAGTTGAATTTTATTTAGAACAAACCCAATGAAACCTTCTAACTCACTGTTTTTACATATCCATAGGTCTCATTTTTGGGAGGCAGGGGGCTATTCTCTAAGAGAAGACACTCCTTCTCTGGGAGATGATTTTTTAATAATGCATATTTTAAGTATGACCCTTGAAAGTTAATGAACCATGGGTCTCGAAAATTGTCAATTTCTTTACAGTGCCTGAGTTTTCACTTATTAGAATCTGTCAATAGGTTCCAACCTAGCATATGGTTCTCTCAAGCTGTCAAATGAAAGAATACTTTATAAATCCATTCGATGATTTTTCTGATATAGTAGCATTAGTTAAATAAATAAATAAATAAATTATAGGACTGCATTTTGAAATGAATCTAAATCAATTGCCTAATGAAATGCTGACTTAATAAGATAACATCTGATCTCTTTTCACTTTCATCTACCCTATTTTTTTTATACCAATTTGCATTTAAATGATAAATTTAAAAGCCAGAGAGTGGCAGTTTTATAGCAAACTGAACCTGGAGAGCTTCAGAGTTTAAATTCAATGTACTGAGACCGAGATAGAGAATGGTTCACTGAGCAAATACCCCACAGTGGTGAAAAGCCCATCCTCTTGGCTGAAGTTGAACCCACAATTCCAAGCATAGAATATGAGAAAACAAAAAATATATCAGAGCTCTTCTAGTACAGTGGTTCTCAAAAAACAGGTGATTTTTTTTTCCCCCAGAGCATCTTTGGCCATGTGTGCAGATATTTTGGATCGTCAAAACTGGGAGGAGGGAACTGCTCCCAGTATCTAGAGAATAGAGACCAAGAATGCTCCAGACATCCTTCTGTGATTAAACAGCCTCCTCCTAACAAATAACTATCCAGCCCCAAATGTCGATGATGCTGATGTTAAACAACCCTGCTGTAGTCCAATCCTGTAGTGTCAAGCATAGGAAACTGAGGCCCAGAAAAATATAAGATGCTTGTCCTGATGCAAGTGGTTTCTCCACTATCTTCAATCAAGATGTGTAATGTCAAGACATCAGAAGTTATAATTAGCACAACGGTTCTGAACAAGTATTTTGTAGTCAGTTCCAGCATTTACCCTCCATTTACAGTTGTGTGACTATACATACTAAACAAACAAATAAGCAAGCAAGCCTCTCTGACCCTTCAGTTTCCTTATCCATAAAAATGGGGTTAATTGCTCTCTCATAAGTTATTATGAAGATTGTTCATGATAATATGTAGAGAGGATAACATAGTCCTCAATATATGGCAAACACTCTGTAAGTGATAAATAGTAATAAAATATTAAAATATTGTAAATAATAGGAATTATTACTTTTTAAAGTAAAATTTACAGTCTCCAGACATATAGCCAATGCTTGTTTGTGTATTTTACAGAGTAAATATCTAGCATATAAGGAGCAGTCCCATTCCTGAAAGAGAGTACTATCTACAGAGGAATGCTTCATGTTAGAAGTTTTAAAGTCAATGCAAGGAAATAATTTTCAACACATATTAGCTATAAAATCTATAGCAAACCACCTGCAAACTTTATCATTTCTTAGGCCAGAATACTTAGAACCATCTTGATTTAATTAAAACAAAACAGTGACCAGCTCACATTCCATACTCCTCTATTTTTTTTGTTTTGAAGCCAGCATGAAGAGTTAGAGATCTACTTGGGGCTCTGATTGCACATCACTTTCTTTTGTGTTGGCATCATGAATAATGCCACATCAAGAATGTCCCTTCTTTTCAACTGTAATTCTAATTTTTTTTTCTTTCTTTCTTTTTTTTCCCTAAAGCTGGGGCACAAATAATCAGTTAAGTATTGTTGGATGCTCTGGAAAAATCAGTCACTAGAAAAGGGATTGACCTTTTTAGCTTCCCTTGATGGTTTCCTAGAGACACAGACAGCTTGTCAGATCATCTAAAGTGATTTTTTTAAACTGTGCTCTGTCCTGAGGTCAGGGAGGGATGACTATGGGAAACCTAGCCAGGTGGGAGCCAACTGTTACTCAAGGACATACTTCCACATTTTTCCAATCTCTTCTCTGTACTGGTTTCCTGTACCTTTTTAATTTAACAAGAATATATGCAGCTCTTAAAACAATTCTTATCTTGTCATTCAACTGATGCAAACTCTAAGGCTCTTAAGGAGAATAAAATACCCAAGGTTGCATAACAAAATTAATAAAATTTCTGAGACTTAATCTGGCTTTTCCAGTCTATCTGGCATACATTCTGCTATGCCAACAAGTACAAAAATGACATAAAATTTAAAAGCTGATTCCACCTTAGTCCATATATTCAATTCAGTTAACTTCACCTAAAAAAAAAATTTGTTTACAAACGAGAGTCCATAGCCAACAAACAGTATCACTTTCATTGTATCACTTTCATGTAACAAATTAGGTTCTAAAATACTAAGAATTTTAAATAAACCTCAAACCAAAAAGAAGTCTACATAATATTTTTTCCAAGTGTCTTCTGGAGTTGTTTAATTATATGTATATATACACATATATAATATATAATAATAATATTATATATTAATGATAATAGTAAAATATATAATAAATAAAATAATAATAATATATATGTATATATATAAATATATATATATATAAAGAGATTTATAATATCTTATATATATAATCTCTACCCTAGTGTTAGGAGAGCCCTTCCTATTTTCCCTAGCATTCTTCTATTTTTGTGTGTGTGTGTGTGTTTCCTTATAGAATTTGTTCTTGATTAATTTCACTTCCTTTTCTTGCTTGTGCCTTCCAAGTTTTCGACTCTCCTTTCTTCCTTTAAGCTTTATGTTGTTCATTGTTTATTTTGTTGCCAATTACCAAATGTATGTATATTTGAGAATTTAGTTGCTCCTGCCGTTTCACCACCTTGACTCCTACAAATCTGAAAAGCCTCCAATACCTTAATTGCTTTGAGGGACCCATAACCACCAGTTTTCCAAATAAAGCCAAAAAGATCTCAATTTGGGGACCGTTCTTTATTCTGCTCTTATAGGTGTTGTGAGTCTCTGTGTTGCCTTTATCCATTGTTCTTAATTTTTTTGTTATGCAAAGCCACTAAAACCATTTAAATCTATTCATTTCTAGTGCTTGGAATTAGTTTTTTTTTTTTTTAATGATATATTAAAAAAATACAGATAATTCAAAATCCTACTCTCTGTTAGCATCAGTCTTTCTAAAGACCAGTAGCATTTATCAATATCCAATTTACTTTAACCACAAATCCTAAACTACTGGCATCAGTCGACTTAATTAGCACATTCTCTACTTTGTTTTCCAGATTTTTTATAAAGATATTAAACAAAATGGGACCCAATATCGATCCTTGTGGGACCCAACTGGAAACCTCTCCCCAACTAGACGGACTACCAATTACGATTTCTCTCTGTATACGGTTAGATAGCCAGTTTTTAATCCATTTATTTGTATTTCTGTTGGAGCCAATTTGTTTAGCTCTTCCCTGTAAAATAATGTATGGGGTCTTTGCAGATAACCTATGGACTTATATCCACAGAGACTTGGAAATAACTTAAATGTTTTCATGAGACCCAAATGGGATTTTCCTGTTTGTTTGTTTTTGGTTTTTTTTTTTTTTTTTTTTTAATATAACTATAATGAGTTTCCATTCAGTCATTATTATTGTGCTAGAGAAAGAAACCAAGTGCCTCGTATTTTGAGATTCCTTTTCATTTGTACTGAGAGACTAGAATATCATTATATACTGTGGCATTTCTTAGTTTTCTCGGTGGTTCTGTTGGTTAGTGGAATAGGTGGAGAATTATACATCCTTTCTATTGGTTGACTCAGAATTTAAGGACCTGTATTTTCTGGCCTATATTATTAATTTATGCCTAGGGATGTTATGTTTGCATCAAGTCCTTGTTGCTTTATTGTTATATATTTTACAAATAACTATTACCTTGGTGGACTCGGCACTGTTATAATGATAGATAAAAGGCAATAATTAAGATTGTTTCTTGTTATACCCTGGACTTAAATGAATTCCAAAGAAAACCCTTCTTTTTTTTTTTTGGCTAATACTTACAGTTTAGTTCCTCATGTGTTTGCAATTCTTAATTGGCAAATTGTCATATTGGAGGAGGATGAGAATTGTCGCCATTCTACCTTATCATCCACAATTTATCCAAACTGCATTTTTTAAAAATTTCTGTTTCTTGGTGAGGCAGTGAATGATAGTGAATGCCTGTGAGTCTTTCCTATGAGGACTTGATGCTTGATAAGCTGTTATTGTATCCTCTGAGTATCATGTTCTTCTCTAATTTTGCTGTTCTGACTCGTTTCCTTAATTCCAAATTTTTATTGCGTTTGGGGTGGGAGAAAGGTATAGTTTATCTATTGAATTACTACTCTGTTTTGGTGTTTTTAAACTGTCTTTTAACTTTATTACTTGTTGTGGTATGCATAGTAACAGAGTCTGATAAGTGGTGTTAGGTAGATTCAAGGAGAAGAGATATTTGAAATTTTGCCATCACTAAATTAGTCCTAGTCCCCTAAACATCCGGCCCCTACTGTGTCTATTCTCTTAGGCAACTTCATTTGTGTTGTGCTGCTGCTGTTGTTTTTAACTCTAGCTACTCTTGTTGAAATTTAAGTAGACTGATTTGGTTGGGCAGTATTCTGGGTAGAATGCTAATCATTTAGAAAATACACTTTGGACAGTTGGAATTCGGGTTTATAATGAAAACAATTGAAGAATGTTGAATTTTTCAAAACCAGAACCAAAGTATACTGCATGATTGTTCTAGTGACTTGGCAAAGTTATATGAAAATTTAGGAAAATCCTCAGATTGTGAGAATATTTTAAAGACAATTTGCCTCTTTGGTGCATTAAATTTTTCAGTTGATGACTTAAAAGAGTTGTTGATACTCTCTAATACCGATTTAGATCCTAATTTCCTAAGAACTCTTTCCCTATTTCATTAAACATTATGTTAAAGAGAATGTTCAATGATTTACATTGAAGTATGAATCTTAATGTCTTCTGCTTTTATGCTTTTTTGTTGGTGGTGGTTATGTCTTTATTCTGTTCCTTGAGTTCTCTTTTAAGTTCACATTTAGTGTATGAAATAAGGACTGGCATTGAAAACTTTGAATAATGAGCTAATAAATCTGTGACCTGTAAAAACATCAAAATGTATGTGACAATCCTCAGAGGCAATAGGGTCCGCTGGGGAAATGGTGGCTTTTAGAATCAGACTGAACGGGGTTTACATTCAGGCATGGTCTTTTATGAGCTATGTGACATTAGATATGTTTAACCTTTCCATCCTTCAGATTCCTCAACTGAAAACTAAACACTAATTTCTGCCTCATGGAGCTGCTGAGGGGGTTAAATAAGATAATTCTATAAAGGGCCTTATATAGTATCAGACAAAGGGCACTCAGTAAATAGTTATTATTCTGGAGAAGATAACAGAGAATGTATATCTTTCTCATTTTTTTCTTAGTTCTATTACTATATTTCTAATTATAAAGCTAATTCATGATTTTTTAATGTATAAAAGACAATGAAAACTGTCTGTACCTCCTCACCCAGGTATAATCATTGTTAACATTGCCTTTTATTCACATGACATACTTTTATTTAAAGAATTATGCTCTCCTATTTTGCATACTGCTATATTCCACTTCCTTTTTTGTACATTCAAGTATAAATATACATCATTTCTAGTAGCTACAAGATATTTTATTGATATATGTACCATAATTTATGTCATGAGCACTTATTGTTAGATATTTAAATTGTTTCCAAGTGGTTTTCCATTATAAATAACACTAAGCATTCCATTGGTGACATGTTTGTACACCATTGATTCCTGATATATTGTTTAAAATGGAATTTCTGGGTAAAAAAGTATGTGCCTTGAAAATGGTGACACATTATTGCCAAGTTGTTCCATAGTAAAGTTCTGCTGTAGTTGACATACCTACTAGTACCATATGAGAATACGGTGGTACATACACACACACACACATACATGATGTCACCCAGCCCTTAAAATGGCAGAGAGACAGAAAACTGATGCCTGTGTCCAACTGAAAAAGTGTTAAAGAAGTGAAGGTAGAAGAAACCAAAACCTACGTCCTCTCTATTCAAAAGCCATAGAGAGAAAAAAAAAAAAAGCCATAGAGAATAACATGGCAGTAGAAAAACAGAACAGAAACAATCGACACTCAACTCAAACTGAAACTCTGCAGAGAGACAGAGATGCATCAGCAGAGCCAGTATTCATGCAAGAAGAATCCAGACAAATCCACCCAAGCTATGTTTGAGCAGATGGGGAGATCATTAGATGCGTCTAAGCAAAGAAACAGCATGGCAACTCTACAAGAAAACTATAAATTACTCTGTCTCTGTCTTCTCAGGTAGAGAGGGAAAGGAACTCAGGATGCTATAGACAGATAACAACCCTTACTGGAAAAAAATACTTCAGGATAAATTAAAATTTCTCTAACAAAAGTTTTTCTCACCAAAAATTGAAAGAGAATATGAAACAAAAGATCATGGATGGAATGATAAACAAGGTGTGCTAGGTGGTGATTAAGAAGGCAAAAGTGAAGACAAAGCAATCTTCTTAGAAAATAGTAAACAGTGAGAAAGAGAGTAAGTGTGGCAAAAAAAACAATGCAATGACACAGAGTTCAGATTGTAGAAAATTGTGCCAAATGGAGAGAAGAGAGATGCAGAGAGAAAAAACACTTAGAAAAAGACATAATAAATATGTAAAACAGGTAGGAGATTAAACATGCAGAATCATGTTGTTAGTATAGAATGGAATAAAATGGAATAGGAAAAATCTGATGTCAATAATTATAATAATAAGGAATACTTATTGAATAACTTTTCTGTTTTTAGACACTTTCCATATATTACAACATGACGTAGTTCTTATTATTATCCTTTGTTGTAGTAATTATAATTTTGCAGATGACGAACTGAGACCCAGAGAGTGTAATTAACTTCCTTAAGGTTAGACAGCTAAGAAATGGTTGAACAGAAAATATGACTACAGACTACACTCTTAACTAAAATGCTAGACATTATATATTTATACATATCTGTGATGAAATTAATCGGTAAGCCATAAGGATATACTGGGTTCCAAGGTTAAAAATTATAATCTCATTACCACCTTGTTATATCCTTCTGACATTACTAAACTTCCAGTCAGAAATAATAGCTTATTTCTAAGAAAGGAAAAAAAAAAGTTAAGACTCAAACTACTCTATAGTAATATTAAATTTTGTAAAATAATGGGAAAATGTTATAGGGCTCTGAGGAGAAAAGAATAAACTAAGAATGTTACTGTTGATAGATAAAGGCAAAAGAAAATAAACTATCCTCAGTATTCAAGATTTAGTAAATAGAGCATCCATGAAACCTTATTTAAAAAGCGTAATTAATAAAAAAAAGTCTAGCTCCGGGGCACCTGGGTAGCTCAGTGGGTTAAAGCTTCTGCTTCCGGCTCAGGTCATCTCAGAGTCCTGGGATTGAGCCCCGCATTGGACTCTCTGCTCAGCAGGGAGCCTGTTTCCCCCTCTATCTGTCTGCCTCTCTGCCTACTTATGAACTCTCTCTCTTTCTGTGTCAAATAAATACATAAAATCTTTAAAAAAAAAAAAAAAAAGTCTAGCTCCAATTAAAGGTAGTCCAAGTAAGGAACCTTAGAACAGGAAAAGCCAGTGTGCTAGCATTCAGAACTAAAGACGGCATGTCAATCTAAAGCTATATAGCTTTAAAAATTAGAGTTATAGAGTAAAAGATAATTCAATTATTTAAAAAAACTAAATACTAAATATTATATAAAAAGAATAAATCAGGATGTGTATTCTTGAAGAGGGATAAAGTGTTGTTTCCTAATTCATAGCGAGGACTTGACATTTATTCTTTAGGGCTTATGAATCAAGAAGTTGAAGATTAAGGATGTTTAAAATTAACATAGCTACAATTACTACAATTACTACAATGGTGTTTCTTGAAGGGTGCACTATAGACCGCCTACATTAGGGTCATCTGGGGTGCTTGCTTAAAAAGTAGATTCCAGGGGCACCTGGGTGGCTCAGTGGGTTAACCCTCTGCCTTAGGCTCAGGTCATGATCTCAGGATCCTGGGATCAAGCCCCATTTCAGGCTCTCTGCTCAGCAGGGAGCCTGCTTCCCCCTCTCTGCCTGCCTCTCTGCCCACTTGTGATCTCTCTCTCTCTCTCTTTGTCAAATAAATAAATAAAATCTTAAAAAAAAAGTAGATTCCACTTTATTTATGAGATATCATAAATCACACTTTTTAGTGGGACAGCTGAGAAATCTGCATTTTATCTCCCAGATTTGTCGCATCCACTGAAACATGAAAGTTTAAGGATTGGGATCCATGTGATGAACTGACAATTCATCGTATACAACCTCAGATAATAGGAAGGAAATAAAGAAAAATGAAGGTAAGGTAGCAAAGGCTAGATGTCAGAAAAAAGGATAAGGACAATTTAAAAGGAAATTTAAAGAATAAATTAAGACAATAGATATAGACCAAGCTTGTCTTAACTGCTATATATAACTAGAGCACCTAATCAGTTTACCTATCAGAAGAGTAAGATTGCTAGATTAAATTAAGCAACTAAACCCAACAAAATGTTATTTATTAGAGACACCTCTAAAGTAAAGGTATTGAGAAATATTCTTTGTAAAGTCACAGGCAAAAACAATTGAGGCAAATACAAATACAAATCAGGATAACTGAGGATTGGATATTATTACTTTTTCATAGTATTAATATTAGGACTATAGTATTAATATTAGAACTATTATTACATTATAATAAGGAGGTAAAAAATATCAACTGAGGGATATTTTATAATAATTGCAATCCAAAATAAAAGTGTTATCATTGATTAATAATTTATATGCAACTCATAAAATTAAACTTGAAACAGCATCCAAATAAAATGATAGGAAATAAAAAGAGAAAATATCAGAAACATTACCTGAGTAATGTATTTAGTAAAGTTTATTAGTTATATAACCTTATTTTTATACAACTCATGTCAGATACAATAAAAAATAATTTGAAAAACGTCTAGAAAATAATGGCAATTTAAAATACTGTCTAATTAATTCCAAGGGATGTGATTAAAATAATGGTGGGAAAGTTATAGTTTCAAACACATTTCTAGCCAATAATTTTAAAAAGTGAATTCAATGTACAATTCAAGAGTTAAAAAAAAAAAATCAACAACATATCTAAAAGAAGCAGGAGAAAGTAATTAATCAAGGTCAATTATAAGTTAACAAAATAGAATATTGGAATAAAATAACATAAAAATAAATCAGTTCTCCATAGTGTATATGGACCACATCTTCCCTATCCATTCGTCTATTGAAGGACATCTTGGTTCTTTCCACAGTTTGGCGATTGTGGCCATTGCTGCTATAAACATTGGGGTAGAGATGGCCCTTCTTTTCACATCTGTATCTTTGGAGTAAATACCCAGGAGTGCAATTGCAGGGTCTTAGGGAAGTTCTATTTTTAATTTCTTGGGGAATCTCCACACTGTTCTTCAAAGAGGCTGCACCAACCTGCATTCCCACCAACAGTGGAAGAGGGTTCCCCTTTCTCTACATCCTCTCCAACACATGGTGTTTCCTGTTTTGCTAATTTTGGCCATTCTAACTGGTGTAAGGTGATATCTCAATGTGGTTTTAATTTGAATCTCCCTGAGGGCTAGTGATGATGAACATTTTTTCATGTGTCTGATAGCCATTTGTATGTCTTCATTGGAGAAGTCTCTGTTCATATCTTCTGCCCATTTTTTTATATTATTGCCTGTTTTGTGTGTGTTGAGTTTGAGGAGTTCATTATACATCCTGGATTTCAACCTTTTGTCTGTACTGTCATTTGCAAATATCTTCTCCCATTCTGTGGGTTGCCTCTTTGTTTTCAGAAAGGATGAATACTCAACTTTTGTAGCAACATGAACAGGACTGGAAGAGATTATGCTGGGTGAAATCAGTCAAGCAGAGAGCGTCAATTATCATACGGTTTCACTTATTTGTGGAACATAACAAATAGCATGGAGGACAAGGGGTGTTAGGAGAAAGGAGTTGGGGGAAATTGGAAGGGGAGGTCAATCATCAGAGACTATGGACTCTGAAAAACAATCTGAGGGGTTTGAAGTGGGTGGGTGGGAGGTTGTGGTACCAGGTGGTGGGTATTATAGAGGGCACGGATTGCATGGAGCTCTGGGTTGGTGAAAAAATAATGAATACTGTTATGCTGAAAATAAACAAATTTAACAAATAAATAAATAAATAGACAAATAAATAAATAATCAGTTCTTTTGGGGATGCCTAGGTGGCTCTGCAGGTTAATCGTCTGTCTTCAGCTCAGGTTATGAACCCAGGGTCCAGGAATCGAGCACCACATCAGGCTCCTTCCTCGGTGGGAAGCCTGCTTCTCCTTCTGCATACTGCTCCACCTGCTTGTGCACACGCTCTCTCTCTCTCTCTGTCTGAAAAGTAAATACATAAAATTTAAAATAAATAAATAAATCAGTTCTTTTAAGAAAATAGAACAGGGGGACACCTGGGTGGCTCAGTTGGTTAAGCAGCTGCCTTCGGCTCAGGTCATGATCCCAGCGTCCTAGGATCGAGTCCCACATCGGGCTCCTTGCTCCGCAGGGAGCCTGCTTCTCCCTCTGACTCTGCCTTCCACTGTGTCTGCCTGTGCTCGCTCTCGCTCGCTCTCTCTCTGACAAATAAATAAATCTTTAAAAAAAAAAAAAAGAACAGGGAAATAATTGATCAAGGAAAAGCTTATTAAAGAAGCAAAGAGAGGGCCAAAGTAGAAATTTTTTAAAAGCACAATTATTGTTTCTTTTAAAAGGTGAAATAAAAAGTAATTATACAAAGATCTCAGAATATGAAAATAAAATATATGACATTCTTAGAAACTATAAATTAGCAAACTGATCCTAGCAGAAAGAGAAGACAAAAAGAGCAATTACCAAAGGAAAAACAAAGAAAACTGGCAAAACAACGTAACCCCACTCCAGCCTAGAAGGCTTTAGCATTAAGTCTCATCCAACATTATAAGCAAATACTTTCAGGGGCAAAACCATATTGAAAAAAGCAAAAATATATGAAAATAAGCTATGGATTCATTTTATTAATGACTATTTCAGTGGAGAAAAAAAATCTTTAAATATTAAGTTTAATCCAAAGAATATTAAAAGCAAGCTGCAACATAAGCACGTACTGTCATCTCAAAATAAAATTATAGTTTTAAAATTATAGTGTTATTTACTCTATGTAAATATACATATATGTGTGTGTATATATATACGTATATTTAATTTACATTATTTACATTGAAGAGGTGAAAATTTTTTCATCCTTTAAGTAGATTCCCAAGAGACATTCAAAGTTATCTTTTGGATTCAGTATTCATTTTTGGTTGTAAATTTAAAATACATTAGAAAATTGGGAAATTATGGATATTTTTCTTGCTGTTTCTTTACTTCTCTTCATCTAGCAAAAAGCTCTCCCTTACATTTTGTCTTAGGGTAGAAAAGCAAAGCAAGGACAAGAAATGGATGCTTACCATTCACACTATTATTTAATTTTGTAAAAATTACTAACCAGTGAAAATTATGTGAGAGAAAATAAAGAATATTTAAAAAGGGGGGAATAAGTTTCACACTTAGCAAAAAAAAAAAAAAGAAAAGAGAGAGAGAGAGAAAAAGAGAGAAAGAGAAAGGAAGGAAGGAAAGACGATTGTGGGAGAAATTTTTAGAAACCACATGAGAAAAAAAGAAAGGGAAGTTTTCAGAGCTTTTCTATATAAAGGGTATATAGATAATAATAAAAATATTGGAAGGAAAGAAAAGATCCCTTTTACTACTAATAATTTTTTTTAAAAAGATTTTATTTATTTTATTTAACAGATAGAGATCACAAGTAGGCAGAGAGGCAGGCAGAGAGAGAGGGAGGAGGAAGCAGGCTTCCTGCTGAGCAGAGAGCCAGATACGGGACTCGATCCCAGGACCCTGGGATCATAACCTGAGCCTAAGGCAGAGGCTTTAACCCACTGAGCCACCTGCCCCTAATAATAAGTTTTTGATGAAAGAAAACTTTGTTAAAAAAACTTATTTTTTTTAAAACAAGGTAACATTTTAAGAGAATCAGTATATTTCTAAATTATTCTATGAGTTTAGGGTAATCCCATTGGATGACCAATGGCTTCCTTCGTAGTTTTGATCTTTAGTGGTTTGTTTTAGAACTTAGCCACAGCAATTCTAAAGTTTTTTTTGGAAGAAAAAAAAATGTGAAGAATCAGGTTGTGAAAAAAAAAAAGAAAGAAAGAAAATAATAGCTCTACCAGAAGTTTAAATGAATTATAAAATCAGAGTGATTAATGCGATATAGTACTGAATCAGTGCTATCTAAATAAAGAGCATAGAAATTGCCTTAGAAACATTAGAAAATTAAATTATTAATAAAAGTATCATTTAATGTCATTGGGGAAATGTGAGTTACTTAATAACGTGGTGAGTAATTGGATGGTCTGACCATTTGGGAATATTTAAATGTAATACCATACATCTAACCCATCCTTTCCTCTAGATTAAATTCTATACAAATTAAAGAGCTAGACATTTTTAAAAGAGGAAAGATACATAAAAAGCAAAAAATCATGTATAAACATTTTTATAAACATGTATTAGGTAAAATAAGACAGGAAATCTAGAATCCAGAAAAGATTAATATATTTGAGGGTGCCTGGGTGGCTCAGTGGGTTGAGCCGCTGCCTTCGGCTCAGATCATGATCTCAGGGTCCTGGGATCGAGTCCCGCATCGGGCTCTCTGCTCAGCCGGGAGCCTGCTTCCCTCTCTCTCTCTCTGCCTGCCTCTCCATCTACTTGTGATTTCTCTCTGTCAAATAAATAAATAAAATCTTTAAAAAAAAAAAGATTAATATATTTGAGCTTGTAAAAAATGTTTAGTTTCTGTATTTTCTTTTTCTCTTACCATTCTTATCAGGTAAAGCCTTTTTTTCCCCCCACAAGAAACATAATTTTTTGCCTTCTTTCTAATTATCAATTGCTTTTCAAAACACATGTTTATAGTCATTTAATAATCCCACTTTTTGAGGGGAAAAAATAATCAAAGTGTTTCTAAACATTTTTTTAAGATTTTTTTTTTTTAATTAGAGAGAGAGCACCAGCAGGGGGGAGGAACAGAGGGACAAGCCAACACCCTGCTGAGCAGGAAGCCCAGTATGGGGGGCCGGGACTCCAGGACCTCCCAGAACCCAGTGATCACTACCTGAGGCAAAACAAAGGCAGACATTTATCTGACTGAGCCACCCAAGTGTCCCTTTAATGATTTTTTTTCATGCATCTGTTGCATCTGTCTGTACTTTTATATGAGCAGATTCTCTTTCTCATTTTCCCTTCAGAAGTATTGATTATTGATTTCTCTTCACAATTTATCATGGGTATAATCTTTTTTAACTTGCATTTCCCACATTTATTAAGCAATTTAGTAACTTCTCATATATTGATATGGTGAAATCAACATCCCTGTGAATTGCCTATGGTTACTTTTAAAAAAAAAAATATTTTATTTACTTATTTGAGAGAAAGCTTTGTGGGGTAGGGGCAGAGGGACAAGCAGATTCTCCACTGAGTGGGGAGCCCAACATGGGGCTTGACCCAGGACCCTGAGATCATGACCTGAGCTCAAGTTAGATGCTTAACAGACTGAGCCACCCAGGAACCCCTTGTCTATGTTTACTCCTATCCATTTCTCTTTTTTCAGTTTTCAGAGGTCTAAGTATAATAAATATACTAACCATTTATTAGTATGTGCATTGCAGATATTTTTTCCAAGCTCTCAATCATTCTGTAACAAGTCTTCAATTTTTTATATTGTCTAATTATTTATACTTCTGTAATTTCTGGGTTTTCTGGAATGAATAAAAATTATTCTTGAAACTCCAGGTTAGGCATATGGTCTAATGAATTTTTCTGAGGTTTTTTTTTTTCCTTTTCACACTTAATTGATTATTTCACGTTTTATATTTAAGCCATCTTAAATAATATATTATTGTTAGTGCAAGATAATGATCAACTTTATGTTTTTCCAGGGGTAAAACCAATAGCACAAACACTATTGTATTAAAAATCCATTTTCCCAGTGGTTACATTTGGAGAGTGGAATGGGATGATAAAACACTCCCATTTTTATGTCTTTTTTTATTGTTTGAACTGTTCTAATGAGCACACATTATTTTTAAAATTTAAGACAGTATGTGAGTGTGTACATGTATACATATTGCCACTCAGTTTGCTAGTATATTCCTATGACCCACTTATTACCTTCTCTCTTTCTTACACAGAGACACACACCCTTAGGCACAATACCTACCATACCCCTACAGACACAAATCACACACATACAATTCCTACTTTTTCCAATGCTTCATATATCACTTAGCCAGAATAATCCAATTACATGTAAACAGCACATGCTCATTTCTAATAATTATTGCTATCAGAAAGAAAAAGAAGGAAGGAAGGAAGCAGGAAGTAGGGAGAGAGAGGGAAGAAGAAAGAAAGAGGGAGAGAATGGTGTGGGCTGTATAGTTAACAGCCTGCCTTGGGAGCAGTCAAGCCCATGCTGTCTGACGTTCTTGTCGATGTCACCAGTGATACAGTTAAACAAAGACCTCCACTGTTTTTTTTTAAGCTTGGACATGCCCATGGATGCCTGCAGGTTAAAAAATTAATCTTCTACCTTGGTATAGCAAAATGAAATTCAGATGACTTGAGATTTAAGTTTTAATTCTGACACGTAAGCCGTACTTGTAATATCCGAGAAGTCAACCTCTCCTACAAAATAAGGATGTGATCGCCAAGATCTCATCCATCTTAAAAATTATGTGGTTCTAGAATGTTTACTGAGCCTTCTTGCCTGAAATTCATTTGTCCCATAGCCTCCTTTTGATTAAACCTCCTTTCACTTATTTCTACTACAAGCAATTGCTTATTAATTTAAAAATTTACAAACAGTTGTACAGAGTTTATATCATACTCTGTGGTTAAAAACCATTTTATTTAATAACTTTCCTTTTAGAAAAATGTGGAAAATGCCTATAGAGAGAAATATTGCAAAATAATTTCTTGGGTTAGGAACCACTAAAAGTACTATGAATTTAACCCCTATTCTAAAATTAACTCATCTAAATAAGATGTAATTCTTTCATTGGATATATTAGAATGTAATTGAATAGTAAGATGCAAAGAGGTGGCAGGTTGCCAAGAAGGCAGTTCCATTAGATTATGAAAATATTGTGCCCTGGTGTAGTATTTATACTTTTTCAATGTGTTTCAATTATCTCAAGAATAACCAGATACATAGAAGGTAAATATAATCCCCATTTTATAAACGAGTGAATAGAACAGACAACTAGGCATTCATTGATGAAACACATTTCTAGGACCAAAGCCCCTTGAATCTTATTGCCATGTTCCTGTCCATTACCTGGTCAGTTTCCCCGTTGAGTCCCTTCTTCATTAGAAAATCTGGTTATTTCCTGTCCTATCAGGAGGACAATATTTATCATCTGTGACACATTTCCCTTCAATTAAGTTTTTTCCTAAAATGAGAACAACTAAGGACTTAAAATTTGAAAACATATCTGTTCTGTCCCATGTTGCCAGTAAACAAAATTTAGCAAACAAAAGAAAAAGTGTATATGTCATACTTTGTGGTTTTTCAAAACGCTAGTAATACTTTGCCTCTTCAGGTGCTCCATTCCATTCTAGAATTCAAAATACAATACCACTACCATGTTGTTAGATTGGTACTGGAAGTCAAGCCCAACTTGTGGATTATTAACATAGTCTTTAAGGAAAAGATATGTGATAGTTTTCAATTTTAAGACGAAGCATCACTTTTGAAGAGCTCCTGAAGTTAGTATGGTACTTACCTATACTATAAACATGTAGCTTCTTTCCTTTTCTCCTTTATAAAAAACTTGCCAATGAATTAATGGTGTATTTTGTAGTTTTTGAAATCTCAGATTTTAGGAATTGTAGTAACAGTCATAGTATAATGAATACAATTATTACTTAGAAAACTCTGGCAAGATTATGAATTCTTAATAGAATTCATAAAAATAGAAAACCATGTGTTCCATGGGCAGCTATGGGAATTAAGGATGGGCATTAAATTTTTATTAACTATTAATATAAAATTGTTAAAAAACAAAACAAGTAAAGTACCTCTAGCAAGTCTTGTGCTCCTAAAGAAATTAGAAATTTTTTATGGCCTCTGCTGAGAAGAGGTTTACAGAATTGCTTGATGCTTGTTTAATTTTGGCAAAAAGCACCAAGAGAAACATAACAAAAATGGAAGCTGACATAATTTCGAAATCTCCCTCAGCAATAAACAAGCTGTCTTTTTTGCCTGTTGATACCACTACTAGCTTCAGCTGCAAAAAATTTCTGGAAGCTGGACCAGCTTCAAAGACCCCACAGTCAGTTTCTGCCACTGAGTCCCAGACATTGCTATGACTCTGTACAGCAGGGTGACCATCTCTGAATCCGGAAGTGCATGCATGCCAACCCAGGGGCCAGACTGGGAGAGCCCCACAAGAAGAGTCCTCAGCAGCGAATATGCTTTCTGGAGCATTTCACACTTTCTCACCCCCCTCAGGGTTGTTTACTTGGGCAGTTGAGAATGTTGGTTCCCTGATGCCAACAACATGGGCTGCATTCCTCTGACAGTCTTTCGGATACATGTTGCTCCCGTCACCACAGCTCGAAGCAGCAGGGTAGCCTTAAACTTTTCTCACAAGGGACAAGATTTAGAAGGAACATCACAAATGTGTTGGTCATTCAGCAAGTTTATCAAATTGTTGCTCTCAGAGAGTACCACAGCTGTTAAGAAAACAGAAACCCCCAGCTTCATCAAAACTACTCAATTCTGAATTTGAGACAGTCCTGAATTTAAGGCCCATAATTCTCACTTATTAGATATGTCAGCCTGAGAAAGCTCTCTGAGCCTCAGTTTCCCAACTTTTAAAATAGAGCTTACTGTTCTACCCTCAAGATAGTAAGGATTGTAGGAGGAAATATGAGGAAGCACTTGGAAAGTAAGCATTTCTTAAGCGCTAACCTCAAAATTGAAGTTTATTATGAAAAGGAACATGTGCAGAACTCTGACTTTTCCTATTTCTCAAGATTTGTTTCTGAATTCAGCCAGTCTGAATTCAGCCAGTCTGATGGCAGTCCACTGCCCCTAAAATATTCTTTTAAATTATATCACATAATCAGAATGAATAGTACATAGTACACATGATACATGCTACAGAGTTTCTTGCTACTGAGGTGTTAACTTTAAATGTATGTTCTGAAAAAGCTTCACAGAGTAAAAGGCACATTCCATCTCAGGGGAAAAAAAGAGCAAGGAGCTCTTCTGTCCTGCCAGGATATACATGGCTATGATATAACAATAGCAATTTAATCCTTAATATGAGCTGATCTTCTCATTTTATAAATGAAGAAGCTGATATCCAGAGAGATAGATTGACTATCCACAGACACACAGCAATGAAATAACAAAATTCCCAATTCTGTGGCATAACCTGCCCATTGTCAGCACTGCCTTTTACTCCTTGACTTGATTATATTTAATAATTTGATCTGCATCCTTCCTCAATCCCTTGCATTTTTCTACAATGTACTCTAACAAATACTAGTAAACAGGAAACCATTCTGGTGCATTGGAAATTGTTTCATCCCAGATCCTCCCCCATATGTAAGATTGAACAAAACACTTCTGAAATACTACTAATATATCTAAAAAGCTAACATTTACCAAGGGTTTACAAGTTATTTTTACTTAAATTTTTACCGTCCAATGCCTCAGAGTAGCATTTTATAGGGGGTCATCCTCAGACCACAATATCAGAATCAATACTTTAGAAAATGCAGAACCCCAGCCCATTCTTGGATTTACTGAATCAGAATTTCTGATGACCCAAGAATTTAAATTTTAGCACATTCTCCAAATGATTCTGATGCTCATGAAAGTTTGAGCTTGTTAGTTACTAGATATTCTTATAGTTCTCTAAAATTTTATTGGTGACAAAAGCTGAGGTCCAGAGAAATAACATATTCAGCCACATAGCCAGTAAGCTGCAAACCTAGGATTTGAACCCAGGTCTTTTGTTATCATCATCATCATCTGAGGGTTTTCAAAATTTGACACAGAGTCTAGCTGATATTCTTTACCAAAGTATCAGCTTAGATTTGATGTTCTTTCTTATCTCCATAAATTCATAATTTTCTTCATTTCCTAACTCAACCTATAGCCTGCATTTTGTAAAGTTTAATCATTTACTGTCTACCATCATCTGCAGATCTCAGAGAGAAGGGTCATTTGGTGCTAAAATGGAACAGAGAGATGTTTGATAAGGCTGTGTCAGATTAATAGGAGTCTCCCAACAAGGGTTGGATGTGAGAGTAGATGGTGCATTTGGCAAACTCTGGCTGCAGTAAATCACCATGAAATTGGCTAAATGTCCAGGAGTTGTCGGCCACCACTGTAAAGGAATCCCTGACTAAAGTGGATTTAATCACTCTTTCTCCGGTTCACTCTCCCCCTGGGGTTTATCAAATCAAGTCGGTGCCTTGATTGTGATTAATTCAGCATTCTGAAAAGGGAGCACAAAAAGTTACCAGTGGACTCCTCTACCGCTTTACCATATAGACATTGAAGACCTGGTTTAGCAGACTTGGAGAGCTACCCAAGATCCTTAAAAAATTCCTTTTTTTTTTATGTCCCACAGTCTATTGACTTTGAGAACTTTAAGGAATCTAAGAGATGATGTAACCCAGTGCTTCTCAATCTTTAATGTGCATAAAAGCTATCTGCATATCTTGCCAAAGTGAAGACTCTTATTCTGTAGGTCTAGGGTGAGTCTTGAGACTCTGCACTTCTGACAAACTTCTTGGTGATGCCAAAGCTGTTGATCTCTGGACCACACTCAACAGCAAGGAGCTAGCTCAGGATATGCAAATGAGTCCTGACCCTACAGGAGTAGTGGCTGCGGCCTTGAGAACTAGTCTGAAGGTTCTGTCGTTGATTCAGGGACCAGCTGGTCCGTTTGCTTCGTTTGTGCCTCTCTCAGGTGTAAGAATAGGAAACTTCACCTCCACATAAGTTTCTAATGTTTTTAATTAACACTTTCTTTTACTTGTAGTTGCATTTTTTAGTTTCTTTTTTAAAAATTGAGGTGCAATTGACCTAACATTATATTAGTTTCAGGATTGCAACATAATGATTGTTATCTGTATATATTGCAAAATGATTGTCATAAATTCAGTTAACATCCATCACTGTACGTACTTATATATATAGTTTTTCCGTGTGATGTCTCATTTTTATAGGCAGACGCTGAAACCCAGAAATGTCAGTTTAACTTCCTTAGGGTCATATAAGCTAATTAGTGGTAGAGCTGGGACTAACTAAAGCTGAAACATAAACCTAGGTTTCTCTCTCTGGGGTGCACAATTTCATCACAGATTGCATGTGAAGCTGTTTTAAAATATCTTTCCTCAGTTCTATCATTGGCAGAGCAAGCCACAGAGTACAATTTAGATCCAAGAAGCCAAGAAGAGTTGAATTCAGACTCTGAAAAATTCTACAACTTTGAGAAAAGAATTTCGCTATGTCTTAGTTTTGTTAATCCATGAGATGATAAGTCCTTGCTGGGCCTTTCAGATTTCTTCTGGCATTGTAGAAGGCAATGAAATAAAAGACACGAAACCCATTTGATAAAACATAAGTAACTTAAATAAATAGAAGGCATCTTTATTAAAATCACTGTAGGATCACTTTATTTTTAACAGGATTATTAATTTTGGAAAACTGTCCCTACATTTCTATATATCTATATTTTATGTAGATATAAAGATATATATATATATATTTACATATATAAAATATAGATGAATAATACATGACCTTACTATTATCCTAGGTTGAATATTATCTGAAACTATTGAAATTACTATTTTGAATTTTATTAATGATACCTTTTTGATTTTCCATCCACCTTTAATGTATCTGGTCTGTGCAAAGCATGCAAAGAGGCATGGGGAGAGATATAGAGACAGAGAGAGAGAGAGATCAAGCAAACCAGCCAAAATCTTGTCAGTGATATCTCATTTTGGACTTCCAGTAACAACAAGGATCCATGTTTCTTTATACACATCCAGAAGGAAAGTTGGGTTTTTTTTTTTTTTTTTAATCCAAAAGACTCCAATAAACCTTTCCTTTCTTTTCATTGGTTCAGTTACATTACGCCTTTCCATTCCTGGACCATTCCCTGGTAAGGGGAGGGGGAGTAGCAAGACTGGTTTATAGCAATCAGGCCCATGACTAGGATCTGTCTCTCCCATTGTTTCAACAGGTGGGATAGATTCAACCACAATCCACGACAGAGGTTAATGGGGAAATACAAAGGATTAGTTTTACCTAACTATGTAAACACAGTGAATTTACATTTTCTTTCCCAGTTGAGAAATGTTAGAGTTTTAAGTATTGTAACAGTGTTACCTTTTGTTATACACCTAATGATATGCAGGACATGCTGGTAGGCTCCTTAAGTATCTTGTCTCCAGCTTAAAACAAACCATTGTATAATGTGCTTTTGTTTTAAAGATGAGGTGCTATAACTTGATTTTAAAGATGAGACACCTAAGGCTCAACTAAGCTATGGAACTTGACCAGGGGTCCAGTAAAGAAGCCAGAATACAAAGCCGATTTCAAAACTCATGCCTTTAAGACTTAGCTAACTATATATATGTGTTCTTATCTACACTGAATCTAAAATAGTGCTGCACAAAGATGATGTACAGAATGTAATTTCATATTATCTCTACATCGTAATGAAACTCTCATTATAAACGTATTTAATTTGAAAAAGTGCCTCATTTCCCATAAGAGAAGATAGAAATAAACCTGAAAACTTACCTTTTCTGATGAGTGCAAACTCTCTCTTCCCCAAATTTCTTATCCTTCTGGCAAACAACAAAATGGAACACTTTGAATTGCCTTTTGCCTCCCCCCACAGTAAGGATGAAGAACCAAACAAAATTAAGCATTAGGAAGAAATATTATTTTATTAGGCCTGTGAATAATGAGAGTTCTCAACATTACATACTTTCCCGGATGACCGAACCTAGAAAATTCACACAGCCCCAAACCAACAGGAAGCTCCCTACCAAAGGGCTGTAACACAGAGTTGCACGGCTGTCTTGCTACATTCATTTGTTTCTTGAAGAGTAGCTGACCAAGTGCTGTGTGGTCCTCTGTCACCACTGCCACAGCTGTTTTAGTTCAAAAACTGGTTTTATCATCCCAAATCTCTCCTGGCCATGATGTAACAGTTCAATTCCTTTATTTCTACCTAACGTCTCATGAAACCTTCCACATTATCTTTATTATGCTCTCTCCAGAGTCTCTGTGTCCTTCATCTGTCCATGACTTAGAACTTTCTCCTCTCTAATGAAAGTTACTGTTCTGTGAGTTTATCCTATGGGATACTGTTTTAGGTCCTTTCTATGAATTCTCTCATTTAATCCTCACAACCACCCAATAAGGCTGACACTGTTCTACCTATTTTACAATTGAGAAAACTGAGGCTCCGAAAGGTTAAATATCCTGCCCAAGATCACAGAGCTTTGCGACCTTTCCTTTTTTCTTTTTTTCCTGTGTATGTATATATTTTGCATAACTGGTCCCTCCTTTAACCAAGTTTTTAATTTTTTTTAATTTATTTTTTATTGGGGCGCCTGGGTGGCTCAGTGGGTTACGCCGCTGCCTTCGGCTCAGGTCATGATCTCAAGGTCCTGGGATCCAGTCCCGCATCGGGCTCTCTGCTCAGCAGGGAGCCTGCTTCCTCCTCTCTCTCTCTGCCTGCCTCTCTGCCTACTTGTGGTCTCTCTCTGTCAAGTAGATAAATGAAATCTTTAAAAAAAAAAAAAAAGTTAAAAAAAAGTTAATTTATTTTTTATTTATTTTCGGCATAACAGTATTCATTATTTTTTCACCACACCCAGTGCTCCATGCAATCCGTGCCCTCTATAATACCCACCACCTGGTACCCCAACCTCCCACCCACCCGCCAATTCAAACCCCAAAGATTGTTTTTTAGAGTCCATAGTCTCTCATGGTTCACTCCCCTTCCAATTTCCCCCAACTCCCTTCTCCTCTCTAACTCCCCATGTCCTCCATGCTATTTGTTATGCTCCACAAATAAGTGAAACCATATGATAATTGACTCTCTCTGCTTGACTGATTTCACTCAGCATAATCTCTTCCAGTCCCGTCCATGTTGCTACAAAAGTTGGGTATTCATCCTTTCTGATGGAGGCTTAATACTCCATAGTGTATATGGACCACATCTTCCTTATCCATTCGTCCGTTGAAGGGCATCTTGGTTCTTTCCACAGTTTGGCGACCGTGGCCATTGTTGCTATAAACATTGGGGTAGAGATGGCCCTTCTTTTCACTACATCTGTATCTTTGGGGTAAATACCCAGGAGTGCAATTGCAGGGTGTGACCTTTCCTTTAACCCCAGTCTGTCTCTTACCCAAGCAGTGTGGCTTCAAAGCCCATTAGTGCCTCAACCCAAGAGAAGATGAATGCTTATAGGTTTACCCTGAGAGTTCCTACAGTCTGCAGGTAAAGGGTTTGGATATTTGTACTAGCTTATTTTAAAATGTAACATGAGTACCTCTCATTGCACAAAGTGGCTCTTCCCAATATGAAGTCAAGTCAAAGTTGGCAGGCAAGGTCCAGAAGGAACGGATGAGCTCCCTCAAGCTGTCTAACTGGGTATTTACTGAATATAATGTTGTGTAGACAAAGGGGGCCCCCCTCTCTACCTTTCCCCCTTTCTTTCTCTTCCCCTTCTGGATAGGCCTGAGTCTCTTTTTATAAAGGCCCAGGGCCACATTTATTCCTCCCTCCAACTTCCGGACTCAGACCATCATCTCTTGTTTGCCCACCGTCCCTGCCTCATTCTCGTCACCGTTCCTTCAGCCGCATGGCGCATGCACGTGTTCCTAAATGTCTCCCCTCAAAACAAGAGGGAACTTTACTCTCTCAAGGGGACATATCAATCCTATTGTACCCTCCAGCTTCAGTGTGGTGACTCAGAAATAGGACTGTCTGGGTTCAAATTTCAGATCCCTTATTTAATCATCGCATTACTTTCTGCGAGTGACTTAGCTTTTTAGTCTCAGCAGGCCTATCGATGAAATGAGAGTTTGTTTTTTAAATTTTTTTTATTGTTTTATAAACCTACAATGTATTTTTCAAAGATTTTTTTTATTCAATTTGACAGAGAGAGATCACAAGCAGGCAGAGAGGCAGGCAGGGAGGGGGGGAAGCAGGCTCCCCACTGAGCAGAGAACCCAATGTGGTGCTCAATCCCAGGACCTGAGTTGAAGGCAGAGGCTTTAACCCACTGAGCCACCCAGGTGCCCCAACATATAATGTATTTTTACCCCCAGGGGTACAGGTCTGTGAATTGCCAGGTTTGCCCACTTCACAGCACTCACCACAGCACATACCCTCCCCAATGTCCATACCCCCACCCCCCGAGAGTTGTTAATAAGAGAAGCTACCCTAAAGGAGCGTGGCAAGGAATACATGCCACAAGCCCTGTACAGTGCTTTTAAGTACCTGGAATACAGGATAGAGGCCCACTAAACATTGACCTCAAGTATTACCTGTGAATTCAATGGATACTTCTTGCGTCCGTCTCCGACATGCTCCTTGCCCTCGCAATGACTACATCTTAAACGGAGGATACACTTCCAACAAGCATCTATGGAAATAATACATAAGCAAAAACCAAGACAGTGAGGGAAACATCTTCATTGCCGTGAGAGGATATATCAGAGGACCTGACAAGTGGGGTATGGTCAAGGAGGACTTCCCAATGGAGGGAACATTTTTGAACTAAGCTGTGAAAGATACAAGCTACATACGAGTAAGAAAGGATGACTATGGATCCCCTACTCTCTATTATCTGATGACACAAACATTAGAAAGTCCATGGTCCTATTAAGAAACTGTGTGGAGCTTATAAATACTTTTGTTGTAATTAGATATTTGCCATTCATATTTGTTATGAAGGCATTTGTCCTGTAATCATACTTCCCTTAGCATCAGTTATTTTGCTCTTACTGTATACCGTGGGTACACACTTATAAGCACACACTCTAAGTTATGGGGACTATACCACTTTTTTATTTCTGCTGAGTCACTTTTCACTGGTGCCTTTTTTTAAGCACAGTTACTAGATCCAGTGCTGTTCAGTGCTAAAAATGTGTCTCAGTTCCCACTCAGAGGATCTGGTAATCAGTGTGAACCCATGCACTCTCCCCCTCCAGCCCACCTCTGTTCAAGAGACCCACTGCAGCACCACTTTCATGCCCCCTGCCATTCAAGAACCAAATGAAACTCTAAATCCATAGAAGAAAAGATCCTTGGCTGTGTTCCTGGCATCTCTGTGGAGATGAATATGCTGCTCCTTTCTGTTACCCTTTTGCTCTGTGTTCACTGGAATCCTGCCTATCTGGTCTGCATTAGGTCAGCTTTTTGGCTCCTCGCCAAGTTAAATGAAAAACAATAGGAGACAGTGGGTAATGTTCTTTGGAGGGAGAAAGTGTCTCTAATATATGGAAGTGGAGCTGCTGATAGTCTAGATGGTTTGTCTGTTTTTGTTTGTTTGATTAGAATAGGCTAATTCTCTTTTCTGAGTCAATATCATAGATGGGGAGGGAACTCTCAGATTTTTAACTGCATTAAAACACTCGTGCCTTGATGAGGGTAGAAACTAAAATTCGACTTCTTTGCTTTTAGATGACAAATAGAAGCAGATGGTTATTTCCCTCTGACACAGAAGTGAAAAAGCAATGTGTGGTTCTGTATGCCTAAACTCCTCCTTATGGGACAAGGCTGGGTATCAAAACCTAGTAGCAAGAGAAAACCATGGGTCTTCCAACGACCTGGGGTAATTATGGACCACAGTCTTTAAGTCAAATATAACCTGCCAGTGAGTCTTGAAATTTGACCTGATCGATTGCCACAATTTTTATTCACTATTCTGGGCTTTGGAAGCTAGAAAAGCCACCCCTCTTCCCTCTTAAGAACATGCACTGTTATCACCCTTGACAACATGTGGAAACCCCAGAGGGAAAATGTAGCTCCCTTTTGGTAAAGTTTATCCATTTTTCTCCCTCTCCCTATGCCTGTACATTAGAAACACTTGACTGGTATGTTTGCAGCTTGCAGAAAGAAACCAAAACAAATGCTCTCTATGGTATTAGTTAAAAATGGATTGGGAAATTGTGAATTACTGGTTACATGGTGTGTATAAAAATCTTTAGCAAGTCATCACCCAGAATGCTTTGAGTTGTATGAACCAGCTAATAAGAAGATTAGATCAATTGTTTCTCTCCAGCCTCTGACTGGAGTTAATTATTCAGATGGAAATTGAACTGGAACAAACCTTTACCTCTCAGGACCTGAGTTTCCAGGTGTTAAAATCTTTGAATTATCAGGACTGGAAGGGCAAATTCTCACATCTACCTCAAAATTTATCGAAATAAGACTCAGAGTTTATATAAGCTCATTTTAAACCTGGCTCCATTCCACACATCCTAAAGATGTACAGTAATACAAGGCAAGTCCCTCCTTTGGATGCAAGAAATATCCATTAAAATTAATAGATGGTGAATACAGTTTCCTTCACTTCTTCCACCTTCAGGGAATTTGAGTATGATTCCAATCTTTTATATTTTTTCCATGCAATTAAAACAACTCCTGACTTTCAACTTCGGTTGAAACAGTAGCTTTATTTATTAAATTGGGAAGAGGAACCCAGAGAGAATTCTATCAGCCTTCCAAAAGAAATTAGTCAATTCATTATATATTTTATTAATTTACTTTATTATTTAATGTAGCAATTTGAATGTAGTCTCATTTCCCCTAAATTGAGCATTCATCCTTCAATCTCAATCCAGATATTATTTTTAAAAATACATGAGCTCTGTCATTTACATATCATTCTTAATAAATTCCACATAAATTAACACATATATAGAAGGAATCATTTTCCAAGAAAAATAAATTTGATTCTGTGAAAGTAAAAGGCCTAGAAGAGATTAAGCCACAAAAAAGAGAGGAAGTTCAAGAACAGAGAGATACTGCAGAATTTTTCACCACAAGGCCCTACACAGTTAGGAAAATTAATGTAATACTAGCATTAGGTCTAGATCACAGTTTCTGTTTTTGTTTTTCTATTATGTCCAATTAGACCACAGTTTTGAAGGAAGCCCCAGACCTACAGAAATTTTGCTAGGCAGATTTTTCCCTATGTATTGTTCCTATGTTATGCCATGAGTTTTTTTGAAAAGGCAATAAAGCCATTCATAATTATAGATTAAATGGAACTGAAAGACAACATTTGTATAAATGATACCTACAATGACTGATATAGAAGACCATAAGCTGAACCCTTAGATGTGATTTTGACCACTATAGTGACGTTTAAAAATTTGGATTTAAATGTCCTTCAGGCAGGCCTGTATTTTTTAGTTTCATTTACTATAGGGCCAACTTATTCCTATTCTCCATTACACCTGCTTCACACCTTTGTATGATCTCCCTAGCCAGATTTGAATGTATGATCCTAGACTTAGTCTAACCCACTAGTAATTCCATTTAGCAAGTTTTATTTTGAATATTTTGTATCAAGTATAGTGGTCAGCATTGGGAATATGTAAGCAATAAGATACAATCTCTGCTTTCATGTTTGCTATCATGGGATGGGGGGCTGCTAGGAAGGAGGGCTCAGTTGGTAATAGAGGATTTAACTTGGTGGAGGGGGTTAGCAAGGCTCTCCTAAGTCCACCTAGACTTTCTAGAGCAAGAAAGAACACTGAGGCCCAGAGCAAGCAAGGATTAGAACTGGCTCTCATCACTGAAGTCAGTGTTCTTTCCAGTCTGCTTGTGAGTGTTGAAAGGGACGTATGAGAAGGACCAGAAAGAGCAGGAGCCTCAGTTCACTCGGTGGCTCATGCTTGCTGGAGGTCTTCTTACTCATAATCCTGTATTAATCACAAGTTTTATAAAAGCCTTATCCTCTGGGGTCCTTTTCAGAGAAACATCATATTCTTCTCTTTCTGTTCCTGAGGTATCCTTACTATTTCATCTAAAAACTTCGTTATCATTTGAAGGAATAACTTAAAACCTCATTGAACTCACATGATTCACCCAACTGGCTGGATGTGTGTGTGTGTGTGTGTGTGTGTGTGCGTGTGTGCGTGTGTGTGTGTGTGTGTGTCTGGAGAAGAATCTTACCACATTGTGATGACCACATAGTAAGATTTCCTTAACAGGAAATCAGTTAAGTAAACCTTGAGATATGCACTCCCGTGATCTACCTATGAAAAATTAAAAATTGGAAAACTAAACAGCAATAACTAGACCTACACATATCCTTTCTGTAAGTATTTCTCCTCATGTGAAAATAGTAGAGAAAGTACAGGATTTGAATCTGCAAACATAAATTTAAATGATTGCTTTACACTTAATAAACTTTAAGCTACTTATGAACTTCTGGATTTTGACAGGATGGTTGTTTATGAAGTGCTAATAGGACTAACTTTATCTCATAATGTGGCTGTAAGATTTCAAACACTTCACAATAGCATAAAAGAATAAAAAAAAGAGTAGAAATCTCAGTCCTTTTTTTTTTTTTTCTTACAGTTTTCATTTAAAAATGACCACCCTCCTGCAACTACCTGGGTAGTTAGTTCATCTGTATTTTCCAGTATTTCCGTTTCAGATCTAAACTCCAGATTTGGTTACTATTTCTCCATTTATTTTGGTGGAGGGATCGACAAAGATATTAGCCTTTTCTTGCTCTCTTAGATTCTCCATTTCATATTCTAGTTGGGTGAACTTTCTTTTCCCTCTTAGAATATTAAATGCATATTAGGTGGTTTCTGAGTGTTTTTCCTTTGAAAAGAGTACTTTGGATATTCCCAGAGCGTTAACAGTTCATTGCCTTAGCATTTCAAGTTACTCAGGTCACAGTATCACTTCATGGAAGATAAAACGAGATCTCCTATCCAACTAGTCAGAGCCATTGGAAATTGCAGAGCTAGAATTTCTTGGAGTTTTACAATTTCTCACTCTTCTCTTGATGATAGGAGTGGTGAAGTGGGATTTAAAAGAGACCCATTCTCACTTCCCAAGAGAAGGGTGCAATGCTGCTGGGCCACAGAGGGATTGATTTGTTTTTCTATATAAGATTATAGGACAAGGACATTCTTCCAGAGGACACATCTGTCAATGGGAAAGGTGCAGAAAAGGGAGCAAGAAACCTGAAACTATAACTGGAATTCACAAATTATATAAAAATAAAGTCTGCTCCTCATTGTTTAATGTGATACCTTTAAAGCAAAACTGAACTCTGTTAACCAAAGCATGTTCTGTTCCTTGATGGGGGAAAAAAAATGTTGGGATGAGAAATGGAAAGAAGGAAGAGAAAACCTCTGAATCCCAACGTTTAACATGAATTTACCCTTGTTTGAACCATCAGCACAGTGGTCAGTCTGGGAAATAAGTCAGCAGAGAAGTCCATCCTTCTGCCCAATAGAATGACTGAATCAGTGTGCAAACTGCCTTATTCACAGAGGATCATTCACAAGAGGCTCTGGAATGCTGGAGTAAATAAATCAGTCTGTTTCCCAAAATTTCAGCCTTTCCTTCTTGATTAAAAAGCAAAATAACTCCAGGTAAGGTACAATTTTCAGAGAGATTGTTGAATGGAAAACAGAAGACTTTATTCACACTGGCCTGCTTAATAGAGTCTCTCCAAAAACCCTTGTGGTCAGGAAGGGGCACTTGTGAGTTAAAGTTCAAGATGGGAAAGCAAACAGTATAGATTCTTGGACTAAAACAAGGCCTTGGCATAGCTCTTGCTAAAGCAATTTATCTGCAGAGAATGACAGTTTATTCACTAGTCTCCTTTCCTTTTCTTTCCCTTCATTTACTTTTGCTTCCTTCTCTCTCTTGTTTTAACTGCTACCAACAAATTTCTCACAGCTTGAGTAAGCAAAAATGCCAAGACATGAAAATTTGATAAATATTTTATTATGTTTTCCAGAGCAATAGAGATTGCTACACGATCTTTCTGGTAAGGAAAGCTAGGTCTTGTTAATATCCTAATCAGAAAAAAAGAGTTTAGTGTTTTCTCCTGTGTCTCTCTCACTGGTCAAGTGAAGAAAAAGGCAATTAGGAAATCCACCTGGGCAAGCCTGGAAAGGTTTGTGTGGAGACCCAGTTTCAAAGATGAGCTAAAGCACATGGCAATTGCTATTCTTTCCATTTTCTGGAATGTCTGCACCTAAATACACCACAATACAGAGATTGCATTTCAAGATGGCATTGAAGAAAGTCTCAAGATATGCAATTGTATTGTTTGATCATTAGAAGTAGGAACCTTGGAACAAATAGAAGAAGTGTTAGTACATTCCATATCAACTCTGGGCAGATCACTAATCGTCCAATATGGGAATTTTGGATTCTTTCATTTGAAAATTTTCATTTTCAAAATGAGAATATCAGAAATAACTTTCTCATAGGGTTATTGTCCAAAGTGAAATATTACAATTGTAATATTAAGTATAAAGCCTTTACTTATTACACTTATTACAAAGAATGTAATAAGTGTAAAGCCTTACTACGGTGCCTACCTCCAGAAAATAATAAATGGAGGTCACATATGCTCTCTATGAAAGCTGCTTTTCAACGTGGTGGTGTAGACTGTGGTCAGAACTTCAGCTTTTTCTTCACTTCTCAAGGCCTCTGCTTCTTCTTTATTTAAAGTCATGCCCTTCTTCTGCTTCCAATAGACTGATAGTTTTCCAACTGTGAATTCAACCCCACAACCTGGCATCACCTGGGATCTTGTGATCTTGTTAGAAATGCAGATTGTCGAGCCTTATTCCAGACATACTAACACAGGAACTCTGGGAGTGGGGCCCAGAGACCGTTATGTTTTAATGGGGTTTCCAAGGGATTCTGATACGTGTAAAAGTTTGGAAACCACTGAAACAGACTATACCGTCCACCAAACCAAAGAGATACTGAGAGTGTTGGTTCTTAGTTAGAAATTGTCTCTGGGAGGGCTGATGAATAGTCAGACCACAGATGTCTACTCTACTTAGGTGAAAGCATTGCAGTTAACAAGATTTTACAACAGCTGTCATCTTTGTGACATATGTAAATACAGACACTCTTATTTATTCCTCACTAAGGAAAATTTTGCAAGCCTTCAGATGACTTGCCCCTATCATGCACTGAGAAGGCCCTCTTTGATGAGTTGTAGAGTACACATGGGTTTGGGGGCTACTGCTGTACCTCAGCACAACACAGTAAAAAAGACCAGATTCTTTTTTTTTTTCTTTTGAAGATTGTGTTTATTTGATAGAGAGCAAGCAAGCACAAGCAGAAAGAAGCACAGAGGGAGAGGAAGAAACAACTCACTTTCAAGCAGGGAGCCTGATGCAGGGCTCGATGCCAGGACCCTGAGATCATGGCCCAAGCCGAAGGCAGACATCTAACCAACTGAGCCACCCAGGGGCCCCCAAAAGAACAGGTTCTAATTCTTGCCCCAATTCACTGTGTGAACATATGTTAGGTTTCTTAACTTCTCTGTGCTTTATTTTCTGAATATGAGATCAGTACTTGGCCCACAGGGCCACTGGGATAACTGAGAGGTCAATATGTGATATGATTTGTCCTGGCTTCAAGTGGCTACTCACTAAGCTCCCTTCTCTGGGGGCAGAACGAGGCATCCATCATGTAAATGGCCAGGGCACTACGGGACATCTGTTTCCAGATTTCAGACACCTGAGCATGACACTCCAGCAAGAGACCTATATAAATTGAGAGCAAAACCTTAGAGCAGAAAGGGAATTCGAGAGGTAGTCTCCGGCAGTTCCAATCTTCAGACTGGTATTACAAACTTAAATCCACCTTTTAAGAAGACTTTTTTTAATTTATTCATTCATTCATTCATTTTAGAATGAGCCAGTGATAGAGCAAGTGTGCATGCACAGAATTAGGGGAAAAAGCGGGCGGGCAGGGGGTGGGGAGGGGAAAAGAATCTCAAACAAAGCTGGAGCTGAAAACCATGGAGCCCCACGTAGGGCTTGATCTCAGGACCCTGAGATCATGACAGGAGCCAAAACCAAGTGTCGGACCCTTAACCAAATGAGTCACCCAGGCCCCCCCAAATCCACCTTATTTATGACTCACAGAGGAAATTGAGTTACTAAGGGTCACAAAATTAATTTCACTCAGTCAGCATTATTTATTGAGCATACTATGTGCCAGGCACCATGCCAAGTGCTCGGGGATACAACGATGAAAGAGACAGACCTTGTCTCTGCCTTTACCAAGAAGTGTAGTCTGGTGGGGCAGACAAATAATAAGCAGATGATCTTAATGATGATCATTATGGTGGAATGTTGAAGAGCCATAAAAAAAGACAAGCCAGACCCTTTCCCTGCTCTGCCACACCAGCAATGGAGACAGCTCCCTCTTTCCTTGGTAGTCAGGAAGATGCTGGTGGATCTGTGAATCCATGAAGACTTGTGCCCCCTCTCCACCTATGAAATGAAAGGCAGCTGCTACTCATCTCACCTCAACATTCAGAAGTAACTCAGCCTAGACTTATTTATTATATTTAATAAATGTATTATGCATTATAACAAAAACATGTTTAGTGTTTACTTTGTACTAAGCCTTGTTCTCAGCCCTTTACTGAAGCCACTAATCAAAGCAAAATTAAATAATCTGATGAATTCAAAGCTCTGGTTTGCTCATACATTCCATGGCATTAAAAAAAGAAAAAGAATGGCAGTGGAAGATCAAATGTATTCATTTAATGAATATTTATTGCTTTTTAAAAGCAAGATCAGTCATGAGTTTTTGAGTGTTTAGTTTGTGCAAAGTGTCCTAAGTGTTTTGCATGGGCTGTGTTATTTAGTCCTCTCAACTCCAGGAGATGGATGTTGGCATTTTCCCCCACTTTACCTGTAAGAAAAATGAACTCAAACAAGTTGAATGATCTGCCCATGGTTTCAAAGCTAGTGCATGGTTCAACCCAGAATCAAACCCTGGGTTGTCTGAGTCCAGAATTAGAACTTGGAAACACTGTACTGTATCTTCCCTTTTAGTAGAAAACTGACACAGTTCCAGGTGTTAATTAGGCCATGATTGTGTACCTAAAAAAAAAAAAGTCCTCAGAACTGGTGATTCCAAGGCAAGTTGGGGAAGTGGATGCTGTGGTGTGGAGTCAGGGAAGAGAGGCAGCTCATTTCTGAGGAGGCACGTAAAAAGGTCGGCATTACCTGGAAGGCTTTAGATAGGACATGAGAAAATGGTGAGAAAAACTGGTTTTTCAGAGAAGGACAAGGTGGGGTAATCAGAGCAGGGTCTTAGGGCTTAACTCTGATGTACAACCTAATAAACTACAACCTGCTTGAACTGCCTTATTCTTGTTCCTGTTAATTGGGAAATAAATTAGAAATGAAGGTGGTTATACTTTATATGTCTCCACTATACAGCCCCATGGTGAAGGCTGAGAGTTTTCTGGAAAAGCATTATTTTGTTTTTTAATTCAAGTTCATGTATTCCTTGACTATTAGTGACCTTAACTGAGACTATCCAGGTAGTCAGATTTTGAGGTTGAAGTATCCTAATGTAGCACAACTTTGAGCACCTTATAAACTGATGCACAGGTTCAATCCACCCCCACCCCTCCCCCACTTCAGCCTGAGCAGATCTCCAGCAGTGCTGAGATGATGATGCTCACCTACAGAAAGCTCATCACCTGTATCTACTCCACAAACACTGCAAGAGCAATATCCTTACTGTTTTTTTAAGCATAGATACTTAATCTATTTTCCCAGCCCACTAGCATCTGTGTATCCCCTGCATTTGTAGCCTGTCATGGCAATCTGCTTGCCTGGTACTTCTGTTTCCCAAGTCCTTTCCACATATCTATCTCAGTTAATCTCTCAAAACTCTATTCTCACAGCTGAAGAAAACTAGCTTCAAGGGATTAAATCACTTTTCTGGTCACCTGGGTGGCTCAGTCAGTTAAGCCTCTGACTCCTGGTTTAGGTTCAAGTGATGATCTCAGGGTCTGGGGATTGAGCCCTGCATTGGGCTCCACCCTTAGCCTGGAGTTGGCTTGTCCCTCTCCCTCCCCCTCTGCTCCTTCTCCACTCTGTCTTTCTTTTTCTCTTTCAAATAAATAAATAAAATCTGAATGAAAGAAAGAATGAATGAATGAATCACTTTTCCAAGGTCAAAAATAACAAACAGAACAACCAGAATGCCAATCTTCTTACTCTAAGTCAAATATTCTTTCTGGAGACTGTTATTGGACCAGCAGCCAGACCAGCAGAAACGCCATCTTCTTCAGCACTGTGATGATATTGGCACAGTGCCAGACACACACTAGTGTTCCATAGATATATTTCTTTAAATTTTTTTATTAAAAAATAGATAATAGGCACACATCAGTGGCTCAGGCAGTTGAACATCTGCCTTTGGCTCAGGTCATGATCCCAGGGTCCTAGGATCGAGCCCCACATCAGTCTCCTTGCACAGTGGGGAGTCTGCTTCTCCCTCTCCGTCTGCCTGCCATGTCCCCTGCTTGTGCTCTCTCTCAAATAAATAAATAAAAATCTTTATAAAAATATAAATAAGTAAATAATAGATAAAGCTTCAAGAATAATCTAACAAATCTTGAATTTCATAGATAACAATATAGAAACCCACTGAAATCAGTTGAATTATCCAACTTAGAACAAAGTTTCCATAGTAAGAGTCCACTGCTCCTGTTATTTATTTATTTATTTATCTATTTATTTATGTTGGCAGCAAAGCAGTTTATTGAGTGATAGTATAAAACTCCCAAAGAGGGAGGGGACCCAGAAGGGTTGCTATACTCCTGTTACTTTTATAATGCTTATTATTATTGACTTGTATTTTTACCTCTGCCAAGTCTGATAGATAATCATAACTATTCTCAATAGAAGAGCAAATATGCTGGTGCTTAGAGACAGGGAGACTCCTAAACATTGTTATGCAGAGTGGCCAAAGAAATTTTGCTACTCAGTTATTTTCCAGGTAGTAAAAATAAGAGTTAACAACCCAGAAGAGAACAGAAAATAAGCACCCAGTCTGAAATCATGAGGGTGCTAGGTTCCCCTCGTCCATCAGCTTCATTTTTCTTGAGGATTGTGAAGTCATACTTCTCTCCCCCATGCTGTGCACTCTAATAATCAAGGTTTGGGTTTCACCTCTACCATTTAGTAAATATGTGAGTTTGTGAAATTTGGTGAACACCTTTACCGATGACCTAGGAAAGAATTCCTTTTCAAAAGTTGGTTGTGAGACTTCAGCAAGAGTTTCCACAAAACCCTGGTATCTGGTACATGCCTTTGAATATTTGCTTTCTTCCCTGGAGCCATTGGATCCATCACTAAAGCCATTACCTGGCCCTTCCTTGACAGAAGTGTTTTAACATTTATTGGGTTTCATTTCCAAATCTTAGAAACTTATATGTCCACTAAGCAAAATATTACCATAAACCAAACATACAGAATGTCTAATCAGTGAACAGAGATTAATTGGTCGATTACTAGGTTCTAGTGTATTTTATAGCTTTTATTTCTCAAGAGATTTTAGATTTTAATTTATAATACAGGGTCATTAAACCGCATTTGAAAGTTAATTGTTAGTATATAATCTTAGCAGGCTTACTTTTACTTATTGCATAATTCATGAAGCTCAAAACACTTTATCTTCCAGTTAAGTGTTTGGTTATATCCCTTGCTTCCATATATCATCATTATCTACTATTGACCATTTTTCTTTTATTTTATATTTTGAAATTTCACTGGCAATTGGCATATCCTGATTCTCCACCAAAATAAATGTACTCTGTTATTAATAATAATGTGTTACATCTAGGTTTTATTATCTATAGCAGTTGAGAACTCTTAAAAATAAGACACACAAATCTCTCCTTCTTTACAAAACAAAACAACAAACAAACAAAAAAACTTTACATGGTCATTTAGTATTTAGGTATCATGATGTCAGTGTTCATTCTTTTCTTTTAGCTTAGCCAAATAGAAATCACCCGAGAGAGAAAAGGGTCACCCTATCTACTGGCCACCTTAATTCTACTCCCTAGGCCCAGAATTCCACTTCGTGTAACCAGCTTTGGACTGACTCTCTTCTTCTTGAAACCTGCCTCCCTCCCTCCCCTCTCGAGTCAGTCTCTCACCCCACTCAGCCCTCGTCCAGGCACGGTTTGCCCAGCTGCTAATTTTCAAGTTCCTTGTTCTGAGTGCAACTGCATTTTGGCACATCACATGATGCCTGAATTGCTATTGTCAAAACTCTTCTTTTACCCTCTTTATATTGACATAGCAAATTTAAGGTGGTATCTTGTAACTGTGGGTATTAAGAAGCATAATCGAGTGAAGTTACCTGAAAATGTCTCTGGCATATATAGCAAGTGTTATCTACTGTTTTTAGTTCTGGTTTTATCATGAATTCATCTGTAATTAAGCTCTTATTATGAGCACGATTCAGTAATTAATCCCTTACTACTAGTTCATGCCTAGTACAGTTTAATTTTGTATGTATTCATATCAGAACTGTAAATTTTTTATAGTGTCATGACTTCTAATTCTCTGTATGCCCCTAAGTAGAAGCAACGAAAATGGTACTAGCAACAGTCTATGATATCATGATGTCATTACAGAAATCCTCTAGGGTTACACTGTCATACCACTTAATAGATGGAGACACTGAAGCTTGTGTAGCTTACAGTGATGGAGCCACAGTTCAAATTAGGAATTCACCTACTGTCATTTAAGTAGTAAGTGGCAGAACCAAGATTTACACCCAGACACCTGGCTCCTAAACCTACACACCCAGCTAGTATGCTCCTCTTCCTTCTTCATCTCTTGAATGACCACTTTGAAACAACTTGGTAATTGACAGATCTTTGGAATAATGATCATTAGCATGGTGAATGTCAGAGTACCTCTGATTTTTGGGCATCAAAATTATACCCATTAGGAACCCATTGGAAGATATCTATGAGATAGTTAAACTGTGAGACTTGAGCTTTGATCAAACTATATTCTCATCTCAGAGCATAACCTGATGATCGTCAGTGATCTCAAATGGCTCTAAATGACACACAGATTTGGGGGCCATGATGGTTGTCAAATGATGAGCCATATCTGTTTGTAATCCCTCTCAGATAATGTAATCTCAAAACCAGTTCTCTTGGCCACGCTGATAAATGCAACCTAGCCCACATATCATAGTGCCTTCTATAATTAGCACCAATAAAGACTTCCCATTTTGATCATCATTTCTGATTCTTCTTCCTTGCAGATGGACCCACACGAGAACATTTTACTGAGCACTCTTGAGATAAAAAATGAAATGGCCACATCTGAGGCCGTGATGGGACTTGGAGACCCCAGGAGCACAATGCTGGCCTATGATGCCACCAGCATCCAGTACCGGAAAGCCGGCTTGCCCAGGCATAGTTTCGGCCGAAATGCCCTGGAACGACACGTGGCACAGAAGAAAAGCCGCCTGCGGAGACGCGCCTCCCAACTGAAAATCACCATCCCCGACTTGACTGATGTGAATGCCATAGATCGGTGGTCCCGCATATTCTTCCCAGTGGTTTTTTCCTTCTTCAACATCGTCTATTGGCTTTATTATGTGAACTAAAACATAGCCTCCCATGGGAAGCAAGGACTAGATTCCTCCTCAAACCAGTTGTACAGCCTGATGTAGGACTTGGAAAACACATCAATCCAGGACAAAAGTGATGCTAAAATACCTTAGTTGCTGGCCTATCCTGTGGTCCATTTCATACCATTTGGGTTGCTTCTGCTAAGTAAACACTAGGTCCTTGTGGTTTTCCAGTTGAAATGCAAGTGATTTGTATACATGTTGGCAAGACTGTGTCTGAGTGTTCCACTTTATCTGCCTAGTGTGCAGGCTATACAGAGGGCAATTATTTAGAAGACATTCTTAGAGGGCTCAGTAGCATTGCCAGTCATTTTTCTGAGAAGTGGTCATACCCAGATACTCCCCATCTTCATTTCTAACGTTGGCATGCTGTTGAGATGGCACTGTGCTTATGAAACATTATTTGCAATGCCATGCAAACATGCTTACTGAAGATGGTCTATGCCTGGTCTTATTAAGGTGATAATTGTGTCATGGGAAGATAATTCCCACTGGATTCCAGAAGGTTCTCAAGTAGTTCAAACGGGATAGGGAGACTGCAGACAAAGACTCGGTAACCAATTTGGCCAGTCTCTGCTTGAGCCTAGGGAGTCAACACTGATGTCTTCCATTGTGACAGTTAGAAACGGGACTGCTGAACATTATCATGCATGGTGGCCAAGAAATGTTTCTAAAAAGCTATTTCCTCGGTGGTTAAAATAAGAGTTAATAATCCAGAGCAGAGTGAAAACAGAAGTGACTGTTGTAACAAAATTAAAGCAAATGAGCAGCATGACCCTTATCAGCCCCACGCAGCATCTGGTTTATACATATTTTGTACACAGCAAAAGGTCCAGTGAGAGAGATTTTTTTCCCCCAACTTCACAAGCTTTTGATAGCAGATCTAAAGAAGTTTTTACAGTTTATCTAATCAAAAGACAACCACAAAATAAAAAAAGTTAGCAAAATTAGAAGTATCTTAGATGTAGGTTAGATTGCGAGTCATTCAAATACACTAACATAGAGCACAGACAAAGCTAGCAAACAGGTTGATCCTCTCAGACAATGTCACCTGTCTCTACAACATTTCCCTGTAAGTTTATTTCTGAATTTAATAGGGTATTTCAAAAGAAGGATTTGTTCGTTTCTTTAAAGGATTAATGGTCCTTTCCAGCTTTTCTTGTTTCTGAAATCCTGATTATATTCTTAGGAGACAGACAAAGTAAGGCTTTGAAGAGATTGATTGAACTACATTTCCTTATGTGCAGCGAAATTCACCTTTGTATTTTTCATAGCAAACAATACTTAAAGGATTATGTGCACAAGTAGAGTTAGTTTGTGGGTTTGTTGGATTTGACTTTTTAAGGATGCTTACATAGTGTATATTGCAATTGACCTAATGAGAGAAAATATGAAAAGTAGTGTAGCATAGGATAAAAACAAAGCCACATTAACATGATGAATGTTATGAGCCTCAGTCGATATTATAGAAAAATATGTAACTGATAGGCAGGCATGATGTATTGTTTTTATCCAATTTTTGAATTATGCCAGTGTGATGCTTTCTATACTAATTGGACATATGCATTCATATGTAAGACAGGAAAGAGAATAAGCTAATATATTTTATTTCTATCAATGTGAGGTTCATATTTGTTTTCTTGGAGAAAATAGTGAATCGCTAATTTCTCCTTAAAGTTTGATTTGATTGAATTTTTTCTTGGAGGATGACTTTGCTATTTCTATTTTTAAAACAAAAACACTTATTTTTCAAAGTAACATCCCTAATTGTGCATAGTAGCCAAGGCCAGTATTTGCCTGTGGATTAAATGTATGGTTTTTCCCCCCTAATAATTCAGCAGCTTTGAATATGATGGAGTTCTGATGCCCTCCTATTCCAATTTTCAGAGAGAGGGGGTAAAAAAGGGTTTAGCATTCAGTTTTCTAAATTTTCTCCAAGATGGGAGGTATTTTTTTTCTCCTTCACCAGCAAAGGGAACTCTGGCCTTTATTTTTTGATTATACACTTGAACACCTCTGAGTATGGTCTTTGGGCAGAATCCAACTAAGTTTCTGTTCATAGGCTCAGAGTAGAAATTCCTCACGCTTCTCCAGGGATACGATTTCTCCTAGGCAATCATTTTAGGGCATCACTCTAATAAAGGTGCCTGTCCCTTGTTGCCAGGGGTTAAAGTTTGAGTAACATATATCAGGAAGGAGCATATCGATAACTCAGGTGCACAACTCCAAATTCCATTCTGGAAAAGTTTTTCTAGAGACAACTCAGAGCCCAAGTCTAGAAATGGGCTCTTATCTGCAATTATCATAAAAGCCATAAAAATCCTTGATATTGTCATTTATGGTTACAACAAAATTTCAATGTCCAGGGAAGTCACCACAGTAATCTAGATCAAAGTGAGACATGAAATTTTGCAACATGAGCCTCAAAAGCATGTGACCAGGGATTCATTTCTGCTCACAGTGACAAAACAAAACAAAACAAAACAGAAAAAGGAGAAACATGGGAGCTTGATACAGATGCTCTAGAGCAAAATTCATATATTGGCATTCAATAGCCACATAGGTAGAAACGACTGATTCATCCTGCCCAGAGATATCAGTAGATGTAGAATTTAATTTTAACTCTATTTTTATTGTAGTTGAATTGGATTGTAGTCACCAAATTGAGGGCGGGTTGGGGAGGGGTGCTAGATCTCATAAATCTTTGAAGACCAGTCAGCTTGATATCCAGTGGTTAAATTTAAGGACCACAAAAATGTGTTTTGGCAATTCTGATATGGTATTACTATCACTTTATACATATATATATTTTTCTTTTGATTATGAAACAGCCAGATAGCCAGCAATTAAGGTGTTTTTCATCTTTGTGAAATTCATAGGCAAATTCTGACTCTAAAATGCACAGTCTAAATGAAACCTTTGATCTCAATCTGTATATATATATTGTACATGACTGCTAGTAGGTATGAAATGCATTTTCAGAATTGAAAACTCATGCAACATAATCATGTGTTTGCATAAGGAATGTTACAATTCTTTCTACTGCAATTTAATAACAGGGGAAAATACTTAAGCAGTGCCATCTAGACCTTTTCTCTTCTCATGTCTTCAAAAGCAGTGCTAAGTAAAAATAATAATAATAATAATAATAAAAATGGTTTATGAACCAAAAGACTTTACATTCTAGCATTAGGAACACAAAAAGTCTGTCAGCTTATAAAAAAGCACAACACATAGAGAAAGTTCAGTGGAATGCAGTGGGAAAATGAATCATGTTCATTTTAAGCAAGACCTGCACTAAATTGACAACTAACACAATTTCCATTTTCGATAGGTAACTGTGTTCCAGTTTTATGATTAAATTCATCCTCAACAACAAAAACAGCAAAACAATCAATAAAGACAGGTCTTACAACATATCTACATGTATATATGTGTATATATAGATCCATGTAAACATACATACATATATATGCATTCATATGTTGGAAAACAAAAGGAGTAAGCTAATATGTTTTATTTCCTTCATTAAACCAGTGTATGAGTATTTTTAATTGGCAGCCAACAAATCAACATATTGAAACTAGTAATACAGGGTCCTGAGCATTTCTCTATCAGCAGATCAATGCCTACAGTTCTTATGAACCATTGCACAGTTTGACACTACAATAGTACTGTACCTCAGAACATCGGGAATTAACTAGTTCTCACATTGCTTGTCTACTTGCTCTCTTTTTCAAGGAAACAAATAACATTGTCTATTGGTGATTTAAAAACAAAGTCTTAAGAAAACAGAAAATGATTAAAAAAAATTCCTCCTTGAAGGAGGTAAAAAAAAATAAATAAATAACTAAACCCCACCATGTTGGTTAGGGCAAATACTCTTAACTGTAGCAATTATGCCATTTTGCTAAGTGTACAGAGTCCATGTAATGTGAGCAACCATAACTTTCACTGAGCGTGTGTAAATATTAAAACAGATTTCTTAAATATTTTTAACTTCTAATTTGTATTTTATGGTAAGGCAACGTGCTAATTCTGTTTATGGCTTAAGTTCATGTGTTATAATATTATGTAAATAATTCAACATGCTGTAAATGACTAGTCAATAGATACAAATAATTGTTTAATTTTTTCTTAATTTTTATTTATTTTTTACTAAGTACAGTTACTGCAGTGCCCCAGCAGAGTAATTTAAACACCCTTTTGCATAAATGGTTTGGGATCCCAGACAGAAGGGTTTCAATTTGTTGTCACACACACAGCCACACACATGTACATGAACATGCGTGTATACACACACACACACACACACACACACACACACACATTTAAACACACATACTCTCACTTTCCGCTCACTTGCTCCCACTTTCATCCCCTTTATGGGAAATGCTGTAGTGTTTATGTAGTCAATGTAACCACCAAGAGATAGCCTTAGAAATGGAAATGGGAAAAGCAGAAGTGATCATTGATAACTTGGTAGAGTTTTTTATATGTCAGAGTTCAAGAAACCAAAGGTTGTAACTTAAATCTCAATTTTAAAAGAGTAAAAGTTTATATTGATGGCACTACAGGAAATAAAAGTGCTTATTATTCATACCTGTTCCAGAAATTTATTACACATAATACACACAGACTTTTTTTTTAATAATAGCATTTTGTCCTTAGATAGTATTATTCCTTTTAACCAAAGACTCCAGAATTATTAAAAAACAAAAAAGGAAAGAAAAAAGGAAAAATGGGAGAAAATTAAAAAAAAAAAAGACTGCTTTACACCAAAGGTTTAAAAAATATTTTCCAAATACACTAGGAACATTGTAAAAACTAGTAAGGAGCCAACAGAATGTGAATTAAGATACTGCCCTAAAGAAATCATTAAAAAAAAAAAAAGCAGCAACACCCTTAAATAATCTATTAGTTATGTGAAAATTAAAATAAAACATTTCTGTGGATATATGCAAAATTCTGACATCAGATTTTAATTTGCTTTGAAAAGTTCTTTTGTGATAAACATAAATAGATCCAAAATGATGACAAAACTTTGTGTTTTTTAACTTTCAAAACCAACTGTCTTCTCTCCTGTCAACTGTCTCCTAATCTGATGCCCATGTGTGTGTCCTTGTAGCACCTGGAACAAGTTGAGAGTTCCATCAGCTTGTATCTCTTCCTTTTCTGTTCAGCAATTTGAGTTCAACCATGGTCACTTTAAGCATAATTATTCCAAACAAAGTTGCCAATTATTTAAATTCCATCGCATTTTCAAAATTTTATTTGCATGGGTGTTTAAATAGTTCTGTTATGAATATTGTCCCTGCACAGTTCTGAATTGTCCTTTTATAAAAAATGATATTCTAGTTTCTTCACAATGTAGTGATTATCAGCCTTACTAATTACCTTGTAGCCTTTCTTAATATGCACATAATGCACATTTTCCAATGGCTAGAAAATGCAAAACACAAGTGAATATCATTGCATCTATTTTCATGTCTTTCTAAAAACAGAACTACTAAAATCTCTGGGATACATGAGATAGTAACAAATGAGGATTATAAATGAGTAGCACATAAGAATTATTTTCTTGAATTTAAACTTACTACAGCCAGTTTCAGCATGTAAATATATAATAATGTTGGCTAGTGTGTAATTCTTGAACTAAGAAATATAAATAAAACTTAAAAGGATGTGTGTGTGTAGTTTCATTGGGTTCAGATACATACATACATATATAATCTATTAGTAAGAGCCAGTTTGTAGAATCTCAGCTTTTGCAAGAAGCAACAGAAAGCTTCAGAACTTGGGACTTGCTGTTGGGAAGATTTGAGTTGGAGCTCAAACTTGTCACATATTAGGTATATGACTGTGCAGCTACTTAATCCATCTGTAAAGCAATGATACAACTACAGCTCCCTCATAAGGCTGTTGTAAAGATGAAATGTAATAACCCATGAGAAGTCCTTAGTACCCTACAAGACACATGGTAAGTGGTATGTAAACAGTAGATACTATTGTTTTTGCTTTTGTTAATTATCATCACTAGAAGAGTTAGCATATATATCACAAATTATATTATATATAAACTTCACAGTAATTATTAAATGTTCTCTTAGGTATTTTGTATGAAGGATAATTAATTTAAAAATTGGCTTTAAACATGAAACATGGTAAACATTATGGTAAACATTATTCATTTAATATTCAATACATATCTGCTAGAGACATTATGCTAAGCTCTGTAAAAATTTAGTACTTATTTAATCCTTACCATATTCCTCAAGTAAAAGACACTCAAGATCAGAAAGAGTTTGCCTGTGAGAGTGAAAGGACTTGAATTCCTACCCAGGCTGGTCTCATCTCCAAATCCTCGTAAATTCTTTCCACTTTACCATTCAATATGGGCAACCAGGCTTATTCACCTTTCATTCCTTTTCGTCATTTTCCAAGAAACATTTGCTCAGAGCTTGCCATCTACCAGATCTTGTATTAGTACTGGAAAAACAGAGGTTGAGCATACAAAACCTCTGCCCAGTTAGATTATGTAGCACCTCTCAAATGAGTGGGAACTCTCCTAAAGTAAGCAAATCATTTGGTGACAAGCTTAGTGATTTTCACCTCTTGTGACTTTAGAATGTCCCAGCAGCACCCGATAGACACTATATGTAAGGGAAGCATCATGTCAGGACACACTTGTCCAATAAAGTTAGGATTGAAAGGAGCTATTGTGACCAAAGAATGAATACCACCAAAAAGACCCAATTATGGAATGAGTGAAGAACCAGTTCTTCTCAGCTTGCACTGTATATTGCAAATTATGTAAATCTAGACATGCAAAAGATGTGCATTTGCAGTTGATGCTGCAGTTTCTGCATTCAATCCAGCAGAGAGAACACAAGTATGCTCAAATACATGAACATGTTCACATAACTAGTGGACTATGTGTGTGTGCACACACATAAACTCATGCAAGTAGCGGGATGGTGAGAGAGCTATGATCCTATGGGTGTGGCTCATGATTTGTGACTTACCTTGGGAAGAGAAAGCCCCAGACATTCCCCACAGAAGTGGTGATTATAATGGGTAAATTCCCCTACTCATATTCCAAACTACTATGATATATTCTTTTTTTTTATTAACATATAATGTATTATTTGTCCCAGGGTACAGGTCTGTGAATCATCAGTCTTACACATTTCACAGCACTCATGATAGCACAAACCCTCTCCAATGTCATTAACCCAGCCACCTTATCCCTCCCCTTCCTATCCCCCAGCAACCCTCAGTTTTTTCATGAGATTAAGAGTCTCTTATGGTTTGTCTCCCTCCCAATCCCATCTTGTTTCATTTTTTCCCTCCCTACCTACCATGACCCTCTGCCTTGCCTCTCAAATTCCTCGTATCATAGAGATCATATGATAATTGTCTTTCTCTGATTGACTTATTTTTCTTAGCATGGTACCCTCTAGTTCCATCCACGGTATTCTTTTGATAGTATTCCATTGTGTATATATATATATACCACATCTTCTTTATCCATGCTTCTGTTGATGAGCATCCAGGTTCTCTCCATAGTTTGGCTATTGTGGACATCACTGCTATAAACATTCAGGTGCAAGTGCCCCTTTGGATCACTGCATTTGTATCTTTAGAGAAAATACCCGATAGTGTTATTGCTGGGTCATAAGGTAGACCTATTTTCAACTTTTTTTAGGTCTTTTTGAAAAGACCTAGCTCTGGATTTCTACAGTTCTATCTGGATGTTCTTGCTAATCTTCTGAAAGAGGGCTCTGTTGCAGTGATTCTGAAATGTCTTTGCCCGAGGCAGAATTGTCCCGCTCTTGCCAGGAGCTAGGCTAAAGCAATCTGCTCCGGTTCGCTCTCGAGGGGACCTTTTGTTCCCTGAATGCTTTCCATTAGGTTTTGGAGGAGGGGAATGAAAATGGTGGCCTCCTAGTCTCTGGCCATAGGAGCCAAGAGCTCAGGGCCCCACTCCTCAGTGTGCCCTCAGAGACAAGCAGTCAATCCCTCCCATCTACCTGGTCTCCTGCCATGCTCCAGGCCCGCCCGCTTATGACCGAGCATTTCTATCTCCGGTGCTTACCCTGACTGGAGTTTCCAAACCCAGCAGATTCCTGCAGTGCACTCCGATGCCACTCCTCCTGGAGGAGGAAGGTAAGCCTTGCTGGATCTGCCACTTGTGGGGTCTCTGCTCAAAGATTACTGGTCTGACTGTGCCTTGGACCACGGTTTAAGGTAACCCCAAGCTGAGAGCACCCTCCTCAGCTCTATCTCTGCAGCTGGCTTCCCCACTCTGATACCTGGGAGCTCTGCTATCTTCAGACATCCCGGTCTTTTTGTGTCCCTGTGGGTCCTGAGACCACACTGTCCCCCCAAGGCCTCCACCCCCAACTTAGCATCTCAAGCAACATCCCTTAGTGGAGCAGACTTCTAAAAGTTCTGGTTTTGTGCTGCACTGCTCTACCGCTTGCTGGGAGCCAGCCCCTCCCCCTGTGGTCTCTCTTCCCATAGGTCACCTCAGAGTCAGTTCTCTGCATGTCCTACCTTCTGGAAAGTGGTTGATTTTCTGTTCCTAGAATTGCTGCTCTTCTTCTTTTCTATCTCCTGTTTAGTTTATAGGTGTTCAGAATGGTTTGATAACTATCTAACTGAACTTCTGGAACCTGATGATATTTCAGTCTCCTGCTTCTCCACCATCTTGCTCCTTCCCAATTACTATGATTTCTTTTTTAGGACACTTCAGATACCCTGGTTCTCTTCTGAGACTTTTTCTAATTCTGAAATATCACACATCATTTTTCTTGCAGAATATCCCTCTAAACCATGAAATCTTCCCTCTGGAATAATACCAGGTTAGTAGGAATACTTCTCAGGGATATCAACAGGCATAATCAGTCCATAATCTTTGATTTCCTCAAGCAGACAGCTACAAAATAATATAAAAGCATTCTTATCCCCATGTGATGTAATGTGTAATGTGACAGAGGATTAAACAAATGTTCAGCCCTCTTCCACTTTACCCACCATGGTACTAGAACCACTCCATGGTTCTAGAACCAAAGAATGATCATAGGGTGGTAAGTTCCATATAGCCCCAGATAATTAGGTTGGAACTAATGGTCAGTAGGGTAACAAAGAATGGTGGGTCTCCTTATCAATGTATTGATTTGTATATATTCTGGTCTTTTCTCTTGTTTCAAGTAGCTAGCTAGGACATTAGCATTCATTTATATATTTAATTTTTCACTTCAGATATTTTTATTAGAAAGAACAGAAGAACATACTCAGAGACAATACTTAGTGTTAAGTACTGAGGAAAACGAATGTCTTTGAGGGTGAAGAGAAAGAAAAGGAATTTCTCTCAGATTGGACAGAAGGGTAGTTAGCAACATGGCAGTAGAGATTTGCACACAGTTCAGTGGTGATGACCTGAGGAAATGAAAGACCTCAAGGAAAATGGTATAATGAACCTTGGGAAGGCTGCCTCTGGCACTGACCTAGACATGTCCATAAAGTAACAGAGTCTTGTGATCATGGTGAAAGCATCCAACAGGCTGCAATATATCAGAAGAAAAGAAACATGTTTTTTCCTAAATAGAGTCATTTAAGAAATTAGATTCATTATTACATTTCCATCTGGGACCTACTGTGCCCTTGGTCTCTCAACCCCAGAAAATAGTATGAGAAACAGCAGGATGAATTTGATGCTAGATCAGCAATACACTATTTCTAGGACTAGCTGGTACAAAGTAGGCATAATTGATTTCAGTTCTGAAAATTAGAAGGCTAACAAGAGATAGAAAATTTGGCTACATAATGAATATATCTCCCATTCTATGTTTTAGAAACTCAAATGTGTATACAGCGCTTTATAGGATTATAAAAAAAATAATATAGACCTAGCATAGCACAATGGGAGTGGTGGGGGCTGTGGGTAACTGGGGAGGACACACTCCATCTAAAGGCAACCACTATTAAGTCCCATCCAATTGTTGTCTTGAGAAATTGCAAGCTCATGTTGCCAAATTTATCTTAGAATGCAAGAAACCCCAAAACACTGAATCTTTTAATTTCTTTTTTAAAAATATTTTATTTATTCATTTGTGAGCAGCACAGAGAGAGAGGGGTAGAGGAAGAGGGAGAGCAGAAGTAGGCTCCCTACTGAGCAGGAAGCCTGATGTGGGGCTCAATTCCAGGACCCTGGGATTTCCCAGGACCCTGGGATCCTGACCTAGCTGAAGGCAGATGCTTAAACAACTGAGACACACAGGTCTCAGTCTCTTTTAATTTCTGGACAGGTGCTTATTGTCAAAGAGACACCAAAACTTTTATCTTTTCTATGCCCCAAATCCCATGCTGATGTTCTACTATCTGTAATCCTAGGAAAAACATTACAAACTCCATGAAAGTGTTTGCAGATTGAGCAAGGCTCTATGCCATTATAATTGTGACAAGATCACCTTTCTTCCCTTTCCCACAGGGATACCTTATAAATGAGGTAAAATGAGAATTTTTTTTTTTTTTTTGGTGCTCTCTCCAAATAAAAAAGATATAGTTTTTGTTGGTTTTTTTTTTTTTTTCAGTATAAGCAAGTACAGAAAATTGCAACAGAAGTTTTCACAATGCAAACGTGATTGATTACTTTTAAGTCATTCCCTTTAAATGTCATTGTCTCTTTTCTCTACCCTCTGACTTGGAAGACTCCTGCCCTCCCCCAGCACTTCCCAGACCCATCTAGCAGTGGATGAGAACTTAACTGAAAACAACACACAAAACCAGGCAAGGAGGGCTTTCGGTGAAGAGCAAAGAGTTATGAAGGAGCAAGGAACTTTTGTGAGAGATATGGAGAGAGAACAGGGGGGGACAAGGGTGGAAGCTCAACAGAACTCCAGCACTACAGAGTGTGCAGTGGACTTAGATTCTTGACTAGGTCAACAACTTCAGAGATAAGGCCTGGGACTAAATGGGCAATAGATTAACTAAATGGGCAATAGAAGCTATTTACAAATTCCATCTCCCCAAAGACCCCGTGGAGAATGGAGCTTAGTAAATGAACCTGAAATGAAGAACTAATCTGGAAACTTCTGAGGTGAGGCAGCAGAGTAAAAGAAGAGAACTGTACATGAAAAGGAGCAGTCTGAAAATCACTAGTCCACAGTGGTGGGTCGAAGAGCCTGGTCCCACCCATAATACTACTGGAGAAGGACAAAAGAAGGAAGAAAGAGAAGGGGCAAGGGAAAAATTAAGAGAGAAAGGAATTTTATTATTATTATTATTATTATTTTTAGTGTTCAATAATTTATCAGTTCTGTATAATATCCAGGGAAGGAAAGTCTTTTAAAAATGTTTTCAGCACTTGACACCACCCCCATCTGGTATGTGATAGAATTTAATTCTCAAAACAACAGCAAGAGGTATAAACCATTGCCATACTTATGTTACTGAGGACAAGCATAACATGGCCACAGCTGGCATTGCATCTAGATCCCATGCCTTTAACCCTTATTTTCCTGCTACAAAATACACTGCATAGCTTCAGTTAGCTGTTGGAGATACAGTATTTTTAAGAGTGAAGTTAGAAACAAGGCCAAAATCTTCAGGGAAAAAGAAGGGGAGGGGTGTTTACTCCTAAACTTCTATTTTATGTTTATAGTTTTACACTTTTTCCATGTTATTTTTTGAAGCTGAGAATTGTCAAATGCTAGATATTTTGATGTTTTCCTTAATTTATTTGGGTGAGAGAAGAAAGTTGTTTCAAGAAATCAAATGAGTTACTTTAACACATCTTCCAAAGGGTTCTGAAAATCCACTCTCTTGCTTTCTCTTTAAATAGGTTTATCTTTTTTCTGTCATCATTTAGAACAATTTTGAATTGTAAAAGCAATACTTCTCAACATGGAAGATGTTGTTATTTTTTTTAAGTCCCCAAAGTAATGGCTGAACATTTCTTCATAGCTAGGACAATATGGAGAGAGAAAGCACACCTCTTGGTTATCTGGTCAACTGAACATGAGGAAAACTGGTGAGGAGCCTGAAGCTTCCCAAGAGATCAAGAGACTTTCTGGATGTGCAGGCAAGAAATACTCCTTAAAGTTGTGTGAGATTTGTGGCAGGGAACCATCAGGGTTCTTGGAACATCAATAGAGAAGTGGCCCTGGTTAGAGCTTCCATTTCTCATTCTGAATGGACCCAACCTGTCTTGAAAAAGAGAGAGAGAGAGAGAGAGAAAATGGAAAGATTTTTTTCTTCACCGAGTTTTCTTTACTTGCTTCAAAACACCCTTGGAGGGATTGAACAATTTGAGTTGGCAACCTTTCAAAGTGGCTCGCCAAATCCTTATTTATTCATTCTTATTTCTCATTCTACTTGCCAGGAATTCATTTGAACATTTAGAGAATATCTCTGTATGTATAAGACAAAACTACTGATGCATGCAAAGTACAAGATGATTAATAAATAAAAACTTTTAAATGTTTTAGAAGTTTCATTTAAAATTAAATTACAGGGGTGATCTTGCCAGTTTGAAATGAGCTTTTCCCATTTCAGCTTTGGCAAATAATAAGGACACTGGCTCCTGGCTCTGGTTCTTGTTCCAGGAGCAGTCCTAAAGAACTTGGGACAGCCTCTTTAGAATCCTTGGTTTAGAGTGGGCTGGGAAAAGCAAATAAATGTCCACGGAGCCTCCCAAACTCACACAGTATATGCAGAGCCTGGGGCGGGGGGGGGGGGCTGTTTTCAATTTCCCCTCCCCAACTGTGTTAGTCAGGGTTCCCCCAGAGAAACAGAGCCAACAGGATGCATGTTTATATATAGAAATAAGGATTTATTTTAAGGAATTTGCTCATGAAATTATGGAGTCTAGCATGTCCAAAATCTGCGGTGTGGACCAAGCAGTCTGGATTCCCAGGGAAGGGCTGATGTTACAGTTCAAGTCCAAAGGCTCTCAGGCTAGAGACCAGATAAGATCCAAAACTGTGGTTCAAGTACAAAAGCCATCTGCTGGCAGAATTTCTTCTTGCTCAGGAACGGTCAATCTTTGGTTCTACTCAGGCCTTGACCTGATTGGACAAGGCCCACACACAATCTGGAAAGGCCACTGATGTAAATGTCAATCTCATCTGAAAGTCCTCACAGAAATACCCAAAATAGTATTTTACCATGTATCTAGGCATAATGGTCTGGCCAACTTGACACATAAAATAAGCCATCACACTAGCCCATATGCTATAAAGCAGACAAGGTAATGTCAAAATGCAAATTAATCACGTCGTTTCCCTTTTTAAAAACCTTCAAAGTTTCTCTCTATCCTTAGGAAAACCCCAACTTATCCTGGTTCTCGAGGTCTTTGTGGTCTTGTGCTTATTTCTAGACCATGCTTGTTCCATCCACACTTGAATCCTAGGATCCCACCAGGCTGAATTACTTTCAGTTTCACAGAGATACTAGTTGACTCCAGAAACATAGTGTTCCTTCTTCCTGAAACATTTTCCCACATCGCCGAAATCTCTCCCTCATTAATTTCTATTCATCTTTTCCACGTAAAAATTTAGACATCACTTCATCTGAAAGAGCTTTCCGGACTCCAGAGATTGATGATTAATTCCCAGCAGCCTGCCTGGCACATGGCATATGCTTAGCAGCTATTTGTTAAATAGCTGAATAAAATCCACACGTTCTGCAAAACCAAGAGTAATCCTGAATATGGTTAGGTGTAGTGTTAGGTGACAGCATAAATTATTTCATAATGGACATTTTTCTCATGGAACCAACCTTCTTGGCACTTTTTGGGTTTTGCTTTTACTTCAGTGACTGCCCCTTCTTGAAGTCATTTGCTGGTTTCTCATTAGACCCCAGCTTCTTCCTGTTGAACTGCCTTGTATCTATATTTTCATTCTATGCTTCTTTCTTTTTTTATTTATTTTTATTTTTTTTATTATTTTTTTTAATTTTTAATTTTTTTTTTTTAATTTTTTATTTTTTATAAACATATATTTTTAGTCCCCAGGGGTACAGGTCTGTGAATCACCAGGTTTACACACTTCACAGCACTCACCAAAGCACATACCCTCCCCAATGTCCATAATCCCACCTCCTTCTCCCAAACCCCCTCCCCCCAGCAACCCTCAGTTTGTTTTGTGAGATTAAGGGTCACTTATGGTTTGTCTCCCTCCCATTCCCATCTTGTTTCATTTATTCTTCTCCTACCCACTTAAGCCCCCATGTTGCATCACCACTTCCTCATATCAGGGAGATCATATGATAGTTGTCTTTCTCTGCTTGACTTATTTCGCTAAGCATGATACGCTCTAGTTCCATCCATGTCGCAAATGGCAAGATTTCATTTCTTTTGATGGCTGCATAGTATTCCATTGTGTATATATACCGGTATATATGCTTCTTTCTTAAACCTCGGGCCCTTGCTTGGCATTATATTTTGGATGTTTATAGGACCTCTCAAACCCAAAATAGTCAAAACTGCTTTTTCTCCCAAAATTGCTAGCAACTTCAGCTACTCTAGCCTAGATACCTGTAGTAGTTTTTTTGTTCCTTTTCTTCTCTCACCTTACATACAATTCATTAGAAGATCATGGTGGCTACAACTTCAAAATATATCCAGAAGCTGGTCACTTCTCACTCTCTCTACCTGTTACCACCCTTCTCTGAGCTACCACAGTCTTTAGCCTGGCCTGTTTCAACAGCCTCCCAGCCCATCTTCTTGCTACAGCCCTTCTCAATCTATAGACTGTTTTCAACACAACATGCAGAGTGATCCTTTTGAAAGGATCATGGAATTCCTCAGCTCAAAATGCTGCAGGCCTCCTCAATTCAATCAGAGTAAAAGCCAACTTTTAAAAAATGTCCTGAAAATTCATACACAGCCTGGTTCTCTGCACTTGCTCAACTGAGGCTGAATCTTACTCTTTCCCTGACTCTCTGAGCTCCAAACACAGTGACCTCCTTGCTCTATCATGCAGCGCTTTTACTCTGTTCACTCTGCCTAGAACCATCCTCCCCCCCACCACAGAATACACTTTATGAATTCCCTCAACCCCTTTCAGTCTTTCAGTGAGTTCTGTCCTTACTAATTTATTTATTTTAGTAGTGACTTGTCCTCTACTCCCTAACTATACGCACTCAGGTTGGGTATTCCTAAGCCTTTCCCTTGCTCTACTTTTTCTCCATCCATGATATTATATAGCTGAATTACCTATTATGCTCTTTTCCATCTGTCTCTCTGGCTAGAATGTATATCCTTAAGGGTATGGGTACTGTCTTTTATTTTTCACTGATATATTTTAATGTAGGAAAGTATCCATAGTACTTATTTTATACTTATTAAAGGAAAAAACAAATTACTTTAACAACCAAGTACTCTTCCAGACATGAAGCCCAGTATTGGGGTGTTTATTGAAAGAATATTGTCTTGGTCATAAGAAAGATTCTAATTTAGTTAAGTTTGGGAATAGAACCTAGTGACCCTACATTTTCCATAAAAAACCTAGGTATTATCATGACCACTAAAATTTTTTAATACTGTTGAAAAATTCTCAGGGTCATGGTTTGGCTTGACAATGTCAGTGCCCCTGAAAATGTTCTGAATTCCCACAATAGGGTTCTGGCTAAAAATTTTGTTTTATCTATAAATCATCAGCATGTCTAAAAAATGTCTTGACAGAACAACAACAACAAAAAAAAGGTTCTTGATTTTTTTAGTTAATAATAATAATAATGCTTGGGAATGAGCAGGACTTAATAGGAAAATATTTTTGCATTTAGGAGAATAGAGATGCCCCTAATTTCTCTCTGAAAATAGAGATTTCTTCATTATGGGAACTTTTCATCCTGATTTTTTTTTACCCCAAGCCTCATCTTTCTATGTGTTCTATTTATTTTTAACTCGTGATTTTCTCTTCCAATGCATGACCCTGACACCTATTAGAAGCAAAAGGCTGACAATGAAAATGAGACTGTGATGTTTGATCTAGGGTATAAATAGAAAAGCCCACAGCTTACACAGAGAAACTGAATAAACAGCCCTTAACTTGCTATGTGACCTTAGGAACTCCATTTCAATTCTCTAAAAGCTCAGTTTCCTCCTCGGTGACACAGAAGAAAAAGTCTTCTAATATCAATGTGAAAACATTCTATAAAGTATCAAGTACTGTATGCACCCAGATACTATTGGTATTATTAAGTAGTCATCTACATTTATAATGGAAACTTGTTATGTTTTCCTTTCCCTGTGTTATTAGAGATAGTAACTTACCAAAAATTAGGGAGGGTTAGCCATGACGGCAATTCTTCCTGGATGTAGGCAATAAGGAGATACATTGCCTGAAGAATTTGAAATAATAATAAAATTGACAGAAATTTGGCCTTTTTTTTTTTTTCATTTTCATCAGAAGTTCACAATGCTGAAGATGTTGGAGATAAAATGCTACCCTCCTTCAGATTCCTTTCATTTCTCTGACTCTACTTTAAGAGCTACCTTCTCCCACTCACAATCCCTATGATTTATTAGAGCTCATTCCCCTGTGGACTCCAGTGTGGGCACATGACCCAGAAATGATCAGTTATTTTATTCTATCTACTTGGCCACAATGATTTTTGGAAGATAAATAAGTGGCCAAGTCCATCTAATCAATAGCATGCAACCCTATGACACAGATATGTGGTACATGGGATATCTCTTTATTTTAGCTGGCATGGAGGTTCCTCAAAATGTTGAAAATAGAACTGCCCTATTTTAGCTGGAATTGAGAACAGGGTGGGACATACATGTAGCACATCTGGAAGCCCTCCTGCCAGGACAAAGAGAGTCTGCCTGGAAGCTGAGCCAATATAACTGAAAGCAGAGACAAGATAAGGGAAGGGTGAGACCATGTCCAGATGGCATCATTGGATCATGTGGAAACACAAGGACCTGTACTCTTTACAATTAGATAGGCTGATGCTAGTTTGATTTGGGTTTTTATCACTTACATCTTGAAGCTCATAAGGAAAAAGTGTTTATTAAAATGAATTTGATTTACATTGGGAGGCATGCGAGTGGAGTGTTAGCTCATGTCAGAAGTAAAGTGAGTAGTGTGGGCCAGTCAATGAAGGAATCCTGGGTCCTTGTGCCAACCCATTTGTGAGTCTCAGTTTCACCTCCTACAAAGTAAAAGAGGGAAAGTTAGAAGAGATGATTTCTGGATTATTTCAAACTCCTAACACCAGGAGTTTCTAAGCATAGCTCAGGCATACCTTGGTACATGATGGAAATTTTGGAAACTGATTCATAATTAAAAGGAGAAGGACTGTGAATCACCTGCCAAAACATCAATAAACCACATAAGACATTCTTTCTACAACACATTATGACACTGGATTGATAGTATGGACACTTTGAGGTAATTACCATGACTTGGCTGACATACCATCTCACTCATTTTACTGCTTTCACCATTGTATTTTGATGTCAAAAGCATATGAGGCCTCTGTATTTACAGTTGTTCTGTTAATGCATTATAATTACAGATGTAATCAAAAAGAGGAGATTGATTTTTTTGCCTAAATGATACCTTTAATCACTTCTGAATAAGGCATGACTCCAATTAGAGGTATCTTCAGAAAATCACATCTAATAGCATCATTTATTAGAATTCTAAATAGGAGCTCTTTGTTTCAATGTCATCTCCCTTTAATCTGTTTTCCTAGGGAAAGGCATGGTTTCCTGCACATTATGACGGAGGGCAAACTTCTTATAATTGGGATTCGGCATATCTGATCTTAAACCAGATAAATCACTGAACATGTTTTTCTCACTTAAAATAAATTCAACAAGCTGTTTTGACAACCTACCAAATGCCAAGTAGTATAGAAAAATATGGAAGTGAGCAAGTCTTCAAACCCATCCACAATACATTTAGAATGTCATGGAGGATGCAGATGTATGAGATAGCATATGACTAGCTGAGAAAGGGAAGTATATTTCAGGCAAGAGGAATATCCTGGGTAACTATTAAGCCTGGTGAATAGAAAACGAAAGATTGTGTTTCAAAATTCAATCAAGTGAAGATGAGGTCATACTGGGTTAGAATGGGCCCTAATCCAATGATTGGTGTCCTTAGAAGAAGAAATTTAGACGCAAAGACACCAAGGAAGATGGCTATGCTAAAATGGAGGCAGAAACTGGAGTTACAATGCTGCAAGCTAAGGAATGCCAAGGATTGCTGGTAAACACTAGAAGATAGGAAGAAAGGAAGGATCCTCTCCTAGCCTGGAGAGAGAATGTGGCCCTGTCATCCATCATGAGAAAGGGATGTCCCTGGAAGTCACAGATCCTTCCAAAAGTACAAAAAGAGTAGGTCTGATATCAACTCACCGCTGCAGAGTTACCTCAGCAGACAAGCAGACCCATAAGCAAAGAACTAATGGTTGCCACTGGGATTTAAGAGTTGTTTGTCATCTTGCATTATTGCATTAAAAACAACAACAACAACAAAAACAGCTATTACATTGGTCTAGTATTTTCCCTTGATTTTAAACTTCTTATCCCACCCCATCATCTGTTTTCAGTTTTCTCTAGCCTTCCCAGAAGAAGCAGTTTTATCTGCTACCCAACTTCTTTTGACCTAATGATTCAACACCCTATTATAGATACTTAAATACTCCATAATCTCTTATTTACAGATATTAAGAAAGGAAAGAATTTTTCCTGAATCTGTATGCCAACATGTCTCATGAGATAAATTCCCATAAATTTCATTTTTTTCTCATGGAAATATATTTCTCCCAAACAGTAAGACCTTTGGCAGAAGTAACTACAGTAATCATGACGAAGGTCCTGATTCTCTATGTGTCCTCCATGCCTAACACTATGCCTTATACCATGCAAGAACTCAGCCAGCATTCAACAAAGAAATATGTGAATGAGAGAATGAGTATGTTTTTGCTTTTATTTTAAGGCAGAAAATACATGAAAATATTTAAGGTGTCTACCTTAGAAGATCAATGAAAAAAAAAAAATTGAAGAGGTGAATTGAAGCCTGGCTCTAGCTCTTATTATATGAGTTTCTTGGAAAATTTCTTAATCACTCCTCACTTTCTTTTTCCTCCTGCAAACAAGGAATCACAAATAACATTAGGAATCTCATGAGTTTCTTTGTGAAGATCACGTGATTTAATTACTGTAGATTATTCAGCACATAAAATAGGGACTAGGTAAATACCAGCTACCTTTGTTACTGTTGTTATTTATTGTTACATCACAGTTCAGATCGCATTCTTTTTTCTTTTAATCCCATTAGCATACCCTTTATGATAGTTAATGCATTCTTTTAACAGTCTGCTTTCTTAGTCTTCCTTCCTCTAACTTTTTGTAATCATTATTTGTTAGGATTCTTCAAGGTTATGTAACACAAACCCAACTAAAATTATCATGAGTCATAAAAGGTAACTGAGTAGTTGTCACTTCTGGTCCTATCCACTCTCCCACCTTGAAAGCATACTTTCATTTTAAAAAAACCACATAGTCCTTCTAACAACAACAACAACGACAACAAGATAATTCATGTGCTTTATATAGATATTAGGGAGAGACTCTTGGCCCTTTGACTCAATGTCCAGCTTGATTTTAGTTCACCTTTCATTTAATAATGAGAGATAGGGGTGCTAAAACAATTACTCAAATTGTCACTTAGTAAAGGGCTATTTTTAATGATGTGCAAGGTGACTATGGAACTACACTCTCTACCTGGCTGTTTCATATACAATGGGACCTGTATTCCTTGTAAGAGTTATATGCTGGATTAAGCATGTTGTGAAGTGTGTGGAAGTAATGAAAACGATCAAGAAAGACCAGAAGAAAAAGATGAAGGAGTGTAAATCGTGCCATAAACAACCAAGAACTGAGATAGCCTGGTTTAGAGAAGTAACGTTTGGGCTCGACTTCATGGTAAACTTTATATAGGAAATAGTTTATTGCTAAGAGGATGTTAACCAATTATTTGCTAACTGAAAAAAGACCAAAATAAATGATAATAAATTTAAAGGAAAACAACAACAAAAAAAGTTCAATTAGAACAGAGGAGGCCACTTTTTGCCTTTAAAAAAGTCTCAGAATTAAATGTGGAATTTAAGAAACAAAACAAACAAGCAAAGGGGAAAGAAAAAAGAGAAAAGCAAACCAAGAAACAGACTCTTGACTATAAAGAACAAACTGATGGATACCAGAGAGGAAGTGGGTGGGGGATGGGTTAAGTATGTGATGGAAATTAAGAATTGTGCTTGTGATGAGCATCTAGTGTCACATGGAAGTTTTGATCACTAAATTGTACCTCTGAAACTAAAATTACACTGTATGTTAACTAGAATTTAAATAAAAGCTTAAAAAAACACTGGACAGAGGTGGATGAAAGAATGTGGGATCTTTTATTAGAGCATTTGTAGTTTAATTGTCTTTAGACAAATAAAATGAAATTGAGATTTCTTTTTTACTTAAATGTTTAATGTAATTGTAGAACTCCAAAATCCTTCAGTGATTATGTTAAAATGAAATGACATTACTCAGAGTCAGTATTGTTGATTCTTACTACAATAATATATTGCTACTATAATATTATAGTTCAAAAATAAGGTTTTGTATTAAATATTTATAGCTTTGGTGAGAAATTATGGAATATAAATGTTGATTTTAAGAATAACTTTATTTCCATCGACAAAATGTTATTAAAAGTGCCTTGCATGGATGTGATATCAGTAAGGGATGGATAATAAGAAATGATGGGGGCACCTGGGTGGCTCAGTGGGTTAAAGCCTCTGCCTTTGGCTCGGGTCGTGATCCCAGGGTCCTGGGATCGAGCCCCACATTGGGCTTTCTGCTCAGCGGGAAGCTTGCTTCTCCCTCTCTCTCTGCCTGCCTCTCTGCCTCCTCATGATCTCTGTCTATGAAATGGATAAATAAAATCTTTTAAAAAAAAAAGAAAAAGAAGAAACTATGGACTTCTTATATCCCTTACAATTTATTTCAAAGAAGTCTCCGAGTTTATTACCACATATAAATGAGGAATTTCTGACAGTAGTAAATAATCAATAGATATTAACTAATACTATCCTCATTCTCATTACCAATATCATTTGCCAACAATAATCTGCTAGGATCCACAAACTGCAAGGTAAACAGTTTCCTTCTCTTCCCTGCCCTTGAGGAAATTGTCATCTAGAGGGAGATAATTACTAGTTATAGTACTATCGAAGGCCCTCTTCTGTTGAATCTCAGCCTTTTATTTATGGCAGCTGTGTAACACAGCAACTAATGTGACAGAATTTGCTACAGCAGTGTTTGTGATTGGGGAAACTCCTCCCTTTTGGAATAATCAAGGGCCTGAGGTCCAGCCTTGAGGTTGTCCAGGACTAATTAACTTCTGAGACAGGCTGCTCTCCATGGAGCTTTCCATAATGATAGACTCCTTAACTGGTGGCATGTTAGACTTTGGAAGATTAGTCTTCGACAAGTTAATGCTTATCTTAATTTGCAATACCTATCTATAAAGGAAACTGCTAAGTTAAATTACATGAATATTTTTGAAAAAATTATACACATCGTTGTATTTCTCATCAGTGTTTTCCCAATTCTCACCCACATTGTCATAATTTTGCTTAAATTAAAACAATTTTAAGACACCATTTTCTTTTGCATTTCATAGGTGGCTAATAAGATCAAATATCTTCATATGTTCATTGACCATTTTTCTTCTTTTGTGAGCTGCCTTGCAATTGTAAGTTTGAAAATAGACACATTTCTGGGCTATCAAGTTAAATAGATAAGCTCAGAGAAAGAGCAAATAGGTCACAATGAAACCAATACTTCCAAGTGATCTTTTCTGAAGGACGTAAGAAAATTTGTATTGTTACTAATTACTTATGAGTAAATCCATTACTTTTCTTTTCCTTTAAGGAATGACCAAGAAGACAGTAAGACTATCTTCATCGGTGTGTGTCCTTTATTGTGTTTTTTTTTCCAGTATTATGTATATGTTACAGATACATACCTCATGACACTAAAGTTCTCAGGTTTCTGAATAATGGAAAAAGGTAGGGAAACAAACCAAATTACAGTCAAAATTCTTTCAGAAGAAATGCATATAAGCTTGGGAATTCCATCACTCCTTGAGAGAAATAAGTTGCAAGGTTCATGTTGTTGTCATTGTTGAATAAAAGTTATGTTCAGAGCCCCTTTGGCAGCTGTACTGTTCTAGAAGCCACCATATCTGATATTCCTCATGAAAGTCTCTGAATTTGTATAATGTCTTAACTGTTCAAAATGCTCACATGGAATTCTTAAAAATACAGAAAACTAAAACCAAGAACACAGGTCTCTTGGTGCTTAATCCAGTCTGTTATCATTGTGGCCTTTCCAATGTGACCTAGAAATTATAGATTATAATTATCAAACATCAGTCAAGCAAGGGGGCATTGGAGATGGGACCACATCTAACAAGAATCAAGCTAATTTTTGAGTTGCTAGACGAAGGTTTTCTAAAATGTTGCTTGCTGGAAAAACCATTTTTCTCTAAATCCCCTGGGCTAGTCCCCTTTCAGATCTACAAAAGTATAATCTCTGTTGACTGGGACCTTAACATCTTCATTTTTTAACAAGGACCCAGAGGCTATTCTGTTGTATACTGCTCTCTAAGATAATTAATTACTGCCTATCTTTCTCTTGGTAGAAGGCATCAGGATGGAATTAAACTCAACTTGAGGTGCTCATAGATTTTGTTGTGGTATTTTATGCACTGATCATTTTAGTTCACTTATTAACTTGAGCAGAGTAAGAGAAAAGAAAAAAAATGGTGTAAGAAATACAGGATGCTGAAACAAATTAACTATTAATGATCCAGAATGTTTGGATGAACAGTATTCCCCCATCTCACAGACAAAAAAGAGCATCCCTTATTTATTAGAGCCTTCACTTAACTGTTTAATAAGTGCTAGTCAACTGAAAAACATCTTTGAACAAATGATAAAGAATACAGTGTCTCATGCATAAACAATGTGATGTCCTGAGAGATGGGTGGATGGGCTTGAAGCCAGACAGATCTGGGTATGAGTCCCAGCTCCTCTCCTTATTAATTCTATGGCCCTGCTTAAACAATTCAAACATTCTAATCCTTAGTTTCATTACCTTTAAAATGAGGCTAATACTAATTCTTCTTTACAAATTTATAAATATTTTTAAAGCTCTTAGCATTAATTAGACACTAGGACCAAGATGGGAAATTATTATTCAAAAATGTTGACTATGATTAATGCCAGAGAATGTGGCATTACATGAAGTTTCTGGGTCTTGTAACAAGTAGCTTTTATTTGTTTAATGTGAGACTACTCAGTGGTCTGTTTATGGTTTTATTCACCTGAGAGATTTAAAACAAAACAAAACAAAGCACAAGAACACAGCTCAATTATTTTTCCTCTAGTCAGATAACATGATAAAAAAATAGAAGAGACAAGCCCTTAGTCTCAAATTATCTTAATTTTTGTGTTACTAACATTTCTTTCACTGGGGAACAGAAGGTCTGTTGCTCCAATAAAAAAGAAGCCTCTATCCTTAATGAGTGGGCTCTAGGAGTAAACAAACCAATAAAAAATAAGCTTCTACCTTTGTGTAACAAGCACAGGGGAGGGCAGGGGAATATCTTGCTTTGCATGACAGAAGTAGAAGAAAATAATTAAAGATGGACCCCTGGTTCTAAATGGAAGCTCTGAAATACTTATCCTATTCATAGGAAGGAATGAAATCCAACTCAACTTCTTCACTTTCTTCCTTTGAATAAGCAAATGAATGGGCTCATTAGAAGCCTTATTTCATACATCCAGGTGGAACTGCCAATCAAGGTATCCCACATTCACCAACTCCAGAATGGACTTTTTGAAGCAATTAACCAATCCTCCTAAACTCAATGATTTGTACCAAGGTAGCCATGTCACCCACAGGCCATGTGGAGTCCTTTTGGGGAGAATGATATGCAATTTGAGAAAGAGTGCTTTTCCTTTTTCAAACAGAGAAAAGAAAAAGAGAAAGAATCCTGATGAGATTGTTAGTGCTACATCTAGCTATTACACAAGCCCAGGACCTCTCATTTATATGTCAATAAATTCCTTTTCTGTGCTTGAGCTGATTAGACTTGAGTCTATTTTCATTGGTCAGAGAGGTCGGGCTACAAAAAATCTGAATTCTACCATGATTTGCAACACCCCATGATTCTGCCAACTAAGTCTGTGGTCTTTAGCAATGGTTTGCAGTTTTTAAGCATTTTAAGTAAATTTACCAAGATGTTGTTACTGCTGCTGCTAATGTTGTCATTCCTGTGTCAACATGGAACTATGAATGTCACAACCCAGCTTTTTACCCCACTAATTTTGACTGACCCTGGACCATGCATACCTGCAGGGATATGTATTGCTCTGATTCTGAAGCCTGGGTGAGCTTTAGAGCATGCAGTCATCTGGAAAGCCCATAAACAAGACTGGCTTTCTGAGAAAGAGCCTGCCAGAAAAGCTGCTACAAGCATATTGTGTGAGCAGCTGGCCTCAGCAGCAGTGAGAATCTATCAGAAAAGAAAATGGAGAAATATGTTTGCAAGCAACAGTTTGAGATAAAGACGGTCTAGAAGGCATAACCTTTCCATGTATCTCACTGTATTTAAAATGGAGTCCTCAAGAAAAAAGTCTCAAGCTACTCATCCAATGAAATGGAGTCAGTAATTTGCTATAAATCTCATTTGCAATTTGAATGGAATATATCTTATTCTAAACGCAAATGATGATTCACTCTGTAATTGGACCTCCTCCATTGAACAGGCTGTGCAACCCCTTTGGCTAATAGGCCAAGTGGAGGGCTTCCAGGTAGCTTCTTTCCTCCTGCCTTCATCCCCTCCATTCTTGAACCTCATTCAATCAGAAATGGCCTCCTAGGTCATGGGGATCTAGCCAACAATCCTCAGGGAGATTTACATTGCAAGACAGAATGAAGCCTGAGAGAGTAACTTTTGAAATCAGATTGACCTTGGTTTCAATCTCAATTTCCTCCTTCCCTCTCTTCATTTCCTTCCTTCCATATTTATAGAGTACCTATTATATGCCAGACACTATTAGATACTAATAGGGATAAACTAAAAAAAAAAAAAAAGTGTCATTGCTTTCTTAAAATTCAGAGAATCATTCGATGAGTAAACACTATAAGTAACTTCCTGTTTGAGCCCAAGTCATTTCCTCTAACTAGCCTCATTTTTCTCATGTATAACATGGATAGTAAAATGCCTATCCTGCAGGAGTAAAGAAGACTTCAGGTATGGGAGACCTTGAGAGCTGGATGATCCAGGAGTAAAAAAAAAGACATGTCTTAAAGATTATTAAAGTTAGTTAACATTACACAGAAAACCTTATGTGTTTTACTTCATGGTAGGAGGCGCTAAATAGAAGAAAAATTACATATGTCACTGGATCTCATCTCCTTTTAGTCTCACAGAGCCTCTTCTATAAAATGGTGACAGTCATATTCACCCTACCTCCTCATAGAGCTATGCAAGAACTGTGCAAGTTATTTTAAAGAGAAAGAGAGAGAGAGGCCTCAGACATTTAAAGCATTATTTGCAAACTGAAAGCAGTAATTTTTGATTTGGAGGAATTCCCACCCTCTTCCCCCACTCCCCAGGAGACATTTGGCAACAACATTTTTTTTTTTTCCAAAAAGCACCTTTTATTTTACTTATTTTGTACCTTCTTTTGTGAGAATGCATAAGGTCGGGTCTCTTAACAAATTTAAATTCTACAATATAGTGTTATCTATATCACCCTGTTGTACATGATATCCTCAGTTTATATTATTATATTTACTCAGTTTATAATTAAAAATTTTTATACTTTTAAAAAAATTTTTAACATTTTTTTATTTTTTTAATTTGTATTTTTATAAACATAAAATATATTTTTATCACCGTGGGTACAGGTCTGTGAATTGCCAGGTTTATATACTTCAAAGCACTCACCATAGCACATACCCTCCTCAATGTCCATAACCCCACCCTCCTTCTCCCACCCCCCCTCCCCCCAACAACCCTCATTGTTTTGAGAGATTAAGAGTCACTTATGGTTTGTCACCCTTCCAATCCCATCTTGTTTCATTTATTCTTCTCCTACCCCGTTAACCCCCCATGTTGCATCACCACTTCCTCATATCAGGGAGATCATATGATAGTTGTCTTTCTCTGGCTGACTTATTTCGCTAAGCATGATACCCTCTAGTTCCATCTACGTCATCGCAAATGGCAAGATTTCATTTCTTTTGATGGCTGCATAGTATTCCATTGTGTATATATACCACCTCTTCTTTATCCATACATCTTTTGATGGACATTTAGGTTCTTCCCATAGTTTCACTATTGTAGACATTGCTGCTATAAACATTTGGGTGCACGCACCCCTTCAGATCACTACGTTTGTATCTTTAGGGTAAACACACAGTAGTGCAATTGCTGGGTCATAGGGTAATTCTATTTTCAACATTTTGAGGAACCTCCATGCTGTTTTCCAGAGAGGTTGCACCAGCTTGCATTCCCACCAACAGTGTAGGAGGGTTCCCCTTTCTCCGCATCCTTGCCAGCATCTGTCATTTCCTGACTTGTTGATTTTAGCCATTCTGACTGGTGTGAGGTGATATCTCATTGTGGTTTTGATTTGTATTTCCCTGATGCCGAGTGATATGGGGCACTTTTCATGTGTCTGTTGGCCATCTTGATGTCTTCTTTGCAGAAATGTCTGTTCATGTCCTCTGCCCATTTCTTGATTGGATTATTTGTTCTTTGGGTGTTGAGTTTGCTAAGTTCTTTATAGATTTTGGACACTAGCCCTTTATCTGATTTGTCGTTTGCAAATATCTTCTCCCATTCTGTCAGTTGTCTTTTGATTTTGTTAACTGTTTCCTTTGCTGTGCAAATGCTTTTGATCTTGATGAAACCCCAATAGTTCACTTTTGCCCTGGCTTCTGTTCTCTTTGGCGATGTTCCCAGGAAGACGTTGCTGCGGTTGAGGTCAAAGAGGTTGCTGCCTGTGTTCTCCTCAAGGATTTTGATGGAGTCCTTTCTCACATTGAGGTCCTTCATCCATTTTGAGTCTATTTTCATGGTGGTGTAAGGAAATGGTCCAATTTCATTCATTTTTCTGCATGTGGCTGTCCAATTTTCCCAACACCATTTATTGAAGAGGCTATCTTTTTTCCATTGGACATTCTTTCCTGCTTTGTCAAAGATTAGTTGACCATAGAGTTGAGGGTCTATTTCTGGTCTCTCTACTCTGTTCCATTGATCTATGTGTCTGTTTTTGTGCCAGTACCATGCTGTCTTGATGATGACAGCTTTGTAATAGAGCTTGAAGTCTGGAATTGTGATGCCACCAAATTTGGCATATTTATTCTTCCAATCCAGGAGCATGGAACATTTTTCCATTTCTTTGTGTCTTCCTCAGTTTCTTTCTTGAGTACCTTATAGTTTTATGAGTATAGATTCTTTGCCTCTTTGGTTAGGTTTATTCCTAGGTATCTTATAGTTTTGGGTGCAATTGTAAATGGGTTGACTCCTTAATTTCTCTTTCTTTTGTCTTGTTGTTGGTGTAGAGAAATGCAACTGATTGCTGTGCATTGATTTTATATTCTGACACTTTACTGAACGCCTGTACAAGTTCTAGCAGTTTTGGAGTGGAGTCATTTGGGTTTTCCACATATAGTATCATATCATCTGCGAAGAGTGATAGTTTGACTTCTTCTTTGCCAATTTGGATGCCTTTAATTTCCTTTTGCTGTCTTATTGCTGAGGCTGGGACTTCAAGTACTATGTTGAATAGCAGTGGTGATAATGGACATCCCTGCCGTGTTCCTGACCTTAGCGGAAAAGCTTTCAGTTTTTCTCCATTGAGAATGATATTTGCGGTGGGTTTTTCATAGATGGCTTTGATAATATTGAGGTATGTGACCTGTTTCCTTATACTTTGAAGAGTTTTGATCAGGAAGGGATGCTGTACTTTGTCAAATGCTTTTTCAGCATCTATTGAGAGTATCATATGGTTCTTGTTCTTTCTTTTATTAATGTTTTGTATCACATTGATTGATTTGCAGATGTTGAACCAACCTTGCAGCCCTGGAATAAATCCCACTTGGTCGTGGTGAATAATCCTTTTAATGTACTGTTGAATCTTATTGGCTAGTATTTTGGTGAGAATTTTCGCATCTGTGTTCATCAAGGATATTGGTCTGTAGTTCTCTTTTTTGATGGGATCCTTGTTTGGTTTTGGGATCAAGTTGATGCTGGCCTCATAAAATGAGTTTGGAAGTTTTCCTTCCATTTCTATTTTTTGGAACAGTTTCAGGAGAATAGGAACTAGTTCTTCCTTAAATGTTTGGTAGAGGGTGCCTGGGTGGCTCAATGGGTTAGGCTGCTGTCTTCAGCTCAGGTCATGGTCTCAGGGTCCTGGGATTGAGTCCCGCATCGGGCTCTCTGCTCAGAAGGGAGCCTGCTTCCTCCTCTCTCTCTCTGCCTGCCTCTCTGCCTACTTGTGATCTCTATCTGTCAAATAAATAAATAAAATTTTTAAAAAAAGAAAAATGTTTGGTAGAATTCCCCCGGGAAGCCATCTGGCCCTGGGCTTTTATTTGTTTTGAGATTTTTGATGACTGTTTCAATCTCCTTACTGGTTATCGGCCTGTTCAGGTTTTCTATTTCTTCCTGGTTCAGTTGTGGTAGTTTATATGTCTCTAGGAATGCATCCATGTCTTCCAGATTTTCAAATTTGTTGGCGTAGAGTTGCTCATGGTATGTTCTTATAATTGTTTGTATTTCTTTGGTATTAGTTGTGATCTCTCCTCTTTGATTCATGATTTTATTTATTTGTGTCCTTTCACTTTTCTTTATTTGTGTCCTTTCACTTTTCTTTTTGATAAGTCTGGCCAGGGGTTTATCAATCTTATGAATTCTTTCAAAGAACCAGCTTCTAGTTTCGTTGATTTGTTCTTTTTTTTTTTTTTTTTGGTTTCTATTTCATTGATTTCTGCTCTGATCTTTATGCTTTCTCTTCTCCCGCTGGGTTTAGGGTTTCTTTCTTGTTCTTTCTCCAGCTCCTTTAGGTGTAGGGTTAGGTTGTGTACCTAAGACCTTTCTTGCTTCTTAAGAAAGGCTTGTACCAGGGCTGCCTTTGTTGTGTCCCACAGATTTTGAACTGTTGTGTTTTCATTATCGTTTGTTTCCCTGAATTTTTTCAATTCTTTTTTAATTTCCTGGTTGACCCACTCATTCTTTAGAAGGATGCTGTTTAGTCTCCATGTATTTGGGTTCTTTCCAAATTTCCTTTTGTGATGGAGTTCTAGCTTCAGAGCATTGTGGTCTGAAAATATGCAGGGAATGATCCCAATTTTTTGATACTGGTTGAGACCTGATTTAGGACCCAGGATGTAATCTATTCTGGAGAATGTTCCATATGCACTAGAGAAGAATGTGTATTCTGTTGCTCTGGGATGAAATGTTCTGAACATATCTGTGATGTCCATCTGGTCCAGTGTGTCATTTAAGGCCTTTATTTCCTTGTTGATCTTTTGCTTGGATGATCTGCCCATTTCAGTGAGGAGAGTGTTAAAGTCCCTTCCTGTTATTGTATTATTGTTGATGTGTTTCTTTGATTTTGTTATTAATTGGTGTATATAGTTGGCTGCTCCCACGTTAGGGGCATAGATATTTAAAATTGTTAGATCTTCTTGTTGGACAAATCCTTTGAGTATGATGTAGTGTCCTTCCTCATCTCTTATAATAGTCTTTGGCTTAAAATCTAATTGATCTGATATAAGGATTGCCACCCCAGCTTTCTTCTGATGTCCATTAGCATGGTAAATTGTTTTCCACCCCCTCACTTTAAATCTGGAGGTGTCTTTGGATTTAAAATGGGTTTCTTATAGGCAACATATAGATAGGTTTTGTTTTTTTATCCATTCTGATACCCTGTGTCTTTTGATTGGGGCATTTAGCCCACTAACATTCAGGGTAACTATTGAGAGATATGAATTTAGTGCCATTGTATTGCTTGTAACGTGACTGTTACAGTATATTGTCTCTGTTCCTTTCTAATCTACTACTTTTAGGCTCTCTCTTTGCTTAGAGCACCCCTTTCAATATTTCCTGTAGAGCTGGTTTGGTGTTTGCAAATTCTTTCAATTTTTGTTTGTCCTGGAAGCTTTTTATCTCTCCTTCTATTTTCAATGATAGCTTAGCTGGATAGAGTATTCTTGGCTGCATGTTTTTCTCGTTTAGTGCTCTGAATATATCATGCCAGTTCTTTCTAGCCTGCCAGGTCTCTGTGAATAAGTCTGCTGCCAATCTAATATTTTTACAATTGTATGTTATAGACTTCTTGTCCCGGGATGCTTTTAGGATTTTCTCTTTGTCACTAAGATTTGTAAATTTTACTATTAGGTGAGGGGGTATGGACCTATTCTTATTGATTTTGAGGGGGGGTTCTCTGCACCTCTTGGGTTTTAATGCTTGTTCCCTTTGCCATATTAGGGAAATTCTCTCCAATAATCCTCTCCAATATACCTTCTGCTCCCCTCTCTCTTTCTTCTTCTTCTGGAGTCCCAATTATTCTAATGTAGTTTCATCTTATGGTGTCACTATCTCTCGAATTCTCCCCTCATGGTCCAGTAGCTGCTTGTCCCTCTTTTGTTCAACTTCTTTATTCTCTGTAATTGGTCTTCTATATCGCTAATTCTTTCTTCTGCCTCATTTATCCTAGCAGTGAGAACCTCCATTTTTGATTGCACCTCATTAATAGCTTTTTTTTAATTTCAACTTGGTTAGATTTTAGTTCTTTTATTTCTCCAGAAAGGGCTTTTATATCTCCCGAGAGGGTTTCTCTAATATCTTCCATGCCTATTTCGAGTCCGGCTAGAAACTGAATCGTCATTCTGAACTCTAGATCTGACCTATTACCAATGTCTGTATTGATTAGGCCCCTAGCCTTCAGTACTGCCTCTTGTTCTTTTTTTTTTTGTGGTGAATTTTTCCGCCTTGTCATTTTGTCCAGAGAAGAGTATATGAAGGAGCAAGTAAAATACTAAAAGGGTGGCAACAACCCCAGGAAAATATGCTTTAACCAAATCAGAAGAGATCCCAAATCGTGAGGAGGGAGAAAGGGGATAAAAAGAGGTTCAAAAAGAAAGAAAGGAAAAAAAAAGGAAAAGAATTAAAAAAAGAAAATGAATAAAGAAAAGTAAAAAAAAGAAAAAATATATATATTAGATAAACTAGTAAAAAACGTTAAAAAGGAAAAGGGTAAAAGTTAAAAAAAATTTTAACAAAAGAAGAGAAAAAAAATGAAAAAGAAAAAAATTACTTTAACTGCAAGACTAAAAAATCACAGGGAGAAAGCCATGAGTTCCGTGCTTTGCTTTCTCCTCCTCTGGAATTCCGCTGCTCTCCTTGGTATTGAACCTGCACTCCTTGGTAGGTGAATTTGGTCCTGGCTGGATTTCTTGTTGATCTTCTGGGGGAGGGGCCTTTTGTAGTGATTCTCAAATGTCTTTGCCCCAGGCAGAATTGCACCGCCCTTACCAGGGGCCAGTCTGAGTAATCTGCTCGGGTTTGCTTTTGGGAGCTTTTGTTCCCTGAGCGCTTTCCGTAGAGTTCTGGAGGATGGGAATGAAAATGGCGGCCTCCAAGTCTCAGGCCCAGAGTAGCCAAGAGCTCGGGGCCCCACTCCTCAGTGCGCCCTCAGAGAACAGTGCCCAATCACTCCTGCCTCCCTGGCCTCCAGCTGTGCTCCAAGCTCACCGAGCCTGCGACCGGTTCAAGGTAACCCCAAGCTGAGAGCTCATTCCTCGGCTCTCTCTCTGTAGACAGCTTCCCCGTTCTAATACCTGCAAGCTCTGCGACACCCAGACACCCCCGCTCCTTCTGAGACTCTGCAGGACCTGAGGCCACACTGACCCTGCATGGGTTTCACCCATGTTTAGCCTCTGGAGCGACTTCCCTCAGGGGAACAGACTTTTAAAAGTCCTGATTTTGTGCTCCGTTGCTCCGCCACTTGCTGGGAGCCGGCCCCTTCCCCTGCAGTCTATCTTACTGTCACTTTGGATTCACTTCTCCGCCAGTCCTACCTTTCAGAACGTGGTTGATTTTCCATTTCTAGAATTGCTGTTCTTCTTCTCTTCGATCTCTCATTGGATTTGTAGGTGTTTGCAATCTTTAGATAAGCTATCTAGCTGATCTCCTGCTACCTGAAGTAGTCTCAGCCTGCTACTTCTCTGCCATCTTGACTCCTCCCTCGAAAGTTTTTATACTTTTATCAGCCTTCATCTTTCCTCCAACTTCCTTCCCTACCAACCACTTTTCTATTCTATGTTTCTAGGAGTTTGACTTTTTCTTTCTTTTTTTTTCTTTTTTTTAAGATTCTATGTTTAAGTGATATCATGCAATACTCACTATTTGTCTTCCTCTGTCTGGCATTATTTATCATTTTATCCTTCAGGTTTATCCATGTTGTCATAAATGACAGGATTCCTTTCTTTTTTTTTTTTTCTAATTTATTTATTTTCAGAAAAACAGTATTCATTATTTTTTCACCACACCCAGTGCTCCATGCAATCCGTGCCCTCTATAATGCCCACCACCTGGCACCACAGCCTCCCACCCCCCTGCCACTTCAAACCCCTCAGATTGTTTTTCAGAGTCCATAGTCTCTCGTGATTCACCTCCCCTTCCAATTTACCCCAACTCCCTTCTCCTCTCTAACATCCCTTGTCCTCCATAATATTTGTTATGCTCCACAAATAAGTGAAACCATATGATAATTGACTCTCTCTGCTTGACTTATTTCACTCAGCATAATCTCTTCCAGTCCCGTCCATGTTGCTACAAAAGTTGGGTATTCATCCTTTCTGATGGAGGCATAATACTCCATAGTGTATATGGACCACATCTTCCTTATCCATTCGTCTGTTGAAGGGCATATTGGTTCTTTCCATAGTTTAGCAACCATGGCCATTGCTGCTATAAACATTGGGGTACAGATGGCCCTTCTTTTCACGACATCTGTATCCTTGGGGAAATACCCAGGAATGCAATTGCAGGGTCATAGGGAAGCTTAGCACATTTTCTTTATCAAGTCATTTGTCAATGAATATTTAGGTTGTTTCCATACTTTGGTTTTGTGAATAATGCTGCTATGAACATGGAAATACAGATATTGCCTTGATATCTCATTTCCTTTGGCTGTACACCCATAAGTGAAATTGCTGGATCTTTTGGTAGTTCTATTTTTAATTTCTTGAAGAAGCAGCATACTTTTAACCATAGTGGCTTTGCCAGTTTACAAGAGTACAAGTGTTCCCTTTTCTATACATTCTCACCAGCATTTGTTATCTCTTGTCTTTTTGATAATAGCCATTTTAACAGGTGAGAGGTGGTATCTGGTTTTGATTTCTATTTCCCTGATAACTAATGATGTTGAGCACCTTTTCATGTGCCATTACCATTTGTATACCTTCATTGGAAAAATATCTATTTAGATTTCTAGGACATTTTTAAATTGTTATTTGATTTTTTGCAATTGAATTCTATCAGTTTTTTTTTTAATATATTTTGGATTTGGGCCCCTTACTAAATATGTTGTTTGCAAATATTTCTCCCATTTCACAGGTTGTATTTTATTTTATTTTATTTTATTTTATTTTATTTTATTTTTTATTTATCAGAGAGAGATTGGGGGAGAGAGCGAGCACAGGCAGACAGAATGGCAGGCAGAGGCAGAGGGAGAAACAGGCTCCCTGCCGAGCAAGGAGCCTGATGTGGGACTCGATCCCAGGACGCTGGGATCATGACCTGAGCCGAAGGCAGCTGCTTAACCAACTGAGCCACCCAGGCGTCCCTCACAGGTTGTATTTTAATGTTATTTATGGTTTCCTTTCTTGCAACAAAATTTTTATTTTGATGTAGTCCTGCTTGTTTGTTTTTGCCTTTGTTTTTGCCTTTGTTGTCTTTGCTTTTGATGTCATTAAAAAAAAAAAAATCATTGCCAAGACCAATGTCAAAGAGTTTACCCTTATGTTTTCTTCTAGAGATTTTTTGGTTTTAATTCTTACATTCAAGTCTTTTTTTTTTTTTAATTTTTTATAAACATATATTTTTATCCCCAGGGGTACAGGTCTGTGAATCACCAGGTTTACACACTTCACAGCACTCACCAAAGCACATACCCTCCCCAATGTCCATAATCCCACCCCTTTCTCCAAAACCCCCTCCCCCCAGCAACCCTCAGTTTGTTTTGTGAGATTAAGAGTCACTTATGGTTTGTCTCCCTCCCAATCCCATCTTCTTCTTTTTTTTTTTTTTTTTTTAAAGAATTTTTTTTTTTTAAGGATTTTATTTATTTATTTGTCAGAGACAGAGGGAGAGAGAGCGAGTGAGCACAGGCAGACAGAGAGGCAGGCAGAGGCAGAGGGAGAAGCAGGCTCCCTGCCGAGCAAGGAGCCCGATGTGGGACTCGATCCCAGAACCCTGGGATCATGACCTGAGCCGAAGGCAGCTGCTCAACCAACTGAGCCACCCAGGCGTCCCCAAATCCCATCTTCTTTCATTTATTCTTCTCCTACCCACTAAGCCCCCATGTTGCATCACCACTTCCTCATATCAGGGAGATCATATGATAGTTGTCTTTTTCCGCTTGACTTATTTCGCTAAGCATGATACGCTCTAGTTCCATCCATGTTGTCGCAAATGGCAGCAACCTCTTCGACCTCAGCCGCAGCAACATCTTCCTAGGAACAACGCCAAAGGCAAGGGAAGCAAGGGCAAAAATGAACTATTGGGATTTCATCAAGATCAAAAGCTTTTGCACAGCAAAGGAAACAGTTAACAAAATCAAAAGACAACTGACAGAATGGGAGAAGATATTTGCAAACGACATATCAGATAAAGGACTAGTGTCCAGAATCTATAAAGAACTTAGCAAACTCAACACCCAAAGAACAAATAATCCAATCAAGAAATGGGCAGAGGACATGAACAGACATTTCTGCAAAGAAGACATCCAGATGGCCAACAGACACATGAAAAAATGCTCCACATCACTCGGCATCAGGGAAATACAAATCAAAACCACAATGAGATATCACCTCAACCAGTCAGAATGGCTAAAATAAACAAGTCAGGAAATGACAGATGCTGGCGAGGATGCGGAGAAAGGGGAACCCTCCTACACTGTTAGTGGGAATGCAAGCTGGTGCAACCACTCTGGAAAACAGCATGGAGGTTCCTCAAAATGTTGAAAATAGAACTGCCCTATGACCTAGCAATTACATTCAAGTCTTTAATCCATTTTCAGTTGAATTTCTTGTATTTTCTCAGAGAGGAGTTCAGTTTCATTCTTTTGCATATGACTAGTTTCCCAGCACCATTTATTTAAAAGACTATACTTTCCCTAATATACACTCTTATCCTCCATGTCAAAATTTAATTTACCATAAATGAGAGGCTTTATTTCTTGGCTTTCCATTCTATTTCATTGATCTATTTATCTGTTTTTATGCCAATACCAGGCTGTTTTGATTTTTATAGGGCATATTCCTGCAAAAGTGGTTTGGGTAAAATGAATACCTTTCTGGGGCCATTATTGCTGTGATTAAGAGCTTTGGCTCCATTTTGAGGTAGTTTCTCACCTTCTGACTTGAAATAGTTACCAAGGAAGAAGTTTGCTTTATTCAAATATTAATTTTGAAAAAAAAAAAAAAGTATTGTCAGTTTAATAATGTTTTCCTCTCAAATTAGTGTCTTGATTAGGATCATATTAGTAAAAGGAAACTCAAAGAATTATCTCATTCAACTTTCTATCTTCTAAAAGTGGAATTTGTAAGCCTTGCACTTCAAAAACAAACAAAATAAATGAAGTATTACAATCTGGGAACTTTGGGAAAGGTTTCTTCAACAAATTCTCTTATCTCTCAGTCTTTCTTCATTCTCAGCGGTTTATAAACTTGTTCTCAAATGTCTTATCCAGAGTTACTTGGGTTGTAAGTAATAAGAGCCCACTTAAATTAAGTCACATATAAATAGTTTAGGATTTGTTCTTGTTGAGATTTCAGGGTTATGTCTCCCTTCTCAAGAAATGCTTTACAATGAATTAGAACAGGAAAAGCTATCAGGAAGCAGTCAGGCTCATTTTCTCTTTTTCTGCACACTTATAAATCTACCTCTCTGTCTCTCGTTTTATATTCCCGTCTCATTCTTCTCTTTTCCTTGCATTTTCTGCTGCTCTGTAAACATAATTTAAAAGGACCACTCACAGCTGCCAAGTTTAAATGTCCTCCAAGTTCAAATACTAAAGTAATCTAACTAATATCTTTGAATACTATTTCCAAACTCTCTCAAGAGAGAATGTGATGGGCTTGCCTTGCTCAGGTTTCCTCTTTGGCCCAGACAGATTTAGTCAGGACATCCTTTCCAACAATTGTCTGAGAAAATGGGGTTGAGTTATTGACCCAAAAGATGTCTATTATCGCACCTCATGATGCTGCTCATTCTTACCTTTCTTTTTCAGAATAGTAACCCAAACTTTCTTTTTTATTTTTCTCTTTCTAAATATTTTAGAGAATCAATCCTTTCAGTCTTAACTCTTTCAAGTTAAAAAAAAAAAAAAGTCAGGAATTCTAGCAAGGAAAGCAGTAGTATGTAGAAAGTCAATTTGGGGGGGGGGTGGCAATCCAAGATCCTGTAGATCATGATGAGCTTTCTACTTGGGGCAATTGAATGAGTTACTGATGGACAGAAATCCAGTTCCATTTGCTTCTGTAGCCTGGCAGTTCACATATTAAGTCACTGCTATTACTCTCTCTCAGAGCAATGTCCAAATAATGTAATAACATTTCACAGTTATTAGCCTTTTCGAAGTTATTGCACTTTGCTCAGTCTTGGCTAGAAGCCCATGTCTGGGGGCAGAACTTAACTTTTAAACACTATGGTGATTGCCCTATTTTAAATAATGTATTTGCCAATGGAGACAAAGGAATTTTATGATCCTTAAAGAATCATTCCCTTATCTATTTAAATGTTAGGAGTTTAATGCTCTTTGTTGATTAAATCAAAGTCAGGGCAGTGATTTCTTTACAGGTGTCAGAAGAAATTGTCAAACCACATTTCAGCCTTTTAAGTCCTCTGGTTTGTGAGGTTCTAGTAACTCAAAAGGAAAATTTTCAGCATAATAGAAGATTATAGCTGTGGAAGTTACCGAGGTGGCGGGAGGAGAGAATGTTTGTAAGGCATGGAAGTAGCATGTGCTATACAGTTAAAGGATAATATTTGTTATCCTAAATATCTTATTATTGTTCATAATGACCTTAGATCTCTTCTCAATGGCCTAATTAGATCCAATTATATCTGCATAACACTGGGAAAAGTCATTTACTTTACCTTATTTCTTAATCCTGAGTCTCAAAGGAGCATTTGATTATAGAGAAGTACTCAGTGTAGAATATTTTGAATTTCTCACGAGAAAGCTACTGTGCCTACCTCAAGTATTGATGACAACTCTTTCTTTCTCACTCATACTTCTTCTTGTAAAAAGTGTCCCATCATAGGTTAGAAAAGCCAGCTTACCCACCGTTGACCCAGAGCCTCTATCTACAACTGATTGAACTCTGAGGTTCACATCTGAACTAACCTGAGTCCATCACATTCCTTCTCTTTGGACTTGGAAACTGAGACACAGAGATTGATGTAGTTAACCCAGGACAGCCAGAATGTAGAGACACATAGACTTTAGTGGCTGCAGGTGCCTCAATAGACAGCTATGTATATGTATGCAGATGAGTGGACAGAAAAGTTGGTCTTTAAAAAAAAGTATTTATTTATTTGGCAGAGAGAGAGACACAGCAAGAGAGGGAACACAAGCAGGGGGAGTGGGAGAGGGAGAAGCAGGCTTCCTGCTGAGCAGGGAGCCGGATGCGGGCCTCAATTCCAGGAAGCTGGGATCATGACCTGAGCCAAAAGCAGACGCTTAATGACTGAGCCACCCAGGTGCCCAAAAATTTTTTGAAAAATGAATTAAGCAGATGAATAGAAGATACAAGTGTTGAGGGGTAAGGAAAAAGGGAAGAGAAAATTACTAAATTCTTGACAGCTGTACTCATGGAGTGTGACTGTACTTACTAAATTTTGTGAGATACCCAGGGCACTTACAATACACCTTGCTATAGTAACTTAGATTGAGTCAGTTTCTATTTCTTGCTATTGTTAGCTTAAACATTTCTTATTTATACATCTAAATTGAGAAACATTATATTAACTAGATATTCATTAGAATAAAAGAACAGAAATGTACTATTGGCCAAGTCAGGCCAATAGCTACATATAGAACTGAATCACAGCCAAAGGTTTTGACTGACACTGCAAAATATAACCTCCATACCATTCTATATAAGCAAAATTCATTTTACAGATAAGAGAAAGAAGGCTCAGAAAGGTTAAGTAACTTGTTCAAAACTACATAAATCATATGCGACAGAAACAGAACTAGATGAAAGTCTTCTGACTTCTATATTCTGGCACTTTTCATGGCATATTATCTACAGATGAAAATAGTAAGTTCCAGGACCAAACTCCAGCTGCATATAAAACAAACAAACAAACAAACAAACAAAAAAACACTCATTGTATCTTGTTAGTTAAAATTGTTAACAGAGTCCTCCAACAATGCCCTAATTGTTCTGAGCTAAACCAATCACTAGCATATGTAGATTCCGGTGGTTTCTCATCCTCTTTCAGTTCTTATTGGTAAGGTGCAGGCAAGAAGGTGGTGAAGCTTAGAGAAAAATGGAAAAGACCCAACGTAGTAACTGACCTCAAAAAAACATTTACCCAGTACTTTCCCATTAAAATATAAAAATCTCTCTCTCCAGGTAAATGAAGCAAGGTCCAGGTGGATCTGGCAGTGTCTGCTTTTTCTTTACATCCGCAAATGCCTTAGAGTAGCAAATGGACCAACAGAACCAGTAAGTGTGTAAAGTCTTCAGAATGGGCCCTCTCTCTATGTGATAGAGTGTGGGTTTTAAGCCCCTCAAGCTTGATTGCCTTTATTCTGAGACCTTTTTGAGCTATGCTTCTTTTCACGGATCCTTCTTTTTTTGAGTTCTGGATGGGTAAGTATGCAAACTCTATAGCCTATACTTGCTCTAGCCCCAAATACCATATAAATTGCTGTCCAGAAACACCAAGCATTGACTCTACCCCTGACCTGTTCAAATTCTTCACTGGGCATTATCATTGACTTTGCTCTTTAAATGAGTCACTTTCATGAACATATTTCTATTCCTACTCAACTTCCACCTTTCTCATAGAAACTTCTACTTATTCTGTGAGGTAAGAATCAGATTACTTTTAATCACACCCAAACTACATAAGGATTATAAGTATTTTTTCTGACATTTTTAGACATTTTTCCTTTTAGCTTCCCTAAATATTGTATGAGCAAACTCCTACCATAACAGCATTCCAAACCTGTCCATTATTCAGGGTCTTTGTTTCTCTCCCTCTCTACAAATTGCTTTGCCTTTTTGTTTTGTTTCCCCGGAAGTAACTACTCCTAATTTGTCAACCACCTTCACTTTCTTTCTTAGCTCTCTCACTGTAAAACATTTGAAACACTTTGTGTAAGAGGCACTAGATAAAAATAAGTTGAATGGCATCACATGAACAAAAAGCAGCATTTGGCTCAGAGCTGTATATGTGGAAAACCGTTTAGTCTCTTTAGATCTCTTGTTTATCTCCTCAAGCCCCTATGAAGGAACTAATGAACATCAGGAAAGGGTAATTCAACTATTCTACTTAATGTGGTCTCGTGATTTCTTATTAGGCCTGCATTGTACCCTTCCCAAAAGAAAATAAAAAGGCATAGTTGTAGTATTATGTTATTTTTGGAAGAATAAATCTGAGACACTCAGGGTTTTTTCTGAAAAGGGATAAAAAGATCTGAGTTCTGGTGTCAATGTTCCCTATCATGGTCATGCAGACTTGAAAAAGGCTTCCCCCTGCTTGGCTTTCCATTGGGAAAGAATGCCAGTTACACTGACCTTGAGCCCAATCTGAGAAATGGATCTCAGATTGAAGCCTTAAAAAAAGAAATTAAATGTCAAACTTTATTAAGTTTTTGTGTGACCCCCATGAAGCCTTAAATTTGATGTTAAAGATTATGTTTCTCTTGTTTGGGTAGGGGTGGAAATATATCATTGAAACATCTTGGTTTTTCAAAGTCCTGGTGAGTACCTATACTGGAAGGAAAAAGTGGGGATATGAAGAGCTGGAAGTCAGTGTTCACCGGTGGTACAGTAAATGCCACATGAATTATTTTTATTCTTAGGGTCTTTTCCCTCTGTTTAGAGGGCAATGGGCAGGACCAAGGGATAAAAGGGGGTTACATGTATATATCTGCAAATTGTGGCAGGCCAAGGTAGAGGATGAGGTTCACTTGGGCAGCCCCTGAGAATAGCTGAAGTCCATGGACCCCAGGAATTGTAATATTTGATGTCCAGTTGAAAAGATTGAAGTTTTCCATTTCTGCATTTAAATTCCTATATGTTGTACTTAAGCCTTTAGTAAAGTTTGGTTAAATACCAAAACCTCTTTTCAGCCATGCTCATGGGGAAACTGATGTTTGGTTCATGGGTGGAGAGAAGCAGGTTAGAAATGGGTCCACAATGCAGAGAGAGACAATCATCAGAGGAATAAGGCACAGAGTGATAGAAAACAAGAGATAATCTGAATGGACATCAATGTCATTCCCAGAGGATTTGCAGAACTCCTTTCGATGAATAGGGAAAAGAAACTGATTTTCTACAGCTGTGTATGATGGGAGATCAGGCTGTGTTAGTTGACTACTGAAATATGTACTTGATGCTGAAGAAATGATGACATTTAGGTTGTACACACAAAGACCTTCATGGGTAAGACATTAGGTTTCTCTCACTGATTTTTATTCTTAGAGACTTGATATTTGGAGGTATATCATTCATTCTTCTTCACTCTTCAGATTATCCTGCATATCTGCTTTACTTTCTTATAGTCTTACCTCTAAGTGTATTTTTATCTGTTCCTATCTCTGTTTCTATAATACATATTTGGATTCAGGATCCAGTCAGCTAAATCCCTCAGACAGAAATTCAAAAGGAGAGAAGGAGGGTAGATGGAAGAAATGGAAACTAAAAGAGGAGAAAGAGGTAGGGTGGAGAGGTGCAGGAAAAGTGGTAGGTTGAATCATTGCTTAGTCTAAACTATGCAGCACCAATGTTCTTAGATGCTTCTGGAGCTAAGACATCACCATCATCTAATTTAATCCATTGTCACCAACTGTCACATAACAGTGATGTGATCCTGAGAAATAACTTTTATATTAGGCTGCATCATTACCAGAAACCAATGGGGGAATGACTCAAAATATCACTCCAAAAAAATCACATCACTGTCAGATGAAGAAGGACATACACAGATGGGCACAGAGAAGTGTGCTTTCACTTCACATGTCTAAGCATAGTCAATAGTTAATGCACAGCATTCCACTGTCTAATAATTAACTAATATGTACTGAGTACTTCCTAAGCATCCAGCCTTGGGCTAAGTGCTTTACCCACTTCATCTCATCCCACCTGCAACCACAGGGGGAGGTCAGTGCTATAATTACCCATGTCTTAAATAAGAAAATTAAGGTTTAAAGGAGTTCTGAAACTTGTTCAAGGTCCCAGATAATATGGTTAAAGAATGGAGATTTGCATATAATCTGTGCCACTAACCATGGTGCCTCCTTGGTGTGTCCTGCCTTGCTTTCTTTTTTTTTTTTTTTTTTTTTTTTTTTTTGCTTTCTTTCTCCTCATCTGTAATTACTACTTACTTTTCTTTCTTTCCTAATTCCTTTGCATGTGTTTTACTCAACTCAGGTGACACAAATTTTTTTTTTTTTTTTAATCTCTCTGCCTACCTTGACTGGCTAAAGGAGACATTCCTAATTCTCCATACCTGAACTTTATCCTGCTGATCTTTTCCCTCTGAAGGGCTTCTAGATGACCTTGGGCAGACATCTCATCATCCAGCTCTCATCAGCATCAATGTGCTCACAGAATGAAAAGCCTTGTTAGTAGGTATGAAATCTGAAAATCTAAGGATATTGTCAGAACTTCTCACTCAGTGGTTCTCCAGATGGGACAGGTTATTTAAATTCTTGGGGCCTCCATTTTCTCATCCATAAATAAAGCAGATTATAATGCCTACTGCACAAACCTGCTGTATGGAACAAGTGAGATGAAGCCAGAAAAGTTCATAGTCTTATGCCTGACATAAAGTAGGTGGTAGAAGTTTTAGTTGCCATTGTTATTATTAGCTGGGGAAGGTTATAATTCCCATTTAGCAAGGGAAAAAATGGAGATTCAGAAGTGAGGTGTCTTCCCACAGATTTTACACCTAGTCAGTGGCAGGGGCAAAAGCTTCTTTCACTCAATAAACTTTATTGAACATCTACTATGTGCCAGGTTCTGGGGTACATGCTGGGGATAATCAAGTTAATACATGCATAATTAATAGATTAAGTTCCCTCTTTTCAGTACAACACATTTCTCTAAATATTCATGAATATCCTGAAAGGGAAAGATGCTGAGGATCCTGGAGAAACAAGTTGTCATCACAAGGTCATATGGTAGATAGATGCTGTATACAGTATGTATTAAAAAATGACAGATGGGGCGCCTGGGTGGCTCAGTGGTTTAGGCCTCTGCCTTCAGCTCAGGTCATGATCTCAGGGTCCTGGGATCGAGCCCCACATCGGGCTCTCTGCTCAGCGGGGAGCCTGCTTCCCCCTCTCTCTCTGCCTGCCTTCTGCCTACTTGTGATCTCTATCAAATAAATAAATAAATAAATCTTAAAAAAAAAAAAAATGACAGACATTCAGAAACCCAAGCTGCTGTCCATTTCATGCCACTCTTCTGCCTTCAGCTGAAGGTAATTGGGGAAGTATGTCTTTAGAAAACACCCATTATAGAATATATTCCAATATTAACTATAAATTATTCTCTCCATTAATGCAAAAAATTGAGTGTTGACTGGGTTTAAGTTAGGAGAAAAAGGGGGGGAGCCTGATTCAAATATACATGAGAATATTATTTAGGGAAGTAGGCCTTCGTAAAAAAAAGCCAAAGACTGAGATTTAGAAAATGTGGCTCTAGTCTAGCTTGCTCCTAGCTATGTTTCTTTGTTGAATGAACAAAATGATCAGTTTGGGTACAAATGCAATCAATCTATGTATGTATGGGAAGGGGTTGGACTGGGGAAGTAAGGAGTGAGAATGTTTATAAGCTACCTTTCCTGCTGGCACTGCCTCAATATTACTTTTTTGTTGTTGTTGTTGTTATTTTTTCCTTAATTCTTGGATTCATTACCAATGGGTAGATTCTTTATACCCAAAGAACAAAAGAGGACTGAGGACCCACAGATTCTAGAAGATGTTGATTCTCAGCCTTCTAGTATAAATACTGGGGGCCCAGATTCTGGGCCCAGAGTTCTGTAAACAGAGTAAGTGGGAAGTGGCCGGTGCCTTCCCACCTTCAGGAGTGAATCAGCAGGAAGAAGTCTTCTCTTCTGTCACCATTCCCTAATCTGGTTCTGGCCCTGTACATATTGTCCTGGCCACACTTGGAATGAGATGACAAGCAGAGACAAAGATAAAACTGATGACCACAGGCAAGCTGAGAGAGAAAGGAACAGAGAAGAAATGGAAACACAGAGGCTGCTATTTCCACGGTGAAAGATTGATACTGATATTCAGAGGGACTCGCATTTGAAGTGCCTACCATATACCAAGCCTTGCTCACAAGTTGTTTCTAATACTTACAATAAGTTGAGTACAACATCTATATTTCAGGGATGAAGAAGTAGAGACTCAAAGAGGTCAAATAACTTACCCAAGGCTAAGTGGGAAATGTCAGAGCTTAGATTTAAACCTGTTTCTGCCTATTTCTAAAATCTATTCACTTTCTCCATGCTATGGCGGGGTATGGCTATGAGAAGATATAGGAAGCCGAAAATATTGATAACTGTTACTGCCTATATTCAAAACAAAAATCTCAGTTTCCTCCTCTGTAAAACAAAGATATTAAGGTCCCATCTGGAAGCATAGTTTTTGGACAATAGAGCTTAACACCGTCTGAAATCTGCCTTGGCAAAGCACACATTATAACAACTCAAAAGAAATGTCATCTCATTCTCAGTGAATAAAATCCACTTTGGATAAATGGGCTAAACAAGAGAAGCACAATCGCCATATAAAACTGTGCAAGTGGAGACAAATAACTATAATTAGAAAAGCAAGGTTCAGTTTCTTGAGGTTTATGAAGCCAAACAACTAAAATATAGAAATTTGGGTATAATGGCCTGACAATAAATAATGGAGGTGAATGGTTGGGAGGGATGTTTTTAAGGTCATTTATTCTGGTGCAGCTACTTCACCTTCATGCCCCCAAGTACTCTTCCAGGCTCTGCTTAAACATGTTCAGAAATGTGGAACACACAATTTTTTGGGAAATTCTTGTATTGAGCTCAGCTCTCTGCCATGGTAAATCATTGAGAATATAATGCTTAAATAACTCATTTTAGTTGAGAAGTGCTATTCATTTGGTAGTGTCTCTGGACTCCTGACAAGCTAAAATAAAGGGGAGGAAAGGCTTAAACATTTTAGTGGAATGTTTCCAAGATAGCGTGTAATCAGAATAATTAATGCAAGTGTAAATGGGATATTAGTTTCTGGAAATGTTTATCTTATGAAATGAATAATAATTACAATGGCAAGATTTGGCATTAAAAGAAAGGAATGAAAAGTCGCTTTACAAATTCTTTCCATTTTTTCCTCCGTAGAATTGAGGCAAATCACTTGAGGTGAACTATTTCATGAGATTTATAATCAGAGGTATTCTTTCAGGCTCTAGCTTTTTTATAAGGCCATCTTTTCTTGGATGCATTGGTTTGGTGAAAAGAGGGTATTACATGAGTCAAATGGCTATTCTCATGAACAAAAAATACCTGGGAAATATAGAAGAAATGAATTTCTTGGATGCTGTGGACCCACAGAATTATGTCCTGCCTCCCATTCATTTGTTGGTCTTAATCCCCAAGGTGACTGCTAGAGCCTTTAGAAAAATATTAAAGCTAAATGACATCATAAGCATAATCTTGTATGCTTGTATGAAGAAACATCCAAGTGCTTGTTCTTTCTCTCTTACCATCCTGTCTACATACATTGAGGCAAGGTCACATGAGCATATGGGGAGACAGTGGCCATCTGTAAACCAAGAATACCAGTTTCTGTAAACCAGAAAATCCCTCATGGGAAATTAAGTCCTGCTAAACCTTCATCTTGGACTTTCTAGCCTCTAGAACAGTTAGGAAATTAATTTCTCTTGTTCAAATGGTATAGTCAGTGCTATTTTGTTATGACAGCCCCAGCAGTGTATTGTTATCAATCACAGATGATATATTTTCCCATATGATTACAATATACTCTATATTCTCCTCCTGTTTACCTCTCCAGCCTCTCCATGCACACCATTCCCGAGTTTCCATCAGACAGAATATTTTTAGGTTCCTAAATCAATACTTCCTCATTCATGAACTACTGAAATGCTCTCCAAAAATCAAATAGAATAATATGCTACTCTTCTTCATCCTCAGTGTACTCTGTACACAGATTTTGGCTGTGTCAAAATCTTTCACCTTACCTTCTGGGTCCTGTGTAGTTGGGTTACTGCCCAAATTTCCACCTTGTCTTGTACCATGACTCCTAGAGCTCCTTCTTCCACTCACACTGATCTCAAGGGCCTCTCCTTCCTTCCACTTTGTCTCTTAGGTCTAGTCCCCTTTAGCTAAGTGAGCAGAAGTAAGATGAGCCATCGCCACCTTTGAAAGGGGGTTTATTTCCCTTATACTTTTTCTTTTCTTTTTTAATTTCTTTTTTTTATTATGTTCAGTTAGCCAGCATATAGTACATCATTAGTTTTTGATGTATCGTTCAATGATTCATTAGTTGCCTATAACACCCAGTGTTCATAGCAGCAATGCCCACAATAGCCAAATTGAGGAAGGAGCCAAGATGCCTTTCAACAGATGAATGGATAAAGAAGATGTAATAATTATATACA